>NC_081841.1:129383170-129992581 GCF_963259705.1 Myotis daubentonii
TCTCCGTAGAGATGGAAGATGGGAATCCCTGGCAGCTTTTAAAAACCGCTCATCACAACCACCTCCCAAGATTTTGACATCTTTGTCTATGGGAGGGACCTTTGAAATCATACCACCTAGATGTGTGGGGAGACAAGTTTGGGAACCATTGTATAGAAATAAAATAAGGTGTCAGCTACAGCCTACTGTTTAATTTATTGACTCATTCAACAAATCATTGAGAACCTGTGTGTTGGAGACTGTCAAGGCACTGGATATGTATTTCTTCTCAAAATACATTCAGATTTAAAGACTAGCTAGTGTGTTGCTTCATGAAATCAAGAGCTTAGGTAATTTGGAAAAATACTGAATTAAATGGGAACATTTTGGCCATATGTAGCAACTTTATAAAAATATCTCATTTTGATATTTCCAGCATGAAAAGCCCAATATAGCAAACCATATTAAAATTTTTTTATTACTTATTTCCTCTACAAAGACCTCTCAAACCCTGGCCAGAATGGCTCATTCTGTGCACCAAAAGGTTGCCGGTTTGATTCCTGATCAGGGCATATGCCCAGTTTGCGGGTCTGTCTCTGGTTGGGGTGCAGGCAACCAGTCGATGTTTCTCTATCTCTCTAAAAAATAAAAAACATTTTTTAAAAAGGACTTTAAAAAAAGATCTCAAATACCTGTCATTTTATATATCCTCTTTATATTTGTAATGAATGATATTAATAGCTAGTAGTGCCTGACTTAATATACATATATGGATATATATTATTTTTAATATAATCTGGTGTGTAGGGTTCTATATTAATGTCTTTAATTCATTAATGTTTATTTAAAATTAAAATAGCTGACTTTGTATAGTTGTTTATTTACCTTTTTATAGCAATTCAAGCATTGTTTAATCTGAATTTTTTTTAACTAATCTGAATTTTTAATCTCCTTTAAAGCAAGGGGAAGAACAAGGCAGAAAATGTAGCCACCCTGATTTAGAAAGCACTAATAAAAATTCAGTGGCAAGTGCACCGAGGAGAGTAAACAGAGAAGAGAAAGGTAAGTTATTCACATTCTGATCACTGTGTAAGTGAGGGACTGGGAAATATACTAGTAGAAGGGGGACCAGTTTTTGCATTACTAGGTCATAGGTGTCAAACAAGTGGACACATGCAGATTTTTATTTGCTAATCCAGTAATTTATTTCAAAAGTGTCTTATTTATCCATAAAAAAAGAGAGAATAGTATTTATTAACTAGAGGCCCGGTGCACGAAATTCGTGCACTCGGGGGGGAGGGGGAATCCCTCAGCCCAGCCTGTGCCCTCTCAAAGACCAGGAGCTCCCATGGGGAGTGAGCCTAAGCCAGCAGTCGGACATCCTTAGCGCTGCCGCAGAGGCGGGAGAGGCTCCTGCCACCACCACTGTGCTCGCCAGCCATGAGCCTGGCTTCTGGCTGAGTGGCGCTCCCCCTGTGGGAACGCCCTGACCACCAGGGGCAGCTCCTGCGTTGAGTGTCTGCCCCCTGGTGGTCAGTGTGCATCATAGGGAACAGTCATTCCACTGTTTGGTCGATTTGCACATTAGCCTTTTATTATCTATAATAATAAAAGCGTAATATGCTAATTAGACTGACATCCTTCCAGACAACCTTCTGGATGAAGCGGGGCTGCAAGGGAGGCCCAGGTCCCAGTGCTGGAGGGAAGCCAGGGTCCCAGGTGCCAAAGGGAAGCTGGTGCCGGCAGCTGGGGGAAGGAAGGCCTACTCTGCATGAATTTTGTGCATCGGGTCTCTAGTATAGGATAAGAGCCTTTAGAAAAACTAATATTTGTTATGCTCTCCACCATAAAAAGCATGGCATTCAGTGTGTATCTAAGTCCTCTCAGGGCTTCATTCTTGTACAGAGTATAATATATAAATATATACATATTATTTTTTTAAATTCACCTTAATGATTTGTTTTGTTTTTTCATCTGGATTTTTTTCATTTCCTTTACTACCTAGACTTGAAGAACATGTTAGATCTGAGTTTGAAAGAAAAAAGAAATATTTCTGTTTATTGTTAGAGAAAGACATGTCTAGAAATAGATAAATAAATAAAAAGAATATGCTCAGCAGTCCTTTTTTACAATTTAAACCCAGATGATAAATCAGTCCATCATAGGAAAGCTGGTTCACCAAGTCCTCTCAGGCGACAGTGGGAGAAACACGTATGCACTACAGCGCTTGCAGCTTTGGAAAATGCATCCATACTTGCCTCCAGTTTAACCACAGAGGATGATAGAGGTTAGTAGTCAGATTACTATTATTATGGAACATTTTCTAATAGTTGTTTAATGGGCTAGATATTTTTTAAAGATGTCATTCTGTAAAGGTTATTTGGTGTCATTCGTGACTGAAATAGATTTTAGTAGAAAATAAAATATAATTAATTTTACTTGAAATATGATCTGGAAGATAATGTGCTAAAAATATTTTTTATTTGACCCTAATTTTTACCTTTTCACAACTAGGTGGTTCTGTAATAAAGTACAGTGGAAATAATAGCCGTAAGCAGTGGCTCAAAGAGACTCCTGAAACCTTGTTGAACATCCTTAAGAGTGCTGATCTCAACTTGGCATTTCAAACATACACAATATATAGACCAGGTAATTTATGTCTGTTATGTAATCATGGAAACCCTTTGGCATTCTTTTTAATTGTGGTGAGATAGACATTACATAAATTCACCATTTTGACCATTTTTAAGTGTACAGTTAGGGGCATTAAATACATTTACATTGTTGTGCAGCCATCACCACCATCCAGCTCTAGAACTTTTCCCATTTTCCAAAACTGAAACTCTGTGCCCATCCTATATAATAAAGAGGTAATATGCAAATTAACCCGCACACCCTCACAAGATGGCTGCCTACGACCAGACTGGCAGGGGGGTTAGTGAGGGACGACCAAATGACCGAACAGCAGGCTGCGTGGGGCAACCAGGCCAGCGGGGGGCAGGGGCAGTTGGGGGTGACCAAGCCGGCAGGGGGGCAGTTGGGGGCGATTAGGCTGGCAGGGGGGCAGTGAGGAGTGAGTAAGCTGGTGGTGGGGGGGGCAGTTGGGGGCAACCAGGCTGGCAGGGGGGGCAGGTAGGGGTGACCAGGCTGGCAGGGGGGGCAGTTAGGAGCGACAAAGCCAGCAGGGAGGGGGCAGTTGGGGGTGACCTGGTCGGCAGCAGGGTGCAGTTAGGGGCAATCAGGAGGGCGGGGGGCAGTTAGGGGCAAGCAGGCAGGCAGGCAGGTGAGCAATTAGGAGCCAGCGGTCCAGGATTGTGAGAGGGATGTCCAACTGTCCTAAACTGGCAGTCAGACATCCCCCAAGGGGTCCCAGAATGAAGAGGTTGCAGGCTGGGCTGAGGGGGACCCCGCCCCTGTGCATGAATTTTGTGCACGAGGCCTCTAGTTAAACAATAACTCCCCATTTTCACCTCCCAGAAATACTTTTATATTCAAGTTAGGAAATCACATACATAGCATTATAGTTTTAGGTTTTCTTAAATCTTTTCTAGATAGTCTTAAGCTATAATTAAAATTTCCCATAGAACTATATTATTCCTATTTACTCAGTTGTTTGCTTATTTGTGACTACTTTCTTTTCAAAGTAGCTCATTTTTTCTGTGCAAGTATACTGGTGGCTTTACAGTTCAGACTTCATCACAGTAAAAACTATAATCTGACTACCCAAGGATAAATTTTAATGCTTTAATATAAGTTGTTATATTTGAGGGTTTAATTATATTCTGAATATTTTATTTTGAAGAAAGTAATATTTTTGTTGTTGTTGTTAATCCTCACCAAAGATATTTTTCCATTGATTTTTAGAGAGAGTGGAAGGAAGGGGGGGGGAGAGAGAGAGAGAGAGAGAGAGAGAGAGAGAGAGAGAGAGAGAGAAACATTGATGTGTAAGAGACACACTGATTGGTTGCCTCTCGACTGGGGCTGGGGACTAAGTCTGCAACTCAGGTACATGGCCTTGACCGGGAATCAAACCCAGTAGGGTGAAAGTAGCATTAAAAAAATTTTTTTTATTTATAGATTTGAGAGAGAGAAAGAGAGAAAAATATTGATTTGTTGTTCCACTTTATACTTTCATTGGTTGATTCTTGTATGTGCCCTAAATGGGCACATGCTTGAACCTGCAACCTTGGTGTAGTGGGACGATGCTCTACCCAACTGAGCTACCTGGCAAGGGCTAAGAAAATAGTGTTGTTAAAGTTAATATATATACTGATGCTTACTGGGCCTGTTTTATGCCAGGAATCATGCTGGGTAATGTCGGGAGGCACTGCAGAAGAAATATAGAACATGGGATTGTCCTCAACTAGCCAGCAAACTTTTGGAGGCTTTTAGTCCAATATGAGGAAATGAATAAATACTGTTTAAATCCGCATGATTTCTGTTAATATTCCTCTGAAGGTTCAGAAGGGTTCTGCTTGAAAGGTCCCCTGTCTGAAGAAACTGAAGCATCAGACAGTGTTGATGGAGGTTACGATTCTGTCATTTTGGATCCAGAGAGACTCGAACCTAGACTGGATGAGGAGGACACGTACGTTGTGCTGTACCTAGAAAGCTTTAGTTGTAGGGTGTGTGTGTGTGTGTGTGTGTGTGTGTGTGTGTGTGTGTGTGTGTATGTGTGTAATTAACCTTAATAATGTCAGGTTTAACAGGAGCTGGTTATATTATTTTACACCATTAATGAATATTTATAACTTGATCTTTTATCTGAGGTGGGTAATGCATAACGGTAATTACTAATTCCTGACTGAGCCAAATGTTTAAAATTGTTCAGATTGGATTTATTGTTTTTTAATATATTTTCTGTTGAAAATATTATTGAAAGAGTGAAAGAAGTGTTCTTTTGAAAGAACTAACCAATTTTTTTTCTGTGTTCAGTTGCTTTGGAGTTCATTTTTTTAAAAATGTGAATATTGTTATGGTGTTGTTCTGCTTTGAACCCATCAACAAATACTTACCATACCCCTAACATGGAGGCTTAATATCCATATCATTTTTTCACAGGGACTTTGAGGAGGAAGACAACAACTTTGATTGGGTGTCAGAACTGAAGCAGCGAGCTGGCTGGCAAGGAGCATCTGGTGACTAATGCCCAAGGAAATGTTCCTTAGTCACATTGAATAAATGTTTAAAGTGAGGAATTAATGTTTCGATATTAGCTAACGGAATATATATTTTCCCTTGGAAACAGAATGGGCTAGGGGTGCTGTGGATATTTAAAATTGTTCCTGATTCGTTTAAAAATGTACAATTCTTGTGCGTTTTTTAACGCAAAGGAGAAGGTGTAGAATTATGGGTGTGAGCTTCAGGCTTTGCAGTCAGATAGAACAGAAATTGGATGCTCATTATTTGTGTGATTGTGGGAAATTACTTAACCTCTTTGGGCCCGAATTTCCTTAACTATAGCATGAGGATAATAATGCCTATCTCATAGGGATGCTGACCATGGAGCATGAGAGCAACCCATAATGTTATTATTTGCATTGTTATGATTTCTGTTTATTACTATGTAACTCTTTTTACATTTCCTAAAGATTTTAGGATCTAAATATATTTAATTATAACATAATAATGTGTGCAATTTTTCAATAAGACTCTCTTGGTAGTGATCAATGATCTTTCATGATCTTTACTACCATCTATCCTTAAATATAGCCCCTCACAGGTTACACAAAAGAACCCAGTTCAGATGATCCACCCTGGGAGGAGTGGAAAGGGTTACGTATCTTTTCAGAAGTTGTCAGTCCTGTACAGGAGAAAGGAATAGGGCCAACGGTGAGGAATCAATATGGAAAGTACCAGAAATTAGAATATTGTGGAACTAATGGAAGGAGCAGGATCCCAACATATATGGGTCACCATGACACACTGTGCTGGGTCCTGTCATTAAATCCATGATCAATTAGTGGGGTAAGGATATTTTACTAAAGCCCTGGCTGGGTTGGCTCAGTGGATAGAGCATTAGCCTGTGGACTGAAGGGTCCCGGGTTCGATTCTGGTCAAGGGCACATGCCTGGATTGTGGGCTCGATCCCCAGTTGGTGGCGTGCAGAAGGCAGCCAATCAATGGTTCTCTCTCATCATGGATGTTTCGATCTCTCTCTTTCTCCCTTCCTCTCTGAAATCAATGAAAATATATTTTAAAAAATATTTTACTAAAGAAGAAACAGCTTCTTCTCTGGGGATTCCACAGGGGCAAGTGTAGGAACAGCATATGCCTGACCTGGTTTAGGGAACAATGCTCAAGTGAAGAATAGGAGGAAAAAGATAGTGAAACTACAGTAGGATCATTATTAAGGTTCTGCTGAAATATGGAATACATACATCTGATTTAAACATTTTGCCCTGACCCATGTGGCTCAGTTGGTTGAGTGTCATCCCATGCATGGAGAGATCCTGATTTGATTCCCTGTCAGGGCACATGCCCGGATTGCAGGCTTGGTCCCCAGTAGGGGGCATGTAGGACGAGGCCGATTGATGTTTCCCTGTCATCGCTGTTTCTCTCCCTCTCCCTCTCCCTCTCTCTCTCTAAAATAAAAAAAAAAACATATTTTGTAAAAAAAAAATTAAACATGTTTTTATCTTAACATACAAAAACTGGTACAGAACTTCACCCCTCACAGTTTATTTGTATTTCAACACTTAGTCAGCCTTAGTCTCCTCTGGTCTCTGACAGTCTCTCTGTCTTTCCTTATTTCTCAGGACCTTGAGATCTTTGAGGAGTATTGGTTAGGCATTTTGTAGAATGTTCCTCAGATTGGGTTTGTCTGATGTTTTTTTCATAATGAGACTGAGCTTAAAGGTTTGGGGGAAGATTATCATAGAAGTGAAGTGCTTTTCCCATCACATCATATCAGATGGGTTGCAGGCTCGATCCCCAGTAGGGGGTGTGCAGGAGGCAGCCGATCAATGATTCTCTCTCATCATTGATGTTTCTATCTCTCTCTCCCTCTCCCTTCGTCTCTGAAATCAATTAAAAAGAAAGAAAGAATAAAGAAACCTGGCTTGTACCATCCACCATCCAGTTAGTTGTTCAACATCAGTATACATGTAAAGCAGTTTCCAAATTATTAACCCATACTCCTGTGAGAAACAAATATACCAACTATAATAGATTTTATGTATTGTTCTTATTGTCTTTAGCTTTACAATTCCAGTCAAAATACCATTTCTTAAAGTTACTTAGGTTAGCTTCTTTTTTTTTCACCATTCTTGAGGATTTCAAAAGTTAAGGTAGGTAGAGATAATTTTAAATATATTTGCAGATATTCAGCTTTCATATTACTCCAGTGTGTAAACATTTCCAAAACCATCAAACAGAGGGAACTTGAAATTATGTATAGTTTTTGAGAGATTGAATGAATCTTGATTGAATGACAAATCCTTTTGAAAGTCAGATGGTTTGCAAGGTTTTGCTTTTAATGAAATTTCAAGAGACTCAATGGTTAGAGACCATTTTTAGTGATAAATTGCTATATGATTCTTGACATACAACTAGATAAGAATTGAGAGACTCCTTTAACAAAACTTCCAATTCTATTTACTTATATGAATGTGGTTTCTCAGCACTTACAGCTTTAAAAAGAGAAAAACAGAAGAGAATCAATGTTAAACCTTGTCTAGTCCAGCAAAAAGTTAGCATTCTTCTATAGATACTAACTGAACTAATTGGGAGGGAGGAAGAAGAAAGTCCATTCAAGTCTTTAAGAGATGAATGTCTGATACAGTTTTACTTTTTATAATTAAGTATTTATCAATGTAATTTATTTTATTTTGATCAATGATGTACTACTAATAATTTTAATAATCCAGTAAAAAGCCTATATCAGGAAAAAGTAATTTCCATTTTTATAATAGGGTGATCAATAAGATTTTTAAGCATGAAAAACATTACATGGAGGAGATAAGAGTTCAGGGAGAAAAAGGAATAATATAAATTTTCTGATTCTTAAAGAAGAGTTTACTTTTTTAATTAATTGGAAAAAACTTTAATAAGCATCAAATGCACTTTACATTGATAATCGCTGTACTGAAATTGTGATATTTAAATTTGTTTTCTCTAAAAAGGTTAGTGATTTTCTTTTTTTCTGGGAAACATAGAGATCCAACTAACTATGAGTATTAATGTGGTCAGTCTAGGTCACTATGGTTTAGTTAATGCTAATATTGAAACAAGTGCCATTTCATGTCTGTAATAAGGTAGACTGTGAACTTCTGTATCACTGAATTTTAGCAAAAATTCCATGAGGTAATTTAAAGGGATGTCAAATTTTTTTAAGTGTAAACTCATACTCTACATTGGGATCACTTTTTTGCTTGACTTGAGTGCACAAGCGATTTTCTTCCCTAATTCCTTGGGAAAAGATATCAGCAATAAGTCTGTATCTTCTTTATTATGACTGGGTTATTTGTTTTGTTTTTCTGCTTTTACTTTTATTACTATTTACTTTATTTACTCCCGAGCCATACGTTTTTGTTTCTTCAGTTCCTTCTGGGATATCTAGAGAAAGAAAAAAATAAAAATGACTGTTAAGTTTCCTGAAGAAACACCCACACTACAACTGAAAGGAGTAGGTCTTAACTCAGTGAAAGAATTGGAAACTTCAATCATGACTGGGTTGTTTTAAGAGAGATTATCAGCCTGGCCAGAGTGGTTCAGTTGGTTGAGTACTGTCCCATGCACCAGGACATGGTTCGATTGCTGGTTCGATTCTGGTCAGGGCACATGCCCAAGTTGCAGGCTCAATCCCTACTTTGGGGGGCAGCCAATTGATGTTTCTATTTCTCTACCCCTCTCCCTTCTGCTCTCTGAAATCAGTAAAAACATATTTTTTAAAAAGAAAGATTATCAGCTCTGAAGTTAGTTTCCACAGTTGATAAAAATATGTCAAAACAGTAGAATTTGCAAGTAAAAGGGTTTTCAAAGGCTGCAGGAACAGGACAGAAATAGCATTTCTTATTTGTGTAAGCACAAGCACTTAAAGCAAATCTGTAGGTAAATCCAATGTAGTATTCAAAAGTTCTATAAAAATGAACAAAAGATACATCTTTAATTCCACTGTTCCAATAGTCAAATGTTAGATCTGCATGAGAGTTGCAATGCAGCAGTTTGCTGGTCCTATTTAAGAGTTTGAGGTTCTTTTTGTATATTTGGCCCAATTATGTTTGCATCCCAGATAAATTCAGTTCAAAAATATGGAAATAAGCCCTGGCTGGTGTGGCACAGTTGGTTGAGCATTGTCAGGTGCACCAAAAGGTCATTGGTTGGATTCCTGGTCAGGGCACATGCCCCAGTTGCAGGTTTGATCCCTGGTTGGGTTGCGTATGGGAGGCAACTGATCGATATTTCTCTCACATCAATGTCCCTCCCTCCCTCCCTCCTTCCCTCTCTCCCTCCCTCCCATCTCTCTAAAGTCAATAAAAACATTTAAAAAAAACAAAATGGAAATTAGGACAAAGATTTCATATAACAAAGCACAGAGATGTGCTATTGGAAGTTGCTTTCCTTCCATGGCTAATGCAGAAATAAAAAATTTTGGAAGCAGAAAAATGAAAGGTTTGGAGAAAAACCACACCATCCAGTAATTCCAGCAGTGAGAATGATTCCTACCATTTATTGCAAAGAAAATATCACCACGACACTGAAAAGTAGGATCACAGGATGAAGACAATATCTAAGGACACTTCCCACACAACCAAATGAAATACCTATCATACTCATTAAGTTTAATAAAGCATTCCTAGACATTCAATTGTACTGATCCCATATACATAACCAAACTGGATTTTGCCAGCCAGTAACAATATGACTCCAAAGGCAAAGCAAAACACCATGGTTCCTGCCAGATGAGCCTCATTCACGATGCTGCCATCTGCTACTTTTAATGGGTGTAACACTGTTAGTATTTTTTTGTCAGATGTGGTCAAAATTGATACCTGATTCTTCCAATAAAAGTGGTTCATCCTCAAAGCTGTTTCCATGGAATGGCTGAGGAGCAGCTGGAGTATATGCCTGAGCTGGCTGGGAATCTGCCTGGCCTATGGCTGCTGCGGCTGCATCACGCCTGGAGGGACATACCGACCTTGCGAGTAGTCACAGCCAGACACTCCATGGCAATGCGCAGCGCACTCAATCCCTTCCTCCATAGTCATAGGACTGCTGTGACCGGTCATCGATGCTGTAACTTGCCTGGTAGAAATCCGTGTTTAAGTTATCAAAGCCTGACATTGCAAATGATCAAACTGGAAGCCGTGACAATAACTCCAGCAGCCCCAACTACCCCCCACCCCAACTCAGCTCAAGATCTTGAATTGGCCCCATGCTACACGTCACAGGCCGAAAAACTGCCGAGCTTTTGTATTTATTATTTTTAATAGATAATGGTGGGTTTCAAATTGCCATGGTATCTGGATTCCTTTTGTATGTTTTACTTGTGTCAGTATTTATAGTTGCTGGAAATTACACCCTTCTCAATTACTGAACATGTAATGAATCGTTTTAGCAGCTTAATGTGCAATCTGAAATGAGGAATAGTGGGGGTAGGGGGAAGGGAGCAGCAGCCAATTTTCTAAGAGGACCCCAAGGGAGGCCGCCGGCTGTGGACTGAATGGTAGGATTCCATTCCAAGTGTCCATCTGGACAGGAAACTTCCTGTCTCAATTTAGCCCATTTGTAAAACTGGGCGTCCACTACTCTGCTGGGTTATTGTAAAGAATAGAGATAATGTGTGCAAAGAACCTGGTACGCTGCAAGCGAGAACCGGAACCGTGTGCTTGCTGAGTGTTAGCAAAGGAGTTCCGACTTAAGGCAACCGGAGGTGACTAGGTCTCCAAACTCGCTGGCCGCTGACCCCTCCTCCGGGTGGACGGTGGAACCCCGGTCTCCGGGCCGGGTCCCCGCCCCGCCCCGCCCCCGCGCGGCTCCGCCCAGCGGCCCGGACGCAGTCCGCCGGGAGGCTTCCCTCGCCCCGCGCAGCCCGGGAGCAGGTATGCGGCGGGCGGGCCCCCTAGTCCTTACCCCGGGCTGCTCCCCAGGGCTCTGGGATCCTCAGGGAAAGGAATGGAGCTCATACCCCAGGAGACCAGGCGGCAGAGGAGCGGTCTCCTGTGCGTCGGTCTCCATGGCAATGCGCAGCGCACTCAATTCCTTCCGGAGTGCTCCTAAAGGAGGATTTTCCCCAAAACCTGGGGCTTTCACCCCCTGGTGCCACCTCGGGAGCGTCAGGGGCCCGTAGTTCCCGCGCTGCTGCCCTTGAGTTTGGATTCCCTATCTGCTTCCCTCAAAATTCGGGTGTCTGCAGCTTCCTGTGGGTGCGAGCTGGTGCCCCATCACATCCAATCTACCCCCTTCCTACCCTGACAAAGTTACTCTAGAGCAGTGGTTCTCAACCTTCCTAGTGCCGTGACCCTTTAATACAGTTCCTCATGTTGTGGTAACCCCCAACCATAAAATTATTTTCGTTGCTACTTCATAACTGTAATTTTGCTACTGTTATGAATCGTCATGTAAATATCTGATATGCAGGATGTGACATAATTAAAGCATAGTGATTAATCACAAAAACAATGTGTAATTATATATGTGTTTTCCAATGGTCTTAGGCGACCCCCAATGGGTTGTGACCCACAGGTTGAGAACCGCTGCTCTAGAGCATAAGCGCCCTGGCCGGTGTGGCTCAGTTGGTTGGAGCGTCCTCCCTACACCAAAAGGTGGCGGGTTTGATTCCAGGTCAGAGCAACCACCCAGGTTTCAGGTAGGATCCCAGGTCCTCACAGGTGAGAGGCAGCTGATGGATGTTTCTCTCACATCAATGTTTCTCTCTCCCCTCCTTCCTCTTTCTGAAAATCAACTTTAAAAAATGGTTTAAAAAAATAACCAGCCTGCTCATTCAGTTTTAAGAAGTCAACATTAGACCCAAACTGAAGTATAAAGGGGAAATGCAAGGAAACAATTTATAATAAAATATTTCCATCTGTAAATGCTTGTTGCTGCTATACTCGAACAAATACTGCTGTAGCCAGGTGCCCACACCCTGCCAGGGAGTCACCTGACCACGATGGTTTCAGCTACTAGCAGAGGCCAGTGGGGGCGTGACTTTCCAAAAAACACCCCCCCCCCCAAAAAAAAACGGTGAAGAGTTCTTGGATAAACTTCCAAACAAAACAAAGTGCAGTTAAGCCTTGATTTGCGTGTAGTTGCATCCCTCGAAAATTGTTCATTAAAACTGTGTAAAAATTGCTTTGTATTCATATGTAAAATAGAGTTGGGTTCTTGCTGCAGATATGCGGATTTTTCCACGGACATGAATGTGTGGGAGACTTTCTAATGTAGGGCCGCGGGATAATCCTTTATTGTCCGGACCATCCCTTGTATCTCGGAATCTTAGTGTCCCACTCCCTAACTGCTTCTAAATTCCTCGGTGCCTCTCCATCTCTGAGGAGAACAGAAACACACACACACACACACACACACACACACACACACACACACACACACACACACAAAACGGTGCCTCTCCATCTCCAAGGAGAACAGAAAAAAAACAAAACAAAAAAACCCCAAACCAAAACAAAACAAAAACCACGAAAAAAAACCACCAAACGCCATAAGTTTCCAAAATGCCCCCTAGGGGGCAGTACTTCATTACTTAGAAAAGCTGGATGGTAAATTCCGCAGGCATAGGAACGTTCCTGCTTTATAGAGGCGATAATGCCCACGCTCACCAGAGTGTTCCAAAGCTGAGCAACAACCCAAGTCTGACCTCTGGAGCCCACCAGGAAGCTCCGTCTCATTTTGGTTGTTACCTGTGGCCACCTGGAAAGTTATTTGACTGTCTTGGTTGAGGTCCGAAGGAAAGTTTTAGCAAAATGAGTGCTTTTACATTTTAGTGGTCAATTTTCTGACTTTGTTAATGTTTATGAAAAAGGTGCAATAAAATTTCATTTCTCTAATTTCAGGAAACTTCATGCATTGGAAACCATGGATAAATATGATGTGATTCAGGTCATTGGGGAAGGTGCCTTTGGGAAAGCATACTTGGCCAAAGGGAAATCAGATAGCAAGCACTGTGTTATAAAAGAGATCAATTTTGCAAAGGTAAAACTAAGAAATTCAAATTCCTATTTATACTCAGTGGTCTATTCAGCTGGCTTTTAATCCAATATTTAAAGGAAACACTTTTTTGGGGTCTTTTTTTTTGCAAGTATGAGCTAGTTGACTCTTGTTCACTCCACCTCATAAATCCATTGTACAAATAGCAACCAATAATCTTATTTAAAAAAATAAGTGTTGCTCAGTGGTTGAGCACTGACCTATAAACCAGGAGGTCACAGTTCGATTCCCCCCATCAGGGCACATGCCCAGGTTTCAGGCTCAATCCCCAGTATGAGGCATGCAGGAGGCTGCCGAGCAATGATTTTCTTTCATCATTGATATATTTTTTTTTTATTGCTTAAAGTATTACAAAGGGTATTACATATGTATCCATTTTATCCCCCCGCCCTAGACTGTCCCCTAGCCTCCCCTATCCCCCAGTGTCTTATGTCCATTGGTTATGCTTATATGCATGCATACAAGTCCTTTAGTTGATCTCTTACCCCCCTACCTCCTGCCCCCCAACCCTCCCCTGCCTTCCCGCTGCAGTTTGACAATCTGTTTGAGGCAGCTCTGCCTCTGTATCTATTATTGTTCAAAAGTTTATAATGGTCTCTATTGTCCATGAATGAGTGAGATCATGTGGTATTTTTCCTTTATTGACTGGCTTATTTCACTTAGCATAATGCTCTCCAGTTCCATCCATGACGTTGCAAATGGTAAGAGTTCCTTCCTTTTTACAGCAGCATAGTATTCCATCGTGTAGATGTACCACAGTTTTCTAATCTATTCATCTACTGATGGGCACTTAGGCTGTTTCCAGATCTTAGCTATGGTGAATTGTGCTGCTATGAACATAGGGGTGCATATATCCTTTCTGATTGGTGTTTCTGGTTTCTTGGGATATATGCCTAGAAGTGGGATCACAGGGTCAAATGGGAGTTCCATTTTCAGTTTTTTAAGGAAATTCCATACTGTCTTCCATAGTGGCTGCACCAGTCTGCATTCCCACCAGCAGTGCACAAGTGTTCCTTTTTCTCCACATCCTCTCCAGCACTTGTCGTTTGTTGATTTGTTGATGATAGCCAGTCTGACCGGTGTGAGATGATACCTCATTGCTGTTTTGATTTGCATCTCTCGGATGATTAGTGACTTTGAGCATGTTTTCATATGTCTCTTGGCTTTCTGAATGTCCTCTTTTGAAAGGTGTCTATTTAGGTCCTTTGCCCATTTTTTGATTGGATTGTTTATCTTTCTTTTGTTAAGTTGTATGAGTTCCCTATAAATTTTGGAGATTAGGCCCTTATCAGATATGTCATTGGCAAATATGTTTTCCCACACAGTGGGTTTTCTCGTTGTTTTGTTGATGGTTTCTCTTGTTGTGCAGAAGCTTTTTATTTTGATGTAGTCCCATTTGTTCATTTTTTCTTTAGTTTCAAGTGCCCTAGGAGTTGTATCAGTGAAGAAATTGCTTTGGCATATGTCTGAGATTTTGTTGCCTTTGGATTCTTCTAGAATTTTTATGGTTTCCTGTCGTACATTTAAGTCCTTTATCCATTTTGAGTTTATTTTTGTGTATGGTGTAAGTTGGTGGTCTAGTTTCATTTTCTTACATATATCTGTCCAATTTTCCCAACACCATTTATTGAAGAGACTATCTTGGCTCCATTGTATGTTCTTGCCTCCTTTGTCAAATATTAATTGAGCATATTGGTTCGGGCTGATTTCTGGGCTCTCTATTCTATTCCATTGATCTATATGCCTATTCTTGTGCCAGTACCAGGCAGTTTTGAGAACAGTGGCTTTGTAATACAACTTGATATCTGGTATTGAGATCCCACCTACTTTGTTCTTTTTCAGGATTGCTGCAGCTATTCGGGGTCTTTTTTTATTCCAGATGAATTTTTGGAAAGTTCGTTCTAGATCTCTGAAGTATGCCGTTGGTATTTTAATGGGAAGTGCGTTGAATTTATAGATTGCTTTGGGTAGTATGGACATTTTAATCATCATTGATATTTTTATCTCTCTCTACCTCTCCCTTCGTCTCTGAAATCAATAACTATATATATATATATATATATATATATATATGAAAAAGAAATCAAGAATGAAAAGAAAAAAATCCACATCACCTTGGCTCCTATGGCACCTCTTGGGGTGGCCTGCAAGGCCCATGAGGTACTGCCTTCCTCTATTGCTGACTTCTGTTTTGCCAGTGCCTTGTGTGAGGTCCTCGAAATCATTTGGTCTGGCCCTGCCGAGACATTAGGGGTGAGTTAATTAAATGTTTGACCAAATGTAGCAGGCTAATTTTTAAGTTGATAATTTTGTATGGCCCATGAATGATGTTATAAATATCCAAATGACACTTGGCAGGAAAAAAGTTTCCCAGCCCTGTTCTAGAGGATTTCTAAATGAGAGCAGCAGAAAAAGATTTATACATAATGTCTGCAAAATGGACTACTCAAGCTGCACAATGGCAATAATGCCACTGATTTGGACACCTAAAAATGGTTAAAATGTTATAAATTTTGTTATATTTATTTTATCACAGTTTAAAAAATTGCAAAAAAGAAAAAAAGAGAGGACTAACCAAACTTACATCAAAGCTGAAAGTATAGATGATTAACTTCCAAGAGAATGCTTGATTTACCAAAATAGGGCCCCTTTCATGGATCGATGGTTTACTTCTACTAATGTCCTCTTATTCTAGTGTCTGTCAGTGCTTCCTTTTATGACATTATTCTGCTCACTTCCTTGTTTATCTGACTACTTTTTCTCAGGCCTCTCTGTCTACTCACCTTCTATATATCCTTTGTTGACTCTCATTGTGATTGGAGAATTGCGCAGGTGGAATTTCTCCATTGCTAGTGGAAGTGGAGTTCTTAGGCGCCACTGGAATAAGAATTTCTGGAGGCCCCCAGGGGAGGATGAGATGTGGTAGAAAGCTTTATTTTCATGGAGTTATATCCCTTGTTTTCCAAAGTCCCATTTCCCTTAAACCAGTCCTGGAAAAGGTGCAGCTGGGAATCCAGCAGAGCTGAAAGCAAAGCCAGTGTTCAGAATTGCTGTTCCATGGTGGAGCTGGGTCCGATGTAGCATCAAGCTAGTTGTAGCCCATTAGTCCATTGTGTGTGGTCCACCCGGCCATGTGGGCGAATGCGGGGGAGCACAACAAGAGAGCAAGGTGCGTGGGCAAGCAGATGAGAGAGAAGCTCTTTATTTAGGAGCTTAAATATCAAATTTTCCTGCACCTGCAGTGGTGGCCATGTCTGTATGACTACTCTGTCCAATGCCCTGTTCCCAGGAATGACCGACAGGCAGGCACCCTCTCTATGTCATCTAGGCTTACTGGGCATGCATCTAATCTTCCTTTGTCCAGTCACTTCCCCCAGGATCTATGGGAAACAGATGTGGAGAGTGTTAAACTGCAGCTTTCTGGAGCAAATGGCATGCCTATATTATCTGGCCTCCCCTTTGCACCTTTCCTGTTAATTAATAGCCAACTTATTACAATGGTATCATCATTTCTCTGTACTTTGTATAATCACCTCACTTCAATTGTGACCACTAAGCAGATCACTCTTAAAACCCTCTCTCCAGCTCTGATACCTTCCAGCGCCCTAGCTCTGCATTTCATCTGCCAGCTAGATACCTTCAAGTCATATCTCTTTTAGTAATCTATGGTATAACATATTGCCTCAAATTTAGTGGCTTAAACAATAAACATTTATTATCTTGCATCAAGAATTAAGGGTGAAGATCATTGAGGATTATCTTGGAAGGGACCACAAAAATACCCCAAACAAAGTAGAAATTTCTCATTTTTCTAAGCAGACCCACTTCATCTGCTGTGTGCTTCACTGTGTTAATGACATCAATGTCCTTATGATATCCAGATTCAAAACCTTGGGGTCATCTGTGAATTTTTTCTCTTTACAGGCACGTTTTCAAAACACCAGAAAAGCTGTTATCTGACAGCCTCCTAAATTTAAATGAGGGACCCTGATTGCATTGTGATAAAGCCAATTATTAAAGCAATTAAAACAATCAAATTTATTAAAGAAGCAAGGCAAGCAAATCTATTTCATCTGGCTCAGAGCACAGATGAGCATCACTTAGCTAATATGAGGAGTGAATTGGGTGGGGATTCACAGCATTATATACCCTCCTGTCTATAGATTTTTAAACTCCTCTGCTGAATATCTTGGTACAGATTAATTCTCAAGGTCCCTTTTTACTTTGTTGTGGCCTTCCCAGAATTCATGAGAAGTACCTGGCAATTTTATCTTGCCAACCTTGAAACTGCTGGCTTCTCTGTTTAAGGAGTAAAAAATAAAACTGCCCTGCCCGGCCGGCGTGGCTCAGTGGTTGAGCATCAACCTATGAACCAGGAGGTTACAGTTCCATTCCTGGTTAGGGTACATGTCCATGTTGCGTGCTTGATCCCTAATGTGTGTTTGCAGGAGGCAGCTGATCAATGATTCTCTCTTATAATTGTTATTTTTTACCTCTCTCCCCTCCTCTCTGAAATCAATAAAAATATATTTAAAAAAATAATAAAATAAAACAGCCCTTTTATGCCTCCCTCCCCTTTCCTGCATTTTTTAGTTGGAGAGTCATTAACCATTTGCTTTCCAGCTGTCCTTGGGAAAGGTAAGGGCTTGCAGTCTTGGGGTTTATAAGCTGGTTGCAAATTGTTCACACGGTTTGGCCTTGTTTTAACATTCTTGTCTTAGTTTCCCTATTCCACTTGCCCTGGAATTTTCCTAGCTTCTCACTGCCCTGTAACGTTTCCAGATGAAATTTCTTGTTAAATACTGTTGACGCTTTCTCTTCCTTGACTTTGAATTCCTTTTGTTCCTGGGTTCCTTGGATCAGTCAGTAGCTTTCTCAAGGCTCCAGTTTTCTTATAGCACAATTTTGATAATGCTCCAGTTATGTCCCCAAGCCTTCACTGGGACAGAAATCATAAAGGAAAAGATGGCTGAGTTTGACTACTTAAAGATATAAAGCTTCTGTGTGACAAAAAAACCCGCCATGAATAAATTGAAAGGAAATTCACAAAATATAAAACATATTTGCAAGTATTGACTAAAAGGTGCTAGTTTTTCATAAATAAAAAACAAAATAAAACCCATAACTGAAGACATAACCCATAACAATTTCAAATTAATTTGTAAACTACTTAATGTAAATAAATAAATAAGTATCACCTTTTGTTTATGCATTTGGGGAGGACTGAAAAGAATATAAAAATGGGAGGAAGCAGTCACTCTTATTCTACTGATGGGAAGGTAGATTGTGAAAGGTGAACACGGTGGGTTAGCATGGTGGTGCACGGGTAGGCTGAGTAGCCATCTCAGACAGTGATTAAAGCAAAATTGAGTTTATTTAAGGGAAGGGGCGGGGGATAGGACGTTCAAAGGGAAGGGCTGCACAGCACCAAGCCTAGGGGACATTGGGTTCATGATGGCAGCATCCAGGAGCTAGGGTTTCATCCTTACATGCAGTCGCTGGGCTGGTGGGAAACTTGACCTTAGTGAGTTTGGGGACTGAGCTGGTGAGCTTGGAATGCAGGTGGAATGCAAGTGTGCCATCAGGACAGTTTCAGTTCCTTTTTTGGTCTGACTCTTAGTGTCTAGGAAGTTTTTCCGGGTCTTTTGTTCTCCTGTGGCAGGAAGCTTGCAAATGGCCATTAAGGATTATATTGCCCTACGTCCTAACAGATTGGTAGCACCCTGAGGGGAATTTATCCAAATGTCTCAACGCCTTGGAAGGAACCGTTCCCTGTCTGTATTACAGACAAGGAGTAAGGTCCGCAATATGTTGTAAAGATGAAAACATATCAGGCCACAACAAGTGTGTGGGTGTGCGTGTGCGTGTGTGCACGTGTGTGTGCGTGCGTGTGCGTGCGTGTGTGTGTGTGGGTGTGTGTGTGCGTGTGCGTGTGTGTGTGTGTGTGTATTAGGATTTCATCTCTGTCATTCTTTCTGTACTGTCTGAAGTTTAATATGGAATATATATTATGTTTTTAAAATTATGAATTGCATTATTTGTATAAGCAGAAAAAGCCAACTTCATTTTGAAAAAGAAAAGATTGAAAGCACACTTGCTAGGATCCATTAGTTCTACTTTTGGGAGTTTATTCCAAGGAAATATCCAGAGATGTACAGACAGTTGTGAAACATTTCAAATGTCCAATACTAGGGGATTGATGAAATAATATATATAAATCTAAGAGGTTCTTAGAAGTGATGTTGTAGGTGAAGTATCGACGTGGAAAATACAACTTTTACTAATTGAGGAAATACTATGTGTAGAATGATGCAATCTTTGTAAAAATATGTTCTCCCCCCCCCCCCCCACACACATATATAAAAAGAGATAAAGACATGCTTGTGATTTTCTAGCATGTGGGATTTTCTGGCATGTGGGATTATTAGTAATTTTTGCCTTGTACTTTTATACTGTTTCATTCTTCAGATTAGTCTTGACACCCTCTCTAATTTGTTCCCAAATTCCATTTCCAATCTCCCTTTCATGTGCTCTTCTGTTTTTTCACGTAACAAATCCTTTTCACTCCAGCTTCTTTGCTCTTCCACTGGGGTTCTCCCAAGAAGATCTTTGCCTGCCCATCTCCAGCCATCAAGGTTCCACTTGTCCAAGCCTGAGCTCCAGGATACTTTCCAGGGCCTTCCCACTCTAAACACTAATCTCTCTTTCTCTGTAAACTCCATAGCTTTTTAAAGTACTGCTGTTGTGATACTGATTGCTTTATATTTTTGAAATGTGGGATTCAGGGAGTGGATCTCTCCCTTGTGGGTTCTTGCCTCACGAAGTCTGAAGAATAAAATTCTCCGACTAAAAAGACTTGTTAGTAAAAGGGTGGAAACTTATTGGAAGCAAATACAGACTCCCATGTAGGGAGGGGTTCCCAAGGGGGTAACCCATTAAGCCCCTTTTTCTAAGGCTTATAAATGCTGTAGTTCTTTGTCTCTTCATGCTCCCTTCTAATTGAACCCCTTCCCCATTTTATGGCCCCGTGCTTTTCTAATTGGTCACTCTTTTGCAGAATATCAGCTTCAAAGTCCAAAACCCACAGGGTGCCCCCCTCTTCCTCTCCCTCTTATCTTGCAACATTCCTCTATCTCCTGTGAATGTGTTTCCCTCTTTCCAGCATCTGTCCACATTTCTCTATCCTCTGGGAAGATGTTTCCTTTTTCTCCATACTCTGTGACTTTTCTTTATCGCCTGTGAATGTCTGCCTTCCTCTCCCCTTATCCTGTGGCACTCTTCTATTCTCTGTGAATGTATGCCTTCTGGTGGCTCCAAGCCCTCACCTATGCATCCCTCCCGCATGGGCACTCCTTATTCCTAAGACTTCCTAAGCCTGCCTATTTTGTCCGTAAAGTTCCTTTCACTTTGATGTGCTTTAGCTGTTTATTTTGTGTCTTCTCCCTCTTCTTAAATTGTGTGTTCTTTGCAGGCAGAATCCATGTTTCATATGTCTTGATATTCCCCACAGCACCTAATAATGCTTTGTATCAGCAGGTATTCAGTAAATTCTTACTGGGTAAATGATTAAATGTATAGATACTTTCAGTTCTGTTGTTAAGCTAGTGCATATTTAAGAATAAAACCATTTTTCCAATGTAAAACATTTAATAGATTGTCAAATATATTGTTGTTAGAATTATCTAAATATCACTTATAAAAATTAACATCATATTATATGATTCTATAAAATAAAATCACACATTGATTGTAACTCCTACAGTCTAAGAATACCCCCGGTAAATAGTACAAATTACACATTAAAAAAAGAGACATTGTTTAGACATTTAAATCAAACTAACTTTGACTAGATTAATTACATTTATTCATCAAGTACAATAAATTTAGTATATTCACTAATAACACAGTTTCAGGTGCAATTTCACATGCTTTCATAAATCTTCCAGGACAGCTCCCATAGTAAATTGTCCTTGTGCTCAATTTTCATTTATATGTAGGTGTACCATACATCATACTTAAGACTATTTCACTTCATAAACTTGTTAATAGATTTGTATTGGCCAAATTTAACTCCAGTGATGACAGAGTTTAACAATTAAAGAAAATTCTTAAAAGTATCTTTTAATTTATTTAATTGCATGAATACTCTTAGTATAAAACCATTTTAATTTTAAGTAAAGAAAAAACTATTTGGGATGTGAATCTGTTACCCAAACTCAAGGGGTTTGCCTCCTGGAGTGCTCTGTTCGAGAACAAGGTACGGTTGTCCTTAGGGTGTTTTATTTACTTGCAGCACGGAGAGGGTTCATGTCCACAGCTCTGTGTCCTGGAGGGGAGGCCTAGCCATTATTTATATACTAGAGGCCCGGTGCACAAAAATTTGTGCACTCGGGGGGGGGGGGGAGGGGGGGTCCCTCAGCCCGGCCTGTGCCCTCTCGCAGTCTGGGACCCCTCGGGAGATAACGACCTGCTGGCTTAGGCCTGCTCCCGGGTGGCAGAGGGCAGGCCCAATCCCTAGGTGCAGCCCCTGGTCGGGCTCAGAGCAGGGCCGACTGGGGAGTTGGGGCACCGCCCCCTGTCACACTCAAGGCAGGGTCGATGGGGAGGTTGTGGCGCCACCCCCTGTCACGCACAGAGCAGGGCCAATCCGGGGGTTGGGGCGCTGCCCCCTGTCACACACAGAGCAGGGCCCATCAGGGGGGTTGGGGCTCTGTACCCTGTCACACACAGAGCAGGGCCCATCAGGGGTTTGGGGTGCTGCCCTCTATCACCCACAGAGCAGGGTGGATCAGGGGGTTGGGGCGCCGCCACTCTCACACTCAGGGCAGGGCTGATGGGGAGGTTATGGCTCTACCCCGTCACACACAGAGCAGGGCCCGTGGGGGGGGGGGGCGGAGCTCCCCCCTGTCAGGAACAGAGCAGGGTGGATAGGGAGGTTGTGGCCCCGCCCCCTGTCACACACAGAGCCGCAGGGCGATCAGGGGGTTTGGGTGCTGCCCCCTGTCATGCTGATTCCAGTGCCGGGAGGCCTCACGGCTCCGCTGATCCCGGTTCTGGGAGGCATATTACCCTTGTACTATATAGGGTAGAGGCCTGGTGCACGGGTGGGGCCGGCTGGTTTGCCCTGAAGGATGTCCTGGATCAGGGTGGGGGTCCCCACTGGGGTGCCTGGCCAGTCTGGGTGAGGGGCTGAGGGCTGTTTTCAGGCTGGGGGTGACTGAACTCCCAAACGCTCCTTTTTTCCTTTTTTTTTCCTTTTTTTTTTTTTTTATTCTGGGCCAGCTTTAGCTTGAGGCTTGGCTCCAGCTCTTAGGCCTCCGGCTGAAAGTAGGTTTCTGGCCTTTGCTTACAATGTTGCGAATCTGCTGGCTGAAGTTGGGCGTATTTGTTACAGAGTTTCTTAAACTGCCAGCTCAGAGGCAGCGGCAGGCCAGGCGGGGAACGTTGGTTTCCTCCGTCACTGAGGCAACCAAGCCTCATGTTAGTTTCAAGCTGCCTGGCTGACAGTTAATTTGCATATCTCGCTGATTAGCCAATGAAAAGGGTATCGGTCGTACGCCAATTACCATGTTTCTCTTTTATTAGATAGGATACTATTTGGCCAATTACAGGTTGATTTCTTCTTGGCAGTTGGCTAAACTATCTTTTGGGTTCTGGTCAAGTTACAGCTGCCTCTGCAAAATACTGTGCTACATTTTAACATTTAGCAAGAACAGCATTTTGTAAGAACTGCCCAGACCTTGAGATCCCAGTCCTATCTAACAAATCCTGTGCAAAAAATATGTATAGGGTGTCCCAAAATAATGTATACACACACTTAATTATAAAGGCGGTATTTATTAAAATACATTTCATTTTCAGAATTGAGCACTGTTAAAGTGTGTATACATTTTGGGGGGACATCTGTATTAATGCATTTCATAATATCTCTCCCATTCTTGCATATAGACCATCAAACGTTTACTTTATTTTTATAATATCGCACTGATTTTTTTCATCCTTTTATTCATGAACAACCTTTATCTCCCTGCCATAAATAGGTAGAATGTTATAGTAAGCCTCATTATTCTCACTTTCCCATACTTGTTTATGTTATCAGGTTTGCCTAGCAACGTCTGTGTCGCAGTATTAATACTTATTATCTCTTTCTTCCTTTTTACTCTAATGTAGTTTTGTGAGAGGCACTTCTCAGACACCAGAGAGGTGTTACTTGACAGCCCCCTGAGTTGGAAGGAGAGGGCTGTCCCCAACCTCGATTCTTGTCTTCTCTCCTATAAATGAATGCATACGGGAGACCTTGGTTGCATTGTGATTAAGCCAATTTTATTAAAGAAATTAAAGCATCTTTATTAAAGAAGCAAGGCAATCAAATCTTTACATTTGGTTTATGAGGCACAGACGGGCTCTCAGCTCATCTGAAGAGTGAGTGGCGTGGGGGTTTGAGGTATTATATACCCTGTCTATAGGTTTCAGAATTCCTCTGCTGAATATTTTGGGACAGATTAATTCTCAAAGTCCCTCTTTTTATTTTTTTGTGGCCTTCCCTGAATTCATGAGAAGCACCTGGCAAATTTATCTTGCCCTGGAATTTTCCTGGCTCCTTACTGTCTTATAACAGTTTTTTATTACTTCTTTTCTTGAGAACTTCTCAACTTTCCAATGCCTCTCTGCTCAGTAAACTCTAGACCCCACACTTAAATTGCTTATTTTGTTACAAGTACCAAAAAACTAATATTTTCTTTTCTTTTTTCATTTAAATACATTACTTAGTATTTAGTATTAGTTTTGAGAATTTATTGACGTTGTGGCGGGTTTTGGACTCCTTTTTTAAAATTATTTTTTATTTTTTAATTACAGTTGACATCCAATATTATATTAGTTTCAGATGTACATTTATGTAGATAGCTTAGACATTTATGCAACTTACTAAGTGATTCTGTTACGGGACAGGGGCCGGCCGGGAGCAGGTCTGCCTCAGGCCTCCTGTAGTGTGTGGTTCTTGACTTTGTGTAGGAAAGATTTTGCAACACGAGTCCAGATGGGTTTTATAGGGAGTGTGTTTATTAATGCTGGGGACAGTGAAACAAAGGAAGAAACTGCGGTAGGAGAAACAACAGGGGAAAGCCTAGGCAGTGCTCTGCGTAAACTCTCTAGAAATGTTATTGGAAATAAATGAGCCAAGGTGGGGCTGCTTTAGCTCATTGGGAAGTCAGAGAAAAAGGGGGCCTTGGAGACAGGATCGGGGTGAGCCCTGGTGGAGCTGCCACTGCCCACCGTTCCCCTGGCTGCAGGTCTCGTGGGGATCCTGGGAAGGGGCATGGGCATGCCCTAGAGCAGCCGTGGGCAAACTACGCCCGCGGGCCGGATCCGGCCTGTTTGAAATGAATAAAACTAAAAAAAAAAAAAAAGACCGTACCCTTTTATGTAATGATGTTTACTTTGAATTTATATTAGTTCACACAAACACTCCATCCATGCTTTTGTTCCGGCCCTCCCGTCCAGTTTAAGAACCCATTGTGGCCCTCGAGTCAAAAAGTTTGCCCACCCCTGCCCTAAAGAGAGCTGCATTGAGTCTTTGTCCTGTGGGTTTATCTTTTTTTTTTTTTTCTGCAGGCAAGAATCTTAGGGTTTTAGAATATTCATCAGCTTTCTAGGTGTACTTTTAATATGCTGATGCATGAAGATGAGTGAATAGGGGGAGTTTGGGGTTATTCTTTGGTCTGTTTTACTTTTATCTCAGGTCTGTCTGGCTTTGATGGGGGTTTTTGTTATTTATTCCCCAACTTCACCTGTCCTTGGGTTTAGCTGGCACAAATGGCATTAACTGGGTATTTCTTTTTGTTAGGTTTAATGTAAGGTTTAATCTGAGATGTGAGATTTAATCTGACCAAAGCCAATAAATTGACCAAGACAAGCTGGGTAAGAGCGAAATGTTGCGTTTATTGGAAGCTCTCGGGTGAGGTCCCACGGTCTGGAGGTGCAGGCCGGGGGAGTCACACCCGCCTGTGCCTGGCAGAGATTTTTATGTTGCTGTTGGACCGATCAGGTTTATCTGAGGTAGCTTGTGGCGGGTGGTTGATGAGCGGGAAGTTGGTGCAGCTGCACCCTGGCCATCTTGAGACGTCTCCGGTGGTTATTTATTGGCCATCAGCACAACAGGATGCTCCGGTGGGTCCCAGGGTGGCAGCTATTGTCCAGCAGGATGTGACTCGGCAGTTCTGGGTTGTTTTGTCCACTCAGCTGGTGGGACCAGGAAAGACCCTATTTTCCCAGCCCCAGACCTTACACTTTTCTCTATTTTCCCAGGTCAGGCTGATTTAAACTATGTATTTTCTAGTTAGGGAGGAAGGTATAAAACCATTGCTCTCAAGTGTCCTTGGTTGGGGTAGATAAGGTCTTGTGATTCACAAGCTGCTCAAAATGTTCGACCTTGTTTGATTTTCTTGTCTCAGTTTCCCCATTCCATTTGTCCAGGGATTTTCCTAGCTTCTTACTATCCTACTACGATTCCCCTACATCAGTTTAGTACCCATGCAGAGGGTTTCCTTTCCAATGTCATGCTGGTTTCTTTTGCTGTGCAGAAGCTTTTAAATTGGGGTGAAAAATACCTAAGCTTAGAGGGTTAAATAACTTACTGAAGGATACATAGATAGGAGGCAGTATAGCTGGGATTGAGAATGTTAATTAAAAAAAATTATTCTGAAGTGAGGGTGAGAAATTTGGGAACACACATACATTATGTGTGAGCCAATGATAAAGAACATTACAGCGGGAGCAGTGGAGAGGAACAGGTGATTCATGGAGGCCGGAAAGTGGGGCAGCTGGGCTGATAACCAGGGTAGAAATGACAAGTTAGCAAAGTGCCAAGATTAGGATGGAATGGTGGAAATGAGGTATGACTACTGCCATTGGCACGAAAACATTTGAAAAGTGCTGTCCATAGATGATTAATGGAATAATAAGAAAATACAGTAAGAATAAAAGAAGTCACACCTTGGCCAGGTGGCTGAGTTGGTTGGAACATTGTCCCATACACCAAAAGGTTACTGGTTTGATTCCCAGTCAAGACACATACCAAGGTTTCAGGTTCAATTCTACGTGCATATGAGAGGCAACAGATTGATGTTTCTCACATTGATGTCTCTCTCCTCCTCCTCTTCCGGTCTCTCTCTAAAATCAATAAACATAACCTCAGGAGGTGAGGATTAAAAAATAAAAGAAGTCACAAGAGACAATTTTTATGTGAATGAAAAACATGGTAATCTTAATAAAGAACTTTACTGATCTGATTTATGCAGTATATGACACATTTTCATATTTTATATATTTTGTTTCTTCTCAGTGGTGATTGCTGCTGAACCATTGCATATTTATAAAGAATTTCTTAGCTGCTGAAAGATAAATATTAAAGTAACTTTCCTTTATTTTTTTAAATAAATCTTTATTGTTCAGATTATTACAGTTGTTCCTCTTTTTTCCCCCCATAACTCCCCTCCACCCAGTTCCCACCCCACCCTCTGCCCTTACCTGCCCCCACTGTCCTCATCCATAGGTGCACGATTTTTGTCCAGTCTCTTCCCCCACCCCCACACCCTTTCCCCCTGAGAATTGTCAGTCCATTCCCTTTCTTTTTTGTTTGTTTGTTTTTGTTTTTTAATTAATCTTTATTGTTCAGATTATTACAGATGTTCCTCTTTTCCCCCTCCCTAGTCCCCCTCCACCTGGTTCCCACCCCACCCCATGCCCTTACCCCCTGCCACTGTCCTCATCCATAAGTGTAAGATTTTTGTCCAGTCTCTTCCCCCACCTCCCAAACCTCCTTCCCCCCAAGAATTGTCAGTCCACTCCCTTTCTATGCCCCTGCTTCTATTATATTCACCAGTTTATTCTGACTTAATTTTTAGGGTCACTTGTTGATAGATATTTATTTGTTGTCACTTTGTTGTTCATAATTTTTATCTTTACCTTTTCTTCTTCTTCCTCTTCTTAAAGAATATCCTTCAGCATTTCATATAATCCTGGTTTGGTGGTGATGAACTCCTTTAGCTTTTTCTTGTCTGTGAAGCTCTTTATCTGACCTTCAATTCTACATGATAGCTTTGCTGGATAAAGTAATCTTGATTGTAGGTTCTTGCTATTCATCACTTTGAATATTTCTGGCCACTCCCTTCTGGCCTGCATGGTTCTGTTGAGAAATCAGCTGACATTCGTATGGGTACTCCCTTGTAGGTAACTAACTGTTTTTCTTTTGCTGCTTTTAAGATTCTCTCTTTGGCTTTAGCCCTTGGCATTTTAATTATGATGTGTCTTGGTGTGGTCCTCTTTGGATTCCTTTTGTTTGGGGTTCTCTGCGCTTCCTGGACTTGTAAGTCTATTTCTTTCATCAGGTAGGGGAAGTTTTCTGTCATGATTTTTTCTAATAGGATTTCAGTATCATGCCCTCTCTCTTCTTCTGGCACCCTGATAATTCGGATGTTGGTACATTTGAAGTTGTCCCAGAGGTTCCTTACACTATCTTCATATTTTTGGATTCTTTTTTCATTTTGCTTTTCTGGATGGGTGTTTTTTGCTTCTTCATATTTCAAATCTTTGGCTTGATTCTTGGGATCCTCTAGTCTGCTGTTGGATCTCTGTTTATTATTTTTAATTTCAGTCAATGTATGTTTAATTTCTGACTGGTCCTTTCCCATTTTTTTGGCATTCTCATTAAGATCCTCGAAGGTCTCATTAAGATCCTTGAAGGTCTTACTAAGTTCCTTGGAAGTTTGTAGAAGATTCTTGAGTAACCTTATAACTGTGGTTTTGAACTCTATGTCCTCCATTAGTTTTCTTTCCTCCATTTCTTTCATTTTTGACATGTTTCTTTGTCTCCACATTTTTGGCTGACTGCAAGGACCCACTGTGTCTACAGTGGAAAAACTGCTGTGCTGGAGACACCCTTATGGGGTAGGACTTGCTTCAGTGGGGCATTGGTCCTCACTGAGTCTGCTTCTTGAGTGTGTCCCTTATGGATGTGAGGAGTTGAAATCTGGTAGCTGACCAGGAGTACCCTGGCTCCTGGATCTCCAAGTCAACCACTGTGTG
This sequence comes from Myotis daubentonii, assembly GCF_963259705.1. NCBI lineage: Eukaryota > Metazoa > Chordata > Mammalia > Chiroptera > Vespertilionidae > Myotis > Myotis daubentonii. The sequence goes on from NC_081841.1 coordinate 129,411,401, forward strand.
AGTCCACCCAGCAGGAGCTACAGCGATATCAGCAGATTTCTCCTCTTTGTTTGGAGTTTGGAAGTTTTGGAGCCCTCTGACTCAGCTGCAGTTTGTTAGGCTACAAAAGCGCAGGTGATTGCTTTGTGCAGCGCGCACTGCTTGGGTGGGGATGTAAATTGAGTGGGGCAGGGTCTCAGAGAATCACCAGGGCGGAGAAAACAGCAATGGCTATCCTCAGCTGTCTCCGCAGACTCCGCATCTCTGCGTCCCTGAGTCCCGCGCCCCCACAGCAACAGTGATCCCTGCGAGCAGCTCTGTGAGAAAGTCACCCTCGCTTTCCAACCCGCTGTAAGACAGTCCAGTTTCTCCCGGTAGGAGTCTGGGACCCCAGAGTCTCACCGTAAATGAGTTCAGTGCATTTGAGAGCTTGTATCCCCTTCCGATGGAAAGAAACTGCGCATCCAGGTGCAGCCACCTTGCGCGCGCCTCCGTACCTCTGTTCTTGGTGTCTCTGCACCTCCTAATCAGTCTCAATGCTCTTTTTTCTTTCCTTCTAGTTGTACAACTTCCACTCAGTCAGCTTTCCTGTGGTTCTGGATGATAGCTGTTTTGTCTTATAGTTGTAGTTTTAATGTTGTTTTGGGGGGCAGCATGTACAGGTTTGTACCTTATGCTGCCATCTTGGTTCCTCTCAGTCCACTCCCTTTCCATGCCCCTGGTTCTATTATATTCACCAGTTTACTCTGTTCATCAGATTTTTTATTCACTTGATTTTTAAATTCACTTGTTGATAGATATGTAATTGTTGTTCATAATTTTTATCTTTACCTTTTTTCTTCTTCCTCTTCTTAAGGAATACCTTTCAGCATTTCATATAATACTGGTTTGGTGGTGATGAACTCCTTTAGCTTTTTCTTATCCGTGAAGCTCTTTATCTGACCTTCAATTCTGAATGATAGCTTTGCTGGATAAAGTAATCTTGGTTGTAGGTTCTTGCTATTCATCACTTTGAATATTTCTTGCCACTCCCTTCTGGCCTGCATAGTATCTGTTGAGAAATCAGCTGACAATCATATGGGTACGCCCTTGTAGGTAACTGACTTTTTTTCTCTTGCTGCTTTCAATATTATCTCTTTGTCTTTTGCTCTTGGCATTTTAATTATGATGTATCTATGTGTGGTCCTCTTTAGATTCCTTTGGTTTGGGGTTCTCTGAACTTCCTGGACTTGTAAGTCTATTTCTTTCACCACATAGGGGAAATTTTCTGTCATTATTTCTTCAAATAGGTTTTCAATATCTTGCTCTCTCTCTTCTTCTGGCACCCCTATAATTCGGATGTTGGTACACTTGAAGTTGTCCCAGAGGCTCCTTACACTATCTTCATATTTTTGGATTCTTTTTTCTTTTTGCTTTTCCGGTTGGGTATTTTTTGCTTCTTCATATTTCAAATCTTTGGCTTGATTCTTGGGATCCTCTAGTCTGCTGTTGGATCTCTGTATATTATTCTTTATTTCAGTCAGTGTATGCTTAATTTCTAGTTGGTCCTTTCTCATATCCTCAAAGGTCTCACTAAATTTATCAGCGGTTTCTAGAAAATTCTTGAAAAACCTTATAACTGTGGTTTTGAACTCTATTTCCAGTAGTTTGCTTTCTTCCATTTCAGTCATTTGTGATCTGTTTCTTTGTCTCCGCATTTTGGCTGCTTCCCTGTGTTAATAGAGTGGCTTTGTGTGCTAGGTGTCCTATAGGGCCCAGTGGCTCAGCCTTCCCAATTACCTGAGGTGGACACTCTTGGTGCACCCCTTTGTGGGCTGTGTGCACAGTCTTGTTGTAGTTAAGCCTTGATTGTTGTTGGTATCACTGGGAGGAATTGACCTTCAGGCCAATTGTCTGTGAGAATCAGCTGTGTCTATAGTGGGAGAACTTCTGTGCTGAAGACACCCTTATGGGGCAAGATTTCCTTCAGTGGGGCTTTGGTGCTCACTGAGTCTGCCCCCTGAGTGTGTCCCGTATGGATCTGAGGAGTTGTAATCTGGATGGTCCCACTCTGACCACTAGGTACATGGGCTCTTGGATCTCTAAGGAGGTGCTAATTTAGCCTCTGTCTGAGGCTACCCAGCAGGAGTTACGGAGAGATATGCCAATTCCTCTTCCTTGTTTGGGGTTTGGAGGTGCTCAGATGAGGCCCGGCTGTGAAGCAATGCAAGCTTCTGTGGGGCCTTGAGCCTTCCTTTGGATGTCTGGGTCTCTCTGACCCAGCTGCAGTTTGTTAGGTAATTTTAGATCTCAAAGGGCCAGCTCATTCATATGCAAAAGCCTCTGCTCGCAGCTTGGGTGGGGCGGGGTCTCCGGGAATCAGCAGGGTGGAACAAACAGCTATGGCTGCTCCTCAGTCCTGCCCTAAGAGGTCCCTGGGTCTCAGTGTGCTGCGGTAATCACTGCAAGCACCTCTGAGAAAGCTGCCCTTGAGTTTCGCCTGCTGCCAGACAGTCCAGTTTCTCCCCGTATGAGTCTGGGTCCCCAGAGACTTACCTGGAACTGGAGTCAGGGCCGTCAGGAGCTTGAGACTCCCTCCCGATTGAAAAAGACACCGGCGTCCTCAGCTGCCAGCCCTTTCCGCCCACGCCTCCGTACCTCTGCACTTTACTTCTGCACCTCCTGAGTGTCAGTGTGCTTTTCTCTTTCCTTCTAGTTGTAGAATTTCCACTCAGCCAACCTTCCTGTGGTTCTGGGTGATGTCCGTTTTGTCTTTAGTTGTAGTTTTGAAGTGGTTGTGCGAGGCAGCAATTTCAGGTGTTTACCTATGCTGCCATGTTGGTTTCTCTTTATCAAAGTAACTTTTCTTTAGATGCCTAAATAATTAACAGTGTCTCACCAACCTAACTGAACTTTTTAAAAACATTTTTTTTTATTTTTCAATTACAGTTGACATTTAATATTATATGGGTTTCAGGTGTCCAGCATAGTGGTTAGACATTTATATAACGTATGAAGTAATCACCATATAAGTCTAGTACCAACCTGACCCCATGCATAGTTATTACAATATTATTGACTATATTCCCGAAGCTGTATTTTACATCCTGTGACTATTTTGGAACTGCCAATTAATCCTTTCCCCTTTTTCACCCAGTCCCCCAGCACCCCTCCCATATGACAATCATCAGTGTGTTCTCTGTACCTGAGTTCATTTCTGTTTTGTTTGTTCATTTATTTAATTTTTAGATTCCACATATAAATTAAATGATATGGTATTTGTCTTTCTCTGTCTGAATGGATGCTTATTTCACTTAGCATAATACCCTCTTGGTCCATCCATGTTGTCACAAGTGGTAACATTTCATTTTTCTTTGTGGCTGAGCAATATTTCACTATATATTGAGTACCACATCTTTATTCATTTTTCTTTTTGTTTTTTAATCCTCACATGAGGATATTTTTTTCCATTGCTTTTCAGAAAGAGTGGAAGGTAGATAGGGAAAGAGAGAGAAAGAGGAAGAGAGAGAGAGAGAAACATTGATATAAGAAAGATACATCAACTGGTTGCTACTGGCTACCTCCTGCCTGTGCCCAGACCAGGGGCAGGGAGTGAACCCTTGACTGGAAATTGAATCCACAACCCTTCTATGTGGGGGCTGGATGCTCTAACCACTTAACAACACTGGCCAGGGCTCCATTTGTCTTTTGTTTGGAGCACTTAATCCATTTGCATTTAAAGTAATTATTTATAGGTATGTAGTTATTGCCATTTATTAATTGTTTTCTGATTGTTCTTCTAGTTCTCTCTTCTCTTCTTATTTTCTTGCTTTCTTCTCTTCTACCTTGTTAACTCACCTAAGTGTTGTATTTGGATTCCTTTCTCTTTATTTCTTGTATATCTCTTGTAGATTTTTTTAAAAAATACATATTTTCATTGATTTCAGAGAGGAAGGGAGAGGGAGAGAGAGACAGAAACATCAACAATGAGAGAGAGCCACTGACTGGCTGCCTCCTGCACGCCCCCTACTGGGGACCGAGCCCGCAACCCAGGCATGTGCCCTTGACCGGAATTGAACCCAGGATCCTTCAGTCCACAGGCTGACGCTCTATCTACTGAGCCAAAGCAGATAGGGTTCTTGTAGATTTTTTTTTTTTTTTTGATTGCTAGATGTGTTTTAATTTGCCAACTCTTAGTATGTATACTTTCTTGAAAGTAAGAGAAATACTTAATGGAAGGTCTGAGGCATGGTTATGCATTTTTGAAGGACATAGAAAGAAGGTGTTTTTTTTTTGTTTTGTTTTTTTTTTCTTACCCCCCTACCTCCTGCACCCCAACCCTCCCCGGCCTTCCCGCTGCAGTTTGACAATCTGTTTGAGGCAGCTCTGCCTCTGTATCTATTATTGTTCAAAAGTTTAGAATGGTCTTTATTGTCCATGAATGAGTGAGGTCATGTGGTATTTTTCCTTTATTGACTGGCTTATTTCACTTAGCATAATGCTCTCCAGTTCCATCCATGACGTTGCAAATGGTAAGAGTTCCTTCCTTTTTACAGCAGCATAGTATTCCATCGTGTAGATGTACCACAGTTTTCTAATCCATTCATCTACTGATGGGCACTTAGGCTGTTTCCAGATCTTAGCTATGGTGAATTGTGCTGCTATGAACATAGGGGTGCATATATCCTTTCTGATTGGTGTTTCTGGTTTCTTGGGATATATTCCTAGAAGTGGGATCACAGGGTCAAATGGGAGTTCCATTTTCAGTTTTTTAAGGAAACTCCATACTGTCTTCCATAGTGGCTGCACCAGTCTGCATTCCCACCAGCAGTGCACAAGTGTTCCTTTTTCTCCACATCCTCTCCAGCACTTGTCGTTTGTTGATTTGTTGATGATAGCCAGTCTGACAGGTGTGAGGTGGTACCTCATTGCTGTTTTGATTTGCATCTCTCGGATGATTAGTGACTTTGAGCATGTTTTCATATGTCTCTTGGCTTTCTGAATGTCCTCTTTTGAAAAGTGTCTATTTAGGTCCTTTGCCCATTTTTTGATTGGATTGTTTATCTTCCTTTTGTTAAGTTGTATGAGTTCCCTATAAATTTTGGAGATTAGGCCCTTATCAGATATGTCATTGGCAAATATGTTTTCCCACACAGTGGGTTTTCTCGTTGTTTTGTTGATGGTTTCTTTTGCTGTGCAGAAGCTTTTTATTTTGATGTAGTCCCATTTGTTCATTTTTTCTTTAGTTTCAAGTGCCCTAGGAGCTGTATCAGTGAAGAAATTGCTTCGGCATATGTCTGAGATTTTCTTGCCTTTGGATTCTTCTAGAATTTTTATGGTTTCCTGTCGTACATTTAAGTCCTTTATCCATTTTGAGTTTATTTTTGTGTATGGTGTAAGTTGGTGGTCTAGTTTCATTTTCTTGCATATATCTGTCCAATTTTCCCAACACCATTTATTGAAGAGACTATCTTGGCTCCATTGTATGTTCTTGCCTCCTTTGTCAAATATTAATTGAGCATATTGGTTCGGGCCGATTTCTGGGCTCTCTACTCTATTCCATTGATCTATATGCCTATTCTTGTGCCAGTACCAGGCAGTTTTGAGAACAGTGGCTTTGTAATACAACTTGATATCTGGTATTGAGATCCCACCTACTTTGTTCTTTTTCAGGATTGCTGCAGCTATTCGGGGTCTTTTTTTATTCCAGATGAATTTTTGGAAAGTTCGTTCTAGATCTCTGAAGTATGCTGTTGGTACTTTAATGGGAAGTGCGTTGAATTTATAGATTGCTTTGGGTAGTATGGACATTTTAATGATGTTGATTCTACCAATCCATGAACACGGTATGTTCTTCCATCTGTTTATGTCTTCCTCTATGTCTTTTTTCAACGTCCTGTAGTTTTCTGAGTAGAGGTCTTTTACCTCTTTAGTTAAGTTTATTCCTAGGTAGCTTAGTTTTTTCGGTGCAATGGTAAACGGGATTGTTTTTATAATCTCTCTTTCTGAAAGTTCACTATTGGTGTATAGAAATGCCTCAGATTTCTTGGGGTTAATTTTGTATCCTGCTACATTGCCAAATTCATGTATTAAGTCTAGTAGCTTTTTGATGGAATCTCTAGGGTTTTGTATGTATAATATCATGTCGTCTGCAAATAAGGACAGTTTTACTTCCTCTTTTCCAATTTGGATGCCTTTTATTTCTTCTTCTTGCCGAATTGCAATGGCTAACACTTCCAGTACTATGTTGAACAGGAGTGGTGAGAGGGGGCATCCCTGTCTTGTTCCTGTTCTTAGGGGAAATGGTGTTAGTTTTTGTCCGTTGAGTATGATGTTGGCTGTGGGCCTGTCATATATGGCTTTTATTATGTTGAGGTATGATCCTTCTACTCCCACCTTGCTGAGAGTTTTTATCAAAAATGGGTGTTGAATTTTGTCAAATGCTTTTTCTGCATCAATTGATATGACCATGTGGTTTTTTTCTTTCAATTTGTTTATGTGATGTATCACGTTTATTGATTTGCGGATATTGTACCATCCTTGCATCCCTGGGATAAATCCTACTTGGTCGTGGTGTATGATCTTTCTGATGTACTGCTGGATCCGATTTGCTAAGATTTTGTTGAGGATTTTGGCATCTATGTTCATGAGGGATATTGGCCTGTAATTCTCTTTCATTGTGTTGTCTTTACCTGGTTTTGGTATTAGGGTGATGCTGGCTTCATAGAATGAGCTTGGAAGTGTTCCTTCCTCTTGAATTTTTTGTAGTAGTCTGAGGAGGATAGGTTTTAGTTCTTCCTTGAATGTTTGGTAAAACTCCCCTGTGAAGCCGTCTGGTCCTGGGCTTTTGTTTGATGGAAGCTTTTTGATGACTGCTTCAATTTCTTCCATAGTTATTGGCCTGTTGAGATTTTTAGATTCTTCCTGATTGAGTTTTGGAATGCTGTATTTTTCTAGGAATTTGTCCATTTCCTCCAGGTTGTCTAGTTTGTTGGAGTAAAGCTGTCCATAGTATTTTTTAACAATCATTTGTATTTCTGTGGGGTCTGTTGTTATTTCGCCTCTATCGTTTCTGATTTTATTTATTTGGGTCCTCTCTCTCTGCTTCTTGGTGAGTCTGGCTAGAGGTTTATCAATCTTGTTTATCCTTTCAAAGAACCAGCTCTTGGTTTCACTGATTTTCTGTATTGTTTTTTTGGTCTCTATGTCATTTATTTCTGCTCTAATCTTTATTATCTCCTTCCTTCTGCTCACTCTGGGGTTTTCTTGTTGCTCTCTTTCTAATTCTTTGAGTTGTAGAGTTAGATGATTTACTACCATTTTTTCTTGTTTTTTTGAGATAGGCCTGTAGAGCTATAAACTTCCCTCTCAGGACTGCTTTCAATGTGTCCCATAGGTTTTGGATTGTTGTGTTTTCATTGTCATTAGTTTCCAGGATGTTTTTAATTTCTTCTTTGATCTCATTGGTAACCCAATCAATATTTAATAGCATGCTATTCAGCTTCCAGGTGTTTGAGTATTTTGGGTTGTTTTTATTGTAGTTTATTTCTAATATTATGCCATCGTGGTCTGCGAAGACGCTTTTTATGATTTCAATCTTCTTGAATTTGGGGATACTTTGCTTGTGACCCAATATGTGGTCTATTTTTGAATATGTCCCATGAGCACCTGAGAAGAACGTATATTCCCTGGCTTTTGGGTGAAGTGTTCTGAAGATGTCTATTAAGTCCATCTGATCTAGTGAGTCATTTAGGATTGCTGTATCTTTGCTGATTGTTTGTCTATAGGACTTATCCAGTGCTGTCAATGGTGTATTAAAGTCCCCTACTATGATTGTATTGTTGTCGATCTCTCCTTTGATATTTTCCAGGAGTTTTTTTATGAATTTGGGTGCTCCTACATTGGGTGCATATATGTTTACCAGGGTTATATCTTCTTGTTGTATTGATCCCTTTAGTATTATGAAGTGGCCTTCCTTATCTCTTGTTAAGGCCTTCACTTTGAGGTCTATTTTGTCCGATATAAGTATTGCTACCCCAGCTTTCTTTTCCTTTCCATTTGCCTGAAAGATATTTTTCCATCCTTTCACTTTCAGTCTGTGTGAGTCCCTTCTCATGAGGTGGGTTTCTTGTAGACAGCAGATGTATGGGTCATGTTTTTTTATCCATTCAGCCACTCGATGTCTTTTGGTTGGAGCATTTAGTCTGTTTACGTTTAAAGTTATTATTGAAAGGTACTTGTTTGTTGCCATTTCTTTTTTTGTGTGGCTGTTTTCTTTCTGAGCTTTTTATTTCTTATTTTTATACCAGTCCCTTTAGCATTCCTTGCATTGCTGGCTTGGTGGTGACAAACTCCCTTAGTCTTTTTTTGTCTGTGAAGCTTCTTATTTCCCCTTCAAGTTTGAATGATAGCCTTGCTGGATAGAGTATTCTTGGATTCAGTCCTTTGCTTTGCATCACTTTGTAAATTTCAGTCCATTCTTTTCTGGCCTGATGTGTTTCTGTTGAGAAGTCATTTGACAATCTAATGGGAGATCCCTTGTATGTAACTTTCCGTCTCTCTCTTGCAGCCTGTAAGATTCTCTCTTTGTCCTGAACATTTGCCATGGTGATTATGATGTGTCTTGGTGTGGGTCTTTTCGGGTTCACCTTGTTTGGGACTCTCTGGGCTTGTGTGACTTTTTTCTTCCCCACCTCAGGAAAGTTTTCTGATATTATTTCTTTGAATAGGTTTTCTAATCCTTGTTCATCTTTCTGTTGTTCTGGTACTCCTATTATTCGTATGTTGTTTCGTTTCATGTTGTCCCAAAGCTCCCTTAGGCTCTCCTCCTGTCTTTTAATTTTTTTCTCCAATTGCAGTACATTTTGGGTTTGTTTTATTCCTTGTCTTCTAATTCACTAATTCGGTCCTCCGCTTCTCCTAGTCTACTGTTGATACTTTCAATGGAGTTTTTCATTGCAGCTATATCACTCTTCATTTCTTCTTGGGTCTTACTTAGGTTGTTGATTTTTTCATCTGTTTCTTCTAGCTTCTTCCATATGTTATCGATTTTTTTCATCTGTTTCTTCTAGCTTCTTCCATATGTTATCGATTTTTTCATCTGTTTCTTCTTGCTTCTTGCAGAGGTTGTCGATTTTTTCCTCTTGTAGATTTTTGATTTGTGGTCACCATGTGCTTCTTGTATACCACACTATGTTTTTAGCAGTCTATTTTAAGGTGATGTTTGCTTAAGTTTGAAAACATTCTAAAATCACTACCATTTTTACTCACCCCCTTCACATTTATGTTTTTGTCATTATTTTTTACTTCTTTTGTGTGTGTTTTGTGTATCCTTAACTTTTGTACTAGTTTTAGTGTTGGTTGTTCCACTGCTTTTATTATGTGTTTGCCTTTGTCAGTGAAAATTTTTTTCTTTGTGATATTTTATTTATAGTTTCTTCTTCTTTTTTTTTTAAAAAAATATATTTTATTGATTTTTTACAGAGAGGAAGGGAGAGAGATAGAAAGCTAGAAACATCGATGAGCGAGAAACATCGATCAGCTGCCTCCCACACATCTCCCACTGGGGATATGCCCGCAACCCAGGTACATGCCCCCAACCGGAATCGAACCTGGGACCTTTCAGTCCGCAGGCCGACGCTCCATCCACTGAGCCAAACCAGTTTTGGCAATAGTTTCTTCTTCTTAAAGAAACCTTTTAGCATTTCTTGTAATACTGGTTTAGTGGTGATGAACTCCCTCAGCTTTTTCTTATCCAACTGAAATTTTAATACAGCAAAAGTTCACCAGAAATCATTATTTTTTTGCTTATGGTTTTCAATGGTAAAACATTGATTAGATATAGTGCTAATTCTAGAAATTTTGTTTTCTGATGTTGAGAGATTGGTTTCAGAAGTGCCACTAAAAGCCAGTGAAATCCTGGAGAGTTTTAGATAGTGTAACTGAAACCAAGGTTCGGTTGCCTGCTGCCATGAAAACCAAACTCGTGAGACAGATGCTGGTGAAAAAGGAAAGTGGTTTATTTAAGTGCCAGACACCTGAGAAGACGGGGGACTCTTGTTGCAAAGCCCATCTCAAAATCTCATTGCGGGCAAAGATTTTTATGTGGTGGGGGAGGGTAAGCAGAACAAAGAGATCAAGGGGAGGGAGTTGAAATGTTCTCTATGTGCAGACCAGTACAGTCCATTCCAATAAGGATCTTGAAACTGGTCAAGTGATGGTTTGGTGTATATCATCCTGGTCTTCATTATTCTGGTTTTACCGTTGAAGGTCAGCAAATCTGTAACTGGGATGGCTGAAGGTCGAAGTCTGCATCTTCTGAAGTTAGTTCCTAGGATTCTTATACAAACATGTTGTTTATCTACAAGCTACATGTTAGTCAGAATAGCATTTACAGAAATAATGTCAAAAGAATGGTGAGATGGGTTACAATTCCCACTGTTACAATAGGAGTGAGCAGGAAGCATGTTCTGGACAGCAAGTTATCTTTACAGACTATTCTGTCTCTTAATATGATTTAGATGCCCAGCCAAGAAAAAGACGCTTCAAAGAAAGAAGTCATTCTTCTGGCAAAGATGAAGCATCCTAACATTGTAACCTTCTTCGGTTCGTTTCAAGGTTTGACTCTGTAGCATTCTTATAGTATTTTAATGAAGTATCAGCATATAGACTTCTGTAAAAGATATGTTCCTGAGAACTGTGATTAGTTTTTGTGAATGGACTCATTTTCCCATTTATTTAAATTGTCATTAGAGACATAATCTTTATTTCTTCTCTAGTGAATTTTTGTAGACAGGTTTCCTAAGTGTTTTTTATCTTTAATTCTTACTCCCTCAAATAGTTAATAATTGGTATATTAGCTTTGCTACAGGAACAGCACCCAAATTTCTGTGACCTACAATAATACACATCTATCTCTCACTCATGCCAAATTGGGGAGACGGGGGCCTTAGTTCTGGGGTCCAGGCTGAATAAACAGCCCGGATATGGAGCATACTGTTCTGAGCAAAAGAAAAGAGCAAGATACAAGCACCCCCACATCATCAGCCGTGGAGTCCTGCTAGGATGTGGCATGGCTGTCATTTTTCTTATGGATTCACATTCCTGTTGCAATGCAGCCATGCAGTTAACCCTGATAATGGAGTGATGGGGGAAGGGGGTACTTTGCCCACATGAGGCCCTGAGCACCCCGTGGCAATGGGTGGGGCTGTACGGTCTTCTTACAGAGAGGCACCAAATAGTTATGCACCATTGCCAAGCAAATGGCAAAAATAGAGAGGAAAACTATAAGGAAGCAATTCCTTCATTTGCACACCTGAATACAAGATCTATCGCCATCCATCATTCTATTTCAAAGGCAGGAACAACCCAAAACAAGCAATCAAATAATCATGAAAAGAGCAGTGGTCAGAAATCATTCATTCACTTAACAGATGTTTATCCAGTGCTTACTACATTGTTCTAGTGCCAAGAATAGAGCAGTGAACAAAGCAGCTGAACATATGTCCTCATGGAGCTTGCATTCTATTGGGAAGAGTCAGACAATAAACACATATACAGTGTGCCAGTTGTTTATAGGCTGTCCGAGGGCTGTACATGCCAAAGTTCACCATGGGGCATGCCCCAAATCTGCACTTGGCACCAAGAGTGCTAAAATTCACAGGTTGTAAGTATTTAATGAACCAGGAATGCTACCTAAGTATCTTCAAGCACCATCAGGAGTTAAAGATCAATCAATCAATAAATAAACATAGATACTATATTTTGAGCTTTTACATTGTGTTTCTTATAAATGAAAATTACTGCATTCAAATTAGTTCTGTGCATGCAACCTTCTTCAACAACTGGATATTTAAAAGAACTCTTAGAATTCTTCTGAGGTCTTCCTAGGAGCTGAGCAGTACACGTGAACAGGGAATTCAGTTATATTAAAAACTTTTAAGGGCAGCCACTAACTAAAGTACCTTCATTTCTGTTCATTGATTCCTAATACCAACACCATAAGGTGATCTTTACTTTCCTCATTCTTTGAGTTGTTACGGTGACCCAATCTGACTACCTCCTACTCATCCTCGGGCCTTCTCTGAGATCACAACTCAAATAATAGCCCCCTTTCCTGATTTTGCCTAGCACTTTGTACTTGTATGCATATGTCTATTTATATAAGAAATTATGAATTGGTTTAATATTTGTCTCCCTTTTAATGGTTTCTTTTGCTCACCACTTGATCCTCAGCATCTAGCACAGCGTAGGTGTTCAATATATGTTTGCTGAATTGAGTGCATGGACTGGACCACTTTAATAGATTAGAGTATGTCTTTATACCATGCAAAATGGATATTTGAGGACAGTATTTCCCTGGATACTGTTATAAAATTAGAGGTTATTTTTACAGTTATAATTAACCTCTGCTGAGTTTGTTTATATTATAAGCTTACATTTTCTTATGAAAGCTTTTTTTTTTTCTTTTTAAATTAGAGCATTCTTGTGTTTAGAAAAACTAGTTACTGTGATGCTTTGGGTTTACCTGGAAGATTGTTGGATCTTGAAATTCCAAGCTTATCTGGAAGCTTTAGAAGTCCTTACAGCAGCTTCTAGACAGTGTAGATAAAGCCTTTGCTTACCCTCAGACAACTTATCTCTCAACACAAGAATTCCGGCTCTAGTTCATTAAATATTGGTAGAGAGTATGGAAGTTTCACAGGTTTGAAGGAATATACGATAAGTAAGTAGAATGTGGTGAGATGTTCTTAAGGCTAAACTAATTCCGCTTAAATTCCTTCAGTAAATATTTATCGAGTACCTATTATATGTCAGGCATGTTTTAGGTCTTGAGGATATATCTCAGTGAACAAAATAGGCAAAAATTTCTACACTGTTGTTTGTTGCTGCTGAATAACAATGACCACAAATTTAGTGGCTTTAACCAACACTCACTTAGCATCATCCAGTTTCTCTAGGTCAGAAGTCTGGGCTTGGCTTAGCTGAATTCTCTACTGAGGGTCTCACATAATTGAATCAAGATGTCAGTTGGGCATGGCTAGTGTGGCTCAGTGGTTGAGCATGACCTATGAACCAGTCGGTCACAGGTTGGATTCCCAGTCAGGGCACATACCCAAGTTGTGGTCTCAATCCCCCTGTGGGGGGTGCAGGAGGCAGCCGATCAATGATTCTCTCTCCTCATTGGTATTTTTATCTCTCTCCCTCTCCCTTCCTCTCTGAAATCAATAAAAATATATTAAAAAAAAAAAAAGAATTCCCCAAGCCTATCATTCTCAAAGGAACTCTCCAGAAAATAAAATATTTTTTAAAAAAAGATGTCAGTTGGGGCTGCCATCTCATCTGAGGCTCATAGTTCTCTTGCACACTTATTCAGGCTGCTGGAAGAATTCCTTTACTTGTAATTGTAGGGCTGAGATGTCTGCTTTTTTGCTGGCTGTTACCTGGGAAGTGGTTCTCTGCTTCTAGAGGCCAAGTTCTCTTTCCCGCTAGGTGGCCCTTTAGTAGATCCTCTCCTGCTTGGACTCTCTCACTTCCTCTGCCTCTGACCCCAAACCCACATTTAAATGGCTCCTGTGATTAAGTCAGGCCCACCTGGATAACCTTTTCTATTAACTCAAAATCAGCTAATTACTAACTTTTATTATATCAGCAAAAATTCCCTTTGTTAACAACATAATTCTGGGAGTGATATCCCATTATATTTATAGTTTCTGTCCTCACTCCAGGGAAAGGAGATCTAGAGGTTTGCACACTGGGGCAATCTTAGAACCTTCTAGAAGATGGAGAATATAACAAAAAAAAGATATATACATATATATAAAATCAAGATAGACTGAATTCTAATCTCACTTCACCACTTAACATTTCTTAGCTCTGTGACTTTAAGCAAGTTACTTTAATTTCTCTATGCCTCATTACCTCATCTTTTAGGGGGAAAGGTGGGAAAAGACAGACAATAAATGTAAACATAATAAATACAATTTAAATAGTATGTTAGAAGGTGATAAGTGCTGTGGGAAAATAAGATAGGGTGAGGCAGGAGTGGAGGGAACAATTTTAAATAGGATGGTCAGGAAAGGCCTTCTTGGGAAGGTGACATTGAACAAAGACTTGAAGAGTCATGCGAATGTCAGGAGAAGAGCTTTTTAGGCAAGAGGAATAGCCACTGCAAAAGCATGAGGCAAGAGCACATTATGAGTCTTCTGACTGGAAAACTGAACACTTTTTTACATAGGCTACCCTCACTTATAATTTCCAATTTCTTTTCTTTACAGTTGAGTAAGAATTTACAGGTACCCTGTGTGCATAATCCTTTTAAAGCTTCCCCAGTTATTTTCCACTTGTCCCATGTAACATTTAAGTCAATGGTTTTTTTTAGCTATTCACTTTTACTGAGTCCTCCAAACTATTCAATGTAGTTTGTGTAGAAATAATCACACCTGTTGTTTCTCATTAACGTTTTATCAGTTATAATAATTACAAATGTAATGGGCATAAACAGATTTGGGAACAAGCATAATGATCTCGATCAGTGGGAGCAGAGGTAACTGGGTATACTACAGTCTAATAGTCCACCAGTGGTAACCTTGAATGGGCGAACATAGTGGATAGAGTGTGCCCATTAATCTAGTGAGAAGGCCAGACAGAGGTCAGTTAGAAGAGTTTTATTGTACTTAATAACATGGTTGAATAAGTGTCATATAAATAAAAGTTTATACCCAAATTAAAAATGGGTTTATTTATTCTTCCTGGGGTGTTGGGAAAGACAGCTGCTATTTTATATCAGATTTCTAATCTCTTGCAGGAATGTATTAATAATAATAGCTAACATTTATTGAAATGTCATTATGTGCAAGCATTGTTCTAAGCATCTGACATTCAATCATTACAGCAATCCTAAGAGGAATTTCTATATTATTATATCCATTTTATAGATGAGGTAATTAAGCACAGAGAAATTAAAATAACTTGCTTAGGGTCACAGAGCTAAGAAATGTAAGTGGTGAAGTGAAATTAGAATTCAATCCATCTTGATGCTAAATATATATATATATATATATATATATATATATATATATATATATACACACACACACACACACACACACACACACACACACACACACACACACTCTACATTTTTTTCCTGTCATATTCTCCATCCTCTAGAACAGTGGTTTTCAACCTGTGGGTTGCGACCACTTTGGAGTTGAACGACCCTTTCACAGGGGTCGCCTAAGACCATGGGAAAACACATATATAATTACATATTGTTTTTGTGATTAATCACTATGCTTTAATATGTTCAATTTGTAACAATGAAAATACATCCCGCATATCGATATTTACAGTACGATTCATAACAGTAGCAAAATTACAGTTATGAAGTAGTAACGAAAATAATTTTATGGTTGGGGGTCACCACAACATGAGGAACTGTATTAAAGGGTCGCGGCATTGGGAAGGTTGAGAACCACTGCTCTAGAACTTGAAAGACAAGTGATTAGTAAATATTTGAAATGCTTCCAGAACCAAATGATGCCTTTTCTTACAGAGAACAACAGGCTGTTTATTGTGATGGAGTACTGTGATGGAGGGGATCTCATGAAAAGAATCAATAGACAACGGGGAGTGTTATTTAGTGAAGATCAGGTAAAAACACTTCTAATTTCCCTTTTAATTTATATGGGGACATTAAATTTATTTATTTATTTATTTATTTTTTTATTGCTTAAAGTATTACAAAGGGTATTACATATGTATCCATTTTATCCCCCCGCCCTAGACAGTCCCCTAGCCTCCCCTATCACCCCGTGTCTTATGTCCATTGGTTATGCTTATATGCATGCATACAAGTCCTTTAGTTGATCTCTTACCCCCCTACCTCCTGCCCCCCAACCCTCCCCGGCCTTCCCGCTGCAGTTTGACAATCTGTTTGAGGCAGCTCTGCCTCTGTATCTATTATTGTTCAAAAGTTTATAATGGTCTCTATTGTCCATGAATGAGTGAGATCATGTGGTATTTTTCCTTTATTGACTGGCTTATTTCACTTAGCATAATGCTCTCCAGTTCCATCCATGACGTTGCAAATGGTAAGAGTTCCTTCCTTTTTACAGCAGCATAGTATTCCATCGTGTAGATGTACCACAGTTTTCTAATCCATTCATCTACTGATGGGCACTTAGGCTGTTTCCAGATCTTAGCTATGGTGAATTGTGCTGCTATGAACATAGGGGTGCATATATCCTTTCTGATTGGTGTTTCTGGTTTCTTGGGATATATGCCTAGAAGTGGGATCACAGGGTCAAATGGGAGTTCCATTTTCAGTTTTTTGAGGAAACTCCATACTGTCTTCCATAGTGGCTGCACCAGTCTGCATTCCCACCAGCAGTGCACAAGTGTTTCTTTTTCTCCACATCCTCTCCAGCACTTGTTGTTTGTTGATTTGTTGATGATAGCCAGTCTGACAGGTGTGAGATGGTACCTCATTGCTGTTTTGATTTGCATCTCTCGGATGATTAGTGACTTTGAGCATGTTTTCATAGGGGACATTAAATTTATAATGCCATAAATAGTAGACTCTGATTAGATGAAGCATGATTTCTGGTAGAGAAATCAAATCACAAAATAGTGATCAATATTCTTGATAGATTTAGTCTGGAACATGTTTGCAATTGAACTTAAATTGAATCTCTTTTTAAGAGTGAAGTTTGCTTGAGAAAATATTGTATCTTATTTTTGGACAGTCTCATGTAGGGTGACCCTGAAATAAATTTTCACAGCTAAAAAATCTGAATATGGATATTCCTCGGCCATTTTAAATGTGATATATTTATAGGTTCACTCTTCTTCCTTTTACCATCTGTGCTCACTTTGCTGGGGAGGACAGAAGCTCTTCTTAGCAATGGCTATTTACTTTCATTGGTTAAGAACAATGGCCTTGATTCCCATTTTCTTTTTTGCACAAACACATTTTTCTACTATATTCTGAGTTTCCTTTAGAAACTTCTGGGGAGTTGTACTCCTGATGGAAACAGGTATGTGTGTGTGGAGAAGAATCGCAGTCAGGCCTGTGTGACTGATGGGAAAGGTCATTGCCTCAACTAGTGCCGAGGAATGGCCCAATGGCTTTCTTCCTTTTTCTTTTTTTAAAGAATTTTATTGATTTTTAGAGAGAGAGGGAGAGAGAAACATTGATGTGTGAGAATGAAACATCCACCTGCTGTCCCCTTGCACACCCTCCACTGGGGATCAGGCCTGCAACCCCGGCATGTGCCCTGACCAGGCAGGAATCAAACCGGCGACCTCTCAGTGCACAGCACTATGTCCACCCAACTGAGCCACAGCAGACAGGGCCCAACAGCTTTCTTTAGGCCACTTGCTTCTCTGTTTTATTTTAGCATTTATGAGCATCAGCCCATATAACTTCTTCCTCGAATTAAAATGTAACATTTTAAATGTACAAATGATTAATGAATCAATATCTCTAACCTCTGTAAACCTCACTAAGCGTTTTTCCTATGCTCATTTACAGTGTATATTAAATTTCATATTTTTAGAAACCCTGCTTTCTTTCTATTTAGGTATTATATTTTTCCACATTTAATAAAAAATACTTTTCTCTACAAAATTTTGTACTAAGTTTCCCTTTGTTGGGTGAGAACTAAAATTACAACTGAATCGTAGTATCTGGAACATAGTTTTTTTTCCTATTATTTTTCTCTTTCTGTATAATTTGGTAAACAAAGTATGAATGAAATTTTAGGATAGTTTAAATAAATCTCTATAGGCATAGAACACATTTTACTAAAGAGGCTCATGGACAGCTAAGGTAAATAAAATCATGACTAAGAAAATTAAGCCTTAAAAAGCTTAAAAGTAACTTTTTTTGTTTTTATATTATGTACATATATATTGGTATTTCATGAAAAAATGTAATAACCTCACATATTATCCATTTCTTTCTCCTTCGTTCTATGCTCTTGGCATACTCCTTCCACTGAAAAGGAAAAACCAGTGGCACCAGGGTTATCAAGAAACAGGGCAGCTTGCCTACTACCCTGATGCATTTAGCAACCTAATATTAAGAAAAAGGAAAATTGTGAACTGCCTCCTCTCTCTTTTGCTTTTTTTTTTGTCTGTTGTGTTTTGGAGTTCACTTTGATACCAACATGTTTGGATTGTTTTTTGCGCCTCCATTTTTTTAGGTTTTATATCTTATTAGTGTCATTCATGTAAACACACATACATCAATATGATATTTCCCTCTTTTTGCATATCATGAAAATACTTCAGTGACCACCAGACTATTCACAAGTTTTGTTTATGTTTCCTCTACAGATCCTGAGTTGGTTTGTACAGATTTCTCTAGGACTAAAACATATTCATGACAGGAAGATCTTACACCGGGACATAAAAACACAGGTAACAGCTCAGAGAGAGAACAAGGACAGAACTGATCTTTTGTTTTCTTGAAATCTCTCAAACAACATAGCATTTTCTCCATTTACAGAACATTTTTCTTAGCAAGAATGGAGTGGTCGCAAAGCTTGGGGACTTTGGTATAGCAAGAGACCTGAACAAGTAAGTTCTTTGTAAAAATCATATATTTTCCTATTTATAACAACCAAATATGTATATTTTAAGTATTATAAGTTAAGAAGATATTAAAGGCTTAGTTTCCAGATAATTATAGATAACTATATAAATCCATTAAATCGCCTGCTGACATGGCTCAGTGGTTGAGCATGGACCTATGAACCAGGAGGTCATGATTTGATTCATGGTCAGGGCACATGCCCGGGTTGTGGGTTTGATCTCCAGTGTGGGGCATGCAGGAGGCAGCCAGTCAATGATTCTCTCTCATCATTGATGTTTCTATCTCTCTCTGCCTCTCCCTTCCTCTCTGAAATCAATAAAAATATATTTAAAATATATTTTAAAATAAAGTGTAAGAAAAAATAAATCCATTAGATCATTCAGATGGGAAAAAATCATTCAGATGGTACTTTGTCTAAGGTTAAAATTCTTAAGATAAATCTTGGCAAGATAGAATGATGGTGGCAATGTTGTATAGTGTCCTCTAAACTTATCAATTGAGATGTAACTTTTTTTTTAATCCTCACTGGAGGATATTTTTCCATTGATTTTTAGAGAGAGTGGAAGAGAGAGGGAAAGACAGAGAGAAATATCTATGTGAGAGAAACACATTGATTGGTTGCCTTCTGCACCAGCCCCAACCAGGCCTAGGTGGGGAAGGAGCCTGCAACTGAGGTATATGCCCTTTACTGGAATCGAACCTAGGACCCTCCAGTCCGAAGGCCGACACTCTACCCACTAAGCCAAACTGACTAAGGCAAGATGTAACTTAATATGCATAAAGCTAGTGAGAACTTAGCGAAACAGACAAATTTACACATGCTGGGGAGAATATATGGGTGTAACTGTTTTGGAAGATAATTTGGTGGTAATATCAACAGATTTTTTTTTTTAAATATATTTTATTGATTTTTTACAGAGAGGAAGGGAGAGAGATAGAGAGTTAGAAACATCGATGAGAGAGAAACATTGATCAGCTGCCTTCTGCACATCTCCTACTGGGGATGTGCCCGCAACCGAGGTACATGCCCTTGACCGGAATCGAACCTGGGACCCTTCAGTCCGCAGGCCGACGCTCTATCCACTGAGCCAAACCGGTTTGGGCAACAGATTTTTAAATGTTCTAATTTGGGGAATTTGTTGTAAGGGGATAATGTGAAATTTGGAATAATTTAAATGTCTAATAATTGGGAAATGGTTAAATGTAATAGAACTTGGCATAGCCAGTACCTGAATATTATGTGGTCACTAACATTCATGATTTTGAAGACTTCTTGATGATGTGAGGAAATATTTGTTACATCAGGTAAAAATATGGAATTCTGAATTTTAAATACACTATGACCACAGTATTGTGAAAAATTGCATGGAAAAAGACAGGAAGGATATATATCAGAATTTTAACAATAATATAATTGTTTTGGGGTGATAAAATTATGGATAATTTTTTTCTTCTTTATTTACTTTTGTTTTTCTCAAATTAAAATCATGAGATTGCATTCCTTTGATAATTGGGAAGAGGGGACTCTCCCTACATCTGGGACATTTTTTGTGGATTAAGCCATGACATTTTTTTTTAATGTGTAAATTTTGGGGAGGTAAATTATAAGTTTTAAAATGTACACATTTTTATTCTTTTTTTCTTGCATGTTTATATCTTAAGCCTTTTTTTGCTCCAATAATAAACAATGTCATTTTATTATTTAACAAAATTTGCTAGTTCCACAGAACTTGCTCAGACATGCGTTGGGACACCTTACTACCTGTCTCCAGAGGTCTGCCAGAATAAGCCCTACAACAACAAAGCGTGAGTGGCCAACTGTGGGCTAAGGTCTCAGTAAGATCAGATGGGTTCTCTATTTCTTATGATACTTTTGTGATCTTAATTTCTTCATGTGTGAAATGAGTATCCCAGTGACTATATCTGGCCACCTCAGTGTTCCCAGAAGCTTTTGAACTTATTTAGAAAAAAACAAATTATCTTTATTTAAAGGCACAAATGAGAGAAAGGCTACTGTTGAAAACTGGTCATTGTGACATCCATCTTTGTATTTGATTTTCATATTGTGGGGGAGGAACAAACTTCCCTCTACCCTCAAAATTCTTTTGCTTGGTCTAATAATCAAATAGCCATGAGAAAGATTAGTAAAAGAAAATAACCAGGCCCTGGCTGGGCAGCTCAGATTGTTAGAGCATCACTTTAGATACTCTAAGTTTGCGTGTTCAATTCCCAGTCAGGGCACATACAAAAATCAACCAATAAATGCATAAATAAGTGGAACAACAAGTCGATGTTTCTTTTATCTTTCTCTCCCTTCCCTCTCTAAAATCAATAAATTAAAAACACATTAATTAAGAAAAAAGAACCATATTTGATACATACATATGTATGGGAACCCCACATACATGAGAGAGTCAGAGACCCCACATGCAGGAGAGGCTCAGAGACAGAAAGGGGACATGGGTGTCTAAGACATTCTGAGCTAGGATGAGTAAGGCGCTTCAAAGGGTCATTGCAATATGGTAAGAGCAGACCTTTAGGAAATAGTTTTCCTTGCCCTGTAGATAGGTCAAAAGATGTTGTCTCTGATAATAGTTTGTTATGGGCTAAGCTCCTAATTTAAGTTCTTCTAGGTAGTTAAAGAGAGGAGCAGAAATTTCTCTGGAACCTGTGGCTAAAGTTGCCTTTAGCTCTAAGTAATCTGCATACTGAAGCACTTCTGCGGTTGCTTGTTCTGAACTCCTCTTCCCCCACCCCCCACAGCAATACCTTCTTAGTGTGGTCAGCAGTTAGACAGACATGAGCAGAAGGAGGATGATGGGCCAGGTACAGAAGGTCACTTTGGTGGAAAGCCTGGGTGCCCAGGACAGTTGTAGGGTGGGACCTCATCCCTAGGGTGACTTTTCCTCCCCTAGCAAATCCCTGGTCATGAGGTTTGGATCTCTGACCTTCCTTCCCTAGAGAACATCTAGGCCTCAGGTGTATTTCAGCTCCAGGCCCAGAAAAGCAACAAAACCAGAGAAGTGACCCCACGGCTGACCTCAGGACCACCTGTATTGAATAATGACCCCCTGCCCTGGCCCCGACCAATCAATCAGTGGAGACCCTGACCCTGAAAGGACACACTTAGAAAACTGCTGAGACCTTCCTCTGTGACCTCCCTAAAATCTGCACCCTTAAGCATGTCTGCATGTCCTGGGGTGAGGATTTAAAAAACCCCAAACCTCAGGATGGAGGACCCAGTGTACTCTCCCTCCCCAGAGCACTCCCGTGCCTTCCCCTTCCTCCTCATCCCCCCAGGCATGTCACCTTTACCTTCCTCACTTCTGAGTTCCAAGGCCCCTCCTTTGCCTCTATGACTTGTTTCCTAAGCCCATTTCTTCTACGAATTACTTCTACTCTGTGATTTTCTAAATAAATGTTCTCTTATAGTTTGGGTCTTGACTCTGAATTCTTTCCTGCCAGAACTCAAGTACCGAGGTTGCTGAACCCAGGTCCAGTCTGACCCCACCAGCCTAATACCTGGTGCTTATTCCTGCTGTTGCCAGTAAATGTGATAAGTTCTTTTGTGGTGAGAAAAGAATTCCAAATGCACACACAAGGAGAAGTTTAAATGTGAGGGCAAGATTTTATTGTGAATTAAGGGGAATCAATACACCCTTGGGGACGTGGAGGGTGGGCAGCCTCTAACGCCCTGTCATGAGGCTCATGTTAATCCTCCATATATCTTCTTGGTTCAGGTAAAGAAGAACCATTCAAATTCCTGACTTTTCCTGGGCCTGGA
This sequence comes from Myotis daubentonii, assembly GCF_963259705.1. Taxonomy (NCBI): domain Eukaryota; kingdom Metazoa; phylum Chordata; class Mammalia; order Chiroptera; family Vespertilionidae; genus Myotis; species Myotis daubentonii. The sequence continues at coordinate 129,433,744 of NC_081841.1, forward strand.
GTTGACCCTCCTCCCAGTAAATTCTATTGGGATTTCATGGCCTCTATCCAATTCGATTACCTTTCCAATTGTTCCCAAGCTAGTGATAACCAGAAGGGTGAGCCAAGGTCCCCCTCACCCGCCTCTAACCCCCCCCCCCCACCCCCCGCCTGGGGGTGTCTCACGATGCTGAAGAATGAGCTCTGCTAACCAGAAGATTTAAGCAAAAAGTGTGGAAAATTTATTACAAGCAGACTCAGACCCCACATGGGGAGGGGGCCCAAATAATGGGTTTCCAGCGAAGCTAGTCAGTCTAAGGGCAATCATCTCAGGTAGAAACTGTTAACGTAAAAAAAAACCATTGAAACCTGTAAAGAATTTTTGTGAGTTTATTTGAGCCAAACTGTCGACATATGCCAGGAAGCAGAACCTCAACGAATTGAGATAATGCTCCGGAGAATGGCAGGGTTACATTCGTATTTATGCATTGCAATCAAAGGAGGAACATAGGTGGGTTACATGAAATTCATTGGTGACAGATTTAAGGAGGTGGGATTAAGCGAAGCAGGGAAACCTCTAGGATAGGTTAAAAAGTAAAATGATGGACACATACTTAGGTGGGTGCAGGAACAATTAACAAGGAATCTGTGGTATCTGTCCTGGGCCCAGCACACCTGGCTGTGCCCCAGGGGCTCCATAAAAAGGGAAGTCACAAGTTACCCAGACATCCCAAGGATATGTTATCATAGATGCAAAAAGACAGATAGGCTCAGTTACGGTAAAGGTTGACCTTATCAGTGAAGATCACCATAACTGCTTTTAGTTAAGGTTTAATTTCAGACCATCCTTTGTGGTTACTTTAGGTCTCCGAGTCTGCAAAACTGCCATGCAGGCCTCTCCTGAGCTTGTCAGGTCGGCATGTGGCCCCTTTCGTCCACAAAACTATAGTTTAACTTTAACCCTGCTCTTTGGCTTCTGTACTTATTTGCTTTGTTTAACAATAGAGAAGTTACTTTGATTTTCTGAGTTATATAAATCATCCCATTCGATTAAATACCCAATTGATTGTAATGTGAAATCCCATTTGTTGTGGTCATACTGGTCTTAGAAAGCACATTTTCCTTTACCTGGCAAGGACAGCACAATTATCCCAAGGTCAGAGGGCTCCAGTTAACATGTCCCTGTTGACTCAGTGTTCTGGAGACCCAAAATTATAATTTAGATAACATGCTGCTTTGCTTCTGTAAACTGCTTTTTTTGCCAATCAGGTTCCTCATTCCAAACCCTGGAATGTAATCAATACCTTTGTGATCTTTGCCTATATAAATCTGGCGCTGCTGCGGCCATCTTATCACTATGAGATTTGGGGAATGGCCCCTCATAGTCCCGGATTGCAATAAATATGACTCTTTAATTCGACTTCTTGAGGCGTCCTTCTGTGATTCGCGGGGTACATTACAACAATACATGCTATAAGCCTGCTCTATATCTATCTGTGTTGCCACCTGATTGATCCCCTCATTGTTCTTGCCCAGCAACGGACCTGAACTTTCTTTGTTCCTATGCACCAATACACCGTGCGGTTGCAGGCCCTCCCTTGGTTTCACATGTCTCCTCCTCTATGTCCAAAACATTCTGGTATTTTTGCATGGTTGGTTTTTGTGATTAGGCTTGTTCAAACTGCCGTGTCTGTCCCTGCCTATGTTCCACCTGCCTTTGTTTTCCACTGACCCCCTGCCCTGCCTGCCTGCGTGTCAAGCTAACTTCTCGAACTAGGCCCTGTCCCTCTGTTTTGTCACCCTTACTCCCATTGTGCATGTCCAGAAGTTTAATTACATCATCTAGTTCCTATTGTGCATGCTGAGCAGAGCACCCCTGGGGATATTTCTGAGGATTAAGTTCTCTGAAGTGTGTGAATGAGTCTGTTTACCAGAAACTAGATGGAATTCTGCACTGTTACCTGCTTCTCCATTTATTAAGATTACTTAGTTCCCTTTTGCTTTCTTCCTTATATTAATAACTATCTTTATCATATTAATAATTAGCTACCAACACTGACAATACCACTGCCATATAAGCACTATTTCCTTTATTGCAGAGAAGTGTTGTAGGTGGGCAAGATAGAAGGCAATGGTGACAGAGCACTAGATTAGGAGCTCAGAATCCTAGTCTTACTAGTACATAGGAGTTCGGAATGAGTCACCCCAAGACGTGCTTCTGTGGTATGTGGATTATTTTTGAGTTAAAGGCAACCAAGACCCTGTGGGCTCAAAAGAAACTTCTGCTCCCCCTTAATTACTTAGAAGAATTTAAATTAGGGGCCTTTCCATAGTAAGAAATTATCAGAGATAACCTTTTTGATCTATCTATAGAGCAAGGCAAACTTGTAATTACTCAAAATCTGTTCTTATCCTGCAGTGGCTTTCCTCCCCTCTGAAGCCTCAGGGTACCTTACCTCATCCTTAGCTCAGAATGTCATAATACTTCATTTGCCCTTTCTGTCTCAGAACCTCTCCTGTATGCAGGGTTCCCATATGTACAGAGATAATTACATTTGGTTATTTTCTCTTAATCTGCCTCATGTAGATTTAATTATTAGCCCTGTTGAAAGAACATTGAGGGTAGAGGAAATTTCTTCCCCACACTTGGCCCTGTCACCAGCTTGACCAACTCACTTCACCTCTGTGAGCCTCAGTTCCCCACCTGTAGCAACAAGAATGCTGGCGAGGTAATCATTAAGGTGTCCTCCACCTTTAAAACCCAGCTATTTTTTTTTAAATGTATGTGATACCAGAGCCTAGTTCTCAGGAGTAATATTAATATACATAGTGATAAAAGATGAAGATGAGGTAGCTTCTACTTTCATTTAAGGAAACGAAAAAAAGTTTTCGATTTTCAAAGCTTGACTGCCATTTGAACCATTTGGACTAGTAGGAGACTGAAATCCTCTTGGGAGTAAATTGTCTATTTGTTTAGGAAAATACCCAGGGATATGGGGCTGTTTGAAAGATAAATGGAAGGCAAAGCCCAGTTAGTAGAGATTTACAAAGAGAAAAGTAAACGTTCCTCTGCATAATAAAAGAACAGACATTTGTTTGTTTGTTTTTGAGCTGACCCCTGGCACCAGAGGCCTTTGGCCTCCAGATGAGCAGGAATACAGCTCGTGTAGGGCTGGGTAGAAGGGCAGGCTTCCAGAGCAAAGTTTAGTGCTGCTGCCAGCCCAGAGTCCTAGGTTAGCAGCACTGTTTTGTTTCCTTGTACTGTTTTTTCAGAATTCGGGTCAACATTCAAATATGTTCATTTTAGCAATAATCAGCTGCGTCCTCTAGACCAGGAAGTCATTCCCAGGTTCACCTCAGTCCTCACCACACACAGGGAGGCTTTATTTGTGGGATTGTCAATGTAAGAAACACTCAAACCTGTAAAGAATTTTTATTATTTTATTTGAGCCAAACTGATGACAATTGCTGGGAAGCAAAATCTCAACAAATTGAGAAAATGCTCCAAAGAATGGCAGTCTTGCACCTTATTTTATACATTTCAATCAAAAAGTAGATATAAGTGGGTTACATGAAATCTCTTGGTGACAGATTAGGGAGGTGGGAGAAAGCAAAGGTGGGGGGACATCTCTGAGATTGGATAAAAAGTAAAATGATAGTCGTACATCTTTTACATAGGTGGGTGCAGGATAGTTAACAGTCAACAATTAACATGGTAACAATAACAATGAAGTCTACACTCTGGTGTGGTTGTTGTGCCAGGAGGGGTCCAGAAAGAAAGAAGTTATCTTGACAGTCGAAAGGTATGTTACCATACATGCAAAAGACAGTAGACAGGTTCAATTAAGGTAAAGGTTGACTTTTTTCAGGGAAGATTCTAGCATAGGACATGACTGAAAGGTTATCATGGTGAAATGCAGGCAGGCTAAATAGCGATCTCAGATGGTTGTTAACGTAAGAAAACATCCAAATCTGTAAAGAATTTGTTGTGAGTTTATTTGAGCCAAACTGTCGACAATTGCCAGGAAGCAGAATCTCAACGTATTGGGATAATGCTCTGGAGAATGGCAGTTTTTCATCTTGTTTTATACATTACAATCACAGTGGGTTACATGAAAGCTAGATTAGGGAGGCAGAGAAAGCAAAGCGGAGTTGGGGGGGGAGGGATCTTTGGGATTGGATAAAAAGTAAAATGATAGACACATGCTTCTTTTACATAGGTGGGCACAGGATAGTTAACAGTCAACAATTAACATGATAACAATAACAATGAAGGAATTTGTGGTCTCTGTCCAGGTGCCCTGGCTCATTGGTTGTACCCTGATGGGTCCGGAAAAAGGGAAGTTACAAGTTACCCTGACATTCCAATGATATGTTATAGATGCAACCATAGACAGGCTTAGTTAAGGTAAAGATTGACTTTTGTCAGGGAAGAATCTAGCCTAGGACATAACTACCTGCCATAAACTGCTTTTTAATTAAAAGGTTTTACTTTCAGACCATCCTTTGTGGTTACTTTAGGTCTATGAATTTGCAAGGCCGCCATGCAGGCCTTCCCTGTGTGGCCCTTGTTGTCCACCGTGGATAAAGAATAATCGAATTTATTTAGGCAAAGGGGGTGGAGGATGAGACATCTACAGGGAAGGGCTGCACAGCACTGAGCCACGGGGACACTGGGTCCATGAAGGTAGCACCCAGGAGCCAGAGTTTCATCCCCATGTGCAGCCACTGGCAGGAAACTTGTTGAGTTGGTGGGCTTGCAATGCCGATAGAATGCAGATGTGCAATCAGGTATCTTCAGGACAATTTCAATTCCTTGTATGGCCTAATTCCTGGTGTCCAGCGAGCTTTTTTTTCTGGTCTTTTGTTCTTCTGGAGGGGAAAAGGAGTGGTGTGGGCTGCTCCCCACAGGGAGAGAGCGAACTGGGTCCGTTGTCTTAAGGCTCTTATCTCTCTCTTGCAGGCAAGGACTTTTAGGGGAGTTCTCAGGGAAGGGTTTCAGCAGAATTTTCATCAGTTTTCTAGGTGGGGTTTCAGGGTTGAGGTCTACTGATTGATCAGTGCCAATGCAGGGGATCATCCGTTAGGACAGCTGGTCCTGGCATCACTCACCTGGTTTTGCTGCTTTTCTGAGCCTGGAGCTGAAATACAACTGGGGCCTAGATGTTTTCTCTGGGGAGGTGACCTTCTGTATCTGCTGTGAATTGCTCAGCTAGTTTGTTCAGCTGTCTGTCTCAGTGTCCCTACTCCGCTTGTCCTGGCTTACTGGCCTGTCTCCCTTACTGCCTTGAATTTTCATAATACATTTTTTGTCTCTTAAATTCATGCTTTTTGTTCTATAAGGCAACTCCTTATTAAGGCAATCACATATAGCAATCACATATAAGTACTAAGTACAAAAGAGCAAGTCTCTAGTCATCTATATATATAAAAGCCTAAATGACCAGTCGACCAGTATCTGTGACATGCACTGACGACCAGGGGCCAGATGCTCAATGCAGGAGCTGTCCCCTGGTGGTCAGTGTGCTCCCACAGGGGAGCGCTGCTCAGCTGATCCATGGATGCCAGATGCCTGGCTCATGGCTGGTGAGCACTGCTGCAGCAGTTGCACAAGCCTCTCCCGTGGACACTCCCCCTGTGTTCCCCTCCCCCATCTGGACCAGGACCTTGGCAGCAGCAGGCACAGCAGGGCCAGGATGAGCTGGAGCAGTGTGCGGCCCAGGCTCAGGCTCCTCCCCAGCTCCCTGCTGCTTTGTGCACTACTACATACCTCTGGGGATGTAGGACTGCCGGTTTCAGCCAATCCCCACAGGCCAGGCTGAGGGACCCCACCGGTGCATGAATCTGTGCACTGAGCCTCTAGTATATTATTAGCACATTTTTCAGGCTTATTGAGTACCAGATACTATGTTCATCACTTAATGTGTGCCCGTGGGGGAAGAAGAGAAGGAAGAAGAGGGGGAAAGGAGTGGTGTGGGCTGCTTAATACCTTTGGTTCTGTCAATAGCCTTGAGTAGAACATACCTTGCTAACTCAACCAAATTTTACCTTTTGAATCAAAACAAAATTTGCTTGAGTCCTGCCTTACTCCGCCAAATGCTCAAAATTTCATATACATTTTATTTGAGCACATGATGTTGAAGTATACCTTTTCTCTGTTAGGATTCTGACACAACTACAAATTGTTTTTATTTTACCTTTTATGTTAGTAAGAATAAGAATTGATAATGTGTCTGAAAACATTTCAAAAAACTAGTCAACCTATATAAAACTGTAAAGATAGACAAGTATAAAGCACTGTAAGGATAAGGCTTTTATTAAGAACTATGGATATATTTTTGGCATGTAAACTCTTATCTCTTCCAGGGATATTTGGTCTCTTGGCTGTGTATTATATGAGCTCTGCACACTCAAGCATCCTGTAAGTATGTTAATTGGCAAATTAATGATGAATTTTTGAAACTATTAACTTATGAGAGAAAAAGTTTGGTATTATTCAATTATTAAAAATTATGTGGGAAAGGAGGGTAAATGGTAATGGAAAAATATAAAGATAAAGGAAAAAAGAAAGCAACAAAAATTATATGGACACGCTATTAAGAAGAAAAATAGATCTATATATGCTGACATGGAAAGCTGTCCATATTTTATAAGCTATATTATAAAGTAAAAGTTCCAAGTTGAAGAATAGTATATGTAACATATTTGCATTAAAAATAAACGAGGTGAGGCCTGGCAGTGGCTCAGTTGGTCGGAGAGTTGTTCCATATACCAAAAGGTTTCGAGTTTGATTCCAAGTCTGGGCACATACCTAAGCTTCGGGTTCAATCCCTGGTTGAGGGCACTTACAGGCGGCAGTGGATCAATGTTTCTCTCACATCCATGTCTGCCTGGCTCTCTCTCACTTCTCTCTCTCTCTCCCTTCCCCTTCCTCTCTCTAAACATAACCTCAGGTGAGTATTAAACAAACAAACAAACTGTGAGCATATACAGTCAGCAAAGGAAAAAGGTACATGGGTGAAGTCTGTAGGAAACCAGGCACAAGCTTTCAAGAGCCTTTCCTGGTAGATACACAGGATGCGCTAATTCCTCTAGCAACAAGTTGTGACAACACGTATGAAATGCTATGTACCAGGGAAGCTCTAGAGACCCAGTGCCCAGGTTTTTATTGCCGACTGTTCATGGAGGCACCCTCTGCCTGGCATGAACCAACTTCCAGACTCCTAGAAAGCAAGCAAGTGTTCAGCATAAACATATTGTTTACATAAACTGTGTAGGTAAAGAGAACCACTCTGAACATTTAGGGAATGGTGGGAACACTTCAGAAATCTAAGTTCCCAGATGTCAGCCAAGGACCAATATTATAAGCAGGATAGCAGTCGTAGGCCTGCTATGTTAACTCTTTTCTACACAGCTGCCATCATCATCATCATCATCATCATCATCATCATCATCGTCCAAGGTCACACAGCTAGTAAGTGTCTTACCAAAACCTGCATCTTACTGCCACACCTTGCTGCTGAACATTTTATTACAGTCATGTGTCACCTAACGTCAGAGATGCACTCTACAAAATGCGTAGGTGATTTTGTTGTTGTGTAAACATTATGGAATGCAATTACACGAACCTAGGTGTTACAGCCTACTAAACACCAAGGCTATGTGGAATAGCCTATTAATCCTGTTGTAATGAATACTGCAGGCAATTGTAACACAATGGTATTTATGTACCTAAACATCTAAACATAAGAAAGGTACAATAAAAATAAGATATAAAAGCCCTAGTTGGTTTGGCTCAGTGGATAGAGCGTTGGCCTGTGGATTAAAAGGTCCTGGGTTCGATTCCGGTCAAGGGCACGTGCCCGGGTTGCGGGCTCGATCCCCAGTAGGGGGCATGCAGGAGGCAGCCTATCAATGATTCTCTCTCATCATTGATATTTCTATCTCTCTCTCCCTCTCCCTTCCTCTCTGAAATCAATAAAAGTATATTTTACAAAAAAGATAAAATGTGTGCACACATGCATGTGTGTGCAAGGGTGGGAATGGGTGGCAGGAGGTGAGTTCCCGGGCTCCCCTGCTCTCCAGCCCACACCCTTTGCTCCAGTCATGGGTGGACACGGAGCACGTGGACAGCAGCTGAGCCTCCTCACCTGTTTAAACCACCCAGCGCTCGTAGTGAATCCAACAACATAGTTGGCTCCAGCCTTTCTTTCCAACATTGCAAACACACTTTTTGGTCCATGGCTGTAGATGTGGTCCGCGGCTGACTGAAACATTCATTTATAACACATGGCTGTAAGTGCAAGTAACTGAGGATTTTATACACTGGAAGCATTTCTGGTTTATGAAGAATTTTTGTAGAAATGTTTGTGTTATGTTAATTTAAAAAAGCAAGATGTAAAATTTCATATCGTTATGCCCTCAACTCTATAAAACAAACATTATTTTTAAAAAGGAGTAGGAGGAAATATACCTCTGTGTGGTGAAATTATACATATGTTCCCTGCCAATTTATAATTTTCTGTATCTTCCAGTTTTCTAGGATGCGTAAATATTAATTTGATAATAAGAAAAAATGAAACAAATATTGATTTAAATAACATGGCATCTCAGTGAGTAACTGCCTATAATATCAACTCATGAAATATTAGCTGATGAAAACAATTTAGGGTGGACCATGGTGCTTCTAACTGAACTTTAAAACATTATTTTGTTTCTTGATATTACTTTAAATACTAGGATTGAATTTTTTTATAATTTAGTGTTATTATTCCTTGTCCTTTCAGTTTGAAGGTAACAACTTACACCAGTTGGCTCTGAAGATTTGTCAGGCACATTTTGCCCCACTATCTCCAAGGTTTTCCTGTGACCTACGGTCCTTGGTATCACAGCTCTTTAAAGTATCTCCCCAAGATCGGCCATCTATTAATTCAATTTTGAAAAGGCCCTTTTTAGAGAATCTCATTGCCAAATACTTGACTCCTGAGGTGAGTTCTGAGGTGGTCCTGCCTGGATTTTGACAGAGGTTTTGGTTAGCAGGCTCTTGACACTTGTGTTTGGTTTTAGGTCATTCAGAAAGAATTCAGTCATACCCTAATAGGTAGAACAAGATCATCAGGTTCTCGATCTGCTGAGAAGGTGGTCCAAGGTAAACATGATTTAACTATGCAATAAAAAACATTTATTACATGTGTTTCACACAATGAGTTATACCATATGGCTGGCAACATTAGCAGGGAAATTTCACCAAATATATTGAACATGGACATTTAAAAAAATATGAGCAATATCTGCAGGAGACAAAATCCTCTTGTCCAGCGGTGACTCGTGGGTGTGCCTGTACATCTAGCTGCATGACCTGGAAGGGTCAGCTCCTCCCTTCTCGTTAGTCAGGAGACTTTATAAAGCAGTGGATTTGCTAATGAAGAGATGTTTGAAGAGGTAGAATCCAAACTTAACTTTTGTGTAGGGAAGGTATAGAGAGTAAGAGAGGATCAGAGACAGACATGGGATGAGGAAATGAAACTTATTTTTTTTGAAATAGAGAGGGTGGACTGGCAATTAAGAATTCTCTTGGAAAGGCCCAATGGAGCTGAAGTTAGGATCTTGGAGAGAACCATAACTATGTGACTCCCAAAGAAAGCAGGTGATACTTTATGGTAATGTTAAGTAGAATAAATTTTAGTGTCAAGAATCAGCTGATGACATGATGAGGAGCAGGATTGAGCCATAAACAAATGTCTTTAAAGAATAAGGAGATGTAGAAATCTCTCTAACGTATCAGTGATAGGGAAATACTATTCTCTATTATAGAGAAACTAAAATTGAGGAAAGTTATAAAGGGAAAATTAATAAATTAACCCTTTTACTATGTTTAATTTGATTTGGCACTGTTACTTATTGTTTTATATTGAGAATGTTTAGAAAGTAGGCAAGTAGAGGATGAGAGAAAGTGCATTGTCCACATCTCTAATATGGGAAAGATAGGAAAACAAGAACAAATTTTGATGGTGACAAAGAAAACATATTAGACATATGCAAATATTTCAAATAATAATGCGATATGAATGGTGTGGCCTGATAATTCAAACTCTGATGACTGCATTTAATTACTTATGCCATTACCTTATGCATATTGTTTCTGTAAATGTTAATATTCATTTTTAATTTTAAATAAAGTAGTATTATATATCGCCCTGGCTGGTGTGGCTCAGTTGGTTGAGCATTGTCCCATGCACCAAAGGATTGCTGGTTCAATTCCCAGTCCAGGTGCATGCCCAAGTTGCAGGCTCAATCCTGGAGGCGGGGGGGGGGGGGAGGGGGGGACGGGGGACGGGGGGGGGTTGGGGGGGCGTATGGTAGGCAGCTGATCCATGTTTCTCTCTCTCTCTTTTTCTCCCTCTCCTTTCCTCTCCCTCTAAAATCAATAAAACATATATTTTAAAGTATTATTATATATTACTAGAAATATGTAAAGAGATACTAGAAAAATGGTTTTCTCCATTCAAAGAAAATGCATAATAATTTTTCATCAGTACTTCTCTCACTGGGAATAAATGTCTCTGGGTAAAGTAAACTTACTGTGCTGTGAAGTGTCCCCTATGTTTATACTGACACAAGCATCAGTGTTAAAGGTGTGAACATTTTAAAAAATTGAAGTTGTTTTCTTTTGGTTAAATAAGATTTTAAAATACAGAAAATGAGATTCCAGAAGTGCTTACCAAGATCAAGAATGTCAGTGCCAAATAAAACAAAGGATATAATATATGGATATGAATGGAGACAACTAGCTGGAGCCCAGAAGCCCATATCTGTAAGTTGTATTAAACACTTTTTTTTTTTTTTTTTTGCAGATGGTATATTCTACAGACCTACTTACACATGTTTATGTGGTACATTGGTTTTTCTTTTTTTATAGAGAGTGGAAGGGAGGGGGAGAGACAGAGACAGAAAAATATCAATGTGAGAGAGAAACATCAATTGGTTGCCAATCAGGGCCAGGGATCGAGCCTGCAACTGAGGTACATGCCCTGACCAGAATCAAATCTGGGACACTTCAGTTCACAGGCTAATACTCTATCCACTGAGCCAAACCAGCTAGGGCTGGAATCTATTAGTTTTGTACTTACAATAAATTCTCTTTTCAGAATTCGGGTCAACATTCAAATATGTTCATTTTAGCAATAATCAGCTGTGTCCTCTACATGCGATATCTTTTTCCTTCCCTTGATTTTTAGTCTGTATCTTTTGTTCTGAGGTGGGTCTCTAGTAGACAGCATATATATGGGCCCTGCTTTCTTATCCATTCATTTACCCTATCTATTTCATTGGCGCATTTAAGCCTTTGTCATTTAAAGTGATCATTGATAGATACATATTTTTCATCATTCTATTCTTTAACTATGTTCCTCTGTTATGTTTTCTTTAAAAAGATCTTTTAACATGTCTTGTAATACTGGTTTGGTGTTATCAAACTCTTTTAGCTTTTTCTTGTCTGTGGAACTCTTTATTTATCTTTCAATTTTAAATTATAGCCTTGCTGGGTAAAGTAGCCTTACTTGTAGGTCCTTGCTTTTCATCACTTTGAATATTTCATGCCAATCCTTTCTGGCCTGAAATGTTTCTGTTGAGAAAACAGCTGACAGTCATGGGAGCTCCCCTGTAGGCAATGAATTACCTTTCTCTTGCTGCTTTTAAGATTCTCTCTTTGTCTTTAACCTTTGCCATTTTAATTATGATGTATCTTAGTGTGAGCCTCTTTGGGGTCATCTTGTTTGGAACTCTCTGTGCTTCCTGGACTTGTATGTCTTTTTCCTCCACCAGTTTAGGGAAGTTTTCTGTCATTATTTCTTCAAATAAATTCTTGATCCCTTGCTCACTCTCTTCTCTTTCTGGTATCCCTGTGATGTGGTTGTTGGTATGCTTACTGTTGTCCCAAATGTCCCTTAAACTGTCCTCATTTTTAAACATCTTTTTTCTTTTTGCTGCTCTGATTATGTGTGTTCTGCTACCTTGCCTTCCAAATCACTATTTTGATCCTTTGCTTCATCCAACCTACTGTTTTTTTTTCCTTCTTGCCTATTCATCATTCCAGATATTGTATTCTTCATTTCTGATTAGTTCTTTTTTATGGCTTCTAGGTCTTTTTTATGCTGCTGTAGTTCTAAGTTCTTTGAGCAGCCTTATAACCATTTTAAAAAAATATGTTTTTACTGATTTTTTAGAGAGAGAGAGGAAGGGAGAGGGAGAGAGAAAAACATTGATGTGAGAGAGAAATATCGTTCGGCTGCCTCTGGCATGCCCCCTACTGGGGGTCAAGCCTGCAACCCAGGAATGTGCTCTGACTGCAAAGCGAATTGGCATCCCTTCGATGCATTGGATGATGCCCAACCAACTGAGCCACACCAGCCAGGGCCTTATAGCCATTTTTTAAAACTCTATATCTGGTCAATTGCTTGCCTCTATTTCATTTAGCTCTTTTTCTAGAGATGTATCCTGTTCTTTCATTTGGGGCATGTTTTTTTGTCTCCCTATTTTGGCTCTTTCCTTGTGTTTATTTCTATGTACTAGGTATATCTACCATGACTCCCAGTCTTAGTAGGGTGGCCTCATGTAGTAGGTGTCCTCTGGGACCCAGTGATGCAATTTCCTTGATCACCTGTGCTGGGTGCTCCAGGATTGTCCCTTGTGTGGGTTATGTGGGCCCTCCTGTTGTAATTGAGTCTTGATTGCTATTGACCCCTTTATGCATGGGGTCGACCTTCAGTCTTGTTAACTGTGAGGATGAACCCCCAACAGAGTGTGTGAACTGCTGTGCAGATGCTGATCTCTCTCTACAGAGCAGAATTTGCTTCAGCAGGTTCAGTGCCTGTCGAGATCTCCCTTTGGATATGCCACTTGTGAAGCTAATTATATCCGGATCTGATGTTGTCTAAAGGTGGCCACTGGGTTTATTAGTTCTGGGGCCTATTGGGGGGGATTTTGGTGCAGGCCAATGTCAGACACTGCCTATGACTGGCCTTGATTCACCTGTTTGGAGCTACAAAGCAATCCACAGTTTTTGGCTCACTCTACTGGGCCTGGGCATGAGTGGGAAGGATTAAACTGCACACCACGGGTGGCTTTACCAGCTCTGGGCACAGGGGCAAGTCAGCAAAAGTCCCAAGGAACCCTGAGACCTGCCTCTACCAGCTGGATAAAATATTTTTAAATTCTAGGATTTGGAGATTCTAAAATTATTTTAATCTGGAAACAATTCCAGAGCAAAAACAACAAAATGTATGTTCAATGCCTTTTCTTAATTATGGTCACTATCAAACTTTCAAGTATTATAGATTTGTATTTTTAAAATTTTCTTTTCTTATTAATCCCTCAGATAAAAATGGTAGATAGGCCCAAACATGCTGGAGTGTGTGGCCATTATGATTATTACTATGCTCAACTTGACTTGTTAAGGAAGAGATATCATGAACCACATTACCACTGTGTTCCTCATGAAGATACCAGAGTTAAGGAGAATTATAGTCAGGAAGAAAGCAGCAGTCAATCACCAGGCCAATGGTAATGTGATTGTCTAATTTAAACTTTGGTCCTCTGAAAACATCTTGATATATCAACATTCTTTACTCTGTAATCCTTCTAAATTCTCCTAAAATAAATAATCCAAGAACTTCCAAACTCTTCATTTCAAATACTTAATTCTCAGTTCCCTTGACTGTTTTTATTCATTTTTTTATTTTTATTAAAATGTTTTTCAATTACATTTGACATAAAATATTATATTAATTTCAGGTGTACGACATAATGATTAGACATTTATAAAGTGACTACTGCAATAATTCCTTAACCCCTTTTCATCCAAGTCTGATGTAGCTTATCTTCTTACTCAAGTAGCCATTTAACTATGGGCAAAAATTTCTACTCTTGGATTTTTAATATTTTTTTTTCTTTGTAGTAAATTTCACTGCCTGGAACTCATGAAGATAGTTGTATATGTATCATATTCCAAAAAGGTTATTAATATTCATCATTAATGATTGACTTATAATTAAATTATCATTTGAGACATATTAGAAATTAAGACATATTTCATTCAGCATTTATATTTTTCGGATTTTTTTTTTCAGAATATGGATGTATTACAAAGAAAATAATACAATTAAATGGCTGTTATGGAAGACTTTCAAAGAGTTTGTTCCAGAACAAATTTTTGCATATCTACAATATTTTCTATTCTTTATTTCACACCAATTTCAGTGTTCCTGTGTTCAGAGTAATTGATACCCATCCACAGTCCTGAAGACCTCAGTCATTTTTTAAAAAATGGTCTTACCATCACATTTTTTCTTTCAGGGATGAGAAATTGCTAACTTTTGGTAACTGTGGTCATTAACTATTGTTGAAATATTGGATGAATAATGAAAAATACAAGATTATGTGATGGTAGGCCCATCAGATAATTAATGAAAAGAGTAACTATGGGAAAAGTACATGTTTAATTTTAAAAGATATTGGTTGCTGTTATAATTTTACACATCTTAATAACACATTTTCAATGACCTCCATGATTATCAAAAGTTGTGTGTTCCACTAGTTCAAATTATAATATTCATATAGGACTCAACTAATAAGTATTTTACATAGGTGCCACCACAATATCCCTTGCCCTTTCCCAGCCACAGGAAAAATGTCTTCTACCCTTTGCCCAGATATGAGAGCTGTGAAACTATCAATTATTTTATTATAGATAGTTTAATCTCTCAAACTTTCACATAACATGATAGAAAAATTCTTCTCTTTCCTGAATACTGCTGCCCATAATATGCCCCATCCTACAGTAACCCAGGATGCCCCTCTGATGACTTGACTAGTAACCCTCTACTATTTGTTATTCCAGGCTCTCACTTCTAGCTTTCTCACTCTCTGAGTTCTGATTCCATGGGAATCAAGTGTTGATATACTTGTCTGGAGAAAGAGGAATCTGTGTAGGGTCGGGGTGTGTGTGAGAGAATGTATTTTGGACAGCTCCTGGGTGACTGAATAGTTTTTCTCATGAAAATATTGTTATGCCCACCACTTAGGTTCCTGAGAGACATGAAGCTACACATTAACCTCATTTGATTTCAGCATTATAAGTGTCAGACACTGGCCAGACACCTGTACAGATCTAACCTACTCTCATCCTCATATCAATTCCTCTGAAATAGTATCGTGCCCATTTTACATATGAGGAACGAAGGCCCAGAGACCTAAATAAGCCTGTCATTTCATCATATTTCTAAATGGCTGACTTATTATCTTGACTCTTCATAAACTGGGGACTGCTCATCATGATGTTCCCAAAGGAGTTACTTCTGAAATGATAGTTCTGGTTTTGGAGCCCTAGAATTTACTGGTGTTCCAAAGAACTTTATCACGTAGTTTATACTATGATCTGAAATGTGGTAGTTTTTATTTAGCATCAGTAATTACAGAAATTCTTAGCAGGAAATTTTGCAAAAAAAGATAAATATATAGAGAACATAGGTCGATATAAACTTAAAAATGGGTTGATCAAAATTGTGCTGGAAAAATACCTTAAACCAGGGGTCCTCAAACTTTTTAAACAGGGGGCCAGTTCACTGTCCCTCAGACCATTGGAGGGCTGGACTATAGTTTAAAAAAAAACAACTATGAACAAATTCCTATGCACACTGCAATATCTTATTTTGAAGTAAAAAAAACAAAACGGGAACAAATACAATATTTGTATTTGCATGTGGCCCGCGGGCCGTAATTTGAGGACCCCTGCCTTAAACATTCTGAGAGACAGTAAAGCCTCATTTTTTATTCATTAAGGATTTGTATGCCAGCATGAGGAGTGGAGGTAAAGTGATGGGACACTATCCTGCTCCCAAGGAGCTCAGAGTGTAGTGTGGGAAACATATCAGCAGCCACCAGTCAGATAAGGGGTGACAAGGCTGTAGGTTAGAGGCCTGCACAGAGCATGAGAAGGTCCTGATATGGGTGTGTTTTTCCCCTCTAACATATTATGAACTGTAGAAGAACAGATTCCAGTCCTTCTGGGTTAGAATAGTTTTCTGTTTTATTTTCTCCTATTCTCTTTATATCCCTTTCTTTTTGTTTCCAAAGATCTTCTTTTCCAAAGTATACATTCCGAAACTTTGAGCTACCTCTTGAACTCAGAACTTCAAGTCAGAGGTGAATTGTGAATCTCATTATTAAGTTAAAAATTTACTTGTCAAATCGGTGACTAAGACTAGTTAAAATTTCCACTCAAGCTGAACATTTTTATTTCCTAAGGCCTGCTGAATACCTTCAGAGGAAATTTGAAGCTCAGCAATATAAGTTGAAAGTAGAAGAGCAATTGGTGAGTAAAATACCAAATATAAGAGGCAATCAGGAATTTCCTAATAGTGTCTCTGTTCATAAATATTAATGAATCCTTAAGTCAAAGTTCATTCCATATAAAAGATCAAGACTACCCTCCACCTTCTTTAGTTTTTAATAGCTTAAAGAAGAATAATGGGAATAGGCTTGAATCAGGGTCTGGGAATCCTGGTTTCTTACCTGGCTCTATCATTTGCTGTGTAATCTTAGGCAGGTCATGCAACCTCTCTGAGCCTCAATTTCCTGTTCTATAAATGATAGTTGTGGAGTAGATGAGCTTCAAGCTCCCCTTCTGCGTTGCAGTTCTTTGATTCTATTTTATTAGAATTCTACACATTTTAAAAAAGTGACTATTATCTTTTACTTGAATTGAAAGTTAGCATTCATTGTTAAGTATAGTGTTAAAATTTGGGGGTTGAGGGAGGTTGGATATGCATTCTATTTGTATCATTCTTATTTTGAACTTCTTCTTAAAGGCCCAGTTCTATTCCCCTAATCTCATGCTCTAGGGGATGCTAAACTTCTAATGAATTTTAATTTAACAATTATAGTTTTCCAGTTCAGAAAATGAATCTAGATATTTCATATGGTAGCATAAAATATTGATTGCCTTGGATAAACAACACAAATGGTTTCATTAATTTTCTCTACTTTTTGAATGTTTTGTACTTAAGAAAATTTTGCTGCTCACTCTAAAAAACTCTCAAATATGAGTTTAATTGTTTAAAGAAAAAGGTCAAGGTCAGATCAGAATATGTTTCCTAATGCAAGTATGTTTTATAAATGATTTCATTCAAATAATAGGGTCTTCGTCCATCTTCTGCTGAGCCAAATCACAGGAGACAAGAGCTAAGAAGTAATGGAGAAGAGCCTACATTCCAGGAGTTGCCATTCAGGAGAAACAAAATGAAGGAACAGGTTAAAAACAGTCTGATTCCAGGGCCACCCTTGTACTTATATCATTGGCTTTTGCACTGTGTACGGTACATGCCTGAGAGAGCCTGCTGCACAAATACTTGTTGGACAGCCTTGTGTGAAGCACCATGCTGGTGATTTTAGGAGATACAGAGAGACATAGTTCACCTTTTCTGAGAATACAACATAGCTAAGTTCCTAAAGGCTTTTTACTTGGGATTGATAAAGTAACTGCCATCATTAACAGTTTTGAAATTTGTATTAGTTACCTAGGGCTGCCTTAAAGCACAGCAAACAGGGTGGTTTAGTACAACAGAAATTCATTGCCTCACAGTTCTGGAGGCTAGAAGTTCAAAATCAAGATGTTGGCAGGTCCAAGTTGCCTCAGGAACCTCAAGGGCAGCGGTTCTCAACCTGTTTGACCCCTTTGGCGGTTGAACGGCCCTTTCACAGGGGTCGCCTAAGACCATCCTGCATATCAGATATTTACATTACGATTCATAACAGTAGCAACATTATAGTAATGAAGTAGCAATGAAAATAATTTTATGGTTGGGTCACAACATGAGGAACTGTATTTAAAGGGCCAGAAGGTTGAGAACCACTGCTCTAGGGGAACCCTTCTTCGCCTCTTCCTAGATTCTGGTGGTTTGTCAGCAATCTTTGGCAATCCTTGGCTTACAACTGCGTATCTTCATTCTCTGCCATTGTCACATGGCGTTTTCCCTGTGTGTGTCTTCGTATGGCCACCTTCTTAAAAGGACAGCAGTCATACTGGATTGGGGGCCCACTCTACTCCAGTGTGACCACATCTTAGCTTAGCTAATTATGTCTGCAATGATGCTCTACCAAATAAGGTCACATTCTGAGGTACTGGGCATTAGGACTCCAACGTATCTTTTCTGGGGGAGAAAATTCTACCCGTAATAGGATTGTATATAAAAATAGGATATATAAAGTAATTGAGATTATGTATCACAGGGAGTGAAGTACCACAGCCAAAATGTAAGGTGGTTATCATCCTTAGGAGCAACAGGTTTTCTAATTCTGATTATATATCCCACATTTTATTTAATTTATTTTTTTAATTGTTTTATATCTCCTTTTTTTTTTTTCTCCCCTTGACCTTCCCCCGGCCTCCCATACCCCCCAGTGTCTTGTGTCCATTGGTTATGCTTATATGCATGCATACAAGTCCTTCAGTTGATCTCTTACCCACCCCCTCAACCCTCCCCGGCCTTCCCGCTGTAGTTTGACAGTCTGTTCAATGTTGCTCTGCCTCTGTATCTATCTTTGCTCATCAGTCTATAATGGTCTTAATTATCCATAAATGAGTGAGATCATGTGGTATTTTTCCTTCATTGATTGGCTTATTTCACTTAGCATAATGCTCTCCAGTTCCACCCATGCTGTTGCAAATAGTAAGAATTCCTTCTTTTTTACAGCAGCATAGTATTCCATTGTGTAGATGTACCACAGTTTTCTAATCCATTCATCTACTAATGGGCACTTAGGCTGTTTCCAGATCTTAGCTATGGTAAATTGTGCTGCTGTGAACATAGGGGTGCATATATCCTTTCTGATTGGTGTTTCTGTTTTCTTGGGTATATATCCCACATTTTAAAACTGTAGGTTGTATAGAGATTATTTTGTTAAGTTGTTCACAGACATTTAAAATTTGTGGATTGGGATTGCTTTCTAGGAATATTGGAAGCAGTTAGAAGAAATACGCCAACAGTACCACAATGACATGAAAGAAATTAGAAAGAAGATGGGGAGTGAACAAGAGGTAAATGAGTTCATTCTCCTAAAAGAAACATTATATTATTGATTTTGAGCTAACTAAATTGAGCAGGTGTTAAAAGTAATGATTTCATAGAAAAGATAACTTTTTATCATGCACACTTTTAAATAGGAAAATTGTCAGATCTTATTGAAGCTTTGCTTTGTTGTGGTTTAGTTCAGGCTACACAGATGATGAGGGCATCTGACATTCTCAGTTAGGAAGGATGATTATGAAAAATGCTTGTTAATTATTTCTCTCATGAATTAGTTAATAATTATTGACTGGGCAGCCACAATACACCAGAACTGGATTAGATGCATTAAATAAGTTCATGCCCATAGGGTGGAAAAAAGACCAGCATTTACTGAATTCTGTGCAGTTGAGATGATTCTTGAAAATCCCTTAAAGGAATCACATTGGAAGCTCATTCTTTCATCTTTTAGGTCACTGCTTTTTCAGTAGAACTCCTAATGAAATAGTTGGCCTGTGTTTGGAGACCATGTTATATAAAAAATACATGGTATTTAAATACTAGAAATACCCTCTGTGCTCAGGAATGCTTCTCCTATGAGAGGCCTGTGGGCACTGAGACTAGACAAGAGACAGCTGGGCTCCCATCTTGAGCTGCATACTCATTGAGAAAACCATCATGCTGCTGCTGAAATTGATCTTTCTCTTCCCATCTCCCCCACCCCTGAGTGCCTTAGATGAATTAATAATGGTGAAATGAGCATATGGTACAATTCAGTTGTATGTCCTAGAGCAGCGGTTCTCAGCCTATGGGTCGCTACCCTTTCATAGGGGTTGCCTACGACCACTGGAAAACACATATATAATTACATATTGTTTTTGTGATTAATCACTATGCTTTAATTATGTTCAATTTGTAACAATGAAAATACATTCTGCATAGCAGATATTTACATGACGATTCATAATAGTAGCAAAATTACAGTTATGAAGTAGCAACGAAAATAATTTTATGGTTTGGGGTCACCACAACATGAGGAACTGTATTAAAGGGTCGTGGCATTAGGAAGGTTGAGAACCACTGTCCTAGAGCTTCACATGCTTTATCTCATTTACTCCCTGTACGGAAAAGTTAAGTACCTCATCCACACAAGGCAAACTAAATAAATACCTGATTCTAAAACCTCTGCTCTTTCTAGCATATGCTCTTCTACTCATAAATAGTTGGAAAGATAAGACACACATGTATAAGGCAGTTTTTGAATAAGACTGAATATAGTTAAGCTCTGTAAGTGCATAGGAGGAAGAATGAGCAGCCTGAGGGTTTTCATGGAAGAGGAAAGGTGGAGCCTAAATTGGGTGTGAGAAGGAGTAGAGTTCAGAGAGGCAGGGCTAAGGAGGAGGCATTCTGAAAGACCATGCAAAGGTCCAAATGGAAGACTACATGTGCTGGGAGGGGCAGGTTGGAGGTGGTTCTCTTCAGAGCAGAGGCTTGGTTGATAGTGGGAAGCCTTATACCATTGTCAGCCTTACTTTTAAAGTAGGTCTGTGATAGGAAACCTGAGTCAAGGAAAGATGGAGAGTGGACGCTTCTAGAGAGACCATGAAATAAGCACGGGGGGAATGGGGAAGACCAAGGCAGCCATAGGGAAAAGGAGCCATAAACAGATCTTTATCCAGCCACGCCATTGTTCGTCCCTGGGACAGCGGGTGGAAAGCATTTCCTCACTAGATCCCATTTAAACCCTGGCCAAGGTTCATTCAATAGCCTTCAAAACTGACGCAGAATCAATCTTGTTGATTGTGTGTAATTTGTGTTAAAGGAAGACTCAAAAATAAGTCATAAAACCTACCTGGTGAAGAAGAATAGCCTGTCCGCCCACCAAGAGACACCTGAGGAAGAAGCACCTGTGCAGGTGAAGGTTACTATTAGACATCTATGTGTTTCCCGTGAGTTTTCCCTAGCCTGGTGACCTTTACCCCTCATAGTGTCGTATAATCATGTGGGAAAATATCTAAAAACTCCAGTGCCTGGTCTGGGGCGGGCCCAGGCATCCTGTTTTCAGAAGTTGACTGGGTGATTGAGTGTGCTTGTGAATGTATGAGAGTTCAGCTTTCTGGATGGTATTGAAGTCAGGGTCTCAGACACATTGGTTAACTTCTGTTTCAACTTTTCATTTTTGGAGAGACTAGAGAACTGGTCAGAGATTAATTGTCAAATGGCTCTTGAGAGTTTTTTTTCTCTTCTTCTGGGAGGTCTTTTACCTTTTTCTTCAAGGTGCCTCTGAGCTTGAGTTAGGGCAGGTGAGTTAGGGCAGGTGAGTTAGGACAGGTGAGTTAGGGCAGGTGAGTTAGGGCAGTGTTGAGTGAAGGCTGAAGGCCTCCTTGAATGTTTTCTTTTGTGAAAGACCCTGGGACCTTCACATGATGCCAGAGAGATCTAAAGTGGACTGAGGTTGAATTTGCACCAAATGAGGTAAATGGGACTTAGGAGTCTAAGGTAGTTGTATTTTAAGGAAAATAAAGCAACATGATACATGTACAGTTGAGACAACCAGACTACACAATCAAATTAGACAACCACCTTCACAAATGTAAGTAAAATACAAAGTCACAGTCCTGTTTCAGAGTTCATAATACTTCAAGGCAGAAAAACCCCTTCCCAAGGTAGCAGGGCAAACAACTAATAATGATTCAAACTGATACATGCTTTAGTGAAGTACATACAAAGCCTGTGGTAATATAGATGAAGCAGTAGTCGATTCTAAGGGAGAGATGATGGAGGCTTGCTGTGCACTAGTGGAGAGAAGACGGCATTAACAATACACACACAGAGCCACCACGGAGAGTCATAAATTTCTGGCTTGAATGGGATAGAACCACTTCCTAAAATGGGGAAGAGAGTAGGGAGTGGGCTTGTGGTGAGGGGCAATGAAGAAATCCCTTTGGCCCTGGCCAGCGTGGCTCAGTTGGTTGGGTGCTGTCCCAGGCACTGAAAGGTTGCTGGTTTGATTCCCAGTCAGGCCACATGCCTGGGTTGTGGACTCAATCTCCAGTGGGGAGTGTGCAGGAGGCAGCTGATCCATGTCTCCCTCTCAGATCTCTCTCTCTCTCTCTCTCTCTCTCTCTCTCTCTCTCTCTCTCTCTCTCTCCCTCTCCAATTAAAAATATAAAAAAAACATATAGTTCCCATTGGACATGTTAAATTGGACATGTTGATTAGAGAAGATCTGAGATTGCATACCTGCTTTGGGGACTTTGCCCTCCTGCTCCCTCTGATGGAATATGCTTTTCCCAGACCTTCATATGCCAAGGTCCTACTTCATTCTAAGGCTTAAAGCAAACAGCAGTAGCCTTTTCCTGCATTGCTCTCACCCCTACTCTATGCCATTACCCTATTTTATTTCCTTTAGGGCAGCAGTTGCCAACCTTTCGGACCTCACAGACCACCACATGGTCCATGGACCTCCAGTTGGCAACCACTGCTTTAGGGCACTTAATGCTTTTTGAAATTATGCTGTTACTTTGTTAATTCATTTATTACCAATCTTACTCCAGTAAGTTCTATGTCAGCAGGGAATTTTCAGTCACATTCACTGCACTAGCCCATTGGACAGTGTCTGGCCATAGTGGGTGCTCAGTATGATTTGTGGAATGAATATTGAATTGAAGATGATGCTAAGTAGGCAGTTGAATATGTGAGTCTGAACCTCAGAGGGGAGGAAAGATCAAGCCTGAAGATTCACGTTTAAGAATCATTGCATAACAATAGCTCTTATATCCATAGGAATTACTTAAACCCTCTTGTACTGAGGAAGAAAGGAGCAGAGGCCTTAGGGCTGAACCCTGGAAAAGCTCAGTATTTACAGTTCGCCTCTCAACTATCTTTGAAATTCTTGTCAAAGTTTATAGCCCTCTCCTTTGTTTATACTGTAATGAGCTGTGTACCTTTCTTGTTTTCCTTATTAAAATCATAAAACTTTTCAGGAAAGGATCCTGTAGTCAAAATTACATTTTTTAATTAAATTAGGTTGTACACATTGCAATGTCAGTGCTAAGTGTATTAATATTTTGAGTTAATGGACACTCCCCCAAGTTTTAGTGAATTATTAGTAAAGGCATGTTTTTATTTTCAAATCAATCATAAGATTCAATCTAGAAATTAAATAATGTAAACATACCATGCCGTGATTTCAGATGGAATCCTATATAATAAAAGTGTAGTATGCAAATTGTCCCCTCGACTGGAGTTCTTCCAGGAGTTCAACCAGGGGGTGGGCCAGCCAGGGGAAGGGAGGGAGGCCCTGGTGTTGGCAAGTAGCTGGGGGAAGGGAGGGAGGCCCCGACCAGCATCCAGCAGCAGCTAGGGACCCTACCAGAGCACGAATTTCGTGCACTGAGCCTCTAGTGAAAATGTAATTGTTTGATCAATATTAAATGGTATATGTTAATTTTTCTCTAAACTTTCAGGATATTGAAAGAGACTTGAAAAAAATTAAACCTCAGAACATAAAGGAAAGTAAAATTCCAGAACAAAAATATAAAGCTAAGGTAATAAACATTTAGTTTTTGGTTTCATATTAAGAAGCTGGCTGGGGGCACAATCAGGATTGCCTATAGGATTTTCCTCCTACTAGTTTACAGAATTGCTTTATTTTGTAATGTTATACTATTGGTTTTAAATATCTATAATGTCAAATAGGGAGTTATAATTTGAAGGTTTTTATTGGATTGCTAAACTAAGATTTTTTTCTTACTTTCTTCTAGAGAGGAGTAAAGTTTGAAATTAATTTAGACAAATGTATTTCTGATGAAAATATTCTTGAAGAGGAAAAGGTATGTCATTAAGTACTTATTTCCATTAGTAGGCATGAGAAAATGAGTATCTTAGTAGCATGTTTCATGACATTTTTTCATGGGGAGAGAAGAATTTTCTTAAATCTTCCTAGAAGGATCTCTGGTGTTCAAATAAGTGTTCCAAAATACTTCATCTTCTCATTCTTTTTGTACTTGAGGTTATTCCCTTACATGGACCATTTCAACTTAATTTATTTTTCTTTTATAAAGTATTTATTTTCCTATAATATTAACTTTTAATCATAGCATAATTAAAATAGAAGACATAATACATAGTCAACAACTAATATACTTGCCTAAAAAATTGAGCAGGTACCCTGAAACCATACACATTTATTTCAGGTCTTTACACTGGTCTTTGGGTAAAGCTGATACAGCAATAAATGCACAATTACAGTAAACTCAAACCTCATTTTATTACTTGAGTTCAACATCTTTTTCAATCTCACTTTTTACTAGACCTGCGAACAGATATCAAAATCAACTGATTTGTGTTTCCATTTCACCTTCTCTCAATTTGCTTTTTAAAGTACCAAAAGTTAAGTATGTGTATATATGTTCTATTTAATTCCTGATAAGCCAATTTCTTTCTTTCATGTTCTTCATCAGCTTAACATTTTTAATGTTATAATTTCTTTCTGATTTGTGTGTGTGTGTGGTGAAGGACCAGTATTTGTTTAATAGACTTTCATGTTGTAGAGCAGTCATGGCAAAGTTGAGTGGAAGGTACAGACAGAGATTTTCTACATATCGCTGCCCCCACAAATGCACAGCCTCCCCTACCATCAACATCCCCCACAGGAGTGGAACATACATTACAACTGATTAATCTACAGTGACACTGGGGTTCACTCTTGGGATTGTACATGCTATGTGTTTGGACAAATAGATAATTACATGTATCCACCATTGTAATATCATGCAAGTATTTTCACTGCCCTAAAAACCCTCTGGGCTCCACCTATCTTTCAGAGTTTTACTGGCATTTTGCTACATGAGACTTCGTTAGAGTGGTAACAATTAGCACTCACCCCTATTTAACCATTAGGTCTCTAAGTGTCCCAGAGCTGTGAGTATCAGAGGGGAACAGATACGGGTCTGTTTCTGGGTTGGAACCTGAGGAGTGATACACCCACAGTGCTTCTGTGAAGTGAGGCACTAATGCTGACCTGCTAGGATAAAAGAATGGAATAAAAAAAGTTGTATCTACCAGAGTGTTCATCCTTTATTATACTATGTTTTGATATATGCTTGAAACACAGTGCTCATTTTTGTATTGATTATGGGGTATGTATTAGGAGCAGTTTTGGGGACCCAATTAGGAATGTTGTATACTTAAAACAGGGCGTGAAGCAAATAACCTTGAGAATTCTGTAAAATGAAGTACAGTAGGATATTATAGAAGATAGGAAGTCTGGATAAAAGTAAGTTGCCATATGATTAGTGCTTGTCACTATTGACAAGGCAAAGAAATTAAAACATCCTTGTTTCTATCTTGTTCCAACATAGTTCCACTTTTAAAACTTTACTGACTTATTTTGTTGAATATAGACATATTAAATATTTGCTATATATCTTGATAAAATTATTGCTGGGAACACAAACTTTTTTTTTCTAAATATGGCTTAATTCTCTTGAAACACTATGGATTGCTTTAGGCCATAGACACGCTAAATGAAACTTTGACCTTTGAGGATGGCATGAAGCTTAAGGAAAATAAATGTGTAAAGGAGCACGAGGATTACACAGATGAAGCATTGGAAAAACTCTGCTCAGAAGCAGGTACGTGTACCTTAAAAGCTGTAGATGAGAAGGAACTGTTTTGTTATCAATCCATCTCAAACTCTCTCCTGCACTGTCACCTGTCCCCTCACTCTCCTTGAGCTGGGCAGCGACCTGGCTCCGCTGCCTCTGCCTACCCCTCGGGGTCCAAGCTCCCTGAGACTTAGCCCTCCTCCCTTGCTCCATCCACACTGTCTCCTTGGGCAGTTTCATCCACTCCTTCAGCTTCAGTTCTCCCAGCCAGCAGCTCCACGTGCATCCATGTTTTGCATTATCTGCTGGAAAGCTCCCTGGACAAGTCCCACTAGCGTCTCAATCTCAGCGTGTGTGCAGTCAAACTTGTGCACATTTCCTTCTCATGATCCTTTACTTTGGGTAACACTGCCCCCAGACTGACGCTTCCTGCTACTCTGGGTGGTTTCTACTCTGAAATGTCTATGGTGAGCTCCTCCTTCTTCATCCACTCTGCCGCTGGTGTAGGGCCCTGTCATCTCTGAGCAGTGTGTGTGGTAGAAAATGCGTTGGTTTTGGAGACAAGCAGGAGTTTGAATCCCAGCTGGCACTGCCACTTTCTGATTGTGTGGCCTTTTACAAGTTCCTCAAACCCTCTGCATCTCAGTCTCGTCCTAGGACCAGGGGTGATAGTACCTGCCATGTAGGCTTATTGTGAGAAATGTGGTATATAAAGTACCTGGCACGTGCCAGGTGCTCAATACATGCTGTTTTATTTTCCTTTTCTCTTCCCCTTGCCGAGTTGGCTATGTGTTCTCCTTTTCTCTAGTATTTCCCTTCTGTTCTCCAAGTGATTGCTAGTTATCTTATCATATTATTACTCTACTCAATTTTTTTTGTTTTGTTCTGATAATACCTGTAGGATACAGTCCATTCCACATAGTATTATTTGACACTGAGTGGCCTGATCCTGTGGTGACCCACCTTTCCTACCCAGCACCCCCTTTCCTTCCACTGATGATGGGATCCATATATGACGGTGTGAGCATTTAAACACCCTGGCTTGGCTCAACTTCCACTTCCTAGAATAACACACTTTTCCTTATATCCATCTGGAAAAATCTTTATTTAATTCAGCAGGCTTCTTCTTGGTAATCTCCCTTGTGCCACAGACTGTGCTAGGTGGTAGGGACTCTCAAAGATGGAGGAGACCTCAAAGTCACAGAGGTGTCATGAACCAAAGAAAAGAGGCACAAACATGTGTTCTGAGTCCAAAATGCTTTTTAAAAGGATTACCTAAGTTGTTTTGAAAGAGCTGTGATTGGTGCTAGCAAGCAGGCTTAGATTATGCCATACCTGATCAATTGCTTATGTCTATTGCTAGGTAAAAATTTTACTTTTTAATAGAGTTCAGTGATGCACAGCCAGTTCCAGGAACTGCATCAGGTTCAAAAGTTCAGTTTCACATGCTGTTTTGTTCTTGTTGTTTTCAGTCTACATTGAAAATCTTTTGTTTAAAGTAGCCATCGTCATTAATTACCATGGCTAGAACTTCTGGATAACTTGCTGAAGCCTCTAAATCAGCATTTGCTTTACGTTGCACTTTTATGTTATGGAGATGGTCTCTTTCCTTAAGCCCAATTAACCAACCTCTGCTAGTTTCAAACTTTTCTTCTGCAGCTTCTCCACCTCTCTCGGCCTGCATAGAATTGAAGAGCATTAGGGCCTTGCTCTGGATTAGGTTTTGGCTTATGGGAATGTTGTGGCTAGTGTGGCTCTTCCACAAAATACCACGTGCGGGCACGCATGTACAGTGCAATTGAAACTTCGTGGCCCATGCGCAGAAGTCGGTATTTTGTGGAAGAGCCACACTCAAGGGGCCAAAGAGCCACATGTGGCTCCCGAGCTGCAGTTTGTTGACCACGGCCCTAGACAATTGACTATCATCGCCATGAGAAAGTAAGTGAGGAATGATCCAGAATTCTTCCTTCCTCACAGTGAGAGAGAATGTACTGCACGAAAGGGCAGGCAACTTGATTTGCCTTCAAATGCTAGCCAATAACTTTGCTACAATTTCTTTCTTTCTTTTTTTTTTTTCATTTTCCTGTGTCTTTTTTTTTTTTTTTTTGCTTAAAGTATTACAAAAAGTATTACATATGTCTCCTTTTGTTCCGCCCCGCCCTTGACAATCCCTGGCCTCCCCTACCCCCCAGTGTCTTATGTCCATTGGTTATGCTTATATGCATGCATACAAGTCCTTTGGTTGATCTCTTACCCCCCTCCCTCCTGCCCTCCCACCCTCCCCAGCCTTCCTGCTGTAGTTTGACAGTCTGTTCGAGGCAGCTCTGCCTCTGTATCTATTTTTGTTCATAAGTTTATAATGGTCTTTATTAACCAGAAATGAGTGACATCATGTGGTATTTTTCCTTCATTGACTGGCTTATTTCACTTAGCATAATGCTCTCCAGTTCCATCCATGCCGTTGCAAATGGTAAGAGTTCCTTCCTTTTTAGAGCAGCATAGTATTCCATCGTGTAGATGTACCACAGTTTTCTAATCCATTCATCTACTGATGGGCACTTAGGCTGTTTCCAGATCTTAGCTATGGTGAATTGTGCTGCTATGAACATAGGGGTGCATATATCCTTTCTGATTGGTGTTTCTAGCTTCTTGGGATATATTCCTAGAAGTGGGATCACTGGGTCAAATGGGAGTTCCATTTGTAGTTTTTTGAGGAAACTCCATACTGTCTTCCATAGTGGCTGCACCAGTCTGCATTCCCACCAGCGTGCACAAGTGTTCCTTTTTCTCCACATCCTCTCCAGCACTTGTCGTTTGTTGATGATAGCCAGTCTGACAGGTGTGAGATGGTACCTCATTGTTGTTTTGATTTGCATCTCTCGGATGATTAGTGACTTTTGAGCATGTTTTCATATGTCTCTTGGCTTTCTGAATGTCCTCTTTTGAAAGGTGTCTATTTAGGTCCTTTGCCCATTTTTTGATTGGATTGTTTATCTTCCTTTTGTTAAGTTGTATGAGTTCCCTATAAATTTTGGAGATTAGGCCCTTATCAGATATGACATTGGCAAATATGTTTTCCCACACAGTGGGTTTTCTTGTTGTTTTGTTGATGGTTTCTTTTGCTGTGCAGAAGCTTTTTATTTTGATGTAATCCCATTTGTTTATTTTCTCTTTAGTTTCCAATGCCCTAGGAGCTGTATCGGTGAAGAAATTGCTTCGGCATATGTCTGAGATTTTGTTGCCTTTGGATTCTTCTAGTATTTGTATGGTTTCCTGTCGTATATTTAAGTCCTTTATCCATTTTGAGTTTATTTTTGTATATGGTGTAAGTTGGTGGTCCAGTTTCATTTTCTTGCATGTATCTCCAACACCATTTATTGAAGAGACTATCTTGACTCCATTGTATGTTCTTGCCTCCTTTGTCAAATATTAATTGAGCATATTGGTTGGGGCTGATTTCTGGGCTCTCTATTCTATTCCATTGATCTATATGTCTGTTCTTGTGCCAGTACCAGGCAGTTTTGAGGACAGTGGCTTTGTAATACAGCTTGATATTTGGTATTGAGATCCCACCTACTTTGTTCTTTCTCAGGATCGCTGCAGCTATTCGGGGTCGTTTTTTATTCCAGATGAATTTTTGGAGAGTACGTTGTAGGTCTGTGAAATATGCCATTGGTATTTTAATGGGAAGTGTGTTGAATTTATAGATTGCTTTGGGCAGTATGGACATTTTAATGATGTTGATTCTACCAATCCAAGAACATGGTATGCTCTTCCATCTCTTTATGTCTTCTTCTATCTCTTTTTTCAACGTCCTGTAGTTTTCTGAGTAGAGGTCTTTTACCTCTTTAGTTAAGTTCATTCCTAGGTAGCTTAATTTTTTTGGTGCAATGGTAAATGGGATTGCTTTTTTAGTCTCTCTTTCTGCACATTCACTATTGGTGTATAGAAATGCCATAGATTTCTTGGTGTTAATTTTGTATCCTGCTACATTGCCGAATTCATTTATTAAGTCTAATAGTTTATTGATGGAGTCTTTAGGGTTTTTTAAGTATAATATCATGTCATCTGCAAATAAGGACAGTTTTACTTCTTCTTTTCCAATTTGGATGCCTTTTATTTCTTCTTCTTGTCTAATTGCAATGGCTAATACTTCCAGTACTATATCGAACAGGAGTGGTGAGAGTGGGCATCCCTTTCTTGTTCCTGTTCTTAGGGGAAATGGTGTTAGTTTTTGTCCATTGAGTATGATGTTGGCTGTGGGTTTGTCATATATGGCTTTTATTATGTTGAGGTATGATCCTTCAATTCCCACCTTGCTGAGAGTTTTTATCAAAAATAGGTGTTGAATTTTGTCAAATGCTTTTTCTGCATCAATTGATATGACTATGTGGTTTTTTTCTTTCAATTTGTTTATGTGATGTATCACGTTTATTGATTTGCGGATATTGTACCATCCTTGCATCCCTGGGATAAATCCTACTTGGTCGTGGTGTATGATCTTTCTGATGTACTGCTGGATCCGATTTGCTAAGATTTTGTTGAGGATTTTGGCATCTATGTTCATGAGGGATATTGGCCTGTAATTCTCTTTCATTGTGTTGTCTTTACCTGGTTTTGGTATTAGGGTGATGCTGGCTTCATAGAATGAGCTTGGAAGTGTTCCTTCCTTTTGGATTTTTTGTAGTAGTCTGAGGAGGATAGGTTTTAGTTCTTCCTTGAATGTTTGGTAAAACTCCCCTGTGAAGCCGTCTGGTCCTGGGCTTTTGTTTGCTGGAAGCTTTTTGATGACTACTTCAATTTCTTCCATAGTTATTGGCCTATTGAGATTTTTAGATTCTTCCTGATCAAGTTTTGGAATGTTGTATTTTTCTAGGAATATGTCCATTTCCTCCAAGTTGTCTAGTTTGTTGGAGTAGAGTTGTCCATAGTATTTATTAACAATCATTTGTATTTCTGTGGGATCTGTTGTTATTTCGCCTCTATCATTTCTGATTTTGTTGATTTGGGTCCTTTCTCTTTGCTTCTTGGTGAGCCTGGCTAGAGGTTTGTCAATCTTGTTTATCCTTTCAAAGAACCAGCTCTTTGTTTCATTGATTTTCTCTACTGTTTTTTTGGTCTCTATGTCATTTATTTCTGCTCTAATCTTTATCATCTCCTTCCTTCTGCTCACTCTGGGGTTTTCTTGTTGCTGTCTTTCTAATTCATTGAGCTGTAGATTTAGATGATTTACTACCATTTTTTCTTGTTTGTTGAGATAGGCCTGTAGAGCGATAAACTTCCCTCTCAGGACTGCTTTCATTGCATCCCAAAGGTTTTGGATTGTTGTGTTTTCATTGTCATTAGTTTCCAGGATGTTTTTAATTTCTTCTTTGATCTCATTGGTAACCCAATCAATATTTAATAACATGCTATTCAGCTTCCAAGTGTTTGAGTATTTTTAGTTGTTTTTGTTGTAGTTTATTTCTAATATTATGGCCTTGTGGTCTGAGAAGATGCTTGGTATGATTTCAATCTTCTTGAATTTGGGGATACTTTGCTTGTGACCCAATATGTAGTCTATTTTTGAATATGTGTTATGAGCACTTGAGTAGAATGTATATTCCGTGGTACTGGGGTGAAGTGTTCTGAAGATGTCTATTAAGTCCATCTGATCTAGTGAGTCATTTAGGATTGCTGTTTCTTTGCTGAGTTTTTGTCTAGCGGATTTATCCAGTGATGT
The DNA here is from genome assembly GCF_963259705.1 of Myotis daubentonii. Lineage (NCBI taxonomy): Eukaryota > Metazoa > Chordata > Mammalia > Chiroptera > Vespertilionidae > Myotis > Myotis daubentonii. The sequence goes on from NC_081841.1 coordinate 129,465,116, forward strand.
CAGTGGTGTATTAAAGTCCCCTACTATGATTGTATTGTTGTCGATCTCTCCCCTGATATCTTTCAGGAGTTTTCTTATGTATGTGGGTGCTCCTGCATTGGGTGCTTATATGTTTATCAGGGTTATATCCTCTTGTTGTATTGATCCCTTTAGTATTATGAAGTGGCCTTTCTTATCTCTTGTTATGGCCTTCACTTTGAGGTCTATTTTGTCTGATATAAGTATTGCTACCCCAGCTTTTTTTTCATTTCCATTTGCCTGAAAGATATTTTTCCATCCCTTCACTTTCAGTCTGTGTGAGTCCTTCTAATGAAGTGGGTCTCTTGTAGACAGCAGATGTATGGGTCATGTTTTTTTATCCATTCAGCCACTCGATGTCTTTTGATTGGACCATTTAGTCCATTTACATTTAAAGTTATTATTGAAAGGTACTTGTTTGTAGCCATTTCTATTTTTGTGTGTGGCTGTTTTCTTTCTGGGCTTTTTAGTTCTTCTTTTTACAGCATTCCCTTTAGCATTTCTTGCATTGCTGGCTTGGTGGTGATAAACTCCCTTAGCCTTTTTTTGTCTCTGAAGCTTCTTATTTCCCCTTCAATTTTGAATGATAGCCTTGCTGGATAGAGTATTCTTGGATTCAGTCCTTTGCTTTGCATCACTTTGTAAATTTCTGTCCATTCTTTCCTGGCCTGATGTGTTTCTGTTGAGAAATCATTTGATAATCTGATGGGGGATCCTTTGTAGGTAACTCTCTGTTTCTCTCTTGCAGCCTTTAAGATTCTCTCTTTGTCTTGTACATTTGCCATCGTTATTATGACGTGTCTTGGTGTGGGTCTTTTGGGGTTCATCTTGCCTGGGACTCTCTGTACTTGTGTAACTTTTTTCTTCCCCATATCTGGGAAGTTTTCTGACATTATTTCTTCAGATAGATTTTCTAATCCTTGCTGCTCTTCTTGTCCTTCTTGCAGCCCTATTATGCGTATGTTACTTCGTTTCATGTTGTCCCGAAGCTCCCTTAGGCTCTCCTCCTGCTTTTTAATTCTTTTCTCCAGTTGCTGTTCAGATTGAGCTTGTTTCTCTGCCTTATCTTCTAATTCACTAATTCGGTCCTCTGCTTCTTCTAGTCTGTTGTTGAAACTTTCCATGGTGTTTTTGATTGTACCTATATCACTTTTCATTTCTTCCTGATTCTTGCATAGGTTGTTGATTTTCTCATCCATCCGGTGAATGAATTGTACAACCACTATTCTGAATTCTTTTTCTGTCATGTTGCATTCTTCAACTTCATTAATGTCCTTTCTTGGTGACTCCTCATTGTCTTTTCTCTGGGTGTTGTTTTGTCTCTTCATTCTGATTATCTCCCCATGGTTCAAATGTCGAGTTGCGTGGGCCTGGGCCGTGTGCAGTGGGAGCCTCCCACCACCCTAGTGTCACTGAAGAGCTCTGACAGTAAGATGTGTGGTTGTTGTGGGTTGGTGGGAACCAGGCTCGCTCAGAGTCAGTGTTGTCAGCGCTCATTGTGGCCTCGTACGCGCCCTTAGAATCAGGGACCCTGCCTGCACCATGCTGAAACAGAGACCCCCCTGAAGCGTGTTGAAAACCCGAGCCCCCTAGCCTGCGCCAGGAGTCAGAGTTCCCCAGAATCCAGTATCAGAGTTTCTGTTGCTTCGCGCGACCTTGCCTTGAGAATCAGGGTCCCTGTGTGCCCTTGCACCAGGAATTGGAGTCACTGGCTCTTCGTATGAATGCACAGGAAATCAGGATCTCAGGCGCAGGTGAAAAGAAACACAGTCAAGTCACTGGTGCTTGGTGCTGCCTCCTGCCCAGAGAATCGGGGTCCCTGGGCCTGTGATATGTGGGACAAATTCCCGGTGTTCGCGCGATTGCTCCCAGCCCAGGGCTCAGAAGCCGGCAGTAGGCCTAGGCTCAGTTCCTGGGGTTCACGCGTTTGCTCCCAGCCCAGGGTTCAGAAGCCAGCAGTGCGCCTAGGCTCAGTTCCTAGGGTTCGAGCGTTTGCTCCCAGCCCAGGGCTCAGAAGCTGGTAGTGCGCATAGGATCAGTTCCAAGGTGCTCGCGCACTTCCAGGCTAAAGTTCCTGGAGCGCTGAGGCCCGGGCAAGGGGTGGGTCTATCAGTTAGTTACTCTGGCGCTGCCCGCAAGCCTGCGGGAAGGGGGGATGGGCTCTGTTACTCACGGATCTGCCGTGGGGATTTCTGAACTTTTGGTGTCCGCAGGTCTGTAGCTGTGGTCACAGGTCTCTGTCCCCAGTGGCTGCAGGGTCCTGGTATGCGTCTGAGATCAGACTGGGTGGTGCTGAGGCCAGGATCTTAGTCTCAAGCAGCTCTGTTTCCCAAGATGGCGTGGTCGCCGTGCCTGTGCTGGCCGCCCAGGAGTGTCGTGCAGGGAGCGGGACTCCGCCGCCTAAGACTGCCCGGTTTAGCAGCCCCTTAGAAGACCTGCAGAATCTAACTGTCCCTAGCTCATACACACACACCACATGCGTCCACACACTCCTCTATCACTTCCTTGCGCTCTCACCTGCTACAATTTCTTGAAGGGTTGTTTTTTAATCAATAAAATTGGAATTAAAATAATAGTTATCCCACAAGATTTAAAGAGGTAACAGTGCAAAGATAACATTTAAAATTGCTTTGTAAACCAATGTGTTATTTAAATGGTAGGAGTGTTTAGTATGTGATGAAACTTTCAATCAAAATTCCTCATTTACATTTGAGCTCTGGCATAGTCTTTCCTTAGGAGAGGTTTACAGCAACATCCAGGTGTTACCTTTATAGGTGGTAAAGATTTTTATAACTTATTTCCTATGTTCTTGGGGCCGGGGAACAGCTAAAATTTATTACCATGTTATAAGTTAAAGTATGTAAGTATATCACTGAAATTAGTAATTGTAAGAGTATGAACTGACATATTTATACTATTATAAAATACTGAAATCATTAAACTTTCAAGAAAAGGCTTGCAAATGTATAATTTAATCCATTCTAAGTAAATGATTCAATAAGAAGGAAATCTAATAAAAAAAAATAAGCAAATAGAATAGAGCAAAAAGTGACTTTCCTACCCACCATCTATGTTACAAAGGTCACTAAACTTTTCTATATCTCAGTTTTCTTACTAATAAAGTGAGTGATGGGATGAGCTTACCTCTGAGGTTCTAACAACATTCTGTGATTTTATAAAAACTCAAATGAAGAAGTGTTTTCTTTTTAATAACACAGTCTCCTCTTCAGATGGCCAAGTGATGGCGATCAGTGGCATTCCAGAAAATAGGAAACAGTGGCGGCATGAAGCTCCAGAAACTTTAATGAATCTTTTGGCAGCAGCACATCTAACAAGTAGCTCATTTTCTGCCAAAGAAGGAGAATTTGGTATGTATTTTATTTTTAAGAACATAACCAGTCCCCTGGGGAAGTCTATCAAAGACTTGTAAATGCAGAAAGGGGATAAAAGAACCTTTAGCCTGGAGAAAGAATCAGGATGCTGCCTCAGCCCTTTCAGAAGCTGATTTGCTTTGTACTAGCCTGTTCCAAATGCCATTAACAAAAGACCTGAACTCTGGATAAGAGTGGGGTAATTTTGTTTAATGTAATCAGTTGACAACTGACGAAAAGTTAAGTAAGGAGGTCTATCGGCTTTGTAGATGACGAGAGAGTGTTGGTTACCTTTAAACTAAGTCAGTTTATTTCTGACAGCTATTCACTATTCAGCTATGGACTCAAATTATGAGTTTATGGGCAATAAAAATACATCTTAATATGTATAATGTTTTGGCTTTTGGGTTTTTGCCTCCTGTTTTTAGCAAGTTTATGCTTGTGTTTAATTTAAGGGAAACCAACCTAAAGTTTGAGGGAATTCCTATCACAATGGGAATTTGTCCTCTATCAGGTGGGCAGGTGTAAACTGTTAAAAGAGAAGTCATTGGGGGCAGGAATGTATCAAACAAGGGGCCTCTGCACAGGTGGGACCTGGTGTAGCAGAGGTGCAAGCTTGTGGCGTCAAGGAGGCATAGAAACAAGCCAGATAGTAACCGAGGCTGGTAAATGCTCACAAAGTTAAAGAACAATACAGAAATATATACAACACTAAGCATAATGCAAGTTACCTGATTATTAATGAAGAGTGAGTCTGCCAGCTTGTGAAACCCAAATTTCATAATCTTTGTGAAATCTATGTGAAAATTGAGATCTTAAACACAAGATTTGAATGAGACAAGAAAAGGGGACACTGCAGGTAGGGAGGCCTTGCAGAGATACACAGGTCTGTGTTGGAGACTGAGAAAACCTATTTGACTAAAATCTAGGAGCTGGCATTATGGCTCATCCCAGTTGACATACTGCTATTTGAAACTGAAGAGAAGGAAGAGTAGTGCTTTCAAACTACAAACTGCATGTTAATTATCTGCTTATGTACCCCCTTCCCACATGACCTGGAGTAAACTATTGTCTCCCAGGATAAGGCTGGAGGTGGCCTGAGGGAGTATTGAGCAGGCCGGGCTTGGCCTGGAAACCAAAGGCTCGGGCCGCAGGCCAGTGGAGGATGCTTCCCATTTTTCATGGCACTGAGATGGAGACATACTTGGTGGCTATGATGTCTCTTATGTTTTCCCCTATGATTCTTGGAGAGAATTACAGAAAACTCTTCTTTTGATTTATCGTGCCAAATTAATTAACGCATGAACTTACTGTATTTTCCCATGGACAGTTTTACATTAGGCATACACGAGCAATTCATCCAACAAGTAGGATTAGAAATACAAACTTGCTCCAAAGGTGGCAGAGCAAAATGCAGGTGTTTTCTTTTGTGACCTGCTGACCTCACCCCCGCTCTGGCTCCGCTTTGCTCTTTCAGCCTCTAACTCTCTTGGTCTTATCTCATTTTCCTATCCATGCAGGAATCTTGACTTCTTGTCCCTTGTCATCTTTTCTTCCTTCAGCTCACGCTCAGCATCCCTGACAGGTAATCCTCCTAAAATGGATCACGTCTCAACTTAAAATCCTGCAAAATACACCCCCTTACCTCAGGAGAGAATCCAGGCTCTGCAGACACTGAGCACCTTAAAGATTAGAAGGCCCCTCTCCCAAAAGGCCCCTGCCAATGCCGAAGCTACTAGCACTTCTCTATTAGCAAATATTCCTTCCTCCTTTTGCCAAAATAATCTCTCATGTAAGAATGCACTCTGATGCAACCTCCTGCCCGTTTCAGTCATTAGGTTTTGTTTTTTCTTTTTACAAGTTGTTTATTTATTTGTTACATACATGCCTAGAAAAATGTCTGGCAGGAAAAAGACATGCTTCTCAGAGTGATGGGATTACTGAAATTTCTTTTCAGTCATTATGTTTTAAGTTAAAAAACATTAAATTTATGTGTCATTTTGTTTTATTGTCAGTTACCCTTCCCTTCCTACTTTCCCATCAACCACCAGATAGGGCTGTGAAAGGGGTTTGGAATATAGTAGATTCTTTTTTTTTAAAAAAAAATCTTTATTGTTGAGAGTATTACAGATGTCCCTTTTTTTCTCCCCCTTGCCCCCTTCCACCCGGTTGGTTCTCGCCCTGCCCTAGGCCTTCACCACCCTGTTGTTTGTGTCCATAGGTAAGATCTTTGGTTATTCTTTTTCCCTTTCCTCTGAGGTTCCTCAGTCTGTTCCATGCTTCCATGCCTCTGATTCTATTTTATTTACCAGTTTATTTTGTTCATTAGATTTCTTGTTTGTTTATTTTGATTTTTAGATTCAATTGTTGATAGATATGTATTTATTGCTATTTTATTATTCATATTTTTTATCCCTTCTCCCCCTCCCCTTCCTCCTCCTCCTCCTCCTGCTCCTTCTTCTTCCTCTTCCTAAAGAATACCGTTCAACATTTCATGTGACACTGGTTTGGTGGTGATGATTCCTTTAGCTTTTTCTTGTCTGTGAAGCTCTTTATCTTACCTTCAATTCTAAATGAGAGCTTTGCTGAGTAGAGAAATCTTGGTTGTAGGTTCTTGCTATTCATCACTTTGAATATTTCTTGCCACTCTCTTCTGGCCTGCAAAGTTTCTGTTGAGAAATCAGCTGACAGTCATATGGGCACTCCCTTGTAGGTAACTAACTGTTTTTCTCTTGCTGCTTTCAAGATACTCTCTTTGTCTTAACCCTTGGCATTTTGATTATGATGTGTCTTGGTGTGGGCCTCTTTGGGTTCCTCTTGTTTAGGACTGGACTCTCTGTGGTTCCTGGACTTGTAAGTCTATTTCTTTCACCAGGTAGGGGAAGTTTCCAGTCATTATTTCTTCAAATAGCTTTTCAAGTCCTTCCTCTGTCTCTTCTCCTAGCACCCCCATAATTTGATATCCTTGAAGTTGTTCCAGAGGCTCCTTACACTATCTTCATATTTTTGGATTATTTTTTATTTTTGCTCATCAGATTGGGTGTTTTTGCTTCCTCATATTCCAAATAGTTGATTTGACTTGGAATCCTCTACTCTACTGTTGAATCCCTGTAAATTATGCTTTATTTCAGTCAGTGTATGCTTAATTTCTGACTGGTCCTTTTTTATGTCTTTGACATTCTCACTAAGATCCTTGAGTAACCTTCTAATCATGGCTTTGAATTCTGTATCCAGTATTTGTTGCTTCCATTTCTTTCATTTGTGACATGTTTCTTTATCTCCACATTTTGGATGCTTCCCTGTGTTTGTTTCTATGTATTACATAGAGCTGCTATGTCTCCTGGAATTGGTAGAGTGGCCTTGTGTAGTAGGTATCCTATAGGGCCCAGTGGCTCAGTCTCCCCAATCACCTGATCTGGGCAATGTAGGTGCATCCCTGTGTGGGTTGTATATACACCCTTGTAGTTGAGCCTTGATTACTGTTGGCATCACTGGGAGGAGTTGACCTCCAGGCCAATTGGCTGTGAGGACCAGCTGCAACTATAGCAGAGCTGCTGTGTAAGAGATACCCCCTATGGGGCAGGACTTGCTTCAGTGGGGCTTTGGTGTTCACTTAGTCTGCCCCTTAAATGTGTTGCTTATGGCCAAGAACACTGGTTCTGATGCAGGTTCCAACTAATTACCATGTGATCTTAGGCCAGTCACTTAACCCTCTGTGCCTCAGTTTCCTTAAATTCACCAATTCTGAGATGCACATTCATCCTCTTCCACTCCCCCACCCCCCGCTTTTTAAATCTTTAATTTCTTTATTGGTTAAGGTATTACAAATGTGTCCTCATCCCCCCATTAACCCCCAACCTCCCTCCCACCCCCCGCACTCATGCTCTCATCCCCCTGTTGTCTGTGTCCATTGGTTTGGCTTATATGCATGCATACAAGTTCTTTGGTTGATCTCCCCCCCTTACCCCCACCTTCACCTACTTTCCCTCTGGGGATTGACAGTCTGATTGCTGCTTCTCTGTCTCTGGCCTGTCCCTGTTCATCAGTCTATGTTGTTTTCTATATTCCACAAATGAGTGAGATCATGTAGTATTTATCTTTCTCTGACTGGCTTATTTCACTTAGCATAATGCTCTCCAGTTCCATCCATGCTGTTGCAAATGGAAAGAATTCCTTCTTTTTTACCACAGTGTAGTATTCCATTGTGTAGATGTACCACAGTTTTTTAATCCACTCATCTGCTGATGGGCACTTAGGCTGTTTCCAGATCTTAGCTATGGTGAATTGTGCTGCTATGAACATAGGGGTGCATATATCCTTTCTGATTGGTGTTTCTAGCTTCTTGGGATATATTCCTAGAAGTGGGATCACTGGGTCAAATGGGAGTTCCATTTGTAGTTTTTTGAGGAAACTCCATACTGTTCTCCACAGTGGCTGCACCAGTCTGCATTCCCTCCAGCAGTGCAAAAGGGTTCATTTTTTCTCCACATTCTCTCCAACACTTGTTGTTTGTTGATTTGTTGATGATAGCCATTCTTGTAGGTGTGAGATGATACCGCATTGTCGTTTTAATTTGCATCTCTCGTATAATTAGTGACTTTGAGCATGTTTTCATATGTCTTTAGGCCTTCTGTATGTCCTCTTTCGAAAAGTGTCTATTTAGGTCCATTGCCCATTTTTTGATTGGGTTGTTTATCTTCCTTTTGTTAAGTTGTATGAGTTCCCTGTAAATGTTGGAGATTAAACCCTTATCAGTGATAATATTGGCGAATATATTCTCCCATGCAGCGGGCTTTCTTGTTGTTTTGTTGATGGTTTCCTTTGCTGTGCAAAAGCTTTTTATTTTATGTAGTCCCATTTTATTTTCTCTCTAGTTTCCATTGCCCTAGGAGCAGTATCAGTGAAGAAATCCCTTCGGCATATGTTTGCGATTTTGCTGCCTGTGGATTCCTCTAGTATTTTTATGGTTTCCCGTCTTACATTTAAGTCCTTTATCCATTTTGAGTTTATTTTTGTGTATGGTGTAAGTTGGTGGTCTAGTTTCATCTTTTTGCACGTATCTGTGCAATTTTCCCAACACCATTTATTGAAGAGACTGCCTTGACTCCATTGTATGCTCTTGCCTCCTTTGTCGAATATTAATTGGGTATAGTGGTTTGGGTCAATTTCTGGGGTCTCTATTCTATTCCATTGATCTATATGTCTGTTCTTGTGCCAGTACCAAGCTGTTTTAAGAACAGTGGCTTTGTAATACAGCTTGATATCTGGTATTGAGATCCCACCTACTTTGTTCTTCTTTCTCAGGATTGCTGCACCTATTCAAGGTCTTTTTATTCCAGATGAATTTTTGGAACGTTCGTTCTAAATCTGTGAAATATGCCGTTGGTATTTTAATGAGGTTTGCATTGAATCTATAGATTGCTTTGGGTAGCATGGACATTTTGATGATGTTGATTCTACCAATCCATGAACACGGTATATTCTTCCATCTATTTATGTCTTCCTCTATCTCTTTTTTCAGTGTCCTGTAGTTTTTAGCATATAGGTCTTTTACCTCCTTAGTTAAGTTTACTCCTAGGTATCTTAATTTTTTTGGTGCGATGGTAAATGAGATTGCTTTTTTAGTCTCTCTTTCTGCACATTCACTATTGGTGTATAGAAATGCCATAGATTTCTTGGCATTAATTTTGTATCCTGCTACACTGCCGAATTCATTTATTAAGTCTAATAGTTTTTTGATGGAGTCTTTAGGGTTTTTTAAGTATAATATCATGTCATCTGCAAATAAGGACAGTTTTACTTCTTTTTTTCCAATTTGGATGCCTTTTATTTCTTCTTCTTGTCTAATTGCAATGGCTAATACTTCCAGTACTATATCGAACAGGAGTGGTGAGATTGGGCATCCCTTTCTTGTTCCTGTTCTTAGGGGAAATGGTGTTAGTTTTTGTCCATTGAGTATGATGTTGGCTGTGGGTTTGTCATATATGGCTTTTATTATGTTGAGGTATGATCCTTCTATTCCCACCTTGCTGAGAGTTTTTATCAAAAATGGGTGTTGGATTTTGTCAAATGCTTTTTCTGCATCAATTGATATGACTATGTGATTTTTATCTCTCAATTTGTTTATGTGATGTATCACATTTATTGATTTGCGGATATTGTACCATCCTTGCATCCCTGGGATAAATTCTACTTGGTCATTGGGTATGATCTTTCTGATGTCTTGCTGGATCTGATTTGCTAGAATATTGTGGAGTATTTTGGCATCTATGTTCATGAGGGATATTGGCCTATAATTCTCTTTCATTGTGTTGTCTTTATCTAGTTTTGGTATTAGGGTGATGATGCTGGCTTCATAGAATGAGCTGGGAAGTGCTCCTTCCTCTTGAATTTTTTGGAATAGTCTGAGGAGGATAGGTTTTAGTTCTTCCTTGAATGTTTGGTAAAACTCCCCTGTGAAGCCGTCTGGTCCTGGGCTTTTGTTTGCTGGGAGCTTTTTGATGACTGCTTCAATTTCTTCCATAGTTATTGGCCTATTGAGATTTGTAGATTCTTCCTGATCAAGTTTTGGAATGTAGTATTTTTCTAGGAATATGTCCATCTCCTCTAAGTTGTCTAGTTTGTTGGAGTAGAGTTGTTCATAGTATTTTTTAACAATTCTTTGAATTTCTGTGGGGTCTGTTGTTATTTCGCCTCTTTCATTTCTGATTTTGTTTATTTGGGTGCTCTCTCTTTGCTTCTTGGTGAGCCTGGCTAGAGGATCATCAATCTTGTTTATCCTTTCAAAGAACCAGCCCTTGGTTTCATTGATCTTTTGTATTGTTTTTTTGGTCTCTATGTCGTTTATTTCTGCTCTGATCTTTATTATCTCCTTCCTTCTGCTCACTCTGGGGTTTTCTTGTTGCTCTCTTTCTAATTCTTTGAGTTGTAGAGTTAGATGATTTACTATCATTTTTTCTTGTTTTTTGAGGTAGGCCTGTTGAGCTATAAACTTCCCTCTCAGGACTGCTTTCATTGTGTCCCATAAATTTTGGATTATTCTGCTTTTATTCTCATTACTTTCCAGGGTGTTTTTAATTTCTTCTCCATTGGTAACCCAATCATTATTTAATAGCATGCTATTCAGCTTCCAAGTGTTTGAGTTTTTTGGGATGTTTTTATTGTAGTTTATTTCTAATATTATGCCATTGTTGTTTGAGAAGATGCTTGGTATGATTTCAATCTTCTTGAATTTGGGGAGACTTTACTTGTGACCCAATATGTGGTCTATTTTTGAAAATGTCCCATGTTCACTTGAGAAGAACATATATTCCGTGGCTTTGGATGAAATGTTCTGAAGATGTCAATTAAGTCCATCTGATCTAGTGAGTCATTTAGGATTGCTGTTTCTTTGCTGATTTTTTGTCTAGAGGATTTATCCGGTGATGTCAGTGGTGTGTTTAAGTCCCCTACTATGATTGTATTGTTGTCAATCTCTCCCTTGATATCTTCCAGGAGTATTTTTATGTATTTGGGTACTCCTGCATTGGGTGCATATATGTTTATCAGGGTTATATCCTCTTGTTGTATCGATCCCTTTAGTATTATGAAGTGGCCTTCCTTATCTCTTGTTATGGTCTGCACTTTGAGGTCTATTTTGTCAGATATAAGTATTGCTACCCCAGCTTTTTTTTTCATTTCCATTTGCCTGAAAGATATTTTTCCATCCCTTCACTTTCAGTCTGTGTGAGTCCTTCTAATGAGGTGGGTCTCTTGTAGACAGCATATATATGGGTCATGTCTTTTCATCCATTCAGCTACTCAATGTCTTTTAATTGGAGCATTTAGTCCGTTTACATTTAAAGTTATTATTGAAAGGTACTTGTTTGTAGTCATTTCTATTTTTGTGCCTGTGTTCTTTCTTACCTTTTTATTTCTTCTTTTTACAGCATTCCCTTTAGCATTTCTTGCATTGCTGGCTTGGTAGTGATAAACTCCCTTAGCCTTTTTTTGTCTGCGAAGCTCCTGATTTCCCCTTCAATTTTGATTGATAGTCTTGCTGGATAGAGTATTCTTGGATTCAGTCCTTTGCTTTGTAACACTTTGTATACTTCCTTCCATTCCCTTCTAGCTTGATATGTTTCTGTTGAGAAATTATTTGACAATCTGATGGGGGATCCTTTGTAGGTAACTCTCTGTCTCCTTCTTGCAGCCTTTAAGATTCTCTCTTTGTCGTGAATATTTGCCATCATTATTATGACATGTCTTGGTGTGGGTCTTTTGGGATTCATCTTGCTTGGGACTCTTTGTACTTGTGTAACTTTTTTCTTCCCCATATCTGGGAAGTTTTCTATCATTATTTCTTCAAATAGATTTTTTAATCCTTGCTGCTCTTCTTGTCCTTCTTGCAGCCCTATTATGCGTATGTTACTTTGTTTCATGTTTTCCCAAAGCTCCCTTAGGCTCTCCTCCTGCTTCTTAATTTTTTTCTCCAGTTGCTGTTCAGATTGAGCCTGTTTCTCTACCTTATCTTCTAACTCACTAATTCAGTCCTCTGCTTCTTCTAGTCTACTGTTGAAACCTTCCATGGTGTTTTTGATTGTAGCTCTATCACTTTTCATTTCTTCCTGATTCTTGCATAGGTTGTTGATTTTTCTCATCCATCTGGTGAATGAATTTTACAGCCATTACTCTGAATTCTTTTTCTGTCATGTTGCATACTTCAATTTCACTAATTTCCTTTCTTGGCAACTCCTCATTTTCTTTCCTCTGGGGATTGTGTCGTCTCCCCATTCTGACTATCTCCAGAAGGTTCAAACGTCGAGTTGCATGGGCCTGGGCCACGTGCATTGGGAGCTTCGCACCACCCTACTGTCACTGAAGAGCTCCAACATTAAGATGTGTGTTTATCGTGGGTTGGTGGGAACCAGGATCACTCAGAGTCAGCATTACCAGTGCTCAGTTTGGCCTCATGTGTGCACTTAGAATCAGGGACCCCGCCTGCACTGTGCTGTTGAAAATCAGAGCCCCCTAACGTGTGCCAGGAGTCAGAGTTCCCCAAGAATCCAGTATCAGAGACTCTGTTGCTTCACGCGGCCTCACATTGAGAATCGGGGTCCCTGTGTGTGCATGCACCAAGAATTGGAGTCACTGGCTCTTAGTGTGAATGCACTGGAAATCAGGGATCCCAGGCACAGGTGATAAGAAACAGAGTCAAGTCACTGGTGCTTAGTGCTGCCTCCCACCTGGAGAATCAGAGTCCCAGAGCCTGTGCTGCGGGGAACAAGTTCCCAGTGTTGCACGTTCCCAGTCTAAGATTCTTGTAGCAGCATTGAGGCCTGAGCGAGGGGTGGGTATATCAGTTACTATGGCGCTGCCCGTGAGCCTGCAGGGAGGGGGATGGGTTCTCTGTTACTCACAGAAATCTGCCACCGGGATGTCTGGATTCTTGGTGCCTGTGAGCCTGTAGCGGTGGTCCCCGGTCTCTGTCCCCAGTGGCTGCAGGGTCCTGGTTTGCTTCTGAGACCAGACTGGGTGGTGCTGAGGCCATGATCCTAGTCTCAAGCAGCTCTGTTTCTCAAGATGGCATGGTCTCTGTGACTGCGCTGGCCACCCAGGAGTGTCCGCGCTGGGAGCTGGGCTCTGCTGTCTAAGACTGCCTGGTTTGGCGAGCCCCTTAGAAGACCTGCAGAATCTAACTGCCCCTAGCTCATACAAACACACACCATACATGTCCACTCACTCCTCTATCGCTCCCTTGCTCTATCATCCTCTTTTCCCTTTTAATGTTTCTGACATTGGAATACAGCATTCAGTCAATGGTGTTTTATAGTTATTGTAGGCCAGGCAATAATTCTGACATATTATTATTGTCTGGACCTCAATGAACATTAAGATTTTTATAATGGGTGTCAGTGGGTAGCAATTTTTTTTCATGGAGACTAAAATGAAACACTCTTTTGACCATTAGGAACCAGACCGTGTGGAATGCACAGAGCGGGGGAAGGGGTGATAGATGTAGTCGATTACAAAAATGAGCATAATCCATCATTCTTTCCTGTATCCATGGTTTTTGCAATAGGACTTTGCAGCTCCTCCATTATTAACTTTTTCCCCCTCTTTCTTTGAATCTCAACTGGCCTTGTGATTTTCTTCAGTAAGTAGAATGCAATGGAAGTAGTGGTGTACCAAGTCTGAGTATTCAAGGAACTTCTGTTCTTTCCTTTTGGAAGCCTGTCCAGTTCTCAACTAGCTTGGATTGAGAGACCATGTGGAACAGAGGAACAAGCCATCTAAGTGAGGCCATACTAGACTGGCCAGCCTCCAGCTGACGTCGCAAATGACTGCAGAGGCATGAATGGGCCCAGCTGATACCAGAAGAGCCAACTAGCTGAGCCCAGCCCATGTTGCCTAACTGCAGAATTGTAACCTAAATATAAACCACTAAGTTATATAGTGGTTTATTATTCTGCAACCACCAGATCAATCTGGAACTCTATGCTTCCTATATCTACATGCCCATGTCTTACTACTTTGACCACGAAGATGTGGCTTTAACTAATGTAGACATACTTAGCAAAATTCCCAAAGTTGTAGTTAAGAATATTCTAGTTCTACATAATTTTAAAGCCAGTTAAAAACCAGCACTTTCAATTTTTGTGAATTTCTTTAGTTTTTTGTGTGGATTTTTAATTTAATTTTTTAAAAAAATATATTTTATTGATTTTTTACAGAGTGGAAGGGAGAGAGATAGAGAGTTAGAAACATCGATGAGAGAGAAACATCGATCAGCTGCCTCCTGCACATCTCCTACTGGGGATGTGCCCGCAACCAAGGTACATGCCCCCAACCGGAACCGAACCTGGGACCCCTCAGTCCACAGGCCGATGCTCCATCCACTGAGCCAAACCAGTTAGGGCTGTGTGGATTTTTTAAAAGAAAATCTGTCTCAATAATGCTCTTGATTGCAACAAGGTTGAAATTAGTAAAACAAACAAACACACAAACAAACAGACAGACATCAATAACAAGTATATGAAAAGATGCTCAACATCACTAATTATCAGGGAATTTTAAGTCAAAACCACAAACTGATATCAACTCACACCCATTCAGATAGCTGCTATCAAAACCATCTATAGTAATAAAAGCATAATATGCTAATTAGACCGGACGTCCTTCTGGACGTCATTCCAGATGACCTTCCAGATGAAGCTGGGGCTGCAAGGGAAGCCTGGGTCCCGGGTGCCAGAGGGAAGCCGGTGCCGGCAGCTGGGGGAAGGAAGGCCTACTCTTGCACAAATTTTGTGCATTGGACCTCTAGTAATATAATAATTATTGGCAAGGATGTAGAATAATTGGAAACCTTATGTACATACTGTTGGTGAAATTGTAAAATAGTACAGCCGTATAGTCTTCACCGAGAGTTGCTGGAGTTTCCTGCTTCAGCAGTGCTTGGTATTCTTCCTCCGTCCCGGCCAGCCACTCATATCCAGCCTCCTCACAGTGCCCTCTGACGTTGCAAGAGCCCCAGCCCACTGTCCCGGTGCTCTCAGCTGCCAGCTCTGCTGCTGCTTCTCCTCAGCCAGGCGTCCCCCTCGCAGGTGCGCCAGAACTACCACCAGGATCAAGAGGCCTCCAGCAACCACCAGATCAACCTGGAACTCTATGCTCCCTACATCTACCTGCCCATGTCTTATTACTTTGACCAAGAAGATATGGCTTTAAAGAACTTGGTCAAATATTTTCTTTACCAATCTCATGAGAAGGGGGAACGTGCTGAAAAACTGATGAAGCCGCAGATCCAAAGAGTTGGTGGAATCTTCCTTCAGGATATCATGCAGACTAGGAGAATGGGCTAAATGCAATGGAATGTGCATTACACTTGGAAAAAGGTGTGAATTAGTTACTATTGGAATTGCACAAACTGGCCACTGTCAAAAACGACCCCCATTTGTATGACTTCAATGAGACTTAATGAGGAGGTGAAAACCAAGTTGTGCAAGATGCCTTCTCCCCCACCCCAATTTGGCACAGCTGAGTATCTATTTGACAAGCACACCCTGGGAGACAGTGATGAGAGTTAAGCCTTAGGCTGATTTCCCACAGCCACGGGGTGACTGACGTGGTCACCAAAGCAGTATCTGCATGTTGGAGTTACCTTTACATTTGCTATGAGTTGTACCAAATCATCCACTTACATTCTTTCATTTGTACCTTCCCTTCAAATAAGGTAATTTGGTACCCCTCCAAAAAATAAAGTAAAAAAAAAAATAGTGCAGCCATTATAGGAAATAGTATGGAGGTTCCTAAAAAATAATAAATAAAATAGAACTACCAGATGATCCAGCGATTCTTCTTCAGGGTATATATCCAAAAAATTTGAAAACAAGACCTCAAAGAGATATTTTTGCACACCCATGTTCACTGTAGCATTATTCACAATAGCCAAGATGTGGAAGCCATCTAAATGGATACACGGATAAAGAAAAGGTGGTGTATATGTACAGTAGAATGTTATTCAGCTTTAAAAAAAAATTCATCATATGCTACAACATGGATGAAACTTGAGGACATTATGCTAAGTGAAATAAGTTAATCACAAAAAGACAAATACTGCATGATCCCACTTATATGAGGTATCTGAAATAGTGAAATTCATGGAAACAGAAAGTAGATTGGTGGTTTCCAAGGGCTCCAGGGAGGGAGAAATGGAAACTTGTTGTATAATAGGAATAAAGTGTCAGTCATGCAAGACAGTACAATATGCCTATATTTAATAACACTGTACTGTTAACTTAAAAATTGAGTGGGTAAATTTATGTTATTTTTTTTACCATTAAAAACACAAAGATCAATGACTTAAAAAAAAAGTCATCCAAAATTCTTTGTCTCATTGTTTTATTATGGTCTCTTTGAATCAGGATCCAAAAAAGTTTAACTGATACATAAAAGGATAAATAATTCAGAGGGGTAAGACTCTGAATGTGAAGAATTTTAGTTATACCTTATCCAATTTGTTTTACTTATATTTTTCTTTTTATGAGTATAAAAAGTAATATAAGATAAAAAAATATATGCTTAGAAAGTACTAAAAGAGGTCTTAAGGTTAAGAAAACATTGTGTCATTTTATTGGCAACATTTTCCTTACTATTGGTGCATAAAAATACATCTTACAGAGTTGTTAAGGAGACGCTGCATTGCCATAAGGAAACAAAATATTGTACTAGTCTGATCATTTTCAAGAAAAAAATTACATTTAAAATAACAATAAATCACCCCCTCCACCAAAAAAGATAAAGTTGTGTATGTATGTGTTTTGAGTTTTCTTTGCAGACATTAATGACTAAAGCTAACAATGAGCTGAATACTAATTTTCTAGAAACAGTGAAGAATAGGGTGGTCCAATAATGTTGGCAATTCTTAGGTTATTACTCACAAGATTAAAACATATTTTTATACAATCAAAGCATCTACTCCCAAAGTGGGGAGTATTGTCTCTTTATCACTGATCCTTTTTCCTCTCACTTTTTCTTGTCTTATTGTGTTGCCTACTTGCTTAGTACAATGCTGATAATAGTTGGGGTGTCAGTTGTCATCCCTGTCTTATTTGTTTTAAAACCTTTATAAGGTTTTAACATTATGTTTGATGTTCAATATACGGTTTTTGGTACATACCCCTCTTCAGGTGTATTGACTGGGATGATTTAATCTCTGTCATTTCTTTAACAGTGAGAACATTAAAACAATGGCTTCCTAAAGAAAATGAGGGGACGGTGGAAATGGCCTCTGGCATTGAAGTAGATGAGGAACAACCAGAACCAAGAGATGATGATGATGATGATGATGATGATGATGATGATGATGATACGTAAGTAGGTCATATCCAGATGTCTACATGAAAGTAGAAAGTTGAAATGCTGCTGTTGATACATAGAAGATAGCCTCAGAAACCTAGCTAAGACCAGGTTTTACTATAGTATATATGGGTTTGTTTGTGGGCTCTCCATTTGTTTCCAATGGCATTGTTCTCTATCTCTATATCAAGTTCTGTCTTAATTACTGTAGCTTTATCATACCTTTTGATATCTGGTAGGGCTAGTCTCACCTTGTAGTCTCCACATCTTTTTCTTTAAACTTATCTTAGCTATTCTTGCCCTTTACTCAACATATACATCTTTGCATTCTCTTGTAAAGTGTCATGAAAAACTTTGTTGGGATTCTGATCAGAATGACATTACATTTGTTAATTTATGGGAATTGACATCTTTTCAGTGGTTCTCAACCTATGGGTCACGACCCCTGAAAATACATCCTGCATATCAGATATTTACATTATGATTCATAACAGTAGCAAAATTAAAGTTATGAAACAGCAACGAGCCATGATCAGTTTGGCTCATTGGATAGAGCGTCGGCCTGCAGACTTGGTTGCGGGCACATCCCCAGTAGGGGGTGTGCAGGAGGCAGCTGATCAATGTTTCTCTCTCATCGATGTTTCTCTCTATCCCTCTCTCTTCCTCTCTGTAAAAAATCAATAAAATATATTTTTTTTAAAAAGAAATAGCAACGAAAATAATTTTATGGTTGGGGGTCACCACAACATGAGGAACTGTATTAAAAGGTTGTGGCATTAGGAAGGTTGAGAACCACTGTTAGATCTTAGCACCTATGAATAATGTATAGCTCTCCATCTGTTATGTCTTTTTAAAAATATTCTTCAGTATTTTTTTATTTTCTTCATGGTACAGGTGATACTTAATTTTTGTTGTTGTTGCCAGTATTAATGAGGTAATTTTTCTCCTATGTTTTCAATTTGGCTATTGCTAGTGTGTACACTACTATTGATGTTGTATACTGTAACTTTACTGAACTCTCTTATTCTAAAATTTGGAGTTCTTCGAATTTTTAGAATTGTATATAATTTACCTTTTTGTTATTGTTGTTGTGAATCATCACCCAAGGATATTTTTTTCCATTGATTTTTAGAGAGAGTAGAAGGGAGCGGGAGGGAGGGCGGAGAGAAACATTGATGTGAGAGAGACACATCAATTGGTTGCCTTCTACATGCACCCCAACCAGGGCCAGGGAACCTGCAACCAAGGTACATGCCTTTGACTGGAATAGAACACAGCACTCTTCAGTCCAAGGGCCGACGCTTTATCCACTGAGCCAAACCGACTAGGGCATAATTTACTTTTAAAATAGGTAAAATATTCACGTGGTTCCAAATTCAAAAGGTAAATTCTTTTCATAGTCTGCCTGCTTGTCTCTACCTCTGCAACACAATTCCTCTTCCCAGAGTCACTAATCTAATCTTCTGTGCATAATTCTCCTGAGTAATGCTATTAAAATGTAAGCAAATGTGTATTTTATATATGTGTGTGTATTCTTTTTCTGTTTTATATGAACAGTTTCATAGTGTACATATTATTGTGAAACTTCCTCTTTTTTCCTTAACAGTGTATCTTGAATATATATATTTTAAATTCCCAGAACAACAAAGTATCAGGTCAAGAGTATGTATATTTGAAATTGGATATTGTCAAATTGCCCTTCACAGAGGCTACACCGATGAACACTTCCACCAACACATCGAAGTGCCTGTTTCCCCACATGTTTTTTCGCTCTGTGTGTTACCAAATTTATGGGTCATCACACAATTAATAAGTAGTAAAATGACATTTCAGGTTAGTTTTAATTAGCTTTCCTTTTATGAATGAGGTTGTCTTCACATATGCTCCATATTCATCTTTAGTTCTTCCTGTGGACACAATTTCTTAAATGGCCTTAACCACTTAAAAATTTTAGGCTATTAACATTGTATTGATTTGTAGAACTTTTTGTATTTTAGAGATATTAGCCTTTTATCTATTAAATGATTAAAAAATATTTCCCCCAATTTTTTTTTTTTGCCTTTTGATTTTATTTAGTGGCTTGTGCCATGTAGGAATTTTATGATTTAATTCTCTATTTAGTTAAATATTTTATTCATCTTAAATTTTACTCATATGATACTGTAAAGTGTGGCTCCAACTTATTTTTTTCCAAATAAGTCCTTACTATTCTAACACCATTTACTGAAAATCTTTATTTTTGCTACCAAGTTAAAATGCCACTTTGATGATCTACTACATTTATATATGTATTTGTATCCAATTTCAAGTCTCTGTAGTCTAATTGTTATATTATAAACATATTGTTTATATTATAGATGATAATTTTGGGGGTCTGGTCCCCCTAAACACTTTCATTTTTCAGAATTTTCTTGCCTAGTCTATATAAACTTTAGAATCAACCTGTTTAGAAAATAAAGGAGGGAAGGAAGGGAAGAAGGGAGGGAAGGAGGGAGGGAGGGAGGGAGGGAGGGAGGGAGGGAAGAAGGAATAATTTTCTCAGCCTGAATCCTACTGTAGAATTTTGGAGTCCAGTAGCCTCTTTTTATTTAGCACTATATCTGTTCCTTTTGGTCCAACCTGGCTATATTTCTGCATATATATATATATATCTACACTAATAAAAGAGAAAAATGGTAATTGGCGTACGACGATACCCTTTTCATTGGCTAATCAGGGCTATATGCAAATTAACTGCCAACTATGATTGGCAGTTAACTGCCAACTATGATTGGCAGTTAACTGCCAACTAAGATTGGCAGTTAACTGCCAACTAAGATTGGCAGTTAACTGCCAACTAAGATTGGCAGTTAACTGCCAACAAGATGGCGGTTAATTTGCATATGTAGGCACAATGCAGGGAGGCAAAAGGGAAAGCAGGAAGAAGCCCCCTGCCACTGACAGTGATCGGAAACCCAGGGGGGAGCTAAGAGCTGGAGGGCAGGGCAAAGGCGGCCCCAGGGCCGCCTTTGCCCTGCCCCCCAGCCATGATCGGAGAATCAGGCGCCTTTGCCGCCCTGGCCAGTGATAGCAGGAAGTAGGGGTGGAGCCAGCGATGGGAGCTGGACACGGTCGAAGCTGGCAGTCCCGGGAGCTAGGGGTCCCTTGCGTGGGCCTAAAGCGGAGCCCACGATCGCGGGGCCACTGCAGCTACGGGTCCCCGCTGCCCGGGCCGGACGCCTCAGCCAGAGGCGTTAGGCCTGGGCAGGGGCGGAGCCTGCAACACGGGGAGCTGGGGGTCCCCTGCCCAGGCCTGACACCTCTGCCAGAGGCCTCAGGCCTGGTCAAGGGGCCAATCCCGGTGATTGGTGATCGGAGGGTGATGAGGGTCAATTCCTCTGGCCGAGGCATCAGGCCTGGGTGGGGGGCTGAGCCGGGGATTGGGGGGATATGATGGTCCCCTTGCCCAGGCCTGAAGCCTGGGTCAGAGGCGTCAGGCTTGGGCGGGGGGTGGAGCAAGCGATCAGAGGGAGATGGGGGTCCCCTGGCCAGGCATGATTCCTGGGCCAGAGGCCTCAGGCCTGGGCGGGGGCCAGAGCCAGTGATCGGGGGGAGATGGGGGTCCCCTGTCCAAGCCTGACACCTCTGGCGGAGGCGTCAGGCCTGGGCAAGGGGCCGACCAGGTGATCAGAGGGTGATGGGGGTCTACGCCTCTGGCTGAGGCATCAGGCCTGGGCAAGGGGGAGAGCCAGCAATCGGAGGGGTCTGGGGGTCCCCTGCCCAGGCCTGATGCCTGGGCCAGAGGCATCAGGCCTGGGCTGGGGGCAGAACCAGTGATGGGGGGAAATGAGGGTCCCCTGCCCAGGCCTGACACCTCTGTCAGAGGCGTCAGGCCTGGGCAAGGGGCCGATCCTGCGATTAGAGGGTGATGGGGGTCAACGCCTGAGGGCTCCCAGTATGTGAGAGGGTGCAGGCTGGGCTGAGGGACCACCCCCCCCCCCCCCACACACACCCAGTGCACGAATTTTGTGCACCGGGCCCCTAGTGTGTATATATATATATATATATATATATATATATATATATATGTATATGTATATGTATATGTATATGTATATGTATATGTATATATATATATTTAGAAATCTTGTGGGTCTCTGCAAATCTTACTGGGACAGCCACAAAAAAAAAAATTGGCTCCACCAGTCCCACCTGTCCCACCCGTCCTGGCAGGGACTGACAGCAAAGCCCCTCTCCATCCCGAGCCCTCCAGCCCCATGCAGACGGAGCCCCTGGGTGAGAGCCGAGCAGCGTGGACCTGAGGGCTGTGCACCTGGAGCAACTGCAGAGGGAGAGGGGCAGGCAGGAGCAGCGAGCCAAGCAGGGCCCACGGGCCGCAGAAGTTACCAGAAAAGAAAAAGAAGAAAGATGCAAAAGGACCCACGGCCCTGGATCTGCCCTCCACAGAGGACTTCGACGCCCTGGTCTTGGCCGCCATGAAGGCTGATAACACCTGTGGCCTCCCCAAGTGCCTGGCCAGCATTGTGACTCTGGGCCAGCTCTGCCCACATGGCAGCCACTGCTACTGACTCAGCCACTGCCTGCCCTGTGCGGGGAGGGCCCACGCCCACGCCTGGCAGAGAATCAGCCGGGAGGGAGTGCTGTACGCCGGCAGTGGGGCCAAGGACTGGTCCCTGGACCCTGCCAAGAAGGCCCAGCTGCAGGAGCCTGGATAAGAAGCTGGGTGAGCTGAACAGCCAGAGGAGGAGCAAAAGGACGGAGGAGGAGATGTGAGCCGGCCC
Source organism: Myotis daubentonii (assembly GCF_963259705.1). Taxonomy (NCBI): domain Eukaryota; kingdom Metazoa; phylum Chordata; class Mammalia; order Chiroptera; family Vespertilionidae; genus Myotis; species Myotis daubentonii. The sequence goes on from NC_081841.1 coordinate 129,487,122, forward strand.
TCACACCCTCTGGTCTTGTCTTTGCAAATGGGGGTGGGGGCAAGCGGCCATCCCTGGTGCTTTCTGTGCCTTGTAGCTGCTCCGGTGACGTGACCAGGGCTGCATGAGCAAGCTAGGGGCCTCTGGGAGGGGGTGGGTACTTGGGCCCAGCGTGCCCTGCCTTGTGCTGGGGTGGGGGCGGACTGTAGTGGCTGTTTCCTGGACCTTCCTGACGAGAGCCGCCCCAAGTCTCAGTTTTGCTGGCATCAGGGCCCCCTGAGGCTCTCCGAGGTCCCTCACCAACTGCTTTAAGAGAACCTTTAAGAGAGGTTCCGGGGGTCTGGGGTTGCTGCCTGGCCTGTGCCCCGGCCCTCTTGCCCTCCTATTGCCATGGGGTCCAGGGTTGCCGCCAGGCTTTCCGATGGCGATCACTGGCCGGGGGATGGGGAAAGGCGGCCTTTGCCCACCCCCTAGCTCTTGCCTGCTGCCTGGGTTGCCGATCACCATTCTTCAGTCCTTCCCCTTTCACCTGCCATCATTGCTTGGCGGTTACTGCCATCTTTCTTGGCAGTTAATTTGCATATCGCCCTGATTAGCCAATGGGAAACGTGTCAGAGGTACAGTTAATTACCATGTTTGTCTATTATTAGATAGGACTAGAGGCCCGGTGCACAAAAATTTGTGCCCTTGGGGGGAAGGAGGGTCCCTCAGCCCGGCCTGTGCCCTCTTGCAGTCTGGGACCCCTTGGGAGATAACGACCTGCTGGCTTAGGCCTGCTCCTGGTGGCAGAGGGCAGGCCCAACCCCTAGATGCAGCCCCTGGTCGGGCTCAGAGCAGGGCCGATTGGGGAGTTGGGGCGCCGCCCCCTGTCATGCACAGAGCAGGGCGGATCGGGAGGTTGCGATGTCACCCTCAGTCACACTCAGGGCAGGGCCAATTAGGGGGTTGGGGCACCGCCCCCTGTCACACTCAAGGCAGGGTCGATGGGGAGGTTGCGGCACCACCCCGTTACACACAGAGCAGGGTTGATCAGGGGGTTGGGGAGCTCCCCCCTGTCACGCACAGAGCAGGGCCCATCAGGGGGTTGAGGAGCTCCCCCCTGTCATGCACAGAGCAGGGCTCATCAGGGGGTTGAGGAGCTCCCCTCTGTCATGCACAGAGCAGGGCTCATCAGGGGGTTGAGGAGCTCCCCCCTGTCACTCACAGAGTAGGGCTGATAGGGGAGTTGGGGCACTGCCCCCTTTCACACACAGAGCAGGGTGGATCAGGGGGTTGGGGCGCCGCATCCTGTCACACTCAGGGTAGGGCCGATGGGGAGGTTATGGCTCTACCCCATCACACACAGAGCAGGGACGGTGGGGGGGGGGGGTATTGGGGCGCCGCCCTCTATCACCCACAGAGCAGGGCCGATCAGGATGTCCTACTGATGGCTTAGGCCTGCTCCCTGCTCCCCTTGGGGATAGGGCTTAAGCCACAGTCTGGCCTCCCCTTGTGGGAGGCGACCGGGCTGATCAAGGGAAGGCACCAGCCCCATTACCCTGCTGCTGCAGCCACTGCCAGTCACTGCAGCCACCAAGGTGTTTTCATCAACATGGACTCCAGTCCCTTCACCATGAAAAAATGACAACTTTCTTTAGGCAATTTCAAGATGTGTCTTTCACAGGATATGACCTTTCTTTCTTCCTTCCTTCCTCCCTTCCTTCCTTCCTTCCTCCCTTCCTTCCTTCCTTTCTTTCTTCCTTTCTTTCTTTCTTTCTTTCTTTCTTTCTTTCTTTCTTTCTTTCTTTCTTTCTTTCTTTCTTTCTTTCTTCCTTCCTTCCTTCCTTCCTTCCTTCCTTCCTTCCTTCCTTCCTTCCTTCCTTCTCTCCTCTCCTCTCCTCTCCTCTCCTCTCCTCTCCTCTCCTCTCCTCTCCTCTCCTCTCCTCTCCTCTCCTCTCCTCTCCTCTCCTCTCCTCTCCTCTCCTCTCCTCTCCTCTCCTCTTCTCTCTCTCTCTCTCTCTCTCTCTCTCTCTCTCTCTCTCTCTCTTTCTTTCCTCATCTGAGGATATGTTTCCATTGCTTTTTAGAGAATGTGGAAGAGAAAGGGAAAGACAGAGAGAAACATCAGAGTGAAAGGAACACTTTGATTGGTTGCCTCCTGCATGAGCCCTGACCTGGGCCCTGGCCAGGGAGGAGCCTGCAACCTAGGTACATGCCCTTGGTCAGAATTGAACCCAGACCCTGCAGTCAGTAGGCCGAGGCATTATCCACTGAGCCAAACCGGCTAGGGCAGGATATGACATTTCTTAGCCCTCCAGCAGCAGACCTTCGTTTTTTTCTCCAGGAGTGTAGTAGGAAAACCCTACATCATCTTCTTGGATTCTTATTACCCAAGAATATTACCAGTACTAAGAATATTACCAGTGGCATACAGGGAGCTTAGCCAATGAGTGGTCAGAAAAGGTGTTTCCTCTATAGTTCACTCCGATCGCCGGCTCCGCCCCTGCCCCCTCCGATTGCCTGCTCCACCCCTCGGCCGCCCCCTGCATCCACCACCACCTGCCTGGCCAACAGGCCTGGACACTTCAGCGGTGGGGCTGAGGGGCCTGGGTACCGCCATCTTGTGGCTATGGGCGTGGCCAGCATTGTGACAGAGTGATGGCTAATTTGCATATTACTCTTTTATTAGATAGGATAGTATTCTATTGATGGATATACCACAATTGATTTACACATTCACCTGTTGATAGACATTTGGGTTGCTTCCAGTTTTATTTATTTTTTTGTAAATCCTCACCCAAGGATATTTTCCATTGATTTTTAGAGAGAGTGGGAGGGAGGAGAGACAGAAAGAGATATGTCAATGTGAGAGAGACACATTAATTGGTTGCCTCCCACACATGCCCCGACCAGGGCAGGGGATTGAGCCTCCAACCAAGGTACATGCCCTTGACTGGAATTGAATCTGGGACCTTTCAGTCCAGGGCTGATGCTCTATTCACCGAGACAAACCATCTAGGGCTGCTTCCAGTTTCAGGCTATTGTAAAGCTGTTAATATAAGATGAAACAGAGTATGTGTGAAGTGCTCTAGGTCAGTGACTGGCATATATAGTAAGGGCTCAATATATGGCTTTTATTTTTGGGCCCTCTCACTTCCCTTTTACACATTAGATGGGTATTAATAAATATGATAAAAGTTGTTGAACAAAAGTCCAAATAAACAGAATAATCATTCTCTTTACGCTGGTTATCTTTCTTAGAAAAACCAGACTGGTGTGATAAATAATTTATTATCTCGGTGAAAATGCAACTTCTATATTGCTCAAGTAGGGGTGGAGTATGAGAATGGAAGCTAATTTTTATATGTATTCTTCAGTGTTTTGATATCATGAAGTTGATTTTTACTGTTTATTATTTCAGAAATTTTGAAGAATCTGAAGATGAGTTGAAAAATGAAGTAGTAGAATCCCTGGAAAAACTCACTACTTCCAAAGAGGAGGGAAAAAAAGAAGAGGTTTCCGGTTCCCCTGAGGACACTGAAAAGTTAGGAGAAATATGCAGAATTAAATGAAGGTTTGGAGAATATTTCTACTCCACCTAATGGTAAAATCTTTATTATTGATGACCAAGGAACATCAACAACCAGTCAAAATATACAAGTGTGATTACTGTACTTTTTCTTAAGCAGTAAGTTAGTATAAATTAACCAAAGTATCTGTTTGGGCACAAGTCATAAATACTCATCTATAATAATAAAAGTGTAATATGCTAATTAGACTGGACAGCTGAACGACCTTCTGGATGTCCTTCTGGATAACCTTCCGGACGAAGCTGGGGCTGTGAGGGCTGAGCCCCTTGCACAAATTTCATGCATCGGGCCTCTAGTTTATTATAAGGCTTTTCCAGTAATCCCAAGAATTTACTAATTTTTCTCTCTAAATGTAAACAGTAGAATTTTTTGAGTGTAGAAACTAATATTTTCACTTTAAAATTTCTATTTGGAAACCTTGCAGATAATATATGTGGTAGGCAGAGTAATGTGCCTACCCCCTTCCCAAATGTGAATATATTATGTTAAATGCAAAGGGAAATTAAAGTTGCAGATGGAATTAAAGTTGCTAATCAGCTGACCTTAAAATAGGGAGGTTATCTTGGACTATCCAGGTGCCAATCCTATATAATAAAAGCTTAATATGCAAATTGTCCCCTCGGGCAGTCCTTTGACTGGAAGACCGGGAGTTCAACCGCTCGCTATGATGTGCGCTGACCACCAGGGGATGGCGTGGAACATGGCGGGTGTTGTCGACCTAGTGCTGGCAGCAGGCGGCAGTAGAGGTGCTGCCAGCCCCGATGGGCCCTGACGAGCAGGACCATGGCAGGATGGTGGAGCAGGTGAGCAGGCAGTGCCAGGACAAGGCGGGTAGGAGTGGGGGCCTGATTGCCCTGCCAATTGCCCCACAGACAGCGACCAGTGGCAGTGGCAGGGGATGGGGCTGCCATCCGGCTCCCAGGTGCTGAGGGAGTGAAGCGGGGGGCCTAGCCCTGATCTATTGCCCCATAGATGGTGCCCTGCAGAGGGAGATAGTAGAATCAGAGATGTGGCAGTGTGAGAGGGAGTTGGCTCGATCGGGGCTGGGCCCTGGGCTGGAATGGGGAACTGGGGGTAGGTGGTGGTGACCAACCTCCCACAGCATCTGGGTGGGGGGCTGCAACCTCTCGCCGACTACCTGGGGGCAGGTGTGACGGCGATAGAGGTGCAGTGAGAATGCAGGGTGTCCACTGAGTTCGCTCTCACTTCTCCTGCTACCCTCCCCTGGGATGCCAGGGCTCGCACACTGGGGAAGCTCCTGCACTCACGTGCTGGGTTCCTGCAAGGAGCCCACCCCACACCGGTGTGGCCTGTTCCGGGTGAGCCGGGCTGTAGCCGCTGGGACCACAGGGCTGGTCGGGCTCCCCGTGGGTTTGCACAGGAGCTGGTCTGTGAGGCCGGCTGGGAGAGAGCATGCTGCCCACCCGGCTTCCGTGTGGTGCCACTGGGCAGCCCAGAGGCTCATGCTGCACCCCGGCCCGTGGCATCCAGCCATGCTCACCACATCTCCATGTGGGGACTCGGGGGGCGCATGGGGGCCCAGGTGCTGCCCAGGACCCAGAGGTCAGCTGGGACCTGCCTTTCCACACCAGACACTAGCGCTTCGATCACTGGCCAGGCCTAGGGACTGCAGCCGTGCATGAATTTCATGCACTGGGCCTCTAGCACAGTGGTCGGCAAACTCAGTCAACAGAGCCAAATATCAACAGTATGATTGAAATTTCTTTTGAGAGCCAAATTTTTTAAACTTAAACTATATAGGTAAGTACATTGTTATTAACTTAATTAGGGTACTCCTATGGCTTAGGAAGAGCCACACTCAAGGGGCCAAAGAGCTGCATGTGGCTCGTGAGCAGCAGTTTGCCCACCACGGCTCTAGTGTAATCATAAGTCTTTAAAAGTAGAAGAGGGAGACAGTAGAATCAGAGAGATGGCAGTGTGAGAGGCAGTTGGCCTGATGCTGCTGGCTTTGAAGATAGAGGAAAGGGCCAAAGCCAAAAAAAGCAGGCAGCCTCTAGAAACTGGGAAAGGCAAGGAAAAGGATTTTCCCCTAAAGCTCTGCCAACACCTTGATTTTAGCTTAGTGAAACCCACTTTAGGCTTCTGACCTATGGAACTCTAAGTAAGATAATAAATGTGTGGTTTTAACTTAGTTTATGGTAATGTTAAGACAGCAATAGAAAACTAATACAAACTCATTTAAAATAATGAATCTGCCATTTAATAAAACTGTGATTTTAAAATTTCTTGTTATATTCAATACACTTGTTTGAAGCTGATGTTGACATGGGAGTAAGGCAATTGAGCAAGGAGGGGAACAAGACATGTCTTTAATTATACATCATAAAATAATTTTATTATGTTTTATTGAATTATTTTGATAGTTTCAAATGTATAGGTTATAAACTCTTATAATGGTCTTTTTATATGTAGTACTTAGCATAGTGCCAGAAATGTTTCTTAAATGAGTAAATAAATGCTAATACAATTTCCTCAGTAAGACTGTAAACTTTTTGTCAGGAAAGGAGAATTTTTTGTATTGAACATGTGCCTAGAGCGTAATAGATATTGTTGATTTATCTGCCTCTACAGAGGACAGGGTTCTTTTCTTTTTTTCTTAATCCTTACCTGAGGATATTTTTTCCATTGATTTTTTTGTTGTTTTATTAATCCTCACCCAAGGATATTTTCCATTGATTTTTTAGGGAGAGTAGAAGAGAGAGGGAAAGACAAAGAGAGACATTGATATGAGAGAAACACATTGATTGGTTGCCTCCTGCATGCACCTTGACCAGGGCCGGAGTGGGGAGGAGCCTGCAACCAAGGTAGGTGCCCTCCACTAGAATTGAACCCGGGACCCTTTGATCTGCAGACTGATGCTCTATCTACTGAGCAAACTGGCTAGGGCTCCACTGATTGCTTTTTTAGAGAGAGTATAAGGGAGGAGAGAACCAGAGAAACATGGACATGAAAAACACATCAACTGATTGCCTCCCAAATGCACCCCAATCAGAGCTGGGGATGGAACCTACAACCCAGGTATTTTTCCTTGACTGGAAATCAAACCTGCAATCCTTTTGGTGTGCAGACTGACACTCTAACCACCGAACAGCACTGGCCAGGACAGGGCTGTTCTATTTCTAAGTGGTAGAATTCTGCCAGAAATATCTGCCCTAACTTGTATGCATGCATATAAGCATAACCAATGGACATAAGACACTGGGTGATAGGGGAGGCTAGGGGACTGTCTAGGGCGGGGGGATAAAATGGATACATATGTAATACCCTTTGTAATACTTTAAGCAATAAAAAAAAAAAAGTAAAAAAAAAAAAAAAAAAAAAAAAAAAAAGAAATATCTGCCCTATAATAAAATAAAACCCAAATTGCACATTGATACATTGCTGAACCAAGGAAACAAAGATGAGGGGTTGGTCTGATTACTTCTAAGGTCTGCTTAGTATTTCCGTTTGTTATAACTTTTCTAACTATAGGGATTCCCCTAGCTGTGGGATGTGTCCAGTCTTTATGCCTTATTTTCCTGGTGATGCTTGAAGGACTGTTCTTAATATTTGGTATATAGTTATTGATTCTACTCTTTTAGGGAGAGTGCTCAGTATGGTCATATCATCATGCTGGGAATATTGAAAACTTTCTCACCATTGTGTTAATTTCAAACTAGGTAACACCTATCCTGAGGGATTGGAGCATCAATAACTCTACACCTCTTTTAGTGGTCAGTGTATACATACTTAATTTACTTTTAGGACATTATCTGGTTCAGATATATCTTCAGGTGATCTTCATGCTGTCTGAATAGTGTCTGAAAGCATGGTAAATGCAACACAATTCTGAAAAATCCCCCAAATCCAAAGATCAGCCAATTATAGTATGCAGGAAAAAGAAAAGGAATGACTAAGGTCAATATTTAAGGACTAGAGGCCCAGCGCACAAAATTCATGCATGGGTACGGTCCTTAGGGCTGGCCTGTGATCAGGGCCATCTTCCCCGGCTGCCCACAGCTGGCCCCTCCCCCTGCTGCCACCCACTCCTGGTTCCCCTTTCACCATTGTGTGATCGGTGCCTGACAGCCAGGGGTAGGGACTGAGAGGTCAGCTTTTCCTGCCCGCTCACCAGCCCTGCCTCCGCCATGCATCACCCTGTGTGTAGAGGGCAACTGGCAGGGCGGAGGCCTTGGCCTGGCGCTGCCCGCATCCCCCACCACCCACCCCCAGTTCCTCATTTGCCATCAGGTGATTGGAGCCTGCTGGCTGGGGAAAGGGACCCAGAAGTGGTCAGTGTGCCTTATAGTGACTGGTCCAGTGGTTGTTCTGGTCGTTCTTCCTTCAAGGTCAATTTGCATATTATCCTTTTATTATATAGGATAGAGGCCTGGTGCAGGGGTGGGGGTTGGTTGGCCTGCTCTAATGGGGGCCAGGGATCTGGGTGGGGGTCCCCGCTGGGGGGCAGGGCCAGCCTGGGCAAGGGGCCACTGGGGGTTTGCAGGTTGGCCATGCCCCCAATCAGGGTGGGGGGTCCCCACTGGGGGGTGGGGCCAGCCTGGGCGAGGGGCCATGGTGTCCTGGTCTCTGGTTATTCCACCGTTTCGGTCGCTGGGCTTTATTATATAGGATACGCATATTAAATTTGCTCCAAGGACAACATGCTTGGCTAAAGTCTCCTTTAGGCAACAGCCACCAAGCCTGATTATCATTCAAAGATTTTGAGTTCTTTGCTGTAAATTAGAAAGCATTCATTGTGATGAATATACATATCTGCAAGGTTTGTCAACCTGCTTCAGCCCCTAATTTACCTTACCCATCTTACACACACCATTACCTAAACTGTGTTCTAGAGACACAGTCCTGATTGCTTTTCTCTGCTTTTAGGCTTGGCTGCCTCTGTATATTGAAACTATTGATCAAACCTACATATTTTTAGAATATACTTTATTAGAAAAATCATTCATCTTTATGTATGATAGCCATCAAACTGATCACTCTTTAAATGGTACCAATACGGGCCCTAGCCGGTTTGGCTCAGTGAATAGAGCGTTGGCCTGCGAACTGAAAGGTCCCAGGTTCGATTCCAGTCAAGGGCACATGCCCAGGTTGTGAGCTTGATCCCCAGTGGGGGACTTGCAGGAGGCAACCGATCCACCATGATTCTCTCTCATCATGGATGTTTCTATCTCTCCCTCTTCCTCTCTGAAATCAATAAAAGTATATTGAAAAAAATAAATGGTACCAATAGGTATATCAAGCTTAACTTCCCTTCTAAGTTTCTGGTAACATTTACATATAGTCTAAGTGAGCACTTAGCACTAGGGCATTAGAGCTGATGCTTCTCCAACACCAGAGAAGGCCTAAGATTTAGGGTGGGGAAAGAGGAAAAAGAGGCAGCATAGGAATAGTGGGAGGTAGGGTAAATTTTAGGGTATAAATTATTCTAGTGTTTGCATAACTTCTTGTGGTTTAACACAAGTATGGGGAGGAAGAATCTTTCCTCTACCTTTTAATTATTAGACCTCTTTCAGCTGGTCTACTAATTAAATCTATGTGAGACAGATTAGCAAGAGAAAATAACCAAATTTAATCACATAAGTATGTATTAGGAACCCTACACACAAAAGCGGTTCAGAGACAAAAAGGGAAAGTAAGGTAGACATGGCACTCAGAGTTAAGAATGCAGTAAGGCACCCTGGCGCTTCAGAGGGGAGGAGGGTCATTTGCAGGACAGATGCTCAGTAATTAGAAGTGTGCTCAGCCCTATAAATAGGTCAAAAACAGTTATTTTTGCCGATACTCTTATTATGGTCAAGGCCCCAAATTTAAATTCTTTAAGGAAGAAGTAAAAGTTTCTCATGAGCCTGCAAGGTTTCGATTGCCTTCATCTCAACATAGTTCACATACCAAATGGCACATCTTGGGGAGTTCTGTTCTGGACCCTTTAGTAGTGACTTTTTTGCACCCACTAACAGATTTAGCACAGGCATACTCTCATTTATTTATTCACATTATAGTTCTGGAGTTTAAGGTACATTTACATAATTAAACAAATATTCTGAAAGCACTGATAATCATACTGGCCCCTACTTCATAATTTTGTCTATAAGATGATTTTGTAAAATACACTAAACATTATTAAAGTAAAGTATATGAAGCTCTGCTTCACAAAAATGTTTTTGTATGTCTGAAATATTCATTTTAAAACAGTTATTTAAAAAACCTGCCAACCTATTCTTCTTGGACACAAGAGACAAGATTGTTTGGTTTTGCCATAAAATTCTTTAAAAAAAATTTTCTTGGCAGGTGAAGCTTGCAATATTAGATAATAAATAAAAGCATTGGGAGATTACATGAGGGATATAAACACACCATACTGGAAAAAGTATCCAAGAAAACGAAAATCACTCCAGTAGGTCATATTCAGATACAAAGAACACGCACAACTGGAAATAGGGATGTGATTAACTACTGCTGTGGGTTCAAAAAAACAGCCCACTCAGAAGCAACATCTTATAGGAATAGTCACTCAGACTTCCTCCAGACCAGGGGTCCTCAAACTACGGCCCGGGGGCCACATGCAAATACAAATATTGTATTTGTTTCCGTTTTGTTTTTTTACTTCAAAATAAGGTATGTGCAGTGTGCATAGGAATTTGTTCATAGTTTTTTTTAAAACTATAGTCCGGCCCTCTAACGGTCTGAGGGACAGTGAACTGGCCCCTGTTTAAAAAGTTTGAGGACCCCTGCTCCAGACAGTAGCTGACATATTGTTTTGACATTTGTCATGGTATCAATCATTCTGAAAAAATGAACAAACAAAAACAAAACAACACATTAGGACAAACATGTCAAACTCGTGGCCCATGGGCCTCATGCAGCCCACAGGAATATTTTTGTGGCCCAGACAATATAACGGTATGTAAGAAACGTTTTAATAAAAATTTCATAACATAATTTTTACAATATCCTGTTATACATAATTACTAATAACTACAACATTCGCTAATGACTTATTACTATAATCACGTTGCATTCATTTCCCTTACGTGCCTTACGTGCAGGCGCACCATTTCTCTCCACTAATACTAGCAGCAAATACTTTAGTAGCCGATTGCCATGTTCTTAGTCTTGTACTGACTTATTTGGTGTGAGCCACAGGAAATATTTCGCTTTCAGAGAAGAAGAAAAATAGGTTTATTTGTGTTACACTTATTAATTTGTGCAGTTATTCAGTGTCTGGTAAGTTACTGTTCAAGAAAAAATATTAATTTTTATTAAAATGTTCTATTATTTTATGTTAACGATCACTCATTTATTTCAGCCCTTTGCATTCAACATGTCTCTATCGAAATAAACCTATGTTTCTATGAAAATTGAAGCTTATGTTTCTTTTGGCTCACATAAACTTAAACCTTGTTTATTTGGCCCGTGTTAGCCTTTGAGTTTGACATGCTTGCATTAGGAACATTGAAGTAAACATATATGCAATTTATATTTCTAATGTTTGTGATAAAAATTGTTTTAAAGAAACAAGCTTAAAAATGTCTTCTGGCATTTCAGAATCCTTTCTTACTTACTACATCCTCTATTTATGTTCAATTTCAATTTCTTTGTCTTTGTCCCATGATTTTCTCTGGGCAGATGGGTAGGCTGAGTGGACAATGGTATATGAATCCTACCTCAAAGCCTAGGTGTGACTGTTGAACCTCAGGGAAGGCAGCGGAGGGTGGGCGGGAAGAGATCAACCAATGCACTTGTATGCATCTATGCATAACCCGTGGACACAGACAATGGGGTGGTGAGGGTCTGGGTGGGTAAGGGTGGGAGCCGGCTGGAAGAGGTTAATGGGGGAGAAAGGAGGAGCTATGTAAGACTTTCAACAATAAAGATTAAAAAAAAAAAGACTAGGTGTAACATACAAGAAAGCACTAGGCTGGGAACACCCAGGTTATCATCCTGATTTTGTCATTAAACAGCTTTGTGATACTGAAGGAGTCTAAATTCTTTAAACTGCTCTTGTCTATAAAGTTGAAAATAAAAGCAAAGTGGACTAGAGAATTCGTAACATTCCTTTCAGCTCCAATTTCCAACAGTCTTTCTTTTCTAAACTGAATAACCTCCAATACAAAGCTATGTTGGTGTGTCAGAACATCTTGGGACTCGGATTTGCTGCCTTTTGATCTGATGAGTTGTCTGCAGGCCATCTACTGCAGGCCAATGTAATTGAGAGTAGATAACAAAATGGCTGGATCTACACATGGAGAGAGGACTGAAAAGGAAAAACATACCTCTTTAACATAACCCTAACACAAAGAGGTATCAGACTGGAAAAGAGGTCAAGTCACTGAACTAGAAGGAATTGACTATGTATGCAGAGAATGCCAAAAGTTGTGGATCTCTATGCCATTGCTGTTCATATGCATATATTAGTTACTTTTCATACTAGTTATTCAGGATAGAAGTCCTGCTAAATTATACTGATTCCTTGCTACTGGCTTAGTAACCAAGAATTCACACATGGCCCTAATGCAGTGATAAAGATAGGATTACAGAAGATACTTTCTACATATTGCTACATTAGTTGATTTTAGAGAGAGAAGGGGGGAGACAGAAACACTGATGTGAGAAACATCAATTGGTTGCCTCCCATATGCACGCTGACTGGGGATCAAACCACAACCTTTTTGGTGTACAAGACGACAATCCAACCAATGGAGCCACATGGCCAGGGCTGTTACCTTTAGTTAAAGTAACTTTTACTTTTATAATTTTCAAAGTACTTTCACATACTTTCCATGTCAGTATCAGAACTCGAAAAGGCAGGGAGGACAGGCATTACCATGTCCAGATTATAGATGAAGAATTTTAGGTGATACTCAGAAAGATTAAGGAAAAGCTTTAACGTAAAAAAATCAGACGTTTGTAAATGAAGCTGAGGTCAGGCCCAGGTATGCTACCTACTAGCCCAGTGCTCTCTTCAGAATGCCACCTTTTCACCTTACAATGCATAATGCTGGTCATAGGGACTGTGCACATGGAAGTGTATGTTACATCATCACTATGAAAAAACAACTAATTGTGATGTTCTTACTCAAACCTCCTGATCGACGTAAAGCTGACTTCTAGCCTCTGAGATGTGGAAGTGTTAAGGAATAATGAAAGACCCATACAAATGTACTGATAGCTCTAAACAAAAAACTATTTTCACAAATAGGAAATGATTACCAGCAATACCTTGACCTCTACATGCCTATGCACATTCACAAAGCAATCACAGTCAGTTCATCTTTTGACTTTTAGAATATTAAGCCTGCTTAAAGTTTCCTTTTTTCTTTTAAGAAACTCATTAGATATATTCAAAATGGTCCTCTACAATACTGTCTAAATTTAAATGTACCAGAATTTTCCTGTGTTCCAAAAATGTACAATTCTAAATTACTAATCAATTACCAGTCATCAATTTTTTATTTAACATTTCCTTTTTTTCCAGAAGGTAATTCTCTTTTCTGGTTACTAAACAGATTTAAAAAATACAGATTATACCAACATTAAGATTGTTCATCTTTTTTTCTTTAAGATTGTATTTTTCAGATTTTGAGATCAAGCACTAATCTAAAATTTTTACATTTAAACATATAAGGTTACCTTTTCTATTTAGGTACTTTTGCCTTTTTTCTTTAAAATAAATACATTGCCTACATATCTAAAGAGTGTTGCTTAGGCTGATTTTATTACAAGGAGGAATGAGTTTAGAAAAATCTTACCTATCTAGCTCAGCTGGCGTGGCTCAGTGGTTGAGTGTCGACCTATGAACCAGGATGTCATGGTTTGATTCCCAGTCAGGGCACATGCCCGGGTTGCGGGCTTGAACCCCGAGTATGGGATGTGCAGGAGGCAGCCGATCAATCATACTCTCCCATTATATATATATATATATATATAAATAGAAAAAGAAAAAGAAAAAGAAAAAGATTACCCATCTTTTATTTGTCCAGATACGGCATTATTTAAATAACTTCTCCACAGATGACAGGAATGTCACCTCAAACTCCTGATCGGAGAACCTGCTTGCAGACGCACGTGCATTGTTTCTGATTTGGAGTCTCTGCTCCTCAGACATGGAAAGAATACGAGCCATAGTCTCAGCATAGCCTTCTTCACTTTCAGCCAGAAACCCAGTTACTTCCCCTTCATAAGGAATGACAATGTCAAGCTTCGGGCCCCCTGAATTGTGTGCAAGGATAATTGTGCCAGCTGCCATACACTCAACAACTCCTGAGGAAAAAACAAGAGCATGGAGTTTAAGTTTTTGAACATGTTCATATGAACAAGAATCAACAGAAACCTTAAAAAAATTGTATGAGACTTATGAGAAATTTAATTACATATCTATATGTCTATAAAATGTGCTCATTTAACTTCCATGGTACAAAATAAAATAATTTTAAGGTTTTTAATTTTCAAACCTTCACAATAATGTTGCTTTGTTCTTAATTAAAACAGATAAGTAGATGGAAGGACGGTCTATATAAAACAGATATGTGGATAATAAAACAAAGTAGAAGACTAGAGAAAGTTAGCAGAATGGTAGATAATTAACGGATATGGAAATATAAAAGAAGTAAAAAGGTATCAAAAGCAAAAATATAACAGTTCAAATTACAGCAGTAGGAGGAAACAAAGAAAAAAGTAAGCCATCTCAGTGAGGCATACTATTACTGATGCTTAAGTTACTGCCTGGATTTCCGGCAAATCCGAAACTACTGTGTGCCCAACAGCAGTGAACTAAATGAAAGTTTTGGTTAGTTTCTGCCAAATAATGTAGGTGAGGATATAAGTTGCTCTAGCCAGAATATCTTAACTGTGCTTCTAGAGAGAATTAAGCCCTTCAGAAAGTGAGTTAGTTGACTGCAGAACTGATATTCAAGATGCACAGGAAAGAAATGAAATAATTTACAACCGTTTCTTCAAAAGTGGTAAAATCTCTATGGAACAGAATTTTCTGTTAGTGTTGTAATTTGAATTCTTATTTGAAAAATATGGATTATATCATAATATTCTGTTCAAGGCTGGATACCATTCCTCTAAACTTTCTCAGAGACCTCAAATCTAATCAATTTTATTCCCCTCCCTCCAGGATTTTCCACCTCTTCAGTTCATAAGTCTTCCTTTTGCTAATGTCTCTTCTTTCACCTCCCTTTCATAAACTTCTGAAAAGTATGGTTTGCACTTACTATTTCACGTGCTCACCTACATTCAATGCTCAACTTACCACAATTCAACTCTTGCTTCTCCTCCTCCTTTACAGGTAAACTGCTCTTGACCAGGTCACCAGTCACTTCCTTATCTGGCCCAGCATCTGGGAAACCTGGAAACTTGCTGCCCTTACTCTTCCTCCCCAAACACTCTCTCCCCTTGATTTCCATGACACTGCATTATACTGGTTTTCTTCCTCCCTCTATTTCTTCTCTTCTGCTTTGCTGGACACTCTTCTTCTGCCCACTTCTGAGCTGTTACTATTCTCAGCAGTTTGTACTGCGGGCCTCTACACACTTTCTGTAGGCAATCTTATCCACGTCCAAGGGGCCTGCACTAACTACCTGGACAACAACAACTCAAACTGTATTCCCAGAGCAGGTCCCTCTCCTGTACTTCAGACTCATATATATAAATGCTTGCTGGATGCACACATGTACAGTGGAACTTCATTTCTCAAACTTAATTCATTCCAGAAGGTTGTTCGAGAAATGATTTGTTCGAAAACTGAATAATTTTTTCCCATTAGAAATAATGTAAACTGAATTAATTAGTTCCAAACCCCCAAATGATTCCTTGTTTTAACTTTTCTTATATACAGCACATGTCTAATATACTGTTTAATTTAGAAATAAACACTTCTTAAATTTATCGAACCACCCCCTATGAGCCTTAAAGGAATTTCTCATATACAGTAGGTCCTCGGGTTACCTCAGAGATCTGTTCCTACAGCATGACATAACTCGATTTTCGCCGTAAGTCGGAACCCACCTACATAAGCACCTCCGTCACTCACATGGAGTACATACACAGCAGTAATGAAGTGAAACAGTAAAAATAATTTAAAAGAAAGATAACAATTCCTGACCTTTACTTTTGGTAAATAATAAAAAACATAAAGCACATATGTACATACGTCGAAATGACAGAACTTTTTTTTTTTTTAAATAAATACTGTATATGGGAGATGGTGATGTAACCATGAAATGACGAATGTCGAGTCCGACATAACCGGAGGCCTTCCTGTATCACTGTTAGGTCTGATCAAATAATTGAATCAACACTCCTTCCTCTGGGAACTGGCCTTTAGACCACTTCACAGCATTCCCTTTGGCTTAGACTACATTCCACTTGCTAAGACCACATTCCATTTGCTAAGACCATTATCCTTCCCCTCTGGACCTTCCTAGGATCCAGACCAGCTCAGAGAATTCTCCACTCAAAAAAAGTCCACCTGGAATTCTTTAAAATATTTGACTCCCTGTCCCTGGGTGCTGATGCCATTTTGGGGCTTATCCCATCTGGTATCCAGATGACCCTATATTCATAATCCCACCACTTTGGCCTTGTGCATTCCTCCTTTGGGGACCCTAACAATCACTGCCTTTGAAATGCTATCACCAGGGAACTGCTTTTCCTTTATCCAAAACAACAGCAGTTTTTCTATCTACAATGGGGCCTTGACTTATGAGTGTCCCGACTAACGAGTTTTTTGAGATACCAGCTGTCTCTTGGCTGATTTTTTGCATTGAGTTGATAGAGTAATTTGAGTTAACGAGCTCCTTAACGAGCCTGGGATTAATGTTTTGTGAACACGTTCACACCCTTAGCAACATAGAACTCTGCACGCCCCCTACTGGGGATGGAGCCAGCAGCCCAGGCAGGTGCCCTGACCAGGAATTGAACTAAGGCCCTCTTGGGACACTCAACCACTAAGCAACACCAGCCGGGCACATTAGCACTCTTGATGGCCTCTTTATGTTTTAAAATTGTGCGGATTGGCCCAGCATCAACCTATGAACCAGGAGGTCACAGTTCAAGGCACGTGCAGGGATGCTGGCTTGATCCCCAGTAGGTGGGGTGCAGGAAGCCGCCAATCAATGATTCTTTCTCATCATTGATGTTTCTATCTTTCTCTCCCTCTTCCTTCTCTTTAAAATCAATAAAAGTATATTTTTTAAAAAACTGTGCTCATCACCAGCAACAAAAGCATCCTCTCCTTTGCTTGTCTGCTGAAATGCTTTTTGTCATGTGTGAAAGGGTTGTCAGGTCAAAAACTGAAGTTTTGGTAGAAAACCGAGACATTTTTTTCTGTGAACAACTTGGTTGAGAATGGAATTGTTCAAGATGGAAGACATTAGAGAAATGAGGTTTGACTGTACATGTCCTTCAGACAATTTAAACTCTACATGCTAGAAACTTGGCTCATTAACGGCCTCTCCTCTTGTATTCCCTCTCTAGGTAAAAGGCATCACCATTCACACAGTTGTCCAAACTCCTCATTGCCTTTCATTTAATACATCCAATTAATCACCAAATCCTGTTCAATCCTTCTTCAGAATCTCGCTGGCATGTTCACCTACCAGGTTCACAATGCCAACACCTGTCACCCAGGTTGCTGCAGCAGCCCAACTCAACTTCCTGCCTTTCTAGTCTTGCTCTTCCTGTTTCTTACCTAACCAATCCATTCCCCATATTGCTGCCACAGTGAACTTTAGAAAACAGAATGCTTTTAAATCCAAAGTTAAAATTTTTCTATCTTTTCCCGCTGGCTTAATATGGCCATGTGATCCTCCATTGTCTTGCTGCTCCTCTGTCATGCTCCAGCCATACTGAACTCTGTTCCTTGAATGTGCCTGCTAATGCTCCTTTTGTGATGCCTGTCACCATGTTATACCTACCCTTCTTTTGCTGGCTACCCTCCCCTCTTTTGCATGGTAGCTTCTAATTACTGACAGGTCCCAGCTTAAGTATCACATCATTTCCTGGGCCATTGTTCCCTGACCCCACAAGTCTGTGTTAGGTGTTTCTCTTAGGTTCTTTCATATTCTGCACTTGCCTTAGCATAGCACTCAGCACACTGTGCAGTTAACCATGACTGTTTAACTTGTCTGTATCACTCACAGAGCTGTGAGCCTCTGAAGTTTAAGAGCAGTTCTTATATGCCTGGCACAATAAATGCTCAATAAACATATGTGGGAGGAAGCACGGGAAGTCAATTCCATGCAGAAAGTTTGGATCAGCAGTTCTTGCTATATGTCTGAGCTTAGTACTGTGCTACTAACTAGGGCCAGAAAAGAGTATAAGAGAAATTGTAGCCCTAGTGCAGGAGACTTCACTTCTGTTTTTCTATTTTCCCCTAACACCTAGCAGTATGAGGCACTTGAGACATATCTTAAACCAAATCAGACACAAAACAGTACTTGATTATATACCCAAATCTTTACATAACATGAGGTCAGAAAGAGTAATTAGTTCTGGAATAGATAAGGCTATATCAATGAGCAAGGAGATTTAAGCTGAACATTTATAATGGAATTTGGCAGAAAGAAAAGGAGAGGACATTCCCATAATGAGAACAGAATCAATAAAAGAACCAAAGAATTTCTGTGAGACGTCCACCTGAAGAGAGAGGTTCTCAGCTTCTGATGCAAAACAGAATCACCTAAGGAACTTTACCAAAATACTTAGCCCTGGGCCCCACCCAGAAATTCTGATTTGGTCCTTCAGTGGGATCAGTATGTATATGGGGGTAGGTGGGGAGAGAAAATGTAGTGGTTAAGAGCAGGGGCTATCTGGGTTAGAATGTGGGCTCTACCTCTTCCTGTGTGACTGACTTGGGCATGTTCTAAACCTCTCTGTTTATTTATAAAATAGAAAAACTTTCAGAGTATTATAATTTTATCAATATACTTCATAGCAACAAACAAGTTAAAGAAC
The DNA here is from genome assembly GCF_963259705.1 of Myotis daubentonii. Lineage (NCBI taxonomy): Eukaryota > Metazoa > Chordata > Mammalia > Chiroptera > Vespertilionidae > Myotis > Myotis daubentonii. The sequence continues at coordinate 129,505,652 of NC_081841.1, forward strand.
AAACTCACCAATTCCAAAATGCTCATTCCACATGGTATGCAAACCAATTGTTCCTTTAGACAAGTAATTCTTTAATTCATCAAATGGAATATTTATTTTAAATTCCACATCTTCTTGAACTCCTAGGTCTTCACATAGTCTTCTCAGTTGGTTTACTCTAAATTCATCATCTTGGTTACGACAACCTCCAATGAGGACAAGTTTAAGTGAAGGAAGTGACTCAGTCTTCCTCATATTCAACAATTTAGCAAAGGCTCTGATCTGCAAAGGATGATTCTTTTCAGGCCTGAACTGGCCAACAGAAACCAGTAAATGTCCTGGGGTCATCTTTTTCTCCTCTAAGGGAATGTCCAGAAATGTATGCACATCACAAGGTGGATAAACAATGTTAGTGCAATGCCCAACCTTCCACAGTGAGAGAATATGGTTTAATGTCCAAGAAGAATTGACCATGACTATATCACTGCAGGAACCAACAAGTCCGTAAAGAAAAGCAAATAAATAGTAATAGATGAGCTTTACTTTGCTGAGAAAAGGATTCCTGGTAATGAAGGTTGCATTATTAAATCTAGCATTTTGATTCTTCACTACCGAGAGCATGTCAGTGCTGATAGTGGGATAATGAACATAGCTTCCAACTCGGCAACCACCTAAATACTTAAACAGAGGAAGTGTGAAAGCATATCCCATGGAATCGATGTAAATATCAGGGACACACTGCATCAGGGCTTCCCAGCCAAGAAAGATGGACCCTAGACTTTGGCCCAGCAGTGTGAAGTAAGGATAGAGAGAATCTTCCACAAGGTAGCGTTTCCTTAAGAAAACAAACCTCACTGGGTGAGTTAATCTGATGTTAAATCTTCTGAAAGCACCTTCTAGTATTTGTTCACTGCTGACATTAACATCACCAGTATAAACAACATAAACTGCTGCAGGATACCTAAAATAGAATACAATAGTTAAGAATTTCATTAGTTTAGGTTAAAATCAAGCAAAAAGTTATAGATTTTTTTCTCACAATCATAAGAAGCTTATTTTTAGACTAAAAAAATGTTTTTCACTCATTGCATTTGGACTACTGACCTCATTCTTTCCTGCCCTATAACTAAAATGTTAGTTAGTCCTTCAAATCAGACTTCTAGTTCTTTGCTCTCTCCTCCACTAAGAGTTTCCTATAGAGCAGACACAAACAAAAACTGATTTATAAATGAGACTTTTTTATTTTCAAGCAATATTAAAAATTTTATTTTGACAACTTTTTCAATATAAAAATGGTAGTGAAATATTAATAAAACATATGAGTTAAATTTCACTGAAGATATCTTTAGATAGAATGGTAAATGCTAAAGCACTTCTCAGTGTTATCTGAGTAATAAAAAGGTTATAAAAACTAGGTCTTCACATGGTTCTTCACAGCACTTAGAATAAAATCTAAACTCCTTACCCTGTTCACTGAAGCTCTGTAATCTGGGTCCTGTCGCCCTCTGTACCTTCGTCTTTTACTTTCTCCCTTGCCTACCAGGGTTCAGCCAAACTGACAATCCTGTCTTTGAACAAGCCAAGCTGCTTCAGTCTTAGGGGACTTGCAGTAGTTGTCCCTTTGCTTTGAATTCTCTTTTCTCATCTCCATTGTCTTTTCATAAGGCAGGCAGTATAGCAAGTGGTTTAGAGCAGGGGCTCTAGTAACTCAGTTTCCTTGTTTGTCGAATGAAAATAAGAGCAATGACCTCACAAGGTTGTTAGGAGGATTGAGTGAGCTAACATATAAAATATTATTCAAACAATGCCTGGCACATAGTAAAAGTTCATTAAATGGTAGTACTTTTGTCATTCAAAAGTATCTCCTTGAAGAATTTCCCTAATTGCTCAATCTAAAGTATCAAGTCACACTCATATTATTCTATTTTAATTTCTTATATAGTACTTCTTACCATTTGATATTTTTCTTCTTTGCTTATTGTTTTCTCTCCACTAAAATCTAAGGTCTGCAAGAGGGACTTGATCTACCTTGTTCACCATTTACTCTCAATTTCTTTTTACAGTGCTTGAAACAGAGTAGTTCCCCAATAAATATTGCATAAGTATACTGTACCTTATGCTGAGTCAGGAAAGACTTATAGAAATTAACTGAAGAGAAAAAGATTATTTCAGAAAAAAGGGAAACCTATATGAAAAGATAAGGAATCTAGAGAAAGCATGATGTTCAGTATGCTGGAACACAGTATATGTGAAAGAGCAGAGAGGAATAAGAAACAAAATCTGGCAAGAGCAAGATGCAAAAGTATCTTCTGTGTCATACTAATTATTTGGATTATTTTTTCCTTGTAGGTGAGTTAGGAGTGATAGGGGTTGCTGGGGAGTATGTGTATAGATATAAAACTTGGCCACTGCCTAATTATCCAGAATTAGATAATATCACTAGAGAGAAAAAGATAATACACAGAGTTATGCAAAGAAAAGAATAGTATAGATTAAGGTGGAGAGGGCTGCAAGGAGGTGAGAATTAAGCGAGGATTTAAGAAAATTCTTTGGATTTAGGCACTTATGGAAGATAGAAGAGGAAATACAGGGGTGGTGGCTGGAAGCCAGGATGGGTCAAGAACATAGAAATGTAGAGCTAAGGGATTACCTGTGAAGGCTTTGGAAGGAAATGAAGGGCATGAATAACCATAGAAGGATAATAACTCGGAAGCAGAATAACCATAGGAGGATAACAGTTTTCCACATATAATAAAACAATGAAACCTGCACTTTACTATGCTTTCTCCTTTTTAAAAGGGAATCATAAATACTTTGGGGTGGGGAGGAAAAAAAGCCTAAAACATTAAATGATGTATAATATATTATTTCTAACATGGTAAGTTACTTAAGACTAGCCAACTGATAATGATATCAGAATTAGAAGCAAATAGATGCTTCATAAAGATTATTTTGGGTATGCTACCACTGACTAAAAGTGCTCCACATTACTTTCTACTATTTAATCTCTTCTCCACATACTCTCCCAAGATGACTAGTTTTAAATTATGCCATAAAAGGGCAGATACTTTCCATTTTTTATCATAGCCACTAAATTCAATAGGATCTTATAAGGCAGGTTGGCATATGAGAGAACTATTTCTTTGTTGAAAAATAGTTTAAAAATGAATTCCTGGCTATAAAGATGAATTAGATAAAGATGAATTCTGGGTAATGATTTTTTTAAAAAAATGCTAATATAGCAAATTAGCTAAAAAAGATGCATACCTACTTTTTCTGCAGGGCCCTTAATGCACACCATAAAACTCTTTCTCCTCCTCCGCCAGCATTGCAGTATGGATGAAAAAATGCAATCACCATTTGATCTTCCCCTTTTTTGCCAGTTGATGCTGAGTTTTTCTTTCTTTGTAGCAGCACTCTGATTCCCCAAAGGATAAGGATCAAACACAAACATAAAATTCCACATACAATTAGCCCAGGGAAGAATAATGAATAAAAAAACCTGAAACAAGAGGGAAAAGGTGAAAATTGATATAATAATGCCCATTAAACAAAAATATGACTACAAAGTAAAGTCTACTTTCATACATCTACTTTATATATTAGTAGCAGAGAGAAATTTTTATAGCTTGTGAGCCTGCTAACGAAATACTTAATGATTGAAATTCTATTGCTACAAAATATCCAGATACAAAAGTATAAAAGTCCCCTTTAATTCCAGTTTCCACAGTAATGTTAGCAATTTAATATATTTATTTTTAATTAGTAATAAAAATAAATATTGAGCCATCTTTCTCCTAACTCATATGCGTTAAAGCAGCGGTCGCCAACCAGTGGTCCGTGGAACAATGGTGGTCCGTGAGGTCCAAAAGGTTGGTGACTGCTGTGTTAAAGGATTAAAACATATTTAATTATTAATCTCAACAAAACATTAGTAATAGCATCTGCCCCTCGAAATGACAATATGTAACCCCCCAAACGTGTCTTCTCTCTCTCTTTCTCTTTTTAAGTAAAGTTTTATTTTTTTAAATGTATCGCTGGTGGGACCTGTTCGTGCATCTTCTTCAACAGCTGGGGCATCTCCATCTTTGGTGTTTCTGGTGTAAACTGCTTGAGCTCTGCGCTCTGAAACTAGTTTAATAAGTCCTTTCCGAAGGAGCCCCTGAAGGGCTCCTGGCCAAGGAACTGTGGATCTTCAGTCTCTCAGAGATAACAGCTGGGATTATAAGCTTATAGTTGGGAACTTCCTTATAGAGTTGGACGTAATATGCTTTGCCAAATAAGACTAGGTATTGAGCTTGTCCAGGACTTTGCCCTTGGAACACTTCTTTTTGGCCTTACCCCCGGACTTGTTCACTGGGTCTTTGTCTTTTTTGGCCCACATTTTCTTCTTCTTCTTGTCCTTGGGCGGCATTATGAGACTTGGAGAGCAGGGCCTCTGCTGCTGCTTTGATAAGATGTCGGACTGAGAGCTTTCTCTCTCTCTCTCTCTTTCTCTCTCTCTCTGTCTGTCTGTCTCTCTCTCTAAAGACTAGTTTACTGATTTGTAAAGAGAGAGGAAGGGAGGTTGGGGTGGGGGGAGGGGTGGTGGAGAGATAAACATCAATGTGAGAGAGAAACATTGATCATCTGCCTCCTACAATCTTCCTAGGAGGGATTGAGCCACAACCCGGGCATATGCCATGATCAGGAATCAAACCAGCTACCTTTCAGCACACAGAATGATGCTCAACCATCTGAGCCACACCAGCCAGGGCAAAATATGTCTTCTTGAATGATCAGTATTGCATTAGTTAAAAGTTTGGTGAAAGTTATGTCAGAGGAATGGTGTGTGAGAGAGCCCCTTGGCTGCTCACCCTGAAATATCAAGGAAACCAACTATAATTCAACAAAGAAATCCCTGTTCAACACAGACGCATGCATGAAAGGTCTGTGCCTTGAAACACCTAAAGGTGGGCAACTGGGAAGATGAGGAGGGAGGAAAGCGCAGACAGCTTGCAGACACAGCGCTTCAGCCAAGAGCTCGAGTCTCAGCCTTGAAAGGGAAGGAAACTGGTGGTAGTAAGCGCTTCCTTTGGCTGGGAGCAACAAAGAGTTATGTGGGGGGTAGGGGTGGGGGTCTGAGGACCCAACAGGGCGAGTTGCAAAGGTGTGAACAGTTTCTGAGTCAGCAGATGCCCGGCAGAACATGGGGTTCTACCCAGCAGCTCTGTGTTTCAGACCAAGAAATAGAACCATAGAGCCCTGATGCACTTGGACCCCCCAAACTCACCTCCCATTGCCCTTAGAGTTGGGTCCAGGAGCATACTATCTGTAGACCAAGAGCTGTTGGAGTAGAACCACTGTTTCCCTCTGTGACTGAACCCTAGGAGGGGTGCTTAGGGCAGGACCCCATGGATGTCAGGGGTCTCCATTATGGTGAGGGCAAAAAAATCCCACTCCCAAGTAGCATGGCTATACTGTATTATGGAAGCCATGGTGGTCAAGACTGGGAGATCACAAGAGATAAAAAAGTTTGCAATTCAGGGCTATCTACTGGAAAATAATATATTGATGGAGAACAGCAAAGGAGAACAGCAAATACCATGAATAACCATAATAATGAGGATGACCAGAAAGGACATGAAAAATCCCCAGAAAGCAAGTTGGAACACTTGGAAATGTGTGATATAAATGACAGAGATCTCAAGATTGCAGTTCTGAAAATACTCAATGAGATGTCAGAAAATACAGATAGGCAATTCCATGCACTCAGAAAACAAATCAATGGACAAAATGAGTACTTTGCCAAGGAGATTGAAACTTTAAAAAAGAACCAATCAGAAATCCTGGAAAGATTTCAATGCAATAAGGGAGATTAAGAGTAAACTGCTGAAAACCATGATGGCAGCATAGGTAAACACCTGTACTTGCTGTCTCCCACAACCACATCAAAATTACAACTAAAATACAGAACCACCATCATTCAGAACCACCTGAAAGCTGGCTGAATGGAAGTCCTAAACTAGAGAAGTAACGAAAAGAAGCACACTGAGATAGTAGGAGGGGCAGAGGCACAGAACAGGCTGGTCCAACACCCACGTGTGCCATTTTTTTAATCGGGAGGGAGACTATCTCTGTGGAGGTTGCCTGTGAGGAGCAAGGTGTCCGAGGCCCACATCAAATTCCCAGCCTAGGGTTCCAGAACTGGGAAGTGAAGTTCCTGAAACTATATGGCCAATAAAAAACAGCAGGGACTGTGGCTGAGTGACACGGAGGCTGCTGGAGATCCAGGTGTTCTTTTTAAAGGGCCAATGCACAAGCTTACTCAGATTTATCCCTCTGAGCTCCAGCACCGGATGGCTTTGGGGGACCCAGACACATACTGGGAGGAACTGGATTGTCCGGTATCAGGGCAGGAACTCGGGGAAGGCTTCCATTCAAGGGTGTTGTTGGAGTCATTGTTCCTGTGCTGGGAACTCCTCCATCGCAGGGCTGACTGGCAGCCATATCTGAGTATCCCTTAGTCTGCTTCACACTGTTTGCTCCAACCCTGATGATACCCTGAGATCCCGCCCCATCCAATTTGAAACCTCACCCAAGCTGTTTGCAGTAGCTTTTCCATATGAATGGCTTGTCCTGGCTCATGCATCACACTTTGCTAAAATCTCTCCAAAGAGTTGCAGCTGGTGTCAGTGTGCCTCAAACCTATCAATAAAAGGCCCAAGACCCACCAGCACTAGCACCAGCCTGCTTTGCTTCACAGCTGGGCCATGCCTGGGTACCACCAAGCCCAATACAAATAGCAGCCATATACAGATCCCTCTGTAGCTACTGCCAGGTGGCCCCAGCAGTGGCTGATTTTGCACCTCCGTGGAGGCCCCAGAGCCAGTGCACCTGGTGGACAGCTTCAGACCATACCAGATTACAACTCTATACATTCACAAGTGACACACTCAAGAGGCAGACTCAGTGAGCACCAAAGTCCACTGAAGCAACTCCTACTCCATAGGGATGTCTCCTGCACAGCAGCTCTCCCACTGTAGTCACAGCTGGTCCTTACAACCAACTAGCCTAGAGGTCAACTCCTCCCAGTGATACCAACAGCAATAGAGGCTTAACTACAAGACTATGCCCCAGCCCACCCAGTTGTACACCTAGAGTGCCCAGCATAGGTGACTGGGGAAGCTGAGCCACTGGGCCCTACAGGACACCTACTGAACAAGACCAATTCCAGAAGACATAGCACCTCTACCTAATACATAGAAACAAACACAGGGAAGCAGCCAAAACACAGGGAAGCAGACAAAGAAACAAGTCACAAATGAACAAAATGGAAGCAAGCAAACTACTGGACACAGAGTTAAAAACAAATGGTTATAAGGTTGATCAAGGATCTTTACAAGAGCTTCAAGGCACTTAGTGAGACTTCCAAGGAGCTTAGTGAGAATGTCAAAGACATGAAAAAGGACCAGTCAGAAATTAAGCATACACTAACTGAAATAAAGAATAATTTATAGGAATTCAACAGTAGAGGATTCCGAGAATCAAATCAACTATTTGGAATATGAGGAAGCAAAAAACACCCAATTTGACGAGCAAAAAGAAAAAAGAATCCAAAAATATGAAGATAGTGTAAGGAGTCTCTGGGACGACTAGAAGCGTACCAACATTTGCATTATCAGAGCAAGATATTGAAAACCTAGTTGAAGAAATATAGCAGAAAACCTCCCATCTGGTGAATGAAATAGACTTAAAGTCCAGGAAGTGCAGAGTCCCAAACAAGGGGAACCCAAAGAGGCCCACATCAAGACACATCATAATTAAAATGCCAAGGGTTTAAGACAGAGAGAGAATCTTAAAAGCAGCAAGAGAAAAGCAGTTAGTTACTTAAAAGGAATGACCCATACGACTGTCAGCTGATGATTTCTCAAGAGAAACTTTGCAGGCCAGAAGGAAGTGGCAGGAAATATTCAAAGTGATGAATAGCAAGGACCTACAACCAAGATTACTCTACTCAGCAAAGCTCTCATTTAGAATTGAGGGTAAGATAAAGAGCTTCACAGACAAGAAAAAGCTAAAGGAGTTCATCACTACCAAGCCAGTATTACATGAAATGTTGACGGATACTTTTTTTTTTTTTTTTACTTTTTATTTATTTGTTTTTTTTTAATCCTCACCCTTGGATATTTTTCCATTGATTTTAAGGGACAGTGGAAGAGAGAGGGAAAGACAGAGAGAAACATCAATGTGAGAGAAACACAACTGGTTGCCTCCTACACGAGCCCTGAGCAGGGCCCAGGCCAGGGAGAAGCCTGCAACCAAGGTAAGTGCCCTTGACCGGAATCGAACCTGGGACCCTTCAGTCAGCAGGCCAATGCTCTATCCACTGAGCCAAACCGGCTATGGCTTCTTTGTCTTCTTCTTCTTTTTTTTTTTTTTTAATATATTTTAATTGATTTCAGAGAAGAAGGGAGAGGGATAGAGAGATAGAAACATCAATGATGAGAATCATTGATCGGCTGCCTCCTGCATGCCCACAGTGGGGATTGAGCCCCAAACCAGGCATGTGCCCTAACCGGGAATTGAACTGTGACATCCTGATTTATAGGTTGATGCTTATCCACTGAGCCATGCCGACTGGTCTTGAACAGTATTCTTTAAGAAGAGGAAGAAGAGAAAAAAAAAGATAAAAAAATACGAACAATAAAATGGCAATAAATACATTTCTATCAATAATTGAACCTAAAATAAAAATAAACGAATAAGAAATCTAATGAACAAAATAAACTGGTGAATAAAATAGAATCAGAGGCATGGAAACATGGAACAGACTGATGAATCTCAGAGGGAAGGGGGCAGGGCAGGTGGGAAGAAATTACCCAAAGATCTTTTTTTTTTTTTTAATTGATTAAAGTATTACATATGTATCCATAACCCCAAATGCCTCCCCACCCCACTCCTGTACATGCCCTCACCCCCCTGCTGTCTCTGTCCATTGGTTATGCTTATATGCATGCATACAAGTCTTTTGGTTGATCTTATCTATGGACACAGACAGTGAAGGCCTGGGGCATTGGAGGGGGGGAGGGAACATCTGTAATACACTCAACAATAAAGATTTAAGGTAATAAAAAAAATAATAAAAAAGAGTGAATGACTGAGCACAGAAAACAGAACCAACCAGATGGAGGAAAGAATTTGTGATATCAAAGATAGGAATCTAAAAATAGCAGAGGGAAGAAGTGAGAGACCTGAGCATAAAGAAAAATGAAAGAGCTCTACAAGAACTGACTCCATCAGAACAAGCAATATTATAATTACTAGGGGCCTGCTGCACAAATTCGTGCACGGGTGGGGTCCGGCCAGCCCTGGCCCCAGATCAGGGTGAGTGGGGGCCAACTGGGGGTGGGGCTGGCTGGGGGAGGGTCCACAGGGAGTTGGCTGGCCAGCCCTGCCCCCTGGTTGAACTCCCAGGTGAGCTCCCAGGTGAACTCCTAGTAGAGGGGACAATATGCATATTAGCCTTTCATTATATAGGATAGGCATTGTGGAGGAGAAAGAGAGGGAGCAGGGAACAGAGATTCTATTCTAACTAATATTGGATGAGAACTTTCCAAACCTATGGAAAGAACTAGATCCTTAAATCCAAGAAGCAAACAGAACACCTAGTTACCTCAATCCAAAGAAGCTGTCTCCAAGGCACTTGGTCTAAAACTGTCACAAATTAACGATAAGGAAAAAATTCTCAAAGCAGCCAGGGAAAAGAAGGAAATGATCTACAAAGGAAAACCCATCAGAATTTCATTTGGTTTCTCAGCAGAAACTCTACAAGCCAGAAGAGAGTGGAACCAAATATTTAAACGTCTGAAAGTGAGAAATTACCAGCCACAAATGACACATCCAGAAAAATTACCCTTTAAATTGAAAGGAGAAATAGGACTTTCCCAGACATACAGAACTTGAGGTATTTTATCACCAGAAAACCTCCAATGCAATAAATACTCAAGGGAGTTATTCTACCTGAAACAAAGGACATAAGGTCACAACACTATGAGTAAGATTATCAAAAAACTTACAGCATAAACAGGGATAATTTGCGACAACAAAAACATAAAAGAGGAGGGGGTAAAGATCTAAACTGGCAAAGGAGGATGAAGATCAGATGCACTCAAAAGAAAAAAAAAACACTATGGTATATATGCAACTTTATTTTTTATAAACCTAATGGTAACTACCCACAAAAATCCCCATGCCAGAACACATAGCTTAAGAAAAGAGGAAAGAAGTATGGAATACCGCCTAACAAGCCAACAGACAAAAACACAAAGGAATAGAACCAAAGTAGGCACAGAGATACCAGAAAACAAAAGATAAAATGGTTATGTTGTGCCCAGATTTCAAAGTTTCCAAGACCCCCAGGGAGCCAGTCAGTCCGATGCAAAAGCAAAGAGTCCTTTATTATGCAAGCCGGCCTGCGCTCCCCGTTCACCAGACCCACCGACACAGCGGAAAGTCCAGTGGCCGAGAGAGAGAGGCCTGATGGGACAGGGGTTTTAAAGGGGGGTGGAGTGGGGGCAGGAGAGGGCACTGTGGGCCCCGCCGATTGGCCAGGCGCGAGTCGGTACAGGATGTGGTCATAGTGATGGCGTGCACTTCCCTTGATCATCATTGGTTAATCCAGAGAAATCCTGGGTGTGGCTAGCAGCGGCCTCTTCCTGTGAGGAAGCACATGGCACCATCCCAAAATGGAGGACCCAAGGCAAGATGGAGGGCGCACATGGCTCTGTCCCAAGATGGAGGACCCAAGGCAAGATGGAGGGCGTACATGGTTCTGTCCCAAGATGGAGGACCCAAGGCAAGATGGAGAGCGCAGTCCTTGCCCGGCTCCTGCTGCTGCCGCTCGAACTCACCACAAGGCAGGATGGCCCCCCCCCCCCCCCCCCCCCCGCACAGCACCCGCAGCTGGCCTGCGGGCAGACCGGGACTCCAGCGCATCTGGGCGGCACAGGCCCAGCAAACGGGGTGCGGCAGGTGGAGCGGCCCAGCTCTGGAGGAGCGGCATCCGCTCGGAGCAGGCCCGGCCCATGGGGCTGGCACACTGCAGCATGGCGGCCTCCCCGAGCTAGGGCACGCGCCCCACTCCGCTGCCGCCGCTGCTGCACTGGGCCTGGTGGGGGGGCAGCAGACGGGTGGCAGCCCGCGCCGGGCTCCCGCCGTGGGCCGGGGAGCCAATGCCCCCCCCCCCATGGGGCCCGGCGGTCGGCCCACGCAGGCCCCGGCCCCCCCCGACCGGGCCCTGAGGGCCGCATGGACCCCCGGCCCCAGCGCGGGCAAGCGGGGAGCCGACCACGGGGGAAGGGAGGAAAGAGCCAGGCGGTGAGGCCTTCCGCTCCTATGACCTCCCCCGTGGTCGGTCGCCGCCCAGCCCCACCCCTCGGCCCGGCACCGGCCACCACGCAGCCGGTCGGACACTCCGACCCGCTCCGGGGAGGCCAGGCCCTACGGCGGGCGCGGAGGGATCTCAGAGCTGGGCGGTCAGACTCCCCCCCCCCCCCCCCCCCCCGCACCGCCCGGAGAGGCGGGCGGTGCACCTTTCAGTTATAGGAAGTCCTCATCCTATCTAATAAAAGAGAAACATGGTAATTGGCGTACGACTGCTACCCTTCCCATTGGCTAATCAGGGCGATATGCAAATTAACTGCCAGCCAAGATGGCGGCCAGCAGCCAGGCAGCTTGAAACTAACATGAGGCTTGCTTGCTCCAGTGATAGAGGAAACCAATGTTCCCCGCCTGCCTTGCCGGCCCCTGAGCCTGCAGTTTAAGAAACATTGTAACGAATATAGAAGCTAAACAAAACCCCAGAAACCTGCTTTCAGTGAGCCGGGATCTCAGAGCTGGAGTTATACATTGTTTCAATTATAGAACCCAAACAAACCAGATACCTGCTTTCAGCAGCAGAGGCCTCAGAGCTGGAGCCAGAGCTAAAGCTGGCCCAGAATAAAAGAAAAAGAAAAAAAGGAGCAGTTGGGAGCTTCAGCCCTCAGCCCCTCACCCAGACTGGCCAGGCACCCCAGTGGGGACCCCCACCCTGAAGGGTGTGTGACCAGCTGCAAACAGCCATCATCCCCCTCACCCAGGCTGGCCAGGCACCCCAGTGGGGACCCCCACCCTGATCCAGGACACCCTTCAGGGCAAACCAGCCAGCCCCATCCATGCACCAGGCCTCTATCCTATATAGTAAAAGGGTAATATGCCTCCCAGCACCGGGATCAGCGGAGCCGCGAGGCCTCCCGGCACCGGGATCAGCGTGATGGGGCAGCTCCCAAACCCCCTGGCTCTGTGTGTGACAGGGTGCGGGGCTACAACCTCTCTAACCTCCCTGCTCTGTTCGTGACAGGGGAAGGTGCCCCAACCTCCTGATCAGCCCTGTTCTGTGCCTGATACGGGGGAGCTCCCCAACCCCCTGATCGCCCTGCGGCTCTGTGTGTGACAGGGTGCGGCGCCCCAACGCCCCCCCCCCCCACTACAGGCCCTGCTCTGTGTGTGATGGGGTAGAGCCATAACCTCCCCATCGGCCCTGCTCTGTGGGTGATAGAGGGCGGCACCCCAACACCCCCCCCACCCAACGGGCCCTGCTCTGTGTGTGATGGGGTAGAGCCATAACCTCCTCATCGGCCCTGCCCTGAATGTGACAGTGGTGGCGCCCCAACCCCCTGATTGGCCCTGCTCTGTGGGTGATAGAGGGCGGAGCCAAAACCCCCTGATCCGCCCTGCTCTCTGTGTCAATGGGGGCGGTGCCCCAACTCCCCTATCGGCCCTACTTTGTGAGTGCTGGGGGGAGCTCCTCAACCCCCTGATGGACCCTGCTCTGTGTGTGACGGGGGGGAGCTCCCCAACCCCCTGATAGGCCCTGCTCTCTGCGTGACGGGGGAGCTCCCCAACCCCCTGATCGACCCTGCTCTGTGCGTGACAGGGTAAGGAGCCCCAACCCCCCCTGATGGGTCCTGCTCTGTGCGTGACAGGGGGCAGCGCCCCAACCCCCGGATTGGCCCTGCTCTGTGCGTGACGGGGTGGCACCGCAACCTCCCCATCGACCCTGCCTTGAGTGTGACAGGGGGTGGTGCCCCAACCCCCCAATTGGCCCTACCCTTAGCGTGACTGAGGGTGGCATCGCAACCTCCCGATCCGCCCTGCTCTGTGCATGACAGGGGGCGGCTCCCCAACTCCCCAATCAGCCCTGGTCTGAGCTCGACCAGGGGCTGCACCTAGGGATTGGGCCTGCCCTCTGCCACCCAGGAGCAGGCCTAAGCCAGCAGGTCGTTATCTCCCGAGGGGTCCCAGATTGCGAGAGGGCACAGGCCAGGCTGAGGGACCCCCACCTTCCCCCCGAGTGCACAAAGTTTTGTGCACCGGGCCTCTAGTATATCAATAATCACCCTAAAGGTAAATGGTCTGAATTTACCCATAAAGAGGCACAGAGTAGCAGAGTGAATAAAAAAACAAAACCCAACCATATGCTTCCTAAAAGAGACATATCTAAGCTGCAAAGACAAAGGTAGATTCAAAGTAAAAGGGTGGAAAATGATTCTCCAAGCAAATAACATCCACAGAAAATCAGGTATAGCCACAATTATGTCTGTCAAAATAAATTTCAAGATAACAGATAACAAGAGACAAAGATGGACACTTCATAATGATACATCACGAAAACATAACACTTCTTAATATATATATGCACTCAACCAGGGAGCACTGACATATATAAAATAACTACTCAAAGAACTAAAGGGAGAAACAGATCAAAACACAATCATAATTGGAGACTTTAATACTTCCAGTGACATTTCTAGACAGATCAACCAAACAGAAAATCAATAAAGAAATATCAGTTTTGCCTGGCTGGTGTGGCTCAGTAGTTGAGTGTCAACCTATGAACCAGGAGGTCACAGTTCGATTCCTGGTCAGGGCACATGCCTGGGTTGTGGGCTCAATACTCAGTGTGGGCGTGCAGGAGGCAGCCGATCAATGATTCTCCCTCATCATTGATGTTTCTATCTTTCCCTCTCCCTTCCTCTCTGAAATCAATAAACATATATTTTTAAAAAAGAAATACTGGCCTTAAATGAAACTACACATAATTGACATTTACAAAACCTTTCATCCCAGAAATCAGATTATACATTCTTCTCCACTGCACAGGGAACATTCTCAAAAACAGATCATATGTTGGGTCCCAGAAAGTAGCATCAACAAATTCAAGAAGATTGAAATTATACCTAGCATATTCTCCGACCATAATACCTTGAAATTAGAAATCAACAGCTAAAAGGATGTAAAGAAACCCACAAATACATGGAGAATAAACAACATACTACTAAAAAATGACTGGGTCAAAGGAGAAATAAAAGATGAGATCAAAAGATATATAGAGACAAATGAGAATGACAATACAATACATCAAAATGTCTGGGATGCAGCAAAAGCAGTAATAAGAGGGAAGTTTAATCATTACAGGCCTATCTCAAGAAACAAGAAAAATCCCAAGTAAATAATCTAGCATTACATCTTAAAAGAACTAGAAGAAAAAAGAACAAAAGCAACCCGAAGAAAGGAAATAATAAAAAGAATTGAATGAAATAGAGAACAAAAAGACTATACAAAAAAATTAATAAAACAAAGAGCTAGTTCTTTGAAAATATTAATAAAATTGACAAACCCCTATCTAGACTCACTAAGGAAAAAACCCATATAAATAAAATCAGAGATGAAAAAGAAGTCACCACAGGCATTACAGATATACAAAGGATCATACTAGAATATTACAAAAGCTTTTTTTTGTCACCAAATTCAATAACTTAGAAGAAATGAATAAGTTCCTAGAAATATATAACCTTCCTAGAATAAATCATGAAGAATTGGAAAATCTAAATAGAATGATCAGCAGTGAGGAAATTGAAATAAACATCAAAAATCTCCCCCAAAACAAAAGTCCAGGACCAGATGGCATCACCAGTGAATTCTACCAAATGTTCAAAGAAGATTAAAAACCTACCCTTCTCAAACTCTTCCAAAAAACTGAAGAGGCAATACTTCCTAAAATATTCTATGAGGCCAATATAATCCTGATACCAAAACCTGGCAAAGATAACACAAAAAAAGAAAATTACAGACCAATATCTCTGATGAATACAGATACAAAAATACTAAACAAAATACTAGCAAATGGAATACAACAGTACATCAAAAAAAATAATACATCACGATGAAGTGGGGTTCATTCCAGGGGTACAAGGATGGTTTAACATATACAAATCAATCAATGTAATACACCACATTAACAAAAGAAAGAATAAAAGTCTTATTTTATCAATAGATGCAGAAAAAGCATTTAAAATACAATATCCATTTATTATGAAAACACTCAATAAAATAGGAATAGAAGGAAAGTAATAATAAAGGCCATCTTTGAAAAACCCTCAGCTAATGTCATACTCAATGGTGAAAGACTGGAAGCTTTTCCTCTGAGATCAGGAACAAGACAAGGATGTCCACTCTCCCCACTCTTATTCCAAGGCAGAGCAATAAGGCAAGAGAAATAAGTAAAAGGTACCCAAATGGAAAAGGAAGAAGTCAAACTGTCACTTTTTGCGGATGACATGATTCTTTAGAAAACCCTAAGACTCCACCAAAAACTATTAGAAACAATAAACAAACACAGTCAAGTTGCTGAATACAATATCAATGTGCAAAAATCCATTGTCTTCCTGTATACTAACAACAAAACTTCAGAAAAAGAAACGGGAAAAAAAATTCCTTTTGCAATTGCTATCAAAGAACAAAATACTTAGAAATAAATGTAACAAAGAACATGAAAGACCTATATATTGAAAATTACAAAGCATTATTAAAAGAGACTAAAAAAGACACAACAATATGGAAAATATCTCATGTTCATGGATTGGAAAAATCAACACAGTAATGGCCATATTACCCAAAGCAATATACAGATTTAATGCAATTCCTATCAAAATCCCAATGGCATTTTTTAAAGAAATAGAATGAGAAATCATCAGATTTGTATAGAACCACAAAAGACCCCGAATAACCAAGGCAATCCTGAGAAAAAAGAATGAAGCTGGAGGTATCACGCTACCTGACTTCAAATTATACTTCAGAGTTACGAAATCAAAACAGTATGGTACGGCAGAGAAACAGACACATAGATCAATGGAACAGAATAGAGAACCCAGCTATAAAACCACATTTATATGGATAGATAATTTTCGACAAAGGAGCCAAAAACACACAGTGGAGTCAAGATAGTCTTTTAAAAAATGGTGCTGGGAAAACTGGAAAGTCATATGCAAATGAATGAAACTGGATTACAGTTTGTCCCTATGTATAAAAAGTAATTCAAAATGGATCAAAGACCTAAATATATGACCTGAAACAATAGTTACACAGAAGAAAACATAGGTACTAAACTTATGGACCTTGGTAGTAGAAAAAAAATCTTATGAAGTTGACCCCACAGGTAAGAAAAGTAAAGGCAAAAATAAATGAATGGGACTATATCAAATTAAAAAGCTTCTGCACAGCAAAAGAAACTGACAACAAAACTAGAGGCGCCAACCAGATGGGAGATGATATTTGCAAACAGTAGCTCCAACAAAGGTTTAATTTCCAAAATATATAAAAAACTCATAAAACTCAACACCAAATAAACAAACTCCCCAGTCAAAAGTGGGCAGAGGATTTGAAAATACACCTCTCCTAAGAAGACATATGAATAGCCAGTAGATATATGAAAAGATGTTCAACCTCACTGGCAATTAGGAAAATGCAAATCAAAACTACAATGAGATATCACCTCATACCTGTTAGAGTGGTCATTATCAACAAGACAAGCAATAACAAGTGTTGGAGAGGTTGTGGAAAAAAGGGAGCCCTCATTTCCCACTGGTGGGAATATAGACTAGTACAACCACTACGAAAAGCAGTCTGGTGATTCCAAAAAAATTAAGAACAGAGCAATCCCTTTCTTGGATATATATCTGAAAAACTCGAAAACATGTATACGCACCCCTATGTTCATTGCAGCATTATTCAAAGTGGCTAATTCATGGAAACAACCAAAGTGTCCTGCCATAAGAAAGGATGAAATAGCACCATTTGCAGCATGGATGAATCTTGAGAACATTATGCTAAGTGAAATAAGTCATAAAAAACTAAGAACCATATGATTTCACTCACATGTGGGATATAAAACTGAAACTCGTGAACACAAACAGCAGAGTAGTGGTTGCCAGAGAGAAGAGGAGGGGAAGAAGGGGGTCCTAATATATGGTCACAGGAGATTTGACTGTGGGTGGTGGGCACGCAATGCAATATACAGATCTTGTAACATAGAAACTCACACCTGAAACCTGTATGTTCATGTTGAGCAATGCCACCCCAATAAATTTCTCTCACTTCACATCAAGTAGAACAATTTCTAGGGTAAGAGGAATAGAATTTTAATTTCTCTATTTGATCTGCGTACATGACCCTAAAATCACCGCCTTCCCTTATTTGCCTCTGAATGAGTTGCCAAAAAAGCCACTAATGTTCTACCTTGTGCACTTTAGTGAACTCACTCCCACACTTACTGCTAAAAGATTCTCTATTATTGCCACATCAACTGAAGCTCTGAAAACACAAGGAACCAGGCTTGTTCACCACCATATCCCATAATACCTGGTACAGAGAAGGCATACAATAAATATATATGAATGCAAAATTTGATTACCTCCTCAATGTCTCTTAAATTATGGTGAAATAATTTCTCAAGTTATATTTTTCTCTTACGCTTGGTACCTAACTTAGTATTTGTAATACCATGCCTATCCTTTATGATGGATTTGAGGGCCTTATAGGTCACAAAAACAATAAAATACTAAAACTTAAATAAACGCAAATTCTTTGGAAAGTAAATATCTTATTGATATTCAGTTTTTATTTTATTTATTGTTAAAAAATTTTATTTACTTATTTTAGAGAGAGGGAGAGAAACAGAGAGAAAAATATCAATTTTGTTGTTCCATTTATTTATGCATTCATTTGTTGATTTTTTTTTTTTTTTTTTTTTTTTTGTAAATCGTCATCCAAGGTTATTTTCCCATTGATTTTTAGAGAGAGTGGAAGGGAGGGGGAGAGAGAGAAGAGAAACATCATGGATTGGTTGCCTCCCACACATGCCCCAGGGATCAAGCCTGCAATGAAGGTTGGAATCAAACCCAGGACCCTTCAGTCTGCAGGCTGATGCTCTCTTCACTGAGCAAACCAGCTAGGGCCATTTGTTGATTCTTGTATGTGCCCTGACCCAGGATTGAACCGGCACACTTGGCATATGGGGAGGATAGTCAGGGCCTATAACATTTTTATTTTAAATTAACCCTGTATTTTCCAAACCAAAAACTTAGTAAGGATGTCACAGTTTTAGTTTGCAAATCTCATTGATGTCTGGCTTAACAGAAGATAGTGGCTTCTTGTACCTGCTTCTGCATTCAACCTGTAGTGATATGTTGTTTTATTTGAAGTATATGAAGTAAATGCAAACTCATTCAGATACATACTAGGAAAAGGGAGCATATTTTAATAGGCTTTTCAGATAGCTGAGGATATTTTTCTGTGATGCTATACCAAAAAAAAAAAGTTATTCAGCAAACATTTATTTAGCAATTACTATGTGCAAAGTACTGAATTAGGGGTATTTCAAATGACAGGGAATATGCAAAGCAGCAAATTAGGGGCATTTCAAGTGACAGGGAAGAATAAGAAGGATCCAAAATAGGCTTTTGCACTCAAAATGTTTTTAAAAATCATTATAGAATTTGAAATAGAGGGACAAAAATGAACAATGAATACCTGAATTTTGGAGCGAATACGTTAATACTGCTAATCAGGATGCTATTTTGCTAATTATAAATTTTCAACCTGAACTAAAAGGGTGGGGAGGGGGAAAGGACAAAACAGAGTTTATTCTTGAATTATTATTTATTTTATTATTTTCCATATGAACAACTGTACACCTACTTTTGCCACACCCTGTATGTAGGCGTTAAAAGACCTGGTTGGGTAAAATAGACTAGGTCTTTCCGTTTTATTAGTGTAGGGCAAGACAAGTAAAATACAGTACTGTATCAACAACAAACGTGGGGGGAAAAGTCTAATTTTTTCACCCAAATGTTTATAGTCTTTATTTTGGATGGTAGCATTCTTGGCGAATTTTCATTTTTGCTCATCTATTTCCTAAATGTTCTATAAGAAACAGTTTATTACTTATGTCATAAAGATACATGCCGTAATATTTTATATAACCATTCTTACGTTAATCAGAAATAAAAATCAACGGACGGCCAAGAAGCAAGGGTGGCCCTAGCCGGTTGCTCAGAGGACAGCGGGCTGGCCTGGCTCTGAAGGGTCCCGGGAGGGATTCCCGCCAAGGGCACAGCCTGGGCTGCAGGCGCAACACCGGCGGGGAGCGCGCAGGCGGCCGCGGATCCGATTCTCTCTCACCGCTGATGTTTCCATCTCTCTCCCTCTCCCCTCCTCTCTGAAGTCAATAAAAATATATTTAAAAATAAAGGAGCATAAACTTTGTATTTAAATGACATATTAACAACTACAGTTTTGGTGAGTGAAAGAGGAGGAACTAAGGCGTGAGGAATAAGATCCAATTTCTTCTTTACCAAAAAGGCAGACATGCCAGATTGGAAACGATTAGTGGCTCCGTCATAAAGGAAAATGAGGAACACATATGAATGATTTGACAGATAAACTGGATGCAAACAAGTGACATAAAAAGCTGAAACAGGGAGGGTAACGACCCCTCAGTAAGCAGTGGGGCAGGCGATAAACTGAAACACTTAGCATGAATATTTTTTAACCTAGTCGGCTTCGGTCTATATGGAGAAGACACCAAAGTGAAAGAGCCGCTCAGCGGACTTAAGAAAATGCCGCAGATTCGTGACAAAGGAAGCCCTTCCCCGCAAACTTCAGTCGCGTGGGCGGACTATATCGCGACAAGAAACCTGTGGGCCCGCACCACCGACTCCTCACCTCAGTAACTCGCACAACCACCAACCCCTTTCGGTGGCCGCCATCTTCAGTCGACCCCGGAACTCAGGAAGCGCTTCGCTATTTCTCTTCTCTATTGGCTACTGAGGTGTTCCTCCGCCTCCACGGGGCTGGATGTGCGTTCCAATTGGTTGATGGTAGTGGCTTCCCACGGCCTTGCAGCCAATAGCATCTCCGGGGCGGAGTCAAGTTTTCAGCGTGTGGAACACGGGTCCCGCGCTCATGGGCGGAGCTGTCGTGGGAGGTGGGCTGGGAGGGCGTGGCCTGTGATGGACAGTCGGTTCTCCCGCCCAGGGCCCCCTCCCTCACTGGGAGCTCGGGCTCGGGCACCCCGGCCCCCATCGCGGAGCCCGTCACCCGTTGGAAATCAACGGGACGCGCTGGCGTGTCTCGGATCGATTTTCTAGGTGCGGAGTTCACTTCCGAGGCTGCTGCGGCGTCTGGGGACCGCGGTGTCCCAGAGTCAGGTTCAGGCGCGGAGCTGGAGAGCGGACCTCACGCGGGCGCCTGCAGCACCTCACCGCCGCCGCCGCGGTGGGCGACCCCCGGGGTCTACACCTCCGGCCCCGGGTCTGGCGGCTCGCCCGCACTCCTTCCCTCCCCTGCACGCGTTGGAGCTGAAGACTGAACCTGAGCGCACCAGCCCGAGGTAGCGGAGACCGGGAGACAGGATGGCCCCTCTAGGGGTCCCGGCTCGACCGATGACCCTGAGGCGTCGGCAGCCCGGCCTCCGGTTCGAGGGTGAGGGTCCGAGACCCACCCTCCCCTCTCGCTCTCATGCCCGCGCCCCCAAGGGCCGGGGGTGCGGTGACACGCAACTTTGAAATAGTGGGTGGGGCGAAGGCAGCGGATCCCCTCATCCGAAATGCTGGGGTCGGTTCCCATGCCCCGCCTCTTGTTAGAGCCGAACCGCAGAGATGCCGTCCACACCAGGCTCCCCTTGCCCCTGGGTTTTAATACCGCCTTCTTTTTCACTAACTAGGTGACCGTCGGGCTCTGGACCGGATCGCAGAAGAAATAGGCTTCTCCGGGAGATGATGCCTGGACTGGAGAGGCAGATTACAGCTAGGGAAGGGGCCAGTAGGAAAGTAAGTTTGCCTCCCCCTGCGCTGTGTGGGCGCGCCTACCCCGTGGACGTTCCACGTCCACCTGCTCACCTGCCCTCCTCACTCTGCTCGGGAGAAGGCGGGGCGCGAGGGCCGCTCCCCCAGAGGAGCCTGGGTTTGCAAGAAGAGCGCTCTTTAGAAAGGACCTGCCATTGCAGTAGCTGATTTTTAGTAGCTGATTTAAAACCCAGCACTTTTCTATTCGCCTTATGCTGGAGAGGTAAAGTGAGCGTTGAGTTGCTGCTTAAGAGCCCTAATTACTCAAGACGATTACGTTAATATAATATTAGCTTAATATTATATTAACTTAATATTATTAACAATATATTTTTTGAGAAGTTATTCAGAGTTGGTGCATATACGCCTTTGTGGTCTATCGAGGCCCTGCAACATTTTTAAGAACTATTTTCCATTATTTTAGTTATACAAAGTAATGCATTAACACAGCCTCTTAAAATGCGGATAGTACAGAAATATTTAGCATGGAAAGCAGATCAATTTTCTAATTCTTTTGTATTCATGTACATGTGTTTTCATTCATTCAACAAACATTTTTTGAAAACTACCAAGTTTCAGGCAGTGTTGAAGAGCTGAACATACAGTGGTTAAATACATATATTAATGTATATATGTATGTCCAGAGAAATATTTAGGTTTTATATGTGCAGTTTTAAAATTTTTGTTTGTTTTACATAAATGAGATCACATAGTGTGTATTCTCCAACATCCCCCCCCCCCCATATAAGAATATATTTTGGAGATTATTTCACATTAGTACGTAAGTATCAGTTGTATTCAGTTTAATCTCTACACACAGTATGGATGCCTTATAGTGTGTTTATTGTTTCCCTGTGAGTGGACATTCTGGCTTCTTTTTTCTTTTCCCCTCACAAGTCAGGCTGTAGTCCCTGTGCATGCTTTTTAATGCTGACATGAGTATTTCTTTAGGATAGAAATAAGCCTGGTTTGCTGGTCTATCCTGAAATTAATTCAACATAATTGTATGTCCTATTGTGAAATTCATCTTGGTTTTGGTGCCATAGAAATGAAAGAATGGATTGATGGATGGGTAGTCTGGTCAATAGAAGATTCTTAGTGTGATGACTTTGTATTTAATGGAGGTGTGAGGAGAACACGTGGGGGAGGGGTGGCTCGTACAGAGTAGGACAGCCTACCAGCCTCCTGCAGTTGCCCCCACCTCTGTACTTATCAGAAAAATCTTATCCTTCCAGATCAAGCTTAAGACCTGCCTGTTCCTTGAAACTTTCTGTAACTGCCTCTGCCCATGCTGACCTCACCCTCTTCTGGATTCCTTTGATAATAGTAATAGCCAACATAAGTGAGCTTAGTGTGTGCTAGGCTGTTAAACACTTTATTTTCCTCTCTGTACACTCTTTCTCATTTAACCTTCACAAAACCTTTAGATGTAGGTATTATTTTCATGTTGTCACCATTTACTCAACCAATGTTTTTTTTAGTATCTACTGTGTGCCAGGAATTCTAGGATCTGGGGTCCAGCTAAGACAAAGACCCTGCCCTCAGGAATTTATATCTTAGTAGGAGATACAGAAAAGAAAGAGAATAAACAAATATAATCGTCCCACCTTACCCACAGTTTTACTTTCCACAGTTTCAGTTATCTGTGGTCCAAAAACATTAAATGGAAAATTCCAGAAATAATTCGTAAGTTTTAAATTGTAAGCCATTCTGAGTAGTGTGATGAAATCATAAATCATCCTGCTCCCTCTCTACTGGGATGTGAATCATCTCTTTACCCAACCTCTCCATGCTGTATTTGCTACTCACTCATTTGTCAGTTAGTAGCCGTCTTGGTTATTGGCACTTGTGTTCAAGTAACTCTTATTTTACTTAATAATGAACTCAAAGCGTAAAAGTAGTGATGCTGGCAATTCTGATATGCAAAAGAGGAGCTGTAAAGTGCTTCCTTTTTAAGTGAAGAGTTGAATACAGTATAATAAGGTATTTTGTATTCTTTTTTTAAAATTAATTTTTAAAATGTATTTTATTGATTTTTAGAGAGAGAAGAAGGGAGAGGAATAGAGAGAGAAAAACGTCGATGACAGAGAAACGTCATTGATTGGCTGCCTCCTACTGGGGCTTGAACCTGCAACCTGGGCATGTGCCCTGACCAGGAGTTGAACTGTGACCTCTTGGTTCATGGGTCACTGCTCAACCACTGAGCCACACCAGCCGGGCCTATAAGGTGTTTTGAGAGAGAGTGAGAACATTCACATAACTTTTATTATAACCTATACTAAAGGTCCTGTGCATGAAATTCGTGCACGGGTAGGGTCCCTAGGCCTGGCTGGCTATCAGGGCTGATCTGTGGGGTGATTGGGGGGGCCCCCTGCTGGCACCCGCCTTGGCTGGCCTGGGGTCTGCGGGCTGGGGGCAGCTCCTGCGTTGAGCGTCTGCCCCTTAGTACTCAGTGCACATCATAGCGATCAGTGATTCAGTCGATTCACATATTAGGCTTTTATTATATAAGATTGTTATAATTGTTCTATTTTATTATTGTTGTTGTTAATCTCTTATGTGCCTAATTTAAAAGTTAAACTTTATCATGCATATATATGTATAGGAAAAACATAACATGGATCGGGTTCAGTACTATCCTAGGTTTCAGGTATCCACTGATGATCTTGGAATGCATCCTCTGTGGATAAGGGGAGAGTGCTATACTGTTATTTCTGTACTGATAAGTACTATGAAGTAAATAAATCAGGTTAGGGGCATTAAGAATGACGTGGGATGGGGCAATGCTATTTTAAGTAGATGGTAAGGGAATTCTTCTCTGAGGAGGTGACATTTGAGTAGAAACCTGTGTGATTGAGATTTGGGGGAAGTGTTCTAGCAACCAGAGGTGTTAAGATCCTAAGTCAGGAGTGACCTGACTGATGAACAGGAAGAAATCCAGAATAGCTGGAAGCAGAGGGAAGGAAGCAGGAGTGGTAGAATATGAGTTAGAGTTAGACATCTTTACTGATGGGAAGCTGAGGCAGAGAGAAAGTAAGTAACTTGCCCAGGGTCCTATAGCTAGTAAGAAACAGATCTGGGATTGAGTCCTTGCTAGGCCTGTCTGACTTTCTCAAATATGTGTTTTCTTCCAAACTTACTTGATACTTGATACTTTTCTGAACACGTTGCTTTTCTTTGCAACTCTGTGTTTCTTAAGAGTGGAGACCAGGTTTATATCACTTAAAAAATATGCTCTATCGTGCGTAATACATGCACCATAATTGTTCTTGAATGAATGATTTATAGTTCCCCCCTCACTTTTTCCTCTTCAGAGGCCTCTTTAGCAGTGATCCGGAAAGGGGCATGATCCATGACCTGGGTCATTCAGCCTTCATTCCACAGACATTATAGAGCACCTTTTGTTTGCCTGGTGTTGGGCCCAGCAGGGGGATGGCAAAGATGAAGAGAGGTCAGCCCCATGCTCTTGGAGCTGGCAGTTATAGCTGCTAGCAGCGGTTCTCAACCTGTGGGTCGCGAACAATGAAAATACATCCTGCATATCAGATATTTACATTACGATTCATAACAGTAGCAAAATTACAGTTATGAAGTAGCAATGAAAATAATTTTATGGTTGGGGGTCACCACAACATGAGGAACTGTATTAAAGGGTCGCAGCATTAGGAAGGTTGAGAACCACTGTCAGCTAGAGAGAGGTGTGTCTACACTGTACAGTTGCCACAGGCAAGGATGATTGGTTAGTGTTCAAAAGAAGATTGTGCCTGAGTGAGGTCTTAAAGGAAGAACAGATATTGGCTGGGCACAAGTAGAATGGAGGCACAGGCAGAGTGCAAAAGCCCAGAGGATGGGAATGGTAAGATGCATGGGCCGGGTGGGGTGGGAGGGATAATGAATGGCTTGACAAGGCTGGAAAAGTGATTGTGGAAGGCCCTGTTTTTCAGGCCAGGAGTTTGGATTTTATCCCACAGACTAGAGAGTTTGAGCTTAGAAAAACAGTCCAAAGAAGAGGGTAAACTGGGAATCGGACTGCTAGAGACTTGCTATAGACCTTTGACAGTGACAACCTTGTTCAGATCAAAGATGGCGGGGTAGGGGGTGGGGATGGGGGCGTGGGGGGACTAACAAAGAACTGGGGGTCAGCTCTTTTGTGCCTGGTTCCCCGTGGAGTTGTCTTCTCAATAGAGAGTTGGCTTTCTAGTCTCCTCAGTGTCCAGAGTGTTAGAGGCCAATGGTAGTCCTAACAGCAGCACAGAGCTTAGTTGGTACATGAGTAACTGGGTCATAGGCTATGGGGGTGAGAGAACTAGATTTTAAATGCTTATTTACCTGACATACATTTTCTTCTTTGAAAGGATGGAGATAGCCCAGTGATATATTCCTCTTTACTGATACCATAGCAATAGGTATCAAGCAAGTGTCAAATGTGTGCAATATTATTTTCATCTATAGGATTGGAATTATTGCCAACTGAAATTCTGGAATGTCTAGGGGCTTATTTTTTTTTAAACTAAGTTAAAGGAGAAAATATGAACAGAGCAAAGGTTGATGAGATAAAATAGAGGGCAAAGCAGAGAGTGATGCAACTAACATAGCAAATAAGACTAAAAAACAGCAGCAATTGTGAAATCTGTGCTTTTAGAATGTAGCACTTTTTGAAGCCTTGGTTCCTCCAGAAACTAAAAATTACTCTGCATTGGGCATTAGACACATTTAAAGTTTTTTTAAAATTATTATTATTATAAAAGCAAATGTAACTCCATAATAGAAATTTGTAAATAAAGACCAAAGGGGGTGCGGGGCGGGAATTTACTCTTATTCCTACTGCTTTTAGGATGAGTGTTGTTAGCATATTTGTACACTTCCTTCATTGTTTGCTTTTTTCTGCATCTAGTTATTAATTTTTAGAAATAAAAAATATATTCTTGCAATTTAAAGATAACCAAAATTAACATCTTTGGTCTAGTTTCTCTTTTACCTGCCCCTGGATTCCTGTGTTTCCATCCTGCTGTGCCAGCTACAGTGCTGCGAACTGCCTTCTCTGCTCCTATATTAGAGAGACAGAATTGCTGGAGAAAATCAGGCAATCATGTGGTTGGTATTGCTAGCAAGTCCTTATTTCTAATTCTCTGCAAATGCCTTTCACTGTTTCTTGTCAACTTCCTGTGACTCTTACAAACCAACACCACTTGCAGCCAGCCCTGTGCTCAATCCCTGCCTTCCTTATTCTCAACAAATGACCTCAATTCTTACTGTGAGAAAATTAACACCATTGTGAATGATTTTCTTCAACTTGCTGCCTATCTCTACCTACCTTCTCCCAAAGTTTTATTTAGATGTTCAAACTATTTTCACTTCCTTATCTCTAGTCTCAGGACAGGCCTACCTTCTTTTTAAGCTCATCTCTTCTGCCAGTGTTCTTGACTTCTACCCCTTCCTCTCTGCCTGTTCAGGAGCCATTATTGGTAATCCCTTCTCTTCCCCTCTCTCTTCAGACTTCTCCCCTTCAGCCTATAAAGCCATCTGATTTACCTTCATTCTAAAATCTCTCCCATTAGCTTGTGTCTCCCAGTAGCTGTTGTACTGTTTCCCCCTTCCCTTGTTTAGTTTTCCAGAAAAAAATCATCTACATTTTTGTGTTTCCACTCCCTCATTCATTTTAAGATTTTTCTTTGATTATTTTATCAGTTTATTGGCTATAAAGGAAATATATATGTAAGCATATACTATACTCATACAGAGAATAACAAAGCATAATGAAATAGAGAATACCTGTGAACACCCCACCTGATCCAAGAACGAGAATATTAACACTGCCACAGCGTCTTTCAACTGTTCTTCCTCATCTTCTTGGATCACATAGAAGATTCTCTATAGAGCTAGCCACCATTCTCAATTTTGTATTTGTTGTAAACCAGCTTTTTTTTTTTTTTGGTAAAGTTTTATCACATATATATGAATACCCAAATAATACATTAGTTTTGTTTGTTTCTGAGCTTAATAAAAATGATATAGTATATTTAGTCTTCTGGGACTAACTTTTCTCACTAGACACTACATTTGTAAGATTCGTTGCTGTCCATTTTGGGAATATGGCACAATTTATTCATTCTCTTTGAAGGATGATGGGTGGTTTGTGAGTTTTTCCTGTTCGAGCAGTTGCCTGGCACACACTGGCAGTCTATCCACTTTCCTATTGCTTCACTATTTTCCTGAAACTTCTTGTTTAGGTTTCCATGAATGCCAATGGCATATCCTCTCTAATTATTATTTTATTGGTATACTACATTAAAAAAACCAACTGTATTGAGATACAATTCACATACTGTACAATTTACAGATGTGTGCAGTCATCACCACAAACAATTTTAGAACATTTTTATTACCTGAAAAAGGAACCCTGCACCTTTTAGTTATCACTTTGCATCTCCCCATGACCTCCATGCCTAAGCAACCACTAATCTTTCTGTTTTTATAAATTTGCTTATTGTGAACATTTCATATTAATGGAATCTTTGTCTTGTTCCTGATCTTAGTAGGGGGCAAGCTTCCAGTCTTTAACCATTAAGTACAGTGTTAGCTGTTGAGTTTTTATAGTTGCCCTTTGTCAGTTGCCCTCTAATTCCAAGTCTGTTGAGTGTTTTTATCATGAAAAGATTTTATAAAATGTTTTTTCTGTGTCTAATGAGATGACATGGTTTTTTGACATGGTCGGTGTATTATATTATTTAATTTTTGGATGTCAAACCAAATTTGCATTCCTGGTTAGGGTATGAAATCATTTTATATGTTGATGAATTTGGCTTTCTACTCTTTTGTTGAGCAATTTAGTGTTCATATTTATAAAAAATAGTGCGCCGTAGTTTTCTTGTGATGTCTTTGTCTGGTAATACTGGCCTGATAGAAAGAGTGAGAAGTGTTGCCTTCTGTTTTTCTGAAGGCTTTATTAAAAATTGGCATTCTTCTTAATAAGTTTTTGATAGAATTCATTGATGAAGCCATCTGAACTTGGGCTTTTCTTTTGGACATTTTTCTGATTACTAATTCAATGTCTTTACTTGTTATGGGTTGATTCAGATTGTCTATTTCTTCTTGAGTCATTTTTGGTAATGTGTGTCCTAGGAATTATGGACTGTCTATTTCTTCTAAGTTATCTAATTTGTTGGCATACAGTTATAACCCTTATTTCATAAGATAAGTTATAATCCTGCTTTCATTTTTGATTCTAATAAATTGAATCTTTTCTCTTTTTTTTTTTTTAGTCTTTCTAGCTAAAGGCTTGTCAATTTTGTTGATCATCTGAAAGAATCAGATTTTGGTTTTGACTGTTTTCTCTATTTTTCTATTCTCTATTTCATTAATTTCCATTCTATTAAAAAAAAATTGTTGCTCCCCTCTGGTACCCATCTCCCATTGCACTGCAGTAATTTCCCAATGAGGTCCCTCTGAACAATGTCTTTTTCCTTCCTTCCTTCCTTCCTTCCTTCCTTCCTTCCTTCCTTCCTTCCTTCCTTCCTTCCTTCCCTCCCTCCCTCCCTCCCTCCCTCCCGCCTTCCTTCCTTCCCTCCCTCCCTCCCTCCCTCCCGCCTTCCTTCCTTCCCTCCCTCCCTCCCTCCCTCCCGCCTTCCTTCCTTCCCTCCCTCCCTCCCGCCTTCCTTCCTTCCCTCCCTCCCTCCCTCCTTCCTTCCTTCCCTCCCTCCCTCCCTCTTTCCTTCCTTCCCTCCCTCCTTCCCTCCTTCTCTTTCCTCCTACTTTCTCTTCCTTGTTCTTGTTCTTGTTCTTGTTCTTGTTCTTGTTCTTGTTCTTGTTCTCCTCCTCCTCCTCCTCCTCCTCCTCCTCCTCCTCTTCCTCTCCTTTTCCCCCCCTCTCTCCCCCTGCCTTCCTCTTCCTCTTTCTCCTCTTCCTCCTTCGCCTTCTTTTTTTTTGATGGTCAAATAGCATGTCTCTTTTTAGCAATTCTGCGAGAAGATTCCAATGCTGTCATTGTCACAAGGAAGGGCTCACCTACTGGATCCTTTCTGCTCCTCAGGTCAAGTTAGGGAAGCACATATTTCCAACACAGGCTGCTCCTTGACTTTGAAGGATGTCAACCTGGGAAGCAGAAAAATGCCCAACGGGCACATCAAAAGCTTTGGGACTGATTTTTTAAACCTAAATACATTTAGAACATTAAGAAAAAAAAAAGTTGACTTTTAAAAGTAAAAAAAAAAAAAAAAAGTAATGATACTCGCCTCTGATGGAAGAAAGGCATGGGCGGGCGAGAGAGAGAGAGAGAGAGAGAGAGAGAGAGAGAGAGAAAGAGAGAGAGTGCGCCCTTGCTGGCATCCATTGTCTTGAGGGTTTTATTTCTCTTCTGCAGGTGGGAATCCTAGGGAAGGGCTCAGAGGAGGGTCTTAACCCAATATTCATTAGTTTCCCTGTTATGTCCTTCAATATGTTGATTCATCAAAATGAGTATATAGGGGAGTTTTGGATTGTTTTTTGGTCCATTTCACTGCTTTAACTTTTTAAAAAAATAATGAATCTTTATTGTTCAGATTATTACAGTTGTTCCTCTTTTTTCCTCCCATAGCTCCCTTCCACCTGGTTCCCACCCCACCCCATGCCCTTACTTATCCCCCACCCCCACTGTCCTTGTACATAGGTGTACAATTTTTGTCCAATCTTGTCCCGCACCGCCCCAAGCCCTCTTCCCCCTGAGATTGTCAGTCCACTCCCTTTCTATGCCCCTGATTCTATTATATTCACCAGTTTATTCTGTTCATCAGATTTTTTTATTCACTTGATTTTTAGATTCACTTGATAGATATGTATGTGTTGTCACTTTGTTGTTCATTATTTTTATCTTTACCTTTTTCTTCTTCTTCCTCTTCTTAAAGAATACCCTTCAGCATTTCATATAATCCTGGTTTGGTGGTGATGAACTCCTTTAGCTTTTTCTTATCTGTGAAGCTCTTTGTCTGACCTTCAATTCTAAATGATAGTTTTGCTGGGTGGAGTAATCTTGGTTGTAGGTTCTTGCTGTTCATCACTTTGAATATTTCTTGCCACTCCCTTCTGGTCTGCATAGTTTCTGTTGAGAAATCAGCTGATACTCATATGGGTACTCCCTTGTAGGTAACTAACTGTTTTTCTCTTGCTGCTTTTAAGATTCTCTTTTTGTCTTCTGCCCTTGGCATTTTAATTATGATGTGTCTTGGTGTGGTCCTCTTTGGATTCCTCTTGTTTGGGGTTCTCTGTGCTTCTTGGACTTGTAAGTCTATTTGTTTTACCAGGTAGGGGAAGTTTTCTGTCATTATTTCTTCAAATAGGTTTTCAATATCTTGCTCTCTCTCTTCTTCTGGCACCCCCATAATTCGGATGTTGGTACACTTGAAGTTGTCCCAAAGGCTCCTTACACTATCTTCATATTTTTGGATTCTTTTTTCCTTTTGCTTTTCTGGTTGAGTGTTTTTGGCTTCTTCGTATTTCAAATCTTTGACTTGATTCTTGGGATCCTCTAGTCCCGCGGTTGGCAAACTGTGGCTCGCGAGCCACATGTGGCTCTTTGGCCCCTTGAGTGTGGCTCTTCCTAAGCCTTAGGAGTACCCTAATTAAGTTAATAAAAATGTACTTAACATATATAGTTTATGTTTAAAAAATTTGGCTCTCAAAAGAAATTTCAATTGTTGAACTGGTGATATTTGGCTCTGTTGACTAGTGAGTTTGCTGACCACTGCTCTAGTCTGCTGTTGGATCTCTGTATATTATTCTTTATTTCAGTCAGTGTATGTTTAGTTTCTAATTGGTCCTTTTTCATATACTTGAGGGTCTCACTAAATTTCTCAGAGGTTTCTAGAAGATTCTTGAGTAACCTTATAACCGTGGTTTTGAACTCTATATCCAGTATTTTGCTTTCATCCATTTCTTTCATTTGTGACTTGTTTCTTTGTCTCCACATTTTGGCTGCTTCCCTGTATTTATTTCTATGTACTGGGTTGCTGCTAAGTCTCCTTGAGTTGATAGAGTGGCCTTGTGTGGTTGGTGTCCTATAGGGCCCAGTGGCTCAGCCTCTCCAGTCACCTGAGGTAGTCGCTCTTGGTGCATTCCTTTTTGGGTGGTGTGCACAGTCTTGGTGTAGTTAACCCTTGATTGCTGTTGGTATCACTGTGAGAAATTGACCTCCAGGCCAGTTGGCTGTGATAACCAGCTGTGTCTACACTGGAAGATGTGTTGTGCAGGAGACACCCTTATGGGGCAGAAATTGCTTCAGTAGGGCTTTGGTGCTCACTGAGTCTGTCCCTTGAGTGTGTCTCTTATGGGTGTGAGGAGTTGTAATCTGGTATGGTCTCACTCTGACCACTGGGTATACTGGCTCTTGGGTCTCCAAGGAGATGTAAGGTCAGCCACTGTCTGGGGCTGCCCAGCAGGAGCTACAGAGACATCTGCAGATTCCCCCTCTTTTTAGGGGGTATGAAAGTGCCCATACAAGGCCTAGCTGTGAAGCAAGGCCGGCAGGGCCTTGGGCCTTCTTTTGGAAGCTCTGGGGCTCTCTGACTCAGCTGCGGTTTGACAGGTTTTAGGTGAAAGGACAGGCCATTCATATGCAAAAGCAGATGTGCACAGCTTGGGTGGGGTGGGGTCTCTGGGAATCACCAGGGCGGAGCTAACAGCTATGGCTGCCAGTCAGACCTGAACCAGAGAAGTCCCCGGTTCTCCACGTCCCACACCTCCATGCAGGAACAATGATTGCTGCGAGCACCTCTGAGAGAAAGCTGCCTTCATGTTTCTGTCCCAATGCCAGACAGTCCAGTTTCTCTTCGTATGTGCCTGGGTCCCCCAGAGTCTCGCCCGGAACTGGAGTTCAGATCAAGCGGGAGCTTGTATCCCCATCCTGATGAAAAGAGCAGCTCATCCAGGTGCCAGCCCATTCTGCACTTCCACACCTCCTACCAGTCTCAATGCGCCTTCTTCACCTCTCTAGTTGTGGAACTTCCACTCAGCCAGGCTTCCCGCGGTTCTGGGTGGTAGTTGTTCTGCCGTTTAGTTGTGGTATTGATGTGGTTGTGAGAGGCAGAAAGTACAGGTGCTCACCTATGCTGCCATCTTGGTTCTTCTCTCACCGCTTTACTTTTATCTTGGGTCTCTCTGGCTCTAATCAGGTTTTTTGTTATTTGTCCCCCTGACTTCATCCGTCCTTGGGTTTGGCTGGCACAAATGACACTAATGGAGTCTCTGCTACCTGCCTTCATGCCAGGGTGATTTAAGATGTTAATTCTCTGGTTAGAGGGGAGGTATAAACCATTTGCTCTCAAGTGTCCTTGGATAGGGAAGGTAAGCTCTTGCAATTCACTACCTGGCTGTAAATTGATCAGATTGTTTGGCCTTATTTAATTATCGTGTCTCAGTTTCCCCATTCTACTTGACAAGGAATTTTCCTAGCTTCTTACTATCTTGACTCATTCTTTCCAAACTCTCATAGGTTTTCATGAATAAATGTTTTGTCATTTGCTATATCCTTTAGGACCATTTCCAGAGACTTCCATCATTTTATTTTTTTGAATAATTTTCACTAGTTTCACTGGGAAGCTGGTCTGCAGAACTCCTCTTACTGTCATACCAAAAGTCCCTACCCCTCCAGTACATTTGACTTCTATTATTTAGAATTATATTCGGCTGTGTATAACAGAAAACCCAAAACAATCCCGTCTGTTGGTGAAGTCTGGAGGTGTGTGTCCAAGATTGGTGTGGCATCTCCACCTTTATCAAAGACCTCAGACTCTCTCTCTCTCTGCTTTAGCAAGCTGGAACACACCTCCACCTGGATACCTCATGGCCTTAAGATGGCTGCTAGGGCCTGCTGCACAGAGCGGAAATGAGGAAGGGGCAAGGACAAATCCTTTCTCTCTTTTAAGGAGCCTGACATACAACTTTCCCTTATATTTAACTAGTCAGAACTTTGCAGCAGTTTTCAACATTTTAAAATTAGAAGTCTTTATCGTGTAAAACTCCAGCTTTTTATCTTTGTTACAATCAAAGGAGGAGGCACGAAATTCAAAATTCGTTAGTGGCAGATTAGGGAGGCAGGAGAAAGGCAAAGCAGGGAAATCTCTGAGATTGGATAAAGAGTAAAATGAAAAGACATATACTTTTACATTGGTGAGTATAGGATAATTAACAGTTAACATTTACAGCACATAGAGAGATGGTATTTTGGAAACAAGATAACAACAAGGGATTCCTTGGTCTGGTGGGAAATTATGCCCTGAGGGGTCTGGAAAAAAAGGGGATTACTCTGACATTCCAAAGGTATCTATATATGTAAAAGCCTAAAATGCAAATTGTCCTTTCGGGAGTTCGACTGGGAGACCAGGAGTTCGATTGCTCACTATGATGGGCACTGACCACCAGGGGGTGGCACAGAATGAAGGAAGGTGCCGGCTGGCAGTCAGCAACCAGAAGGAATGCCCTGATCACCCTGATCACCGGCCAGGCCTAGGGACCCTAACCGTGAACGAATTTTGTGCACCAGGCCTCTAGTCCTGTATAATAACAGGCTAATATGCAAATTGACCGAATGGCAGAACCACCAGTCGCTATGGCGCTCACTGACCACCAGGGGGCAAATGCTCAATCCAGGAGCTGCCCCCTGGTGGTCAGTGTGCTCCCACAGGGGGAGTGCCCCTCAACCAGAAGCCCTGAGCTGGACTCATGGCTGGCTAGCGCAGTGGTGGTGACGGGAGCCTCTCCCACCTCCACAGCAGTGCCAAGGATGTCCAACTGCAGGCTTAGGATATCCTCTGAGGGCTCCCGGGCTGCAAGAGGGAAGCAGGCCAGGCTGAGGGCCGCCCCCCCCCTTCCAAGTGCACGAATGTCGTGCACTGGGCCTCTAGTGTTATCATAAATGCAAAAGACAGGCTCACTTAAGGTAAAGATTGACCTTTGTCAAGGAAGATACCTGCCTAGGTCATCACTACTCACCATGACTTGTTTTTCATTAAAAAGTTTTAATTTCAGACCATCCTGTGTGGTTACTTTAGGTCTTTGAGTTTGTAAGGCCTGACAGGCAGGCCTCTCCTGAATTTGTCAAGTTGAGTATTGTAACTGGACAAACAGTGGGTCTGTACTGTCTGGCACTACTTGAGCCAATTAAGCAGAGACTGGGTTGAATCATTATGAGCATTTATTCCAATACTGCCAATAATATGGGAGAGCGGCAGGTCATCCACAAAAATCTGCTCTACACCCCATCATAAGCTAGCTGCTTATATTAGGAAAAATGAGAAAAGATTACATGGGGAAGTAGCCAAAGGGTATACCAAATGGGCAGCTAACAGGTGAGCAGTGGGCTGGGGATCATCAGAGGGCTTAGTGATATGCAAGGGCTGGTGATGCTGGTTTGGGCAACAAAGCTGTTAATCTCTCCATGAAAATAGGCAGCTCCAAATGGGGAGGATGGGCTGCATTTCCAGGTGAGCTCCCAGGTCCCATGTGTAACTAACTGCCAGCCAGGTTAGAATGTGCCTTGTTTAGTCAGAACAAAATAATCATGGTTAACAGGGCATGATTAACATTTCTTATAATTCCAGCTGGTTCTCCAACATTCTGTTTCTACTCCTATCAGTATGTGACCCCTTTTTCATCCACAAAACTCTGATGACTCTAGGCCTGTGGTCAGCAAACTGCGGCTCGCAAGCCACATGCGGCTCTTTGGCCCCTTGAGTGTGGCTCTTCCTAAGCCTTAGGAGTACCCTAATTAAGTTAATAACAATGTACCTACCTGTATAGTTTAAGTTTAAAAAATTTGGCTCTCAAAAGAAATTTCAATCGTTGTACTGGTGATATTTGGCTCTATTGACTAATGAGTTTGCCGACCACTGCTCTAGGCCATTTGACAACGTGGCTGGAACCCAGAAGTAGCTGTCTCTGTTGGGTGGAGCAGGAGCTCTTCATGTGGCCACAAACCCTACCCCAATCTATGTAAAGGCAAGGCCAGAGGATCCTTTTAAAACATTAAAAAGAGTCCTGGCCAGTAATCTCAGTGGTTAGAGCATCAGCCTGTTCAGCAAGGGTTGAGGATTGGATTCCCTGACAAGGATATGTACCTGGGTTCAGATGCATGTGGGAGGCAACCAATAGATGTGTCCCTCTCACATCAATGTATCTCTCTCTCTCTCTCTCTCTCTCTCTCTCTCTCTCTCTCTCTCCCTCCTCCCTCCTGTCCTTCCACACTCTCTAAAAATCAATGGAAAAAAATATCCTTGAGTGAGGATTAACAAAAAAAAAAAAAAGAAAGAAATTTAAAACAGAGTTTATTCAGATAATGATTTGCAAACCATGGAACAAACTCCTGGTATGAACAGAGAATACCCTTCAATGGAGGGGATAGGACAAGGTTTTTAAAGGCATAAGTTATGAGGAACTGATGATCAAAGCGGTGGGTTGCTAGGGGAAAAAAGAACACATACTTGGGTGATTCAGTGATCAAGAAAGTGGGGTTGTGAGATGAAAATAATGGGAAATATATGATTAAGCATTTAGCAAACTCCTAATTTCAGCCTAGGCCTTTAAAACAAAAAGATTTTTTTGTTTGTTCGTTTATTTTACCACACAATTATAGTACAGGGATTGTTATTTGTCGGCCATGCAAGGGGTACCAAAAGGGCAGTCATGCCTTGCAAGCAGTTTCAGAGCTCAGCTACAAAAATCCAAATTTTGGGCCACAAGTTACAATATTAAAGTTGTTATAAGTCCTCATCTATTACGGTCATTTAGTTTGCAGTGTCTACTCTTGATAGTATTTGAGCGTAGACTCCTGGTTTGGAGGGAAAAAGGAATGAGTAACTAAAGGAGGACAGTGCCAGCTTTGCATGGAGCATCTTCCAAATGTTGAATATTTGATATTTGTCTGAAAGTTTCGTTTTATAGCACAGGTCACATTCTGATCTGTCTGTATTTCATAGCAAGCAAATACGTTTTTGTGTATTCTCTATCATTGATTCATCCAGTAATATTTATTGAGAAGCTTAAGTATAAGCACTTTTTTAGTTCAGGGAATACAGCTGTGAGTGAAGAAAATAGGATTCCTGTACTTGTAAAACTTACATCCTAATCCTATATAATAACACCCTAATATGCAAATTGACCAAACAGCAGAATGACTGGTTGCTATGATGTGCACTGACCACCAGGGGGCAGACGCTCAACGCAGGAGCTACTCCCTAGTCAGTGTGCTCCCACAGGAGGAGTGCTGCTCAGCCAAAAGCCAGGATCATGGCTGGTGAGGGCAGCGGCAGAAGTGGGAGCCTCTCCCGCCTCCGCGGCAGTGCTAAGGACCTCTCAGGGATGTCCAACTGTGGGGAGCGGGCCTAAGCTGGCAGTCGGACATCCCCCAAGGGGTCCCAAACTGCGAGAGGGCACAGGCTGGGCTGAGGGCCCCCGAACTCCCGCAGTGCACGAATGTCATGCATTGGGCCTCTAGTTGGGAGATAATAAGCAAATAAGTAAAATATGTAGTGTCAAATGGTAGTTGAGTGTTCTGGAGAAAATAAACAGAAAAGGATACAATAGGAAGTGGGGAATTTTTGAAATGTAAACAGGATAATTAGGGAGAAGCCACTGAGTTTTGAGCAAAGACCTAAATGAGGTGAAAAAGCGAGCCATCTAGATATGGGGTGTTGGGGGAGGAATATTTCTAACCCAGAGAGCAACATAAAGGCCCTGAGGCAGGAGCATGCCTTACTTTGTTCTAGGAATAGTAGGATCAGAATGGTTTTAGTAGAAATGAATGAAGATGAGGAGTTTGAGGATAGGTTGACAGGTAATGGTGGGGCAGACTCTATATCAGGGGTGGGCAACCCCTGGCATGTGTGCCAAACATGGCACACCAGTAACTTTTGCTGGCATGCAAAACCTTCTCTTATAATCTTCCATTTACAATTTTTGTGAACATTTGAAATGACTTAAATGTTAAATTACAAGGAACTGGCAAGACATTTGATGTTATGTTTGGTTACATAAAGGCTTTTGAAAAGAAACTGGAAGTCTTTAAGAGGGATGTGGATGGTGAGAGATTTAGATATTTCCAAAACCTCAAGAGGCACATCAAAGACCTCCCAAAAGATGACAGAACAGACTGTCAAAGCCTTCAAAAGCTGTTTTTAAACATCATCGAGTCAACTATTGAGCAGTTCTTCTCAAGATTTGTGAAATTCAGAGGACTGAAAGAGACAGCAAAATTCATGAGGTTTTCAGACAGCATGAAACTGGAGGAACTAAACTTACAAATGTTTTCATGGATAGACATGGCTGACTTTGAAATGCAGTTGATTGAATTTCAGAGTAGCTCAATTTGGAAGCAGAAATTTGTTGACCTTAGAGTTGACTTGGAAAACATTGAAAAAAGCAATTAGAGACAGGAGTACCAGAGAGAAGTGTTGAAAACGAACTATTGAGCACTTGGAATGCCATTCCAGAAAATTTTTTCTGTTTACAAAACTTTGCAACAGCATTACTCTCCATGTTTTCATCCACATACGCTTGTGAATCTTTGTTCTCAGTGATGAATTTTGTTAAGTCTTGTGATAAAAGTAGCCTGATGGATGAAAGCAGTAGCTGTGCATATCTCTGAAAGTCAGGAAATATAAACCTGATGTAAAATCTCTGTTATCAGTGATGCAGCAGCAAAAGTCCCACTGATAATATCAAACGGAGTCATAAAGTTTTCTGTCGGACTATCAGTGTACATGTATACATTAAAAAATAAATGTACTTTTCATCTCATATACTGTGTTTTTGTCGCTTGAATGAATTTTATTATTTCTTCAAGGTTCTTCACATACATACACCTTAAGAGATATCAAGTAGGCGTAGCATGTTCTCAAAAAATTAGGGTTGGCACGCAGAAGAATTTTGAGTCAGAGATTTTGCTGGTTTTGGCATGCACTCACAAAAAGGTTGCCCACCTCTGCTCTATAAAGTTCTCTAGGTCATTTAAAGGAATTTGGGATATACGATGTATAAGGAAATTCCCTGGAAAGCTTTTAGAGGAATGTTCTCATCTGACTTCTCCTTTAAGGGCATTCCTCTGGCTTTTGTGTTGAGAATACACTTTAGGGGTAAGAGCAGAAGCCAGGGGTCACTTAGAATATTATTTTAATAACTAGAGGCCTGGTGCTTGAAAATTCATGCACTAGAGGGGGTCCCTCAGCCCAGCCTGCCCCCTCTCACAGTCTGGGAGCCCTTGGGGGCGGGAGGCGACCCAGCAATCAGGGGAATGCGATGCCCTCATCACACCTGTGCTGCTGTCACTGCCGGCAGTGCAAGCCTCAGCCAGCCCTGGTTACCTGAGCCTCGAGCAGCCCTGGGTGGCTGGGCAGCCGCCATCCAAGGCTTGCCTGTGCCTCAAGCCGGCCCTGCGTGTCTGGGGGGCTGAGGGCGGGTCCAGCCGCACTGCACACCTACCACCCCCCCCGCCCCTGGCGGGACTGAAAGGAATGGGGGACTCCAGCGGGGCTGAGGGGACTGGGCGCCACCATCTTTGTGATGGTGTTATGGTCAATTTGCATATTCCCTCTTTATCAGATAGTATGCAGGTGAGATGTCCTAGTGGCTTGGACCATTGTTATAGTGGAGGTACTGAAAATTGATTGGATACTGGATATATTTTGAAGATAGGTCTGACAGGACTTGCTAGACATTTACCTGTGGTTTAAAAGGAGATGATTCTTATCAAGGATGAATCCAAAACTTTTTTTTCTGGGCAAGTGCAAGGGAAGAATTGCCATTCACTAAGATGAAGAAGCAGAGAAGAGGCAGAATATTGGGATCTCAGTTATAGACAAGTTAATCTTTGAGATGCATGTTAAATATCCAACAGAAGATGTTGTTTAAGCATTTGGGTTTAGAACTGTAGAGTCTGGGAGTTGTTGGCTGTAGGTGGTTCATCTACTGGACTGAATGAGATCACCAAAGAATGAGTATAGACAGGGGAGAGTTAGATCCAAAGGCTGAGCCAGAGCCTCTACAGAGTTTTGGAGACTAATAGGCTCTTGTGAAGGACTCAAGAAGGAGCTGTCAGGAAGATAGGAGATAAACCAAGAGGGATGGGTATGTGGAGACTGACTTTGGGAGCAGGGACAGCTTCCTGGGCAATGAGAAGCACTCGTTCAGGTGGTGGTTGAGTTGTTTGCAAGTTCTTTCTGATTGCTTCTGTTATTTCAGGGCAGCAGGGAGCAGGCTCATCAGGGCAGATTGAGGGGTGGGGAAGTGGGGGTCTGAGGAGTGGGGAGGTGTTGCGTTGTCATTCAGGAGAGTGAAGAGGACTAGGCAGAGGTAGTTGGACTGCTGGTGATACCAGGGCCCTCTCCAGATAGTAGTCATGATCAGCGTGGCCAGCCAGTCTGAGTGTTGTTAATCTAAAAACAACCAAGCCTGTAAAGAATTTTTGTGAGTTTATTTGAGCCAAACTGTCCACAATTGCCAGGAAGCAGAATCAACAGATTGGGATAATGCTCCAGAGAATGGCGGTTTTTCACCTATTTTTATACATTACAATCAAAGGAGCAGACAGTAAGTGGGTTGCATGAAATCCATTGGTGATAGATTAGAGAGGTAGGAGAAAGCAAAGTGGGGAACCTCTGGGATTAGATAAAAAGTAAAACGGTAGACACATACTTCTTTTACTGAGTTGGGTACAGGATAGTTAACAGTCAATAATTAACATGATAACAATAACAGTGAAAGAATTTGTGGTATCTGTCCTGGTGCCCAGGGCATTTGGTTGTGCCCTGAGAGGTCCGGAAAAAAGGAAAGTTACCAGTTACCCTGACATTTCAAGGATATGTTATCGTAGATGCAAAAAAACAATGGGCTCAGTTAAGGTAAAGATTGACCTTGTCAGGGAAGATAGTGGCCTAGGACGTGACTACTCACCATAACTGCTTTTAGTTAAAAGTTTAAATTTCAGACCATTCTTGTGGTTACTTTAGGTCTTAGATTTTGCAAGACTGCCAGGCAGGCCTTCCCTGAGCTTGTCAGGTTAGTATGTGGCCCCTTTTGTCCACAATGTGTTTTGTTTCCTCCTTGTTCCAATGCGGGAAGACAGACTTGGAGTCTATTGGAACATGGAGGTAACCAGTGCTGGTGTTGTGCCAGGTTGGGCGCCAGATGAAGAGGGCGGCCAAGGAGGCTGAAGGTGCATATCATTAACTGTGAAATCAAAGTATTGACTTTTATACTTTGATGATCCTTTTCTCTTTGTGGCCCTGTCCAGTCTCTTCATAATTTAGAGCCATTGTGATTTTTTTACACTAGGCTGTTAAGCCACGTGCAGTTTTAGTTAAGCACACTCCCGCTAGTGAGCTGGCCCGGGTGTTCTTTGTTGGTCTCCTGTTAATACAATGGTGTAAAAGTCATGCAGAGCTAACAGTTTCAATCTTGAAGTCACCAGGTCCTGGGGGTGTGAGGAGCGGCCACGCAGAAGTCCAGGCCCAGCAGTTCTTCCCTGGCAAGTCTCCCATATCCCAGTACCTAATGTTTGAATGATTTTTTTAGTATTTTATTACTGCCCTCTACTGTTCTTTTCTCCTAACTTGCTAATAAATTCCTGAAAGCAGAAAGTATCTTCTTTTGTGCATAACACTTAAATATTTGACTGTCAGGCTCTAAATTATGTTCATTTATTAATAT
Source organism: Myotis daubentonii (assembly GCF_963259705.1). NCBI lineage: Eukaryota > Metazoa > Chordata > Mammalia > Chiroptera > Vespertilionidae > Myotis > Myotis daubentonii. The sequence goes on from NC_081841.1 coordinate 129,546,502, forward strand.
TATACCCTGTTGTAAAAGATAGGCTGTTTGTACTGCTCATGTTCTCTGGGAACCTTCTGGGCCACTGCTTCCCAGCATGCAGCTTAGTGTCAGGTTCTGTCATTCTGTCCTGTCATAGGATCTGGGATTCCTCTGCCTGTCTTGGGAGGACTGACCCAGTGTTTTTTCTGAGAAGCCCAGCCCAGTGTTAGCCTCTAGCTGGGTGAGCAGGTAATCTTTGTGAGTGTTGAAATATTTGAATCAGATGTCCCCCCTCCAAATAGGGTCCTTTGTCCTGAAGGTTTACGGTAACCTGAGCTGCCCATCTGCCTTTGGGCCCAAACTTCTTACCTTACAGCAGGATTGTTTAGGACACCAAGGAGATGTTTATTTTTATACAGAAGAGATTCACAGAAACTGAGAAGGTGGGTAGGGGATAAGCAAGATGAATTTAGTTTGGAAAATAAAATTTGCACATGTAAGAGACAAACTAATTTAGTCTGGGAGACACTGAAAGCCTATAGTTCTGGGAGGAATATGTGAGAGACTAATGGAGTTTGCCCTGGCATCATCATAAGGGGGACTAAGAGCACCGTGAGACTGTAGAGAGAAAGCATTCTGATCTGTCTGTGGTTTGGCTCAGCAAGTATTTATTTAACATCTGATATTTGTTCACCCCCTTGTTAGGTTTGTGGACAGATAAGATGGAAGAATCTCGTCTTCCAGGGGCTTACAGGGTTTCCCGCTGCTGAGTGTATGCTGGGCATCATTGATAAGTAGGGCCTGATCTGAGTGCAGCCTCAATGGAAGGAGACTTGTCATCTAGTATCCATGAAGGCTATTAGTTTGTAGTCTTGACACTAGGGATACTGGAATTCAGAGAGAGCTCTGCTAGGGTGGAGGCGCCTCTAAGGCGAGGCAGGACTTAAAGGATAAGGAAGATTAGATGGGGAGGGGCTGGAAATTTAACAGTCAGGAGAGAGGAAAGGAGAAGGTTCTAGAAAAAGGAGTTTGACTTGATTCTTTAGCCCGGGAAAGCGGCTGGAGCCCTGGCTATTTCATAGGATTTTATGGGAACAAAGAAGAATCCATCATTTTCACCCATAGACAGGCTTTCCCTCCAGCCCTCATTTCTCCTCATTTCTGCCAAACTGGAAATGGCATTGTCATCCTCAGGTCCTCTCTTTGTGTCACCTGCTGTGATCAGTTGATGTTGAGCCTGGAGGACATCCTTATCCCCACTCTACTGTTAATTCTTTGCTCCTTATAACCCTGCTAGTATAATCCTCCTCCCCTGGGTCTTCATTCCTCTGCCTGCCCAAACTGTTATTTCTAAATCACAAATATAATCACGTAAGTCTTCTGTTAAAAACTGAAGATTCTCCACTGTCCACAGTGCAAAATCTAAACCTCATGCCCTTTATAACCTGGCCCTGTCTCCTTTTTCTGGCTATGATTTGGGTCTGAGTGACCATTTAAGAGAAGAAAAAGTATTTTACAGTAAAGTATACTTTTCATAGTGCACAGTGCTAACAAGATAGACCATTCAAAAGCACTTGGGATATATGGTGCCAACGTACTTTCCTTATTAACTACTCACAGCTATTGCACAAAAGAAGCATTTTTATTTATAATGATTTCATATCACCAAGGAAAAGTTGAAATAAGGATAGTAACTCATATTTTAAAAGGCAGTAGAAAGATAAATTATACCTTTGGGGAGATTTCCACTCAAAGTGGCAAAAAGTTTTTTAAAAATCTGGTGCTTAAAGGGATAAGACTCAGGTATCTGGAAGACCTATTTATCATGCCCAATAAAGGAAATGTGAGGTGATCAGCAGGCATCAATCCATAAATCTTAACAGATCCTATTAGGAAATAGGGAGGTCATAGGTGAGCAAGCAGGAGTTGAGTGATCGCCAGAAAGAAATCACACATATACTAGGCTCATCTCTGTTGGCTTCTGGGTGGGATTGGGGGCTGAGGCCCTTAGCATTAAATATCCCTTTTAGGTCACTGATTTAAATGGCATTTCATAGAAATGGAGGCAGGTTCTTTTTTGGCTGAGCACATGGCAGGTAGGAAGCCAACCCACACACAATTTGGAGTTGGCTGCACTGAGTCTGTTCCAGAAGTGGAGCGAACAAACGGCCACATCCCCACAGAGTGAATGGAAAACAGAAGAAAATAGAAGAGGGACCAAGGGCCTGTGGTGAATGGACCAGTGGTGAGGCCACCTCACCTCAGGAAGAACAGGTCTCTTGGTCAAGAGTTCTTGGGGAGGAGGAGGCACTGTAAGCAACCCTTAAGAGGCAGATCCTCAGTGACCTTGAGCAGAAGGGAATGTGTTCTTTTTAAAACATATATTTTATTGATTTTTACAGAGAGGAAGGGAGAGGGGGAGAGAGTTAGAAACATCGATGAGAGGGAAACATCAATCAGCTGCCTCCTGCACACCCCCTATTGGGGATCGAGCGTGCAACCAAGGTACATGCCCTTAACCAGAATCAAACCTGGGACCCTTCAGTCCTCGGGCCCAGGCTCTGTTCACCGAGCCAAACCGGTTAGGGCAAAGGGGATGTGCCCTAAATGTCCTCATTGGGTGCACACCCCTATGACTCCCCACTCCCCAGCAGCACATGGTTGGGGCGAGGGGAAAGTAATGCAGCGGACACAGAGTGACTGTCCTACCAACCGGCTCCATTCAGTCCTCAGTGTGCACACTCCACACTAACTTGTTCCAGGAGGTGTTGCCAGGATTAGTGGCTGGTGGAGCCGTTTCTCCCATGGAGGAATGAGGTCACTCCTTCTCCTTGTCTGTGGAGGGTGGGGGTGGGAATGGGAAGGGAGGCACCGCTGCTCACAGAGCTGGAGGCAGCCGGATTACCACACTGTCTAATGTCTCCTCTTAATCCTCCTGTGGAACAAATGGTAGCCTGAGAAGCCTGAATTGTGTGTTAGTTCCTGGCTGTTCTGTCACATATAAACCACGGGTAAGCTTTGTTATCCAGTGAGTTTCTGTAGTCAGTTCTTACTGAGGGCAAGCCATTCATTGGCCCAAGGAAAAACAAAGCTACAGAAAGCATGGAACTTTCTTACTCCTTGATAATTCAAGTCATGTTGCCTAGGAAATACTTCTCTCCCTTGATGCTCTGCACACCGCCAGCACTGGAGCCATGGAAGAGGCTGAAGTTATTCCAAGAAAGTGCTGGAAGTTTGGTAATAAAAAGTGGCCTTTCCCCCCTGCCTCTAGGTTGGGTTCCTGGAAGTGCACATGGCCAAAAGGAGACCTTGCTCAGCTTTGGGAGATGATTGTGCTGGGCTCCTGTACCTGCCTCCAGGTGTCCCAGCAGCTCTGGGCAGGAGCATGTGCGGGCCGTGTGCAGAGTCCCAGTGCCAAATGCAGTGTGATGAGTGAGATAAACAAGAGCAAATATACATACAGCAGTGTGCAGTCTGCTCGAATTCCTGAGGCTTGCTGCATGCCAGACCGAAGACTCGCTCGGCCTTTCCTGGGCTGGCTCGGGAGCAGAGTGGAAGCTGCAGGACTGAGCACAGAAAGTGCCTTCCCCATTGCTAGTTAGGGGGGTCCTTTTAAGGTGACCAAGTAGTCTGGTGAAGGTGAACTGCTTTAGTGGAGGTGAAGTGTGACCCTGGACACAGCAATGGAGAAAGCTGGAGGTGAGATGCCTAGGAGCCCTGACCAGTCCTTCCTAGCAACTCGGCATGACTCACAGGAGACCCTGCTGTCTGTCCACAAGTGGTGGTCCTTGAGGAGGAGCCCTCGGGACAGGGGTCCCACCAGGCAGATGCCTTTGGAGGAGGAAGGCTCTCCCCCATCAGAGGAAGGAAAATTTTCCCTGGAGGTTTTGAATGGAACACAGGAAATCCGCTCCAGTCAGGTCAGTGCAATTGCAGAAGGGCTAAAAAGCCAAGAGGGGGGTTGATCTGGTTTATAGATGGAGGTTTCTTCCATGTCATACATATGAAGGGTCAGGGGTGCAGATCGGGGATGGGGAGGAAGAGTATGAATATAGCATTGAGACCTAGCAGTCAAGGTGAATTTTCCAGAGATTAAGACTACGGTGGATAAATCTTGTTGGGTTTTATTGCTTCTTATTTTCAGGACATTTTATAAGCTTTTGTAGAGCAAATGTTTTCCAAAATGCAAATCAGACAAAAATGGATCTTTTTCTTTTTAAAAATTTTAAAATGTATACTTTATTTTGTTAACATCCACATTTCGACTCAATAAGCATTTCAAAAATGTTTCTGGAAAAAGAAGCTGCTCTTAAGCAAATGAAAATTTTGTTTAACTTAAAGGTCTGGTAATATTCAAAAGTAAGGCCGGGTAACATTTTGAAAAATGATGTCTTTTAGTAGGAATTTTGGGTGGGACCAATGTCTGTAGGGGGTCTTTTTCATTGTCCTAGGTACGCTGAGAGAAAAAAGACTAGTTAGATACCAAGGAAAACTTTCATAATTACTTTGCCCTTTTAGCAGTTATTTTTTTTTTAGTGTTATTTGTTTAAAAAGTCCCCAAAACTAAAATTTTGTGAAAAGAGATTTTTGAATTGTACTATGCAAGAGATTTATGTAGAAGAGATTTATGAATATGCATTTATGCAGTTCCTGGCCAGCTTTTATATTTTTAGCTCAGTGTCTAAGGTAGCAAAATAGTAATTTTTTTTTGAAAATGCTTGAGAAAACTTCTTTAAAATGAACTTTCTTCTGTCTTTTGGACTGGCAGAAGGGGAAAAATGTCTTTTAAAGCATAACTGGAAAAAACATGAAGTCTGGAGAGGGCATTCCTGCCTCCCCCGGTGTATTAGCAGGTTCTGCAGGTTGGGCTAAGCCTGTGAGGTTCCTAGAGAATTACCTCCTACCCACAACAGGAGCAAGTTAACCCAAGGGACCTCAGTGCCTGACCTGGGTGCTCTGGTCCCGGCTTCCACAGACCTTCTGAGCCTGGTCTCTTTTTAGAGTCTGATCTCTTCTTAGGCCCAGGACAATAGGCTGGAAAGGAATAGGCCCCTGCCTCTCAGAATCCCTCTTTGGGGGAATGGGAAGGGTAGAGGTTACTAGGGACTGGTTCCAGCTGGAAAGCAGAATTCCTCTTCCTCTCAGAAACAACTGCCCAGGACTCCATACCTATGACCCCACTGACTACTTTGGCTAATCGTGGCGGCTGTTTTTATTTGACTCTAGGGTCTGTATCTCTGATAGTATATCAGTCCTCAGTAATCAAGCTGTTGAATGAGTGAACAAAGGAGAAGTGGATTTATATTGTTAGGTTTGGACTTGACCATTTTAGAAAGCAATATACAGCATTGTATGTTGGGTGAGGGGTGCATAGATTGGATTTTATTTTTGCCTAGATGTAATCAAGCTAGCCCAGATGGCACAGGTATATCCCTGTTAAAATAAAGGGGGAAAATTAGATGTAGTGGTGTGATCCAGTCACTTAAAGAAGTCTCTACTGTTAACGTAAAAACATTCAAACTGTAAAAAATTTTTATGAGTTTATTTGAGCCAAACTGTCAACAATTTCCAGGAAACAAAATCTCAACAGACTGGGATATTGCTCCAGAGAATGGCAGTTTTTCATCTTGTTTTATACATTACAATAAAAGGAAGAGATGTAAGTGGGTTACATGAAATCCATTGGTGATAGATTAGGGAGGTGGGAGAAAGCAAAGGAGGCAGGTAGCTTCTGGGATTGGATAAAAAGTAAAATGATAGGCACATAGTTCTTTTACCCAGGTGGGTACAATAACAATGAAGGAATTTATGGTCTCTGTCCTGACACCCAGACGCATTTGGTTTTGCCCTGTGGGGTCCAGAAAAAGAAGTTACAAGTTACTCTGACATTTCACAGGCATATTATCTTAGATACAAAAAGACAATAGGCATAGTTAAGGCAAAGATTGACCTTTGTCAGGGAAGAAACTGGCCTAGGGCATGGCTACCCACTATAAACTGCTTTTAATTAAAGTTTTAATTTTAGACCATTCTTTGTGGTTATAGCAGCAGCAGTACTATAATATTATTTGTTTTTCTAGAACACTTATCATTGTATTTCTTTAATCTAGTTTCTTCAAAATTAGTATCAATAACAGATTATAAAAGTGTGGATTTGTTTCCCTTCTAGACAAATAGGGTATAGTGAATGTTAATACATTCTTGCACATTTGCCCTCTTTAATCTATCATGGATGTCTTTCTATGTCTTTCTATGTCAAGAGTGTTTGGGGTTATCAGGCAGGCAGGCAGAGGCAGTTAGGAGCAATCAGGCAGGCAGGCAGAGGCAGTTAGGGGCAGTCAGGCAGGCAGGTGAGTGGTTAGGGGTGATTAGGCAGGCAGGCAAGCAGTTAGGGGCAATCAGGCAGGCAGGTGAGTGGTTAGGGGTGATTAGGCAGGCAGGCAAGCAGGGGTGATCAGGCAGGCAGGCAGAGGAGTTAGGGATGATGAGGCAGGAAGGCGAGTGGTTGAGGCGATGAGGCAGGCAGGCGAGTGGTTAGGGGCGATCAGGCAGGCAGGCGAGTGGTTGGGGCGATGAGACAGACAGGCAAGTGGTTGGGGTGATGAGGCAGGGGGGCGAGCAGTTAGGGGCAATCAGGCAGGTAGGCAGAGGAGTTAGGGATGATGAGGCAGGCAGGCGAGTGGTTAGGGGCGATGAAGCAAGCAGGTAAGTGGTTGGGGTGATGAGGCAGGCAGGCGAGTGGTTAGGGGCGATCAGGCAGGCAGGCGAGTGGTTGGGGCAATGAGGCAGGCAGGCAGGCGAGCAGTTAGGGGTGATCAGGCAGGCAGGCAGGCAAAGGGGTTGGGGCAAATCAGGCAGACAGGCAAGTGGTTGGGGTGATGAGGCAGGCAGGCGAGTGGTTAGGGGCAATCAGGCAGGCAGGCAGGCAGGTGAGCGGTTAGGAGCCAGCGGTCCCGATTGCGAGAGGAATGTGTAACTTCCAGTTTAGACCTGATTCCGCAGTCCTAAACTGGCAGTCACACATCCCCCAAGGAGTCCTGGATTGCGAGAGGGTGCAGACCGGACTGAGGAACGCCCCTTGCCCCTGTGTACAAATTTCGTGCACTGGGCCTCTAATCCTATCTAATAATAGACAAACATGGTAATTGACCGTACCTTCACTACGCCTCCCATGGGCTAAACAGCGAGATATGCAAATTAACCACCAACAAAGATGGCAGTTAATTTGCATACATAGGTGCGAAGCGGTGGAGCGAAGACTGAAGGCGGCTCCGGCTGGAGCGAAGGCCTGGGTCCCGGGTGCTGGAGGGAAACCGGTGCCGGCAGCCAGGGGAAGGGAAGGCCTATTGCACAAATCTTTTTGTGCAACAGGGCTCTAGTATAATATAAATAGCTGAATTATCTTAATATCATTGTGTGACATTCCTTGTAACCAGTGATAATGCATGTATCTAATGTAGGTTTTTCAGATCATTATTTTATCATAATTCTGGGGAATAACTTAAGGGAATTATGTTCCTATAGAGCATAATTATGCTTCTGACCTAAACTATTTTTTTCCAAATATAAAAAAATATTCCAAGATACTGATAGTTGCTTAATAGTGACAGACCTTTTATTTAAAATTTCTTTGTTTAGGGGAGCTTGAAATATAGTGTTATCAGAAAAGATTCTGTAGCAAAAAAAAAAAAAGCTGTTGATAAAAATTTGATGAAGTAATTGTTACAATACATATATGTTAAAAGCAGTGGAATTCTCTGAAATGGTTAAAGCAGTAGAATTCTCTGAAATGGTTGATAGTAAAACTGAAATGAGAGTGTGAATGGGTTTCTGAGGTAATATTGTGAAGTGCTTCTTGTGAGAGGTCTTATAGTTTGTAAATTTCTAAATTTTATTTTGTTGTATGTAGTAAACAATATGTTCATATGTATGTATTGAAACTTGTTAATTTTATGTTTTGTTAATGCTACTTATTCTCCTGGGCAAATAGTGGATATACTAAATCCAGTTTCTCCATAAGGGTTAATGTTTTTTCTTGCTGTGGTCAAGTGAACAAAATAGGCAATCAAGGGTCATTTGTATGGAATTTTCCAGAAAGTGCAGTCTGCACCAGGCCTGGGGCTGGCCCTTAACGTCAGAGAGCAAGTTGTTGCACACACAGCCCAGGCACATAGTGGACCCTTATCAATGTCTGCATTAATTAATGCCTGAGTTTGGGTTAGTTTGTTTTTTTCAGTAGATAAAATTTAAATAATAATCACTGGAAGCTCTTTCTGGACTGTTGTGAAACTATGTTAAAGGACAGTCTGAAGGGGTTAAAGTGGGGGTAGGGGAATAAGTACACTAGTTTTAATTATTAGTTTTCCTCATCAGTAAAATGGTGGAAAATAAGTTCCCTGCATATCTCCCTGAGCTTCTTTTGAAGATCAAATGAGGCCATGTTTGTCTTCATAGTCAATCATTTTCAAATATTTATGATGTTAGCCTTTTTAAGTCGAGGCATGTCCACTTGCCAGCGGGGAAAAGGCCTAAGCTGCAGTTGGACATCCTTAGCGCTGCTGAGGAGGCGGGAGAGGCTCCCACCACCACCGCTGTGCTGGCAGCTGGCAGCCTGGCTTGTGGCTGAACAGAGTTCCCCCTGTGGGAGCACACTGACCACCAGGGGGCAGCTCCTGCATTGAGTGTCTGCCCCCTGGTGGTCAGTGTGTGTCATAGTGACCAGTCATTCCCAGTCATTCTGCTGTTAGGGTCAATTTGCATAGTACCCTTTTATTATATAAGAGGATTGTATTATTCTCCGTAAGAACATCTGTAATCCTACTTTTGCCCCACCCTTATATATATACAGATAGTAAAAAATCAGCTTACCCATAAATAACCTCAATTTTATGTATTAATACATAAGTATATGCTCTTGTAAGTCTATATGCCTATAAATTTAACATGGGGACATCGATTCCTCCTCATTGAGGGTTGTAGAAGCTGACACCCAAATGCCTGGTTTGGATATGATCTTTTCAAGTGGTCTCTTATGATCCTCCCTCCCCTGTGAATCTCTGACATCCATTGAATCCTATATAATAATGCCCAGTGACTGAATGGCGGAATGACCAGAATGACTGGTCAACCAGTCACTATGATGCTCACTGACCATCAGGGGGCAGACGCTCAACACAGGAGCTGCCCCTGGTGGTCATTGTGCTCCCACTGAGTGGGATGAGTGGCGTTCCCACAGTGGGCTGATCCCTTCAGGCCACACCCCCCACCAGTGCATGAATCCTGTTCACCAGGCCTCTAGTTATCAGATAAGAACAGAGCCAGGCAGGGACTCAGTCACAGTGTATTCAGGAGGATGTACAAAATTGCCACCTCTGCCTGTGTCCTGTCTCCTTTCCTAAGTGTAGTTGTTTTGAGTGTATTTGGAGTTAGAAATATATATTGAAGAAAGCAGAGAGAGTACTGATGTTCTACTGTAGTTTTCTGAAGTTCCTGAGGTAGCTAGAGGTGACAGATACTAAGGGATTAAGGCCAGGCTCAGCCTCAGGCAGCTGGCCTCAATGGTCCTGGCCACACCCTTACTTCCCTACTACATTCACTCTGTACTGCTCCAGTGGCTGTATTTCTTTCATTTTGCTTTTCTGCATTGTAGTCTCTTTCTGTAATTAACATGGCTAAAAAGAAAAAGTAACCTCAAAAGTTGTTTTTAAAAATATAGAGCCTGCTAGACTTTTGAGCTGGATTTAAATCCCAGCGCTGTTATTTAAATGGATTTGTGGCATTGGATAAATCTCAGTCTGTCTCAACAGTAAAATGGTGATAAGAATGCCTCCTTATAGAATAACCTTGAGTATTAGGGATATAGAATGTCATCCTTATAAAATAACACTGAGAATCATTAGCTATTTGCTATCATTGGGTCTGTGTACATACCAAAAAATCAGGACTTTTCTGTATTTTGAATTCATGAAAGTTTAGGAATATAGAGTTGTATGACGTGGAGGTTATATATTGGAAAAGTTGCATGACATTTTTGGCTTATACATGGTTAAGGGCATTATACACCCTTCAAAGTGAAAGAAGTCTCAAGGATAAGTGGGCAAATGGTACCCTACTTAAGGGTGATGTGGATCCATATGTAATTGAGAAATCTCAAAAGTGACTAATGGTTTTTCCACTATGTACACGATAGTATTGCTCTTTGATGTGTAATCACGGTTCTTTTCTACAACTTTTCAATTTTAGTTTGGCTTTGAAAACTTTAATCAAAACATGCCACCTGATTTCCAATTTCTTCATACCAGATTGGCCTATTTGAAGGTCTTATTTTTCTTTCCTTGCTCCATCTTGTTGAATCAACACTTTATATTCCTTTACCTGTTTTTACCTGGCACTCTCAGCAAATTCTATGTGACCTGGGTGCCTAAAGAGATAGTAAAGAATAGAAATTCATTTGGCTTTCCCTCTGTGAATCCCTCTCTCCTCTTGTATTTGTAACCCTTTCTTACTAATGCCTATCATACTAGTAGTTTATTAAAAATTCAAAAGCTTGCAAAAATTCTTCCCCAACCTGGTGTTGGGCCTGCAGAAGAAGTCCCAGATGTTTGTCTTCAAGGAGTACATAATTGAGTGAGAATTAAACAACACTAGGGCTTCTACAAGGTTTCCCCTGATACAGCATTTGTCGCCTGGGCCCACACTCTCCAGTGCTGTTGATGCTTGAAGAGCCCTTAAACCTAAACTTACTTGTTTGAACTCATTACATGAGTTTTTTTCACCACGAAGGATTGTCTTCAGAGTGGAATTAAAAGCATGCACACCCACCCACCACGTGTGCACACTTATAAACTATCCAACACTGAATAACTGTTAGGAGATTGCTTGTAAACCTTCAGATACTCTGCTGATTCATAAAGTTGATTATTTGCAAAGTGTTGTCCTCCGTAACTGCTTGTCCTTGGAAACCTGCCTGTCAGGAAGGGGGGGACCTCTGAGCATTGTTTGCTACAAACAAATAGCTTCCAACACTTCTGCTAACCCTTTTTGGCAGTAATCCAGGGATTAAGAACCAGCACTGTGATTTGGGGTTTGGTAAGGTGTAGTTAGACCTAAGACAAAAAAGGGATTTATTTTCCCAACAGACTGGGTGGTTGAGGTTTATGTCTTATTATAAGGAGGCAATTTCTGCTTACTAACATATTAAAGTGAATGTCCTTAGGTATTTTCTTAGTTTTCCCTTCATCTCTTTTCAGTTAAATAAATATTTAATTAATATCAATTACAATTTCAATCAAGTCACAGCTCTGGATCTCCTTTATACTCATGTTATTTTATTTCAATATTTCAACTAATTATTAGGATTTGGTAACACAATTTGGTATTATACAATAAGTTGTACAGTGAAAAGTAACTCTTCCCCTCTTATACCCTAGTCACTTGATCCCTTCAACTGTCCAATTCTCAAATTCTGTACTAGTTTCTTATATATTCTCCCAGAGACAATCTATGCATATATAAGTATCTATATGTATAATAATGTTTTTCTCACACAAATAATGCTAGCATACTGTGATAGATTCATTTTGGTGGCCCTTCCAATGAACTCCACCTCCCTGTGTTTAAGTCTTTATGTAATTACCTCCATATTGACTGAACTTGGCCAGGTGACTGGATTTGACCAATGGCGAACTAGTAAGAGTGATGCTTGATATGTGCTAGCACATGAGATCTGTTCTCTGGGAATGCTCACTATTGTGACATTCCCTTACAGAACCTACAAACCACCAGTTGTGAGGTGTACCCAGCCTAGAGGCTACATGGAAGAGAACTGGGGTTTCTGTGACCAACAGCTTCCAGACAGCAACTGGCATCAACTTGCCAGTCATTGTGATGAATGAACCATCTTGGAAGTGGCACCTCAGCCCGAGCAGTCCAGTCCAGAAAATGCTATGTGGCATAGAAAGCGAGCTTTCCATATTGAGCCTTGTCCAAATTGAAAATCTATGTGCATTCATTATAAACCACTAAATTTGGTGTCATGCAGAATAGATAACTGAAGGTACTATGTATTTCTGTGCCTTGCTTTTCACTGAACAATATATTAGATATCAGTCTATTTCAGTATTTACAAAGTTGCTTTAATCTTTTTAAGAGCTGGATAGTATTCCATTGTATAGCTGTGCAATGATCTAATTAATCATCCTCTTATTTATGGAAATTTATTTCCAATCCTTTGTTGTATGCTTCCTTTTGCATATAAACATATATATTTACTGGCTAAATATTTAGATATAGAGTTGCTGGGTCAAAGAATATGTGAATTTGTAATTTTAATATGTATTGCCAAGTTGCCTTCCAGAGAAGTGACATTCCCATTAGTTCTGAGAGTCAAAATGAGTGCCAATCTGAATGGTGAAAACTATGCCACAGTAAGGTTGGAATGTTACATTTCTCATTTAATAGTTTTTTATATATTATTAAGCCACTTGTATTTTCTTTTTGATGAACTACCCTATATTTTCTGTTGGGTTGTTAACCTTTTTCTTCTTTGAAGGACCTCTTTATGTGTTAAAGAAATTAGCTCTTAGTTTGCTTAATGTAAAGTCAAGCTTTTCCCCTCAGTTTCTTTAACTTTTGCCTTGGTTTGAGCAATTTTTTCTCTTATTATAGTTAGATATATCAATCTGTAATTTTATAGCTTCTGGATTTTCTTGTTTTTGTTTTGTCATATTTAGACTTTCCTCACTCTGAGATTATAATAGATATTCCCCCGTGTTTTTATCATTCTGCTTTTTATATCTTCCTTTTAAATCTATCTGAAATGTATTTTGATGTATACGTTCTAGATTTATATTTTTCCAGATAGATTTCTGAGGTGTGGCTATCCAGTTGTCAGTTAATACTGTTGAGCCATGTCATCCTTATATACTACATTTCCATATTTACACCATATATAATTTCAGTTTATTTACTGAAATCAGCAGCCCTACTTGGTTGTTGTCCCTTACCTAATCATTCCCTCTTTTCTATACTATTTTAGAAAATGCTATAGTAAGTATTTTTAAAAACAATTCTTTATAATTATTAATCTCAAACTAGCTTATGATTTCCTTTGTGGATATATAAATGAACATTTATAGTCGATTTGAGGCCTCATCATTATGAGAAGAAATCAGGCAATTATACTTGTACTGTGGTACATTAAGAAAATGGGTCCATTTAATTTGGTGACACACTTGTAATTTTATGTAATGCTACAGCTGTCCTGAACACTAGGGAGGACAGTGACACTCAGCAAAGGCAGAATTGAGAAGTTTCTTGTTAAACGCAACTTCCTGTTCTTCCAGCTTTTCCACTCCTGCCCTTCTTCCCCCAGCTCAGTTCCTCTGACTCATGGAGCATACTTTCAGATCTTTTTCCTCTGGTATATATGGTCTGACCCCATGGGGCCTGGAAGGTCTGCATTTGGAACATGCCGTGAGTTTGACATGCTTGAGTACCCTGTGATTATTAAGGATAGTTAAGCCCTGCTGAGAGATTAAGACAGACACACCTAGAATGAGATACGGAATTAAGGTGTTACCTAATCTTTGTATTTGCATTGCAGCCAGACCCCTAACTTAGAGCTGAAAGGACCAAGTTGGGGGGTGGTTTCAGGTACCGGGGGAGGGTTTCTTGGGAGATCTGTGGGCTGCTGTGCTTTCTGCCTCTGTCACAGGCCTGCATGCTTGTTCTGTGCTTGTAAACTGTGTCATGTAAACTCCTTTCCCATAGACATCTCCACATCTAGATAAGATAAAACATTTCACTAAGGTAGGCAAGTTGCCTTCTAGGTTCAGAATCACAGAATGTCAGAACTAAAAGGAACCCGTCTGAACTCTTTCATTTGATAAACACTATTGATCTTTGAACAACACTAATAAGTGGAACTTTGCAGTTCAGACCTGTGTTGTTTAAAGGTCAACTTTTTAGATCTAAGGTTGGGAATTTATGGATGCGGAGGGCCGGGTGTTAAGTTTTTGCGGGATCAAAGTTATATGAAGATTTTTGACTGTAGGAATTGGGTCAACTGTAATGTCTATAGCTTTCTTTCCCTGCATTTTATGCTCTTGTACTCTTGGGATGTTTAGACACCAGTGGCATTGCTTTCCATTTTCTCAGTGACAGACAAGGTGGGATAGTTTAGAAAAAAAAATTTGTTTTAAGAATAAAAAAAGTTATTTCTTTTTCTTTTAGATTCTGTCTAAACTTTCTTTGCCTACTCGTGGCTGGGAACCAACAATGAAACAGAGTTTTGCCTTTGACAATGTTGGCTACGAAGGTAGTCTGGACGGTATGTGCCCTTCACAGGCAATCAGTGGCACCATCAGCATTTCGGGCATGACTTGCCAGTCATGTGTAAAGTCTATTGAGGGCAGGATTTCCAGTTTGAAAGGCATTGTGAGTATAAAGGTTTCCCTGGAACAAGGCAATGCAATTGTAAAATACGTGCCATCAGTTTTGAGCCTGCCACAGGTTTGTTGTCAAGTTGAGGACATGGGCTTTGAGGCCAGTATTGCAGAAGGAAAGGCTGACTCCTGGCCTTTAAGGTCCTTGCCAGCCCTGGAGGCTGTAGTCAAGCTTCGAGTAGAGGGCATGACCTGCCAGTCCTGTGTCAGCTCCATAGAAGGCAAGATTGGGAAACTGCAAGGAGTGGTGAGAGTCAGAGTCTCACTCAGCAACCAAGAGGCAGTCATCACTTATCAGCCTTATCTTATTCAACCTCAAGACCTCAGGGACCATGTCAACGACATGGGGTTTGAAGCTGTCATCAAGAACAAAGTGGCTCCTGTAAGCCTGGGACAAATTGATATTGGACGGTTACAGAGCGCTTACTCAAAAACACCTACTACTTTGAACCAGAATGTCAATAACTCTCAGACCTTGGAGCAGCAAGGGAGCCATGTGGTCACCCTGCAACTGAGCGTAGATGGAATGCACTGTCAGTCTTGTGTCCGGAATATTGAAGAAAATATCAGCAAACTCCCAGGGGTTCAAAATATTCAGGTGTCCTTGGAGAACAGAACTGCCCAAGTACAGTACCATCCTTCTTATGTCTCCCCTGGGGACCTGCAGAAGGCGATCGAGGCTCTTCCACCAGGGAACTTTAAAGTTTCTCTTCCTGATGGAGCAGACGGAAGTGGGACAGATAACAGGTCTTCTACACATCACTCCCCTGTCCCTGCTCAGAGAACCCAGGTGCAAGATGCGTGCTGTACCGTGGTGCTTGTTATTGCTGGCATGACCTGTGCATCCTGTGTCCAGTCCATCGAAGGCCTGATCTCCCAAAGGGAAGGTGTGCAGCAAATATCAGTCTCTCTGGCTGATGGGACTGGAACGATTCTCTATGATCCCTCTGTAATCAACCCAGAAGAGCTCCGAGCTGCTGTAGAAGAAATGGGATTTGAGGTTTCCATTGCTTCCGGTACGTAGTTAACCCTGGGGTTGTCTCCTTTCTCTTTGTGTCTTATGGCATCGTACCTGCGTGTTTGGACAGGTGAGCCACACTCACTGCCTCACATGTGGACCATGGTAACAGAATTCTGAAACTTTCCCTTGTGTGTTAAGTTTTTCAGGCTAGAGGACTTAGAATTTCCAAGTGTTTATTTAGATTTTGCCTCTTGTGTAGCTGGGACTAAAATGCTGAGGTCCTTGGACTCTTGGCTTCTTTTCTGAATAGAACCCTGATTCGTTTTTGTTTGTTTGTTTTGTTTTTTAAATATATTTTTTATTGATTTCAGAGAGGAAGGGAGAGGGAGAGAGAGATAGAAACATCAATGATGAGAGAGAATCATTGATTGGCTACCTCCTGCATACCCCCCCACCGGGGATCGAGCCCACAACCCAGGTGTGTGCCCCCCCAGGTGTGATTGGGAATTGAACCGTGACCTCCTGGTTCAGAAATTGATGCTCAATCACTGAGGTACCTTGGCTTTTAAAAAGAGTACAGTAGGAATATCAGGTCCTTCTCTGACCAAAGAATCATCATCATTCTCCCTGAAGATTTCTCTGCTAAATAGAATAAAATCATAAAAATAATGTAATATTAGGCTCACCACACAGAGCCCATTCCCTTAAAAGTGGGAAGTAAGGGAAGGACTTAAGGATGATTTCCTTTGCCCCGCCCCCCCCCCCCCCCCCTTGATGGCTGTAAGAAGATGGATGGGTGAAATGTTCCACAAGAGCACAAAGGGTCCCCGTACCTTGATGTCAACCTCACTAAACAGAGTTTCCAGGGTTGTGGCCATCCCTGCTCCCCCCTCTTCTCATTGACTGGTCATTTGCCTATTTTTCATTTTCCTTACATAGGAGCCCAGCAAATATAGCATAATTTCTATCGTACGTCAGGACTGTGCTACTGAATGAGTGCCACATGGCTTCTCCTGAGAGCTTATGTTGTAGTGAGAAGGGTTCTGAGAGGAGGGAACCCTTGCAGTGTAACGGGACAAGTCCTGTGCAAGCCCAGGCAAGGGGCACCTGAGCCAAGCTCCCAGCTTAGGCAGGTCTCCTCTGGGAGAGTGAGTAGGAGTGAGCCATTGAGGGGCAGGGGATTGGGGTGGGGTATGAGGGGTGGGGAAGTGACCAGGGACGAAGCAGCCTGGACAGTGGCCTGAAGGCCTGAGCGGCAGCACAGTGTGTTGGGGAAGCTGCAGAGGAGAGTGGCCTGAGTGTGAGGACTCACAGAGGGTGGTGGACAGTGGCTGGGCCACCTCAAATAGGCCCTGCATGTCAGGTTGAGTTTAGACTTTATTATAAAGGCAGGGGAAGTCACCAGAAGATTTTAATCAGAGGAAATACAGACCAGATTATGTTTTAGGGGGCCAGTCAGTGTTAGGGTGCAGTGGGGGTTGAGGCAGTGAGACCCCATAAGAGGCTGGGTGAGAAATGATGTGGGCTGGAGAGCAAGAGATGGATTTGGAAGACACTCAGGTCAGATCTGCCAGGCTTGGTGTCAGATTAGGGGTGTGTGTGATGGGGCCAGGCTAGGGAGGAAAGGGAGAGCCTGGGATGAGCCCCAGCTGAGGTAGATGCTGGAGGGTGGCGGGCTTATGGGTCCTGAATTTTGGGGAGAGTGGGGCTGGTAAGTCCACATGGTTCACTTCAGTTCATATATGCAGATTTGAGTGATTGGAGCCAGAGATGACGGAGGACCTAGGAAGGAAGACTGAGTGTGAGAAGGGAAGGAGCAGAGGAGGAATGTGATGGCACTGGTGTGGAAGGAATGGGGGGGTAGGGGGGTGGGAGGTGGTGGCACCTATAAGAGGAAGATCTTGCCGAGACCGGTTTGGCTCAGTGGATAGAGCATCGGCTTGCTGACCGAGGGGTCCCAGGTTCGATTCCGGTCAGGGGCATGTACCTAGGTTGCGGGCACATCCCCAGTGGGGAGTGTGCAGGAGGCAGCTGATCGATGTTTCTCTCTCATTGATGTTTCTGGCTCTCTATCTCTCTCCCTTCCTCTCTGTAAAAAATCAATAAAATGTATTTAAAAAAAAAAAAAAAAGGAAGATCTTGCAGGCAAGTGACATGAGAAGAGGAAAGAGTCCTGGAAATAAAGGAAGAGGGTCCAGAGAGGCTAAGGTTTAACTAAGAGGAGACCATCTGCTGGAGTTGCTCACTGCCTGCTTGGTGGTAGGGAGGTGCAGACCTCCAGTAGCTTAGGCCTGGAAGGAACAGAGTGGGGTAGAAGATAGGGAGGGGTGGTTGAGAGAGGCTGAGGATAAGGAGGGAGTGTGGGACATTTTGTGAGGGACAACTATTGGGTGATAATGTTTTTACTGTTTAGATTTCAAGATACATACCCTGTATGTCAATGCAAATGCAGGGTGGATGAGGATGTGGACAGTTTCTCAGCTTCTGGCTGGAGCTGCATGCTCGTCCCTAAGAAGAACTTGTGGGCAAAGCCCACTGACCATACTCAGGGCCAGCTGCACTTGAGTTTCCCACATCCATTTTCTCCATTTTCTGACCACCACTGAGATAAAGAATTTCTCCCTGGAAAGTTTGCTCTGTTGTGATACTTTCCTGCACACACACACCCTTAAAAGGAGTGGATAAGTCAGGTGGAGTGACTTGGCGCCATCTGTACTTTGTCTTGTACCAAGTTTCAGGAAGGAGGTGGGTTTTGTTTATTTATTTAAAATAAAAATAAATAAGGAAAACACAAAAGAACAGTAAATCCTGTACTCAAAGGGTGAGAAATGTAGTATGAAGCCATCATCTGCTATATCTATGTGAAATTTAAGGTCTTTCAACAGTGGAATCAAATTATTGGCAGTAAAAAGAAATTTGCATTGAACTACATAATCCAGAATATTTGGATTAAATTAAACCTAAAAGAAAAAAACCCAGTGATTTTTCTTGGCCAGAGTTATAAGAGCTATGTTTATCACAAGAGGTGTTTAGGATATCAGATTTACCAAATAAGAAATATAGAACACCTAGTTAAATTTGAATTTCAGATAAATAACTTTTTTTTTTTTAATTTAGTGTGGTCATTAATAAACTAAAAGATTATTCATGGTTTTTCTGAAATTCAAATTTAGCTGGACATTCTGTATTTTACCTGTCAATCTTAGTTTAGGATAAACTGTAAGTGTGCTGGGACTACCCCTTATAGCCACTTAAATGTTAAAAAGGCATCATTTGTATTTGATTATTCATTCTGGATTGAATAGGAACTCCTTGAGGACAGTCTTCAAACCATGTGATTTGTTTCTTCTTTGACTCAGCAGCACCCAGCACTGAGTAGGTATTTGTGAAGGAAATGAAAGAGAAAGAAAATAATAGGCCATGATCAGCAGGGTCACAGGGTAGCTCAATGGAGGGCTTTAATCCAGGGAATTATTTACAGAGATTTTAAGGAAATCTCTTAGGAAGGAAAACCAAACAGAATAGGAAGGAAACCCTAGATTAGCACTAGCAGAAGGCACCACCTCCTGGCAGGTGGGTTTGAGGGAAGAGAGCGTTTTAAGAGCCCAAGGCTGAGGTTGCCTGGTGGCACCTGGTGCTACTGAAACTAAGAAGGGAAAGGCTATAGTCAGGCCCTGGCCAGTGTTGCTAAGTGGTTAGATTGTCAGCCTGCAAACTGAAGGGTCTCTGGTTTGATAACCGGTCAAGGGCATGTACCTGAGTTGCAGGATCAATCCCCAGCTCCGGTCCAGGCACATGCAGGAGGCAACTAATTGATGTGTCTCTCTCACATCGATGTTTCTCTCTCTCTCCCCATCCATTCCACTCTCTTTAAAAATCAATGGAAAAAAATATCCTCAAGGTGAGGATTAACAACAAAAAAAGAAAGGCTAGAGCCAGGAGCTGGGGTCGTAATAAACAGATGGAAAACATTTTCATTTCCCCCCCTTTCTGTACTATCATTTCCCACTTTGTACCTCCTGTGTGCCAAATTCAATCAGAAACTAGTTGACAAGAAAGCCAGGGTAAGTGGTTTGCAGGGGTCAGAACCCTTGATAATGAAGCGGAGGGCAGGAAGGGAAGGTCTGTGAGAGCACATAGGCAAGTGACAGGCTTTGAATTTCAGCCATTTTATTTTGTTACCAGACTGAAAGGGTCCATTTGCCTGCACACATCAAAGGCCAATAAGACATGAACAGGAGTTTGCAGCCAAGAAAGTAGGGATTTATTAAGGAGATGGTGCCGTGCCTGGAGTCACAGGTAGCTCGTGCTCAATGACCTGGCTCCCTGATGGCTTCCAGGGGATGGATTATATAGGGAAAAGATCATTAGTCATAGTGACTAAAGGAATTAGTGTTGTGGTCTTTACTGATTGGTTGGTGCTAGGGTAATTCATCATTGCATTTGGTCCTAATGACAGCTATGGAGTTGCTCTGTCCAACTTCGCAAGGATTTGTTCTTTGAGATCTTTCCGCTTTCCTGGGTCAGGAACTAAAACACAACTGAGGCCAAGATATTGTCTTTAGTTGGATTGAAGATTCTGTCTCTATAGTCAATAGACCCAGGGCCTTGTTCCTAAGACTACTAGATGCTGACCAGAACCTCATTGTCCTGAGGGCTTAATGATTAAGCAAGGAAGAGGGAGGTGGTTGAGTCAGGGTGCTGGATGAGGCCAGTTGAGTCAAGGGAAAAGTAGAAATAAAAGTCCAGATTAAAGAAAATAAGGTTTTTGCAGTTACAATTTGACAGCTAAGAATACACTTAGACTTGATTTTTATCTAGAAGGCAGCTCTGCATCTGTTCACTGATTTACATGGTAACTATTTTTTAAATGAATGAATAACTTGATGGACAGGTGGATGGATATATGAATATAGTATGAGGAAAAGTCATCTGTTAGGTATAACATATTCCTCTCACTGTTGTAAATATGTAATGCCACTTTCTGGGCACGGTTCTCTCGTACCAACATGTGCTGAGGATCTTCTGGGTCTCGGGCACTGTGCTAGCTGCCATGAAGTACTGAGAGTCTAGCACCTGCCTGTGTGTGGTTCGTATGGGGTAGCAGATCACAGAGACCCATCATCTAAGGCAGGTTTAGAATAATTGCAACAAGTATGGTGTAGGTAAAGGAGAAAATCCAGCATCTGGTTGTGGGGCTCCCAGAGACTTGATGGTAGAGGTAGTGGTGGAGGGGGGCTTAGATAGGATATCAGAATGGATAGGATCTCATCAGGCACACTGGGCAGAGGAGACACGAGCATAGGCCCACAGGCAGGAGTCCTCCAGGTATGTCTTGAAAGCAGTCTGGCTTAGATGAAGCTTGGGTATAAGGTTGTACAGGTCAGCACCCTGGTCCACACCACCATTATCTGTCTCCCAGATTTTGCAAGAGGCTCTGAACTGGTGCCTCTGTTTCCTGATTTTCATCCTTGCAGTGTTTTCCCTGCCTGCCGGGGTCCAACCCCAGCAGGTCCAGGGGTCCCCAAAGGTGTGGACGGAGTCGGCGAAGAAGGAATGACACGGAGACAGCGTTCAGTTGATCAGCAGCCTAGCCAGGATCTCTAGCCAGGATCTCCAGCCAAGTTCTGGTCTGGATCTCCAGAGAAGTTCTGGTTCGGATCTCCAGCCAGGTTCTGTGGCCATGTTCCCTCGCTAGGTTCTCCAGCCAGGTTCAGTCACCAGGTTCTAGTCAGGTTCTCTTGCCAATTTCTGTAGTCAGGTTCAGTCCAGGATCTTTTGCCATGTTCTCTCCAGCAAAGTTCTTCTGTCTGTAGGTTCTGTGTAGGTTCTGTCTTCTTGGTTCTCTTCTAAGTTCTGTCTTTTTCTGTCTTGTTACATCTGTATTTATACCAGTTGATTCAATCCTATCAATCTCTATTACAAAGGTTAGGGCGTTTCTTATCTCCATTCCAGGGAGTAAAGATTATGCAGCTTAAGCATGATTGTTTGTAGTTAAAGTGATTAATTACCCGCCTGGCACTTAGTTAAGGGGTTTTATTCCCTCCCTAACTTCAGGGGAAAATCCCTACCTGGGGATTCAACCTTTCTCGGAGAGGTGACCTTGGTTAAAACACAGCGCCAAGAAGGTGAGCAAACATATTAAGAACTGTATGCCATATATGCCAGGTCCCTTGAAACAGCAAGGATTGACCGGCTCCCGACACCTGCCCAGCATCCACAGAGATCCTATTATTCTGCTGATGCTCCAAACCCTCCCTTCTCATATTGTAAGAGGAGGAGCCCTTATGGTGATCTAGAAGCCCCCTTCCTCACCCATTACCTTTCTGACCCCTTTGGAGTCCTCATATTTGGCTTATTCTTGTTGTCCTCTCTGTCTGGAATTCTCTTCCCTCAAAGTCCACATGGTTTACTTCAGTTCATATATGGTCTTGTAGACTTCACCCAAGCATATATAACTTACATTTAGAAATATGTAGGTTTGTATTAGACATAGTTTTGTAATATCTTTTTTCTCTGCAATTTATCATAATCATCCTTGTAAGGTCCATTCTTATGTCTGCAACACCACATTTATGGCTGCATAGTGTTCCATCATATGGATGTACTGTAACTAGGTCAGAGTCCTTTTAGACTGTTCCCATCTCTTTTATGTGCAGGTGATTGTAAATAATACTGATGGGCATCTTTGAGGCTAAATCTTTGTATATATACTTTATTAAATATCTGAAAGCATAAATGCTGTGTCACAAGGTATAAACATTATTTAATTCCATCACAAATATTTATTGTGCCTCTACTAAGTACCAAGTAGTTAGAGGAACTGTTCTTAATAATACATATTGCCAAGTAATCATCCAGAAAGCCTATTCAATTGATATGCTCACCCGTGATGTTCACATAGATTAATAAAAGTTCCAGTAGCATAAGCTTGTTTGGGTTTTTGTTAACTTATTTTAACTTTCTTTAGCAAGCTCCAGAAGCCCAGAATTTAGTTGAGTCATACTTCCATGTTGAAGAATAGCAATGTGTAAATTGTAGGTTAGTAAGGGTATGGCGTGCTCTATAATAGCTGAATATTATGGAGATTGTTGACCACAATATTTGGATAGAAAGGGAGGTGAATCCGGAGAACAGCGTTGGACAGGGAAAATAGGGAGAGATTAGACAGGAGGGTCGATGGGTATGGGAGGTGGAGTATTAAGAGGAGGCCATAGAATAGAATTTGTGAGTTTGAGACTCCAGGGGTAGAGTCATTTTGAACAATGATAAAGTCTAGGAGAGTAAACTGTGCTGGTGGGTGAGGTGATGTCTTTGCAGCAATACGGTAGGGATCCTGGAAGGCCAGAGTACTGAGGGTCTTCCATGAAGGTGCTGAAAGTGTCGACCAACTGGACTCTTAAAGTGAATAGAAATAGTTTGAGCACATTTCAGAAAATGAGCAAAACATTCTAAGATGTGAGATTTATTAAGAAGGGAAACTTAAAATTCATGGTCTATTGTCAATACAGGTTAATGCCAACTTTTATCTTCTGCAGCAGTGGATTTTCAAATGGGATTTCATCATTAAATGATGTAATTATCTTTTCTACATCGTCAGCTATTTTGTGTCATCAAAATCATGTGACTTGCTGGATGAAAACGTTCTGTATTGACAAAATCAGTTACATCGGTATATACATTTGTGGAAGAAAGAACAATAGCTCCCCAAAATTTTTGTAATTTAGTGGGGGGAAGGATGGTCTTTTCGGTATATGGGACCAGATCAATAGGATATCCTAGTGGAAAGAAATTAGCCTTGACTATCACCTCATACATATATAAATGTTAATTTGAAGTATATCATAGGCCTGATTGATTGATAAGTTGTGCTTCATTAAATTAAGGACTTCTTTTATCAAAAGAGACACCATTAGATGAGAGTGAAAACAAACCATAGACTGAGAGCAGATATATGTAGTTCAATCCACTGACAAAGGATTCCTGTTCAGAATATATAGGACTTCTGCAAACAATAAGAAAAAGACAACTCAGAAACGGTGTTTTGGATCATTTTGATTCTCATGGGGAGGGAGCAAACCTCCGCTAACAAGAATGTAATAACAGTTAAAGGAACAGAGCCTATAGTTAAACAGACCTGGTTCAAAGCTAGCTTCACTATTACAACCTGAGGGGTTTGGGTCAAATTATTTAATTTCGTGTAACTCATTTCTTTATATAAAATGGTAATAATCGTAGTATTTATCACATAGCTATTTTAAGATTAAAGGAGGTCACACATGTGTTTAGCAGAGTGCCTGGTGAGTTCTTATTGTTATCCTCATCTAATTAAAGCATTCATCTAGCCAGACCATTTCATTCTTCAAGTATCGGCATATTTCATATGTCTATAATTGTTTGCCTCTCTCTGATTGTGGGAAGAGAGAAACAGTGATGAAAAGGCCAACCAACTGATGTAAACTCTCCAAGCTTTCATCTGAATATTGTCAGGCTTGACCTCCTGCTGTGAAGAAAACCTCAATTATTTGTTCTAATTTGAATGATTTCTGACATTTTATTCCAGCAGACTATCCTGGCAACCATGTTGGAGAGCACAGTGTGGCGAATTCCACAGCACAGACTACAACTGGCATGCCTGTTTCTGTACAGGTAGTGGCTCGCCATGGTGGGGGCCCCCTGAAAATCCACAGCTCTGGCCTCTCAGCAAAGTCTCCACAAGCCTCCACAACAGTGACACCAAAGAAGTGCTTTTTACAGATCACAGGCATGACCTGTGCATCCTGTGTGTCTAACATAGAGAGAAACCTGCAGAAAAAAGCCGGTAAGAGACCTATACCCACCTGTGTTACACTGGGAATGCTGCATCTGGACTGTCCAACACTGCATTCAGCAAAGTGGGGCACCATGCTGTCCCTTCAGTCTCCACTGTCTGCATTTATCAGTGGCCCTGATAATCTGGTAGCAAGTTCATTATGTGATAGTATAGATGTTTGTCTAATGTTCATGGGCATGTTCTTTAAGAGGTATTTAGTTTGTTTGAGATAAATGTGTCTAAGTTAACTATGGGAATTCCAGTTTAGCAGTCATGGCACAATCTATATTGTTAGCCTCCTCAATTGGCTTGTCCTTCTAGTATCCTTATCTTTCTCCTCCAATTCCATCAAGTGAATAAAAGCCTATATTTTGTGAAGTTCCAATTTCAAATATTTCATTTTTTTTTGTCCCTGTAAATTATAGAGTGCTGTGGATTTGCCAAAGTACATTTTCCAAACTACATTTTCAATATTCTCTTAAACCTGAAAGTGCAACAAAAATCCTGTCCCAATTTTTTGTTTGGAAAATATTTTAACCATGACCCTCCCATGCCACCAGAGGTAGACAACTTTCCCTTTCCTCACTCCAGTGGTTTCATGTGTCTCTCTGATGTGTCTCCCTGGCCCTTAGAGTCAACCCTAAATTAGGATGACACTTTGTCTAGCCTCATTTAGTTCCCTGGAGCTTTCGAATGACCTTGTTCACATTGAGGTATTAAAAGGACTTCCTTTAGGGTCATCCACAGAAAGGCTGCTCATAAAATTAACCTGGATCTCAAAGTGCCTATGTTTCTGTTCCTGACTTGAATCCCTTATTTTTATCCTTTATGGCGTTCTTTTTTGTTGTTAATCCTCACCCAAGGATATTTTTTTCCATTGCTTTTCAGAGAGAGTGGAAGGGAGCAAGAGTGGGAGGGAGGGAGGGAGAGAAACATTGACGTGAGAGAGACACATCTATTGGTTGGTGAGAGAGACACATTGATCAGTTGCCTCCCACATACACCCCAACAGGGGGTGGGGAACAAACCTGCAACCCAGGTACCTACCCTTGACCAGGAATCAAACCCATGACCCTTTGGTGCTCGGGCCGATGCTCTAACCACCTGGCACACTGGTCAGGGCCCTTTATGGCATTCTTAAAGCACATCATTGCTTTCATCTATATCAGTGGTTCTCAACCTTCCTAATGCCGCGGCCCTTTAATACAGTACCTCATGTTGTGGTGACCCCCAATTTCATTGTTACAAATTGAACATAATTAAAGCATAGTGATTAATCACAAAAACAATATGTAATTATATATGTGTTTTCTGATGGTCTTAGGCGACCCCTGTGAAAGAGTCGTTCGACTCCCAAAGGGGTCGCGACCCACAGGTTGAGAACCGCTGATCTATATCAATAAACCCTTTTTCCCCTTAAACCAGTGGTTCTCAACCTTGGCTGCACATTAGAATCACCCTGGGAATCTTTTAAAAATCCTGATTTCTGGGCCTCATCCTCCGGAAATTCTGTTTCTTTGTTACTAATGTTGTGGCCCCACCCTGTAACAAAGAAACAGAATTTCCAGAGGATGAGGCCCAGAAATCAGGATTTTAAAAAGATTCCCAGGTGATTCTAATGTGCAGCCAAGGTTGAGAACCACTGCCTTAAACTAACACAATAGTGTTATTAGCAAGATAGTCCATGGGATTTCTTTTTCACTTCTTGAAATTATCAGAAACTGGAAAACCAGTTTTGAAAATTATTTTTCTTTTTATGAAAGTGACTGAAGAAAAAGTTTATCTTTACTGTAACAGTAGTTGCTGGCTGCAGACTAGATCCCTTGCTTTGAGATGCTTGCAGCCATCAGTGTATTTTAGAGCCGGACTCGGAGTGGCCCCCCGGGCCAGCAGCATGAGCATCACCTTGGCAGCTGGCTGACCTGCAGAACCTCAGACACTACCCCAGACCCACTGAACCAGAATCTGTAGTTTAATAAGGTCTTCAAAGTGGTTCATATGCCCATAAAGTGTGAGAAGTATTGTTCTAGAACAGTGGTTCACACTCTTAGCTATACATTAGAATCACTTGGGGAGCTTTGAAAATGATGCCTCACACTCAACTGCAGATTCTGATTTAATTGGTCTGGGTTAAGAGCCAGGCATGATGGTAGTTAAAAGCTCCCTAAGTGGTCCTCATGTGCAGGCCAAGTTTGAGAATCACTGTTCCAGAGACTTCGGGGGCAGATGGGTTTTTTGTTATTGTTTTTCTAGGTTATGTTGAACACCCAGAGACCTTTCCTAGAGTGTTACAGCTGTAGCTTGATGGTTTCAGGTATTCTCTCCGTGCTGGTTGCCTTGATGGCTGGAAAGGCAGAAGTTAAGTACAATCCAGAAGTCATCCAGCCACTCGAGATAGCTCAGCTCATCCAGGACTTGGGCTTTGGGGCAGCAGTAATGGAAGACTACACAGGCTCCGATGGTGACATTGAGCTGATCGTAAGTACAGTGACTGAACTGGAGCTGAGCGGGTGGCAGGCCTCTGACAACCTGCAGATGTGACCGGTCAGCTTTCCCCATCTTGCATATATCCTGTTTGCTGTTGTTTTGTTTGTACTATTTTGTATTGTAGCCAACAGGACCTCTTCATTTTGTGAAGGAATGTTCGTTGTGTCAGAAAGTCATAGGAGTGATTCCCATTGGGCACATTCAAGCTATTAGGAGAAGGAGGAGGAGATGGTGGGAGTGTTGGAGGAAGATGAATTTAATTAAAATGGCGACTGTCCCAAGTTGGTGGTTGGAGGGAGTTGAATAGGAACACTCCATACAGCCTGCATAGAGGAAGCTAGCATGTCAGCGGTGTCTTGAGGCTGGAGGAAGTGTATCGGCGCTGTAGCCAGTGCCATTACAGATGGAGGGGGCTTGTAAGTGGGCACAGGGCATCCAGAAGGTAACTGGTGACAAGATTGTCTTGAAGTGCTCAGTCTGAGTGAAGGCCAAGCATAGTTGCTGTTCCCAGTGTGGTCACGGTGGCAGGTGTAGGGTGGTGGTGGTGGGGAGGCGGGTATTTTCTGTCCATTGTTGCCTGCTGCATGTGTCAACAAATGGTTGAAAACAACAGGTATGTCTACTATTTTGAAAATGCTATGTTTACAAGCACTTACGTACAAACCTCGTTTTGTGTAAATAAAGCAAACATAGAAAAAAATGCACAAGGAATTGAGTAATGCTGTTTTACTTAGGTAAAAGAATCTTTTACTTACTTCCTGTGTTTAGTCACTGCCTAAAGGTAAGTAAATGTTTAAAGAAAAAGTACTAAGGACATGAATGGCACTTTGACCTGCTGATAAGTGGTGTTCTTTGTTGAGTGAAGTCTTTGCTCTGGATGGGCCTCCATGTGTGTTGAGTGGCAAAGGGTGATACTCACTGGATTACGTCTCAAGTCAGCCCCTGTGATCTGAGCAGGGTGCCTGCTCAGACCACTATGGTGTGGAAAAATCTGAATCAAGAATATGTTTGGGAAAGGTGAAACTTTTTTGAGAAATGTTTTTATCATCACCTGTTCAGACATTTTATGTGTGTATTTAATGGTATTCTGGGAAATGCTGTCCACTGATCCTTGGAGGAGTGAATCATCTGGTTTGCCTTCTACATATTACAGGGATGGAATATCTCACTCCTGTTTCTCAAGCCAAGATACACAGCATGGCGTGGCAGAGTGGCATAGCTTTCACTGGGCTTGAATTCAGGCTCTGTCGCTGCAGGGATGTGTCCTCACCTGGTCTGTGAGATCACCTCACGATGCTTGCTGCAGCGGTGCGGAGCCAGGCTCCGCTCTGCCACTCATTAGTGTGTGACTTTGGACAAGTTCCTAAACCTCCTAGTGCTGGGGTTACTGAGATCTGCCTTGCAGGGTTGATATGAGCAGGATAGTGCCTAGGGCAGTGCCTCTTAAGTTGCAAGTGTTATAATAAGTGTTACCTATTATTACTATAAAAGTAAAATGAGATCTTAGAAGCAACATTGAAATATTTGTAGACTTTATAGAATTATATTTGCACAGCCACCTGCCAGCCAGTAAGCTTCTTGTCTGTGTGATGGTCCTTCCTTTCCTCCTTTTCCTTCCGTCTCATTACAGATGAGCTTGCTTCTCCTTTTCCCCTAATTCCACATGGGACTCTTCCATCTCTTCTAATACTTGATTCTCAGATTACTGATCCAGATTTCAAAGTGTAGCTCTAGTCTCATTCCAGTACTCATTACCCCTCCATGATTTCCCATCAAGTGCTGGCTTAGCAACCCTTTTTATTTTAATTTTAACTTAATTTTAATTTAATTTTATTTTTTGTTAATCCTCACCTGAGGATATTTTTCCCATTGATTTTTTTCATTAGAATGGAAGGGAGGGGAGAGACAAAGAGAGAGAAACATTGATGTGAGAGACACACATCGATTGGTTGCCTCCACACGCGCCCCAACAGGGGCTGGGGATTGAGCCTGTAACCAAGGTACATGCCCTTGACCAGAATCAAACCTGTGACCTTTCAGTCCACGGGCTGATGCTCTAACCACTGAGCCCCCAGCTAGGGCTTAGCAACCCTTTTTAGTTGGGTGCTCGAGATCTTCATGTGGTCCCAGCCAACATGGCAGGCTTCCTCTTCATTGCATATCCTGTGCCCTGCCAATGTTGACTATTGGTTGCCAGAACACCACATGCTGCCCTGCCTTTTGTTTTTTCCCATGCTTCTCTCTGTGGTTATTCTTACTTTTACCTGGAAATACCCTATTCATACTGTGGGACTGCCTCAAATCCTATCAACTCGATCACTCACTTTCTAAGTCATTTTCTCCTGTTGATAATGAGCTATTGACATTCTTTTTAAAATATATATATATATATTTTATTGATTTTTTTAAAGAGAGGAAGGAAGAGAGATAGTTAGAAACATCGATGAGAGAGAAACATCGATCAGCTGCCTCCTGCACACTCCCTACTGGGGATGTGCCCGCAACCCAGGTACATGCCCTTGACCGGAATCGAACCTGGGACCTTTCAGTCCGCAGGCCGACGCTCTATCCACTGAGCCAAACCAGTTTCAGCAGCTATTGACATTCTTACCCACAGCTGCAGACCAGATGCCAGCAACACTCGGGACCATAGAGAGTATTTCAAGAGCTCAGAGGGTTTTGTAGAGTTGCCCATCCTTATCAGTTGACGCAGAGAAGGTGCATGCGCTATTTATTATTCTGGTGTTGCTGGTGAGATGACTGAGACAGAGTGTAGTTGGCTGATGAAAGCCCATAGTTGTCAGAGCTGGAAGTCACACCTCTGTCATTTGCCATCTGCTTAGTAGAGTGGCTATGTCTCCTGTACCAGAATTGGGGAAGAACCACTGTTTCTATACTTGATGCCGCGGGTGAAGGATTCGGGTGAAGATGTTGCTCACAGGGTTTGAAGGTGGGAGTGCAGAGTCTTGGGGAGGTGCTGTGGGAGGAGGGGAGGCTCAGAAGCTCGTGGCTGCCTGAGTGCCTCTTTATTCTGGGTCAGCAGGATTTTTGTCATCTTGTGCTGCAGATCGCTGGGATGACCTGCGCTTCCTGTGTTCACAACATAGAGTCCAAACTCATGAGGACGAATGGCATCACCCATGCCTCCGTGGCCCTCGCAACCAGCAAAGCCCATGTGAAGTTTGACCCAGAAATTATCGGTCCGAGGGATATTGTCAGAATTATTGAGGTAAGTCAGTCATTTAAAAAGTTATTCCCATCTTTTAAAAAACTAATTTATACCTATTGTAAGAAAGAAAGAGAGAGAGAGAGAGAGAGAGAGAGAGAGAGAGAGAGAGAATACAGCTAAGGGGAAAAGGTCACCTAAAATCTTTCAACTTTTCCAATGGAAATAAGATGAATCATTGAAAAATAAACTGAATATCAGATATTCTAAGAGGAAAATCAGTGAATGGATAAGAATGTTGGAGAAAAAAGATGTTATTGTTTTAACTTCAGATATTCCCTGAGGAACATCAATATTGCCAAGATACCTGGTACATAGGGTTAAATCGCCTAAGTATATTTTTTAGGTATGATTTATGTCTGTACCAAGTATCTATAGACTAAAGAAATGTTGATATTTGAAAGAATTATATGCATTTGCCACTATGCTAGGCCTGCTTTATAATGGAGAGTTTGGTAATTTTTCCTTTGGAAAATAAATTAGAATAGTTTTCACACACTCCCTACCTCTCTGTTCCACTCAGTTTGTCCACAGACATACCATTTCATTTTTAAGGTCTATATTATACTCCACCATAAGAGGAAGAGCATTAGTGGTGATCTGAATGTGTCAAGACAGTCAAAACCAAATAAGATTAACTTGTAACAACTAATGGTAAAAATAAATGAAGTTTAGGAAACTACTGCTCAGGAACTTGCTTATGAAATGAAACATCTTGTAACAGGTTTAATTTTGTCTATACTTTTCACTGTGTGTGTGCTGCATGCATGTGTTTTAAGAGAGATGTCTGTTGAATGGCTTGGCAGAGCTTTTTGACATGGAAATAATACTGTCACTCTGCACTGCTGGACAGTGCCTCACACTCAGAGACAGACAACACAGCTTCTTTATCAGATGAGGAAAGATCCCAAGAGGGGCTAAGTACTTTGTTCACTGATGCCCAGCTAAAGATTGTAGGACTGTCTTTCAAACCCAGCTCTTACCAGCCAATCTATTTCTACTGCACTACAGGTCTGTGTGATATGGCGTTGATTAGGCTAAGAAGTCAGACTGCTCTACTAAGTAGTAGGGAGAGTCAAGGTGGTACTTTGAACATGGCTCAGTATCCTTCTCCTGTATAATGCCCTTGCTGGCCTCCACGCTGTTCTATAAGGTTGGCAACGGCCCCCTCTTTGTTCTTACTTGAGGCCAAGGTCTGGCCTCTATTCTTGTGAGTCTGGGGCATCTTTTCCTAGTATAATTCGGGTGGTATTAGTTGTATAAGGATTTGTCTTCAGACTATCTTAGATGCTCTTTCTCCCACCATAGCTTTAATTTTTGTGTGAAATCCCAGTGCCAGAGTTGTGGAGCCCTTCTTCATTTTGTGTTAGCTGACAGGACATTCCCTGACAGCTTTTTCTGTGTGTATTCCTAAAGGATATTAGAGACATTTAGTGATCAGATCAAATAAGGCGGAGAGGGCAAAGAAGAGAGGCAGCGAAGGAAATGTTTGGGTTAATCCCTGAAGATAGCATCAGAATGAGGTGCGGTCTCTGGTCTCAATGGAAGTGACAGCTTGCAGATATTGAAGTAGCCACTGTCTGCACAGAGTGAAGAGGCCTGGGTTGGGAGCCTGGAGAAGTGAGCACTGGATCTGGGTATTCTGATAATGCCGTGCCTTTGGGCAGAGTATTTAACCTCCCTGACCCTCAGTTTCCTCATGCAGAGAATGAAAGCAGCTGACCACTCTATATTTGGGATTCCTTACCTCAAAAATTCTGAGTTTACAACTCAACACTGATCAGCTTGGGGCACACTGATATTATCTCCAGAGCTGCTGCCTTTGTTGACAGAAGGAACAGGAATTGCCATCTGAAGCCATCTCCTTGGGATGCAACAGCCCCTAAGCGTAGATGGTGTGGGTCCTCTGACAGGATTCATAAAGTGATTTGGGTAAAGTTGTGGGAGGAAAAAACAGTACATTTCTCTGAGGCAATTTTAGATTAGCTTTCTAATATCAAAAGATGTAAAATAGTTTCTACCAATGTATGTTTTAACCAAGTGCCTTCCTCTTTGTTTTCCCCACCCTTCTCTTTTAATAATAAGGAAATCGGCTTTCATGCTTCCATGGCCCAGAGAAACCCCAGCGCTCATCACTTGGACCACAAGATGGAAATAAAGCAGTAGGTAGAACAGAAAAGATCAACTGAAGCTCTTGCTTCCCTCTCCCTGGGTGTGACCTGCCTTATTCTGTGCTTCTCAGTGTCCCTGCTTCCCTGATTTCCCACAGTGTTATCCACTTGGATTGGTTGCCTTTATCCTTGTTATGTTAACCCTCTAGTGCTGTCCACTAGACCTTTCTGCTGTGATAGAAACGTTCTATATCTTCTCTGCCCAGTATGGTAGCCACTAGCTAAGCTACTGAGTACTCAAAATGCAACTAATGTGACTGGGGAACCGAAGTTTAAATTTCATTTAATTTAACTAATTTTAATTTAAATAGCCACCTATGATTGGTGGCTAACAGATGGGACAGCACTTTTTTTGTTTTCTAAATATTTTTTACTGATTTCAGAGAGGAAGGGAAATGGAGGAGAGAGACAGAAATATCATAATGAGAGAATCATTGATCAGCTGCCTCTTGCATGCCTCCTACTGGGAATGGAGCCCACAACCTAGGCATGTGCCCTGGCCAGGAATCGAAGTGTGATGACCTCCTGGTTTCTAGGTCGACGCTTAGTCACTCAGCCATATCAGCTGGGCAGGGACAGCACTTAAGTTGGAAGGAAGGGAGCATGGATTTTTTATTTTATAGTATTTTGATAACTTATTTGAGTGGGTTCTAGAACTAGGATCCAAGGACAAGAATCATAGCCAGTTGGAAAGGAAATGGCCTGGGAAGCAGGAGACCTGAATTCATTCATTGTTTCAGATGTTCACGTATTCATTCAATAAACAAGGCCACTGTCCTAGCAGGACACTGTGCTAGGTGTAGGGGATGAATAGAATGTCCCTACCTTTGAGGTGCCCATTCCATGGCTGGGAAAGAGTGGATGAGTGATGATTCAAGTGAGTTCTGGGAAGTCTGGAAGCCAAGAAGCAGAGGACACATGATCTGGGCCTCAAAGAATGAGTGGCAGTTCCTGGGCTGAGGGAGTGGGTGTGGAAGTGAGGGTGATCTGGGGGCACAGTGGCAGGGGAACTTCATGGATTCTTAGGTGGCTTCCTGTGGTTGGTTGGCCTGCAGCAGAGGGCTGGCAGTGAGGGGCTAATTCTTGGAGTTTTGGGCGGCCTCCTGAGGAGATGAGACTTGAATCTCATAGGCACTGGTTTTCAGTTAAGGTACATCAGTTCCCACAACCATTTGGTTAGAATTTCATGGGCACTGAAGCTAATGTGAAACCACAGCTGTCACTGATGACCAACCCCCATTTCAAATTTCGGTGTTCAACAAGACAGCTTCACTGTTCTCCCCTACTATTTTAAGTACAGTTTTAAAAGTAAATGTCTAAGTAAGTTAATACTAATAAAAAGTTACTTTTACCTATTTTTTCTTGGGAGTTTGCATAAGATTACATTTTGAATAAAGAGCTGTAGGCAGCCATAGGCAAAGAGGTTAAGTCTCTTGGGCTGGATTCTCAGCTTCTGGGCCTCGGTCGCCTCACTTGTAGGTTGGCGGTAACATGTAAGCCATCGGCAGGCATGGGCTGGTTCTAAATATCTCAGGAATGTCCTTGCAGCGAAGTTTAGACTTTTAGGTGTTCCCTCAGATGGCCTGTGTCAGGGAGAGAGCTTTTCTTTCATTTTAGCCCTTTCATTTTGCCCCACACATGTGACAAAGTCAAGTCTTAAGCTGAGTTCTCAGGAGAGGCCCAGCCATAATCCAAGTGGCAGGCGGTACCTGACCTGTTGGTATTGCTCGTTGCTTTCCAGGTGGAAGAAATCTTTCCTGTGCAGCCTGGTGTTTGGCATCCCTGTTATGGGTTTAATGATCTATATGTTAATACCCAGCAATGAACCCCATGAGTCTATGGCCCTGGACCACAACATCATTCCAGGATTGTCGATTCTAAATCTCGTCTTCTTTATCTTGTGTACCTTTGTCCAGGTGCGTACCAGAAAAAAGGTCAAACCTCTGCCTTTCATGTTAGTGCGTGACCAGCACTTGATTGCAGCTTTCCTGAACTACCCTGGCCCACTGCTGTTTTTTTCCATCTTATGTCCAGCAGCAGGTGTTCTCTACCA
The DNA here is from genome assembly GCF_963259705.1 of Myotis daubentonii. Taxonomy (NCBI): domain Eukaryota; kingdom Metazoa; phylum Chordata; class Mammalia; order Chiroptera; family Vespertilionidae; genus Myotis; species Myotis daubentonii. The sequence goes on from NC_081841.1 coordinate 129,580,617, forward strand.
CAGAGGACTTATAAGAATCTTGTTTCTCTGTCAGTTTCACTGTTGATTGCAGATGATTGACATCTGACTGGCATAGCAACCACCTTGGTGCAAGGATTGGTGAACCAGTTGTCTTTAGTTTGCTTTTCTTTTAGCTTAATTTACTTTTGTTGTTAGAAGCAGCAGTTAGATCACTGTGTAGCTTGAGCTTCTCTCTAATGTCTTATCTTGAGAGGTAGAAATGTGGTTCTGAGGAAATTGTAATTTAAAAGAGATGGGCCTCAGGGAACTTCTAGGGGGCAATGTTAAGGAACTGGCCGTATTTCTATATGGCCTCCATATATTTTGGATTAGGAAGTAAAACTCCTGACTTAATATCAAAATGTTTAGGACTATCAAGGGGCAAGTCTTTGTAGGCTGAATTTGTGTATTTTTTCCTGTATTTTCTTTTTAATTCCAAATGTAATGTACGTTTATTGTAAATAATTCAAGCCACATTGAAGTATAAAAAGAAAAGAAGATGATATATTTTCACTCCTGTCACCCTGCCTGAAGCCCAGTGCCATTCCCCAAGGTGACATTATTATTATTATTATTACTAGAGGCCCAGTGCATGAAATTCGTGCATTGGGGGGGTTGTCCCTCAGCCCAGCCTGTACCCTCTCCAATCTGGGAATCCTCGGGGGATCGGGCCTAAACTGGCAGTAGGACATCCCTCTCACAATCTGGGACTGCTGGCTCCCAACTGCTCAGCTGCATGCCTGCCTGATTGCCCCTAACCACTTCTGCCTGCCAGCCTGATCACCCCCTAACCGCTCCCTTGCCAGGCTGATCGATGCCTAACTGCACCCCTGCCGGCCCGGTCACCCCCACTGCCCTCCTCTGCCGACCTGGTCACCTCCCACTGCCCTCCTCTGCCGGCCCAATCACCCCCAACTGCCCTCCCATGCCAGCCCGGTTGCCCCCACTGCCCTCCCCTGCAGGCCTGGTCACCCCCACTGCCCTCCCCTGCTGGCCTGGTTGCCCCCACTGCCCTCCCCTGCTGGCCTGGTCACCCCCACTGCTCTCCCCTGCCAGCCTGGTCACCCCCAACTGCCTTCCCCTACAGGCCTGGTCCCCCCCCCCCAACTGCCCTCCCCTGCAGGCCTGATCGCCCTCACTGCCCTCGCCTGCCAGCCTGGTTACCCCCACTGCCCTCCCCTGCTGGCCTGGTCACCCCCACTGCCCTCCCCTGCAGTCCTGGTCACCCCCAACTGCCCTCCCCTGATGGCCTGATCACCCTCAACTGCCTTCCCCTGCAGGCTTGGTCCCCACCCAACTGCCCTCCCCTGCAGGCCTGAATGCCCCAACTACCCTCCCCTGCAGGCCTGGTCCCCCACAACTGCCCTCCCCTGCCGGCCATCTTAGATCACATAGGGGCAGCCATCTTGTGTGAGGGTGTGATGGTCAATTTGCATATCACCTCTTTATTAAAGAGGATTACCAGTTGGTTGTGTATCTTTTATCCATATAGGTAATATTTAAGTATGTATCTATGTGCGTATACATGTTCATATAAGGCAGACCCATCATAATAAATGTAGTGTTTTATAACTGCCTTCTCTACTTAATCGTGTACATCTTTCACTCTAGTGGTTTATACACTGAGTGGCCAGATTATTATGATCGGCCAGATTATTATGGCCACCCCATCAGTACAATGAAGTGAATTAGTTATGCAAATAATAATAATAATAATAATAATAATAAAACCTTGAGAGTATTTGCTTAGGAAGTTTTCAATATTCAGTATTTTTGGAAATGTCAATGAAGTACTGATGGGGTGGTCATAATAATCTGGCCACTCAGTGTAGATCTAACACACTCACCCTAGGGACTGCATAGTATTGGCCACAGCATAAATGAAGTGTGATTTATTGTACCATTGTCACCATGGACATTTAGGTTGTGTACTGTGAGTTTTGAAGGTCTCCCATGCCCTTGATTATCCATTCCTGTGGCCATTAGTCCTCTGAATTAGGAAATATATTTCAAAAACATTGATTATAGAGGAAAAAGTAACATCAAAATTGTGGGTGAGCCCAGAGTTTGTGCCAGCCCAAGGGGCCTCTGGGCCTCCATTTGCTCCTTGAACACTGTGCCCCGCTTGTTTCAGCTATCCCTTCATCTGTCTTTCAGTTCCTCGGTGGGTGGTACTTCTACGTTCAGGCCTACAAATCTCTGAGACACAGAGCTGCCAACATGGATGTGCTCATCGTGCTGGCCACCAGCATTGCCTATGCCTACTCTCTGGCCATCTTGGTGGTGGCCATTGTGGAGAAGGCTGAGAGGAGCCCCGTGACATTCTTTGACACTCCCCCCATGCTCTTTGTGTTCATTGCCCTGGGGCGGTGGCTGGAACACGTGGCAAAGGTAAGGGCAGCTTTATGTTACGAGAGCTCTTCCTTCAGTAATACAAATCTTAATACATCTGAACACCATGTTTAGAATTACTAACTATACACAATTAGAGCAAGACTTAAAAGAAATGTGAAACCTACATATACTAGTAATTAGGTGCTTTGATCACTAATCTCCAAATTGGTTGCTACTTCTGAAATCCCAGCTAATCTGGTTAATTATTAAAACCTTTGTTCGGTGCATTGTGTCATGGAAAGAACCCTGGATTTCAGGTCAGAGGTCATGCCATCTCTTAGCACATAACTGAGTATACTACTGATTAGTCTAGAAATCCGCATTTCCACTAATGCAGGTTATTAAAAATGGGTCATGCCATTTTAAATAGCCTGCATTGTGCTCAGTATTTTAATGTATCTTATAAATGAATGGGACCCTGGCCCTGAAAGAAATGGGCTTGAACCTAAATGAAAACTATCAGTGGGTAGATTGGTATTATTTTTTCAGTCTGAAATGTTCACTTGAACTGTGGCCTTTGTGCATTCAGTGTGGTAATGACATGGCTGTGTTGATGCTCAGTGGGTCCCATCGACCAGGAGAGCCCTTTGGTGTGCTGTGTTAGGGGGGCAGACTTTTCTGCAGGGGTCAGTTTATGATACTTCTTGTTTTACATTCTGGTTATTTCTTAGAGCAAAACCTCAGAAGCCCTTGCCAAACTCATGTCTCTCCAAGCCACAGAAGCCATCGTGGTGACCCTTGGCGAGGACAACTCAATCATCAGGTGTGTTATCTTCATCCAGAGTGCTTGGTCAATTTATGTCAATCTGTGTCATACACATCAAACACCCATCGTGTATGTGACACTAGATCTCATGAAAGCGGGCATAGACATGCACAATAAGATCCCTCCTTCTATCCAGTCATGTACACCAGGCATTTAAGTACCAAAGATAAGCACAAGTTCACAGTGCTGTATGCTGCTATATGATAAATAAGAGGTACAGATGATTTGTAGCCCTGGAATTTAGAAGAGGAAGGCTTGTGGTGGTCAAGAAAAGCTTCCCAAGGAACATGAGGTGTGAGCTGGGCCTTCCTTGCAAGATTCAGAGGATTCAGACAGGCTGAGAGATAAGGGTTTCAACTTGCCAAGAATAAAGAAGGAAGTAGTATTATTCTTTTTCACAAGGTTGGCAGATATTAAAAATGATTATTTTCATTATTTTTTTTTAAATATATTTTATTGATTTTTTTACAGAGAGGAAGGGAGAGAGATAGAGAGTTAGAAACATCGATGAGAGAGAAACATCGATCAGCTGCCTCCTGCACATCTCCTACTGGGGATATGCCCGCAACCCAGGTACATGCCCTTGACCGGAATCGAACCTGGGACCCTTCAGTCCGCAGGCCGACGCTCTATCCACTGAGCCAAACCGGTTTCGGCTATTTTCATTATTGCTGGAACTTATATAGCATTTGCTGTTTGCCAGACTCTATTCTAACCTCTTTTATTTAATCTAACAAAAATATAATAATAATAAAACTTTGAGTAAGGGACTAATAGTACCATTATTTTAAAGATGAGGAAACTGCCCTAACCAGTTTGGCTCAGGGGATAGAGTGTTGGCCTGTGGACTGAAGGGTCCCAGGTTCGATTCTGGTCAAGGGCATGTACCTTGGTTGCGGGCACATCCCCAGTCGGGAGTGTGCAGGAGGCAGTTGATCGATGTTTCTAACTCTCTATCCCTCTCCCTTCCTCTCTGTAAAAAATCAATAAAATATATTTTTTTAAAAAGATGAGGAAACTGAAATTCAGAGAAGCTAAGCAACTGGCCCATGGTCACACAGGTAGTAAGGAGTTGAATTGGGATATAACCCAGCCTGTTGGTTTCAGAGTCCATATTCTTTATCCTTACATATACTGATTCTTAAAGCATATTTAATGATAGGGACATTTTTACAAATTTGCTTCTGTATTTCTCTGGTCAGCCTCATTTTCAAATTCTAGATAGTGGTTATTTATATGCTTTCTTCACATTCCTGAAATCTCCCCAGCTCTACCACTTTCCCTTTTAACCTGTGATCTCACTGGTGACTATTGACATCTACCAGTTCCCTGCCACTCAAATTACAAAGCTGTCTTCCCCTGCTGCACACTCCTGCCTGCCCCATGGAACATGGGTCTCTCTCCTTGGGCCTCTGTTCAGGAGCTTCCTCTGTTGATTTCTTGTTGATCTTCAGTGTCTCCATCTTTGCAGATTGTTACCATCCAGGATGACATATACTCCAAACTCTGTTGTTTACACCAACCTGTGCCCTTCTCCCACTGTGTACTTGTGCATTCATCACACTCTTGCCAGTGCCGGTTCACTGGCTGTGTCCTCCAAGAGACAAACTTCTGAGGTCCTTGTTCCCCAGTGGGGCTCTCAGTGAGCCTGTGTTGAGTACATGAACCATCCAGTGAGACCTGAAGAACTAAGTTAATGAGGCACAGGCTGACTGCAGCACTGTATTGTCTGGCTGCTGGCTTTTAAATACTAATCAGAATTATGATGGTGATAGCTGAGATTTGAGAACTTATTATGTACCAGGTACACTACTCAGCACTTTGCATAAATTATCTATTTAACCCTGATATGCCCTATGAGGCAGGTGCTCTCATGATTCCCCTTTTATTAGGATGTGTCCACATCAGGTGAGTGGCAGGGCTGGGACTAGAGCCCTGCAGACACAGAGCCACCCTTCAGACAGGAGGACCCTGTTGGCACTTGTAGGCTTGTTGGCACCTGTAGGCTTCCACGTGCACTTGGTTACTTCTACACTAGTAATCTTCTTGACTGCTTTATTTTTTCCTTTTTCTTCTTTTTCAATTTATCTTTATTGGTGAAAGTATTACAGATGTCCCCTTACCCACCCACCCTCACTCCCATCCCTCCCCAGGCCTTCCCCAAATTATTGCTTTTCTTCTTCTAAATTAATGACGAGAGTTTCTGAGAAGTGAAAATGTTCAGGTGAGGAATAAAGCCAAGAGCAACTTCATTTACTGTTTACCTTTCGTTTGAAAATGCGTCTGAAAGCGTGTCCATGGCAATGGACAGCTCCATTGACTTCAGTACAGGAGACATGCATCTTTGCCAGAAGGCAAAAGCTAGTTGAAATACCAAAGTACTGTGGGGCTAAACACCTGCCATAACTCAGTTCTTTTCCAAAGATGGTGATTAATTTTTGTTGGTGGACACATTATGGGCCTGACTACTACCATCAGAATGTGGTGGTACCATTTTTTAAGCTAGGAGCTGGAAGACCATTCTGGCTTTGCCTCAGATGGGCTGTGTGCTTGGAGCACATCAATTAATGCCTGTTTTGTACAGTTCCTCTCTGTCAAATGGGGGAGGAGGGTCCTGACCAGGTGTTCTGGGCTACTTGGAGGAGATGGGCCAAGTAGCACTGTATTGTCTGGCTGCTGGCTTTTAAATACTAATCAGAATTACCCCTTGCTCTCCTGCCTTTCTGAGTAGCTTTGGGACCAGGCCTCCCCACCCCCAAGTCAGACTCCACCTCCTACAGGGCCCTCCTGCATCTGGGCCTCTGCTGGTATGGACAGGTCCGCGTTGCCTTCTGAAGGCCACTGGAGTTTCCTGCCTCAGCTGGCTCCGTTCAGGGAGACCTTCTGCCAGGGCCACCTCTCCTTTCTCTCCATCCCAAGTCTTGGGTGCTGGGAACATCTGCATAGCTGATTGATCTGGCAGTCATTTCTTCATTCTCCTCATTCCTTAAATATCAATCAATCTTGGCTTTCAGTGTTGGCCCCATTGTCTGTTGTCTTGGTGTGTTACAGACTGTCGCTGGGATACCTTGTATCCCCTGTGTCTTCATTCTCAAAACCGCCTCAGGTGCCAATGTTGTTCCCCTGCCTGTTGGAATCCGTCTCTTGGGTGGGCATAAAGACCCAGTCCACCTGTCTGCGTCCTTCCCATCAGCTTCCCTCTGTGCTTCCTCCCAGGTGCTTCCCTCTTCCCCTTGTGCCTGTTTGGCTCCGTGAATAGCACCATCCCACACCAGCTCCCAGGCAGAGGCCTAGGTGTCCTGTGTGACTCCTTTTCCTCTCATCCGCACTTACAGGCTCTGTCCTCTCACTTCTGGCTCCACAGCCGCTGGTGGCCTCGCACACTGCCCTTCCCACTGCAACCACACTTGCTCAGGCCACTGCCATCTCTCGTCTGAAGCATTGTAACACTCTTAGTCTCCTTCAAAATATTTACCACAAATCAGATGGCGTTATTGTGTAGCTATTTTGCTATTGTACATACTCAGCACACATGTGAGACTCAGCATCTGCCCTGTGTGCCTCTTGGGATCAGCCTCTTGTCCTGTCATTCCTCCGAATCGTCCACCCACTGGCAGTTCCTAGGAAGAGGCTCTCTTGTCTCCAGGCCTCTGTACACTGCACGTGTCATCTCTGCCTCTGAACACCTTTCTTCCTTCCCCTTCACCTGGCTCCTGTCCTTCAGGTCTTGGTTTAGATGTCATGTCCTCCAGAAGCCTTTTCTGTCCCAAGGCCTGGCTTGTGGTCACTCCTCAGTGCTCTCCAAGTACTTGGTGCCTTCGGTCACCCTGGACATACACGTGGCAGGTGCTCAGATACTGACTAGTTGAATGAATGAAACAACTGTCAAATGTTAAATAAATTCCACATGCGTATTGCTTGACATTGAAAGGCCTGTACAGCCTGGTCCCCAATCTCCCACATTGAAGTGTTTTGTTTCTTATAACTGGGAAAACAAAATTATAAATTTTATCGAGACCAGTGGCTATTCTAAGTGTGTGTGTGTGTGTGTGTGTGTGTGTGTGTGTGTGTGTGTTGGCTTTTGTTTTTTGTTTTGTTAATCCACACCCAAGGATAGTTTTTTCCGTTGATTTTTAGAGAGAGTGGAAAAGAGGGCGGGAAGGGGCGAGAGGAACATCAATTGGTTGCCTACCACAAAGGTCCCAATGGGAGCCAGGGATCAAACCTGCAATCTAGGTACGTGACTTTGACTGGGCCCTTGACTGAGAATCGAGCCCAAGACCTTTCAGTGCTTGGACTGACATTCTAACCACTGAGAAACACCAGCCTGGGCTTTTCTATTTATTTTTAACTTGTGTTAGACAAGTAAGCAGACAGGCAAGGTAAACAGACTGCTGGCAGAAACTCTTACAGTTGAAGAAATTCTAGGGTAAAAACTGTTTCAATTAAATATATCTCCACAACTCAGCATTTTGGAGGCCATTAGTTGCTGAAGGAGAAATGCTACTAGGAACGCACCAGAAGGAGCCACCTTCACCCCTATAAAGGGCTGTTCACTTCAAATTAAGCTGTTCAGAGTTAGGAAGATTGGTTAATTCAGATCAAAGTGGAAATTTAAAGTTAGATTAAGCAGATATTAGCATTACTAATATAAGGGCACCTAATTGGACATGTGTGCCAAGTATCACCATATAAGCCAAATGCCTAGTAGGTAGCTAATGGGGGAGGAGAGATTCTGCCCCCACAGTCCTCTTTTCTGAAGTGAGCAGGTGTTCCTTTTCCTGACACAGCCGCCTCTTGCCAAGTGGAGACCTCTGGGATGGTAAGCTTTTCTCCAGGTCATACAGACAGGACTCGGAAAGGCGGAGTCGGAGCCTGGATGTCTCCATCGCTGAGAGGCTTCAAAAGAAAGCAGAGTATTCTCGAGTTGCAGAGATCCTCCCCTTCTCCTTGTTCGCCACCCTGCCGAGTCACCAGTTTACACATCTGACACTCCGGGACTTTAGTCTGCTGCCCACTTTCCCTTGAAAGGTCTCCTTTTCAGTACTCCCTTTATTTCATTACTAGAGGCCCAGTGCACGAAATTCGTGCATGGGTAGGGTCCCTAGGCCTGGCCAGTGATCAGGGCTGATCAGATTCCTGCCTCCCCGCCTCCTCCTTCCTTTGCTCCCTCAGCGTCCTGCTGCCACTGATCACCTGCCATGTTCCACACCACCCCCTGGTGGTCAGTGCACATCATAGCGAGCAATCAAACTCCCGGTCTCCAGGTTGAACTCCCAAGGGGACACTTTGCATATTAGCCTTTTATATATATAGATGGCCATTATTGAAGTAACATATCAAATAGGCTTTTAGCTTCTAGCCCTCCCAAGAGGAAGGCTCCACTTTGTCCTGTTCATTACTGCAGCCTAGCACAACAGTTGTTAACACAGAGGCTGGTCAATAGTGCTGGACACTTACTATATGTCAGGCACTGGGACTCCCATCATCTCAGTTAATCTTGGGAACAAAATTGCTATTGTGGGAAGGAGGACTCTGACTTTGAACCAGCGTTTGACCCGGATTGCACTGCTGCTCCGTGGCGAGGACTCTGAGCTCCTGAGGTCAGGGCCATGTCTGCCTTGCTCACTCCTGTGTCCCCAGCTCCTGATGCACACAGTGCACACGTGAACTTAGTCTCAGGGTAGGCTTCGTGTGCTCAGGCAGCCTGCACCAGGTGACACCGCGGGAGCAGTGTGCCCTCACAGCCTCGCAGGAAGGTGGCGGCGTGGTGGGTACATCTGGACCTTCAGGTTCGGGCAACATTGAGTCCTCACTACAGAGGACATTCCTAACACTTTTTAAAAAAGAAAATATTGATGTAAATATGTAAAATCTGTCTGCACAAGCTGGTTCCTGAGTCTTATACATTTATACAGTGATTTTTCAAGAAATGGGCACCTATGTCCAATTTTGTACCTTTCTTAGAAATGTTCAGGTTTCTGCCCAAATGGGTGACTATCACCTTATCTCATATGCTTTTGGGAAGATTCAGAGAGAGAAGACATCTACAAATCTAGCACTGTACCTGCACTCAGTAAATGTCTTTTTCTTTCTCACATAAATAAGGTGGCTTTTTGTACATCCTCTCTGGTAGTGTAAATGTAGTCTTTGTAAAACAAAAGGAAAGTATAAAATAACCTCAGATTTCTGCTTGTTGTACAGACCTGATTTTCTGATTTTTCACCATTTTTTCGTGAGCCAGCAAGTGCTGTATATTTGGCCCACACAATGATTTTAGAGAGGTGCTACCAAAGCTGGTCCAGGTTCCCTGCCTGGTCCCTCTCGCTTTCTCACTCTTCCTGCTGGTCCTCCTTCCTTTCTCTCTCTCACCACCCCACCATCATACAATTTACACTTTATGTGCAATTCATGATTTCCTATCTTAATTCGCTCCCTCTTCTGCTTCTGTTATTTTCTCCCCTTTCACAACAAAACTTCTTTTAAAAGTTGTCTTTAGCTGCTATCTTCGTTTCCCTACTTCACATTCTCTCTTCAGCCCATTCCAGTTGAGCTTCTGCCTCTACCAATTTCTGCAATTGCTTTTGCCAAAGACATCAAGTAATTTCCATGTACCCAAATCCAACCTTAATCCACATTTCAATCTCTCACCAGCACTTTTAGCCTTTATTGCCCCTTACATTTTTCTTTTTTATTAATGTATAATTTATATTCACTGAAGTACACAAATTAATTCTAATATAGAGCATGATGAATTTTACGTTTTTGCATCTGTGTAACTACATCTGCATATTTGATGACGTCTGGGTGCTCCTTCGGATCCTCTCCTTTTCCTTCACTTCACTGGCTGGCCCTTTGCATCTCCCTCACTGGCCCTTCCACTCTTGCTCAACGTCCAAATATTGGTATGACCCAGGGCTTAGTTCCAGATCTCCTTTTTTCCTGTTACTCTTCTAGGTAAGCTCTTAGCATTTCATGGTTTCAAATGCTTTTCTATTTTGTCAGCCCCAGATTTGTACCTCAAGCTCTGATCTCTTCTGTCAGCTTCAGTCTTTTGTGTGTACGTGTGTTAATCCTCACCTAAGGATATTTTTCCATTGTTTTTTAGATTGAGTGGAAAGGGAAGGGAGGTGGGGGAGGTAGAGAGAAAGAAACATCAATGTGAAAGAGACACATCGATTGGTTGCCTCACGCATGCCCCTAACCCGGCTGGGGTGCGAACCTACAACCCAAGTAGATGCTCTTTTTTTTTTTTTAATATATTTTTTTATTGATTTCAGAAAAGAAGGGAGAGAGTTAGAAACATCAATGATGAGAGAGAAACACTGATCGCTGCCTCCTGCACGCCCCACAGTGGGGATCAAGCACACAACCTGGGCATGTGCCCTGACCGGGAATTGAACTGTGACCTCCTGTTGCATAGCTCCACGCCAGCTGGGCCCAAGTACATGCTCTTGACCTGGAATCAAACCCGAGACCCTTCCATGTGCAGGCCGCAGCTCTAACCACTGAGCAGCACCTGTCAGGACTCCAATCATATTTTCAACTTCCTACGTAACATTAAGTCATATAGGCATTTCAAACCTAACAGGTTAAAATGGAGATTTTCAGTTAGCCTCCTCTTTCCTCTTCCTCCCTCAGCTGCTTCTCCATAGTTCTTGTCATTTCATTACATGATTTCTCATCCACCCAGTGGCTCACACTGAAAATTTAGAGTTCATCTTTGATTCTTTCCATGTGTATTTAGTGCATCTGCTCATCTTACTGATGCAGGCCCTAAACACTTACTGGGTATTCCATCACTCCATCTCTAGCCTGTGCCATTGACATCTTTTGCTTGGGTGATTGCAACAACCTAACTCTTATCTCAGTTTCTGTTATTTCGCCTACAGCCCATGCTCCTGCAGCAGCCAAAGAGGCGAAAATGGGAATCAGATTATGTCACTTTCCTACTGAAAACCCTACATTCAAGCATACATACATCTCTGCTCTGCAAGGTCCACTGTGATCTGCATTCTGCCTGCCCCACTTTCTTCTCTCCAGAAATGCTTGCCAGCTTCCTATTTCTCAAAGGCACCCTTTCTGTCTGCCTTAGGGCCTTTGCATTAGCTGTTTTTTCTCCCTTGAATGTACTTTCCCAGGTATTTTGGCCTCTCTTGTCATCCAGATCTCAACTCAAATGTCATTGTCAATTAAGGCCTTCTCATTTTTTCCCTCCCTCCACAACTAAAGAAGCCCTCCAGTCACATTTTCACCACAGCGTTTATTTAATACCTGGACTAATTTGTTTGCTCTGTTTCCTCCACGGAATTTGTCTTCATGAGGGTGGGGACTTTGCTATCCCAGTCACAGCTATATTCCCAGTGCCACAATAAATAGTAACGGCACAATAAATACCGACTCAATCTGTAACTGACAGACACACTGAATACCGCTGCTCTGTATAAAACAAATATAGTGTAACCAGTCCAACAGTTGTAGAACTCAGCCCAAGTGACAGACCAAGAGGGTGAGCTGCAATGAGTGGCCATGTGTGTAACTTGAGTGGCATTTATTGCAGAGAGGAGCAAGTGCCCATGGAGCTGGTGCAGCGGGGTGATGTCATCAAGGTTGTTCCAGGGGGAAAGTTCCCAGTGGATGGGAAAGTCCTAGAAGGCAATACCATGGCCGACGAGTCCCTCATCACAGGTTAGGTGACTTGTTTTGCATTCCCTTCGGGTGGGTATCAGTGCAGTGGCAGGTCCCGTGAATGCTGAATGGGGTTTTAGTGCATGAAAGTTGGTCTCTTCTCTCCACCTCTAGGAGAAGCCATGCCAGTCACTAAGAAACCCGGAAGCACAGTGATTGCTGGGTCTATAAACGCACATGGCTCTGTGCTCGTCAAAGCTACCCATGTGGGCAGTGACACCACTTTGGCTCAGATTGTGAAATTGGTGGAAGAGGCTCAGATGTCAAAGGTAATGAAAAAATGTAAAGAACAATATCTCTTCTGCTTCTCATTTCAGAAATCATCCCAAGAGTTCCAAAGCGTCAGGCAGATATTATTGAGTCAAGAGTTAATGAAGTGGTGAAGACCTGGGGCGGGGGGTGGGAGTGGGCTAGAAGAGGTCAGTGGGGGGGCGGGGGGGAGGGAAGAGGGGGTATACTTTCAACAATAAAGTTGTTGTTTTTTTAAGTTAATGAGGGAGCTGAGAATCCCAGTCCTTGTCCATTCTTGTGGTGTTTGATTGCTTTGCAGATTGTAATTTCCTGTGGTCTTGGTGTTTGTTTTATTTTTATAGGCACCCATTCAGCAACTGGCTGACCAGTTTAGTGGATATTTTGTCCCATTTATCATCATCATTTCAACTTTGACGTTGGTGGTGTGGATTATAATCGGTTTTATCGATTTTGGTGTTGTTCAGAAGTACTTTCCTGTAAGTTGAATGCTGTGGGCTATATGGTTGTTGTTTTAGATAATCTGTTGCCATTAACCCTATTCTTTCATGTCTTAGATTCAGTGTGCTTTGGTTACCCATTACATTTTATTTGCTTGCTTTACTTATTGGCAGCAAAATCTTAGCTGTGGTAGGAAATCAGTCACTTTACTTCTGCAGGTTTTTATTAAAGGCTAGAGGCCCAATGCACAAAATTCTTGCACTTGAGGGGGCCCCTCAGCCTGGCCTGAACCCTCTTGCTGTCTGGGAGCCTGCAGGGAGTGGGCCTAAACCATCCGTCGGACATCCTTAGCACTGCTGTGGAGGCAGGAGAGGCTCCCGCCACTGCTGCTGCACTCGCCAGCTGTGAGCCCAGCTTCAGGCTGAGTGGTGCTCCCCCTGTGGAAGCACACTGACCACCAGGGGGAAGCTCCTGCATTGAGCGTCTGCCCCTTGGTGGTCAGTGCGCATCATAGCGACCCGTCGTTCTGCAGTTTGGTCGATTTGCATATTAGCCTTTTATTATATAGGATAGGATGGTCTTTGCTTCCTAGTTAGATAATTTCACAAACATCAGTTGGCTCTCAGTTGCAATGCTTCAAGCAGTATTGTCCATTTGGAGAGTTATGAACCACACACCATAGCAGATAGGTCACTTCAGATTTTGATGACATGCATGATAATATTTAACAAATTTTAAGAAAAATGTATTTTTGCTGTCTGTGTCCATGAATACCATCTTTAACCTTGCAGCTTCCCAAGCAATGCTAGTGGGTTTTTAGTAAATATCTATTAAACATGAGGCAATGGTCTATACATATATTTTTAGTTTAAAAAGTGGATGAAGAATTTATCTTAAGAAATGTAGTTTTATCAAACGTTTAAAAAGGTATAAAATAACAAAACAAAACAAAACTTTCTGCTTCAGAAATTAGAGCTTAGTGATTTCTAATTGGGACTGATTTTGTCGCCCCCAGGGACATTTGGCCATGTCTGGAGACATTTTTGGTTCTCATGACTGAGGAGGGGATGCTACTGGCACCTAGTGGGTAGAGACCAGGGATGCTGTTAACATTCTACAATGCTCAGGACAGCCCCCACAAATAATTATCTGGCCCTAAATATCAATAGTGCTGAGGTTGAGATCCCTTGATATACATAAAAAGCTAATGACCCACTTACTAGTAGAGTAGTATTTGATAACTGCCCAGTGAGTAGAACAATGTTTTACCTTATTTTTCAAAAATATCTCATACTTAGCCCAGTGTAATATGTATTTTACCTTAGAGCCATAGAATAAGAAATTGCAACTATGGAATGGATAATACTTTTAAAAAACTTGTTTTTACTCATAATTAAAGGTAGATCATATTGTCGGGGTGTGTGTGATTCACTAAGATGTCATTTTCTCTCTTAAATTTCCTATCTTAAAATGAAAAATGTCCAAGTTTTACATTTTCTGACATCTAAGGAGACTTCAGTGCTTTTAAGTAACCTATGACTGTATTCCAGAATTTGCCACTGGCTACTGTGGCACCTCACTGCCTAAAATTTCTGCTTTTGTGGGAGAGCAGCTCATTGGCATGTGGCTATGGAAAAATTCAGTCTTAAACAAATTGGAATATGTGACTTTCTGCTGTTCCCTGCCTTTCCGTCTTACTTTGGCTTCTTTTGTTTTATCTGCAATATCAGGGAGGATGCTGGCAAATGAGGTACTGCATGTTCCTTTAAGATACTGTTGTCACTGTGCTACATAAAAATCACTGTAGGGACAGGGTTCATGTCAGCTTCTAGAAGTCTGTCCAATCCCATCACAATGCCAGGTGTTATTTTGGTAAGAATTATTGTGTGTGTTTTTTAAAAAACACACACACAGATCATCTTACCTCTAAGAAATGCATTATGTCTTAAACAACAGGCCCTCTACCCAACTCCAAGTATTTCTGTAAAAATTAAATTACCCTTTAATAATATATCTTATTTTAGAATTCTGCCTTTCAAAAAGAAAAAGTATGTAGATAGAAGCTAGTGAGATTGTGGTCTGTATCCTTGATTTAGAAAACTTACTTTTTATTGTAATTAAGTGAATATAGTATCTCCTGGTTGTATTCCAAAGACACCAGCCATTAAAAAAAATAAAATAAACGAAGATAACTCCAGATGTCAGAATGCAAATAATACCAATATGTGCCACCATATCTGGAAAAGAGACCCATACTTTGTTTTGGATTTACACAGGAAACAACAATGATTAGGATTCTGTGTGATTTCTCATTTCACTCTCCGCTTACCTCTCTTTCCTCTTTTCAGATTCCCAACAAACATATTGCCCAGGCAGAGGTAATCATCCGGTTTGCATTCCAGACGTCCATCACAGTGCTGTGCATTGCCTGCCCCTGCTCCCTGGGCTTGGCCACACCCACGGCAGTCATGGTGGGCACCGGCGTGGCTGCCCGGAACGGCATCCTCATCAAGGGGGGCAAGCCTCTGGAGATGGCCCACAAGGTTGGCCCAGCACTGCAGTGCTCCTGACCGTCTTTTGGGGTCTTGACTAGGATGATTTTGTAGTTGTTTACTACATGATTTTTTTTAAACTTTGAGGTCTAGTGAAAATAGTGTCTGTTTAAATTTCATATTAAGAGATAAACCTGAAAGAGGCCCGAGGATAGTGCTGTTCATTAAGTAAAACAACAGGAAGCGAGAGAATGATAGCAGCAGTTAACAGTTATAGAATTAAACACTTTATAAATATCAGTTGATTTAATCTGATCAACAGCTTTGAGGTGGTGCTATTATTCCCATTTTACAGATGAGGGAGCTACAGCAGGAGGAGGCCAGGTGACTTGCCTAAAGGCCTTCAGCTAATAAATGGCAGAGCCAGGTTTCACACCTGGAAAAAAGTACCAGCTCTGCATCTGTGTGATTAGCAGAGGGGTCCTGTGACTTGGGGAGTGGAATAATGGGCAACCGTGTATAAAGAATCTTCCTTTGGCCAAACATACCAATCCTTAACCTTCCACTAATGTAGTCGATATTTGTTGAGTATGTACTATGTGTGGGTCTTATGGCTGGCCCTAGTCATGGTCTTTGGCTATCAAGGATGGGGAAAGACAAGTATGGAGTAAGTAAAGAACAAATGCTATGAGATGGGGTGCAACGCTGTGAGATCAGCTCAGCAGGGGGCCTTGCATAGACGTGTGTGTGGGACTGGCCATGAGGGGTGGTGTATCTGAGACCTGACAGTTGAGTGAGAGTGAGCCAGAAAACGGAGGTTGGGAAGCATGTTCTGGCAGTGGGGAAAGCACATGGAAAGGACCTGGGGGATAAGGAGCTGGGTAGGGGGTGCTATATCGTAGACTCTATAACATCGAAGACTGTGAACTGTTCCCATCATTGTATCCCCAGTGTCTTGCCCAGTGCCTGGCACATTGAAAACACTCAATAGTTATTTGCTGAATAATAAATGAGGAACTGAAAGAAAGTCATTGAGAGAAAGAGAAATCGATAGATCAGGCTATTGAGGGAAAAGGTGAGGGAGAGAGGGACCTTGAAGGGTCTTGGAGGTTTATGAAAGGATTTGGAAATTAGCACAAAGAACAATAGGGAGCTGTGGAGGGGTTTGAAGCGCCTATGTGATGTGACTGGATTACTTGTTGGGAAGATCTGGTTACAAAGTGAAGGATGGAATAAAAGGAGGCAAGAATTGATGGAGGAAGACCAGTTGATAGTATTGAAGGGGCCAGCACTCAGCAGCAGAAACAAAAAGCTGAATCTATTGCCCTAACCGGTTTGGCTCAGTGGATAGAGCGTCAGTCTGCGGACTCAAGGGTCCCAGGTTTGATTCCGGCCAAGGGCATGTACCTTGGTTGCGGGCACATCCCCAGTGGGGAGTGTACAGGAGGCAGCTGATCGATGTTTCTCTCTCATCGATGTTTCTAACTCTCTCTCTATCTCCCTTCCTCTCTGTAAAAATATCAATAAAATACATTTTTAAAAAAATTATTAAAAAAAAAAAAGCTGAATCTATTATTTGCTAATGAAGGGAGAACCATGCTTGTGGGTCATAGTCTGAACACAGCAAGCAGACCTAATATGGGGCTTGAGGAAGCCTGAGTCCAGGGATTGGTGGACTCTGGCCATAGGAAAGCAGGTGCCAGTGTGGCTGTTATTGACTGGCTGAGCCCACCCATGGGGACTGGTGCAAAGCTGCCATTGACTAAGTGGGGCAGGTCTAAAAACTGGCTCTGATGGTTACCTGTTATTATGGCCAAGGAATACTCCCTTCCTTGAACTTGGAGTGCAAGAGCTTTAATGTTAGTAGGCTTTTGCACTTACACAGGCCAGAGAAAAGCATGATTGACTCAGCAGATAGCAGTAGATAGCCGACTCCCAGATCCCTGGCTCTTGATCCTGCACAAGAAATCTGCCAGTGTTACTGTCCAGGAGACGGCATGCCATCTCTTGCTACCTCAGAGTGAGAGTTTCTGGCTCAACCTGGTTAAGGTTAAAACATAGTGATGATTTGGGGGGGCATAGAGGGAAACAGTTTTCGCAGTGGGAGTGGTTGAACCTTGTGATTGATTGCAGATGATTATGTCATGGAGGAAGAAGGACTGTTGTTAAGTTCTGCCTCAAGATTGTGTGGATTTTAAAGTCCCTTCCATGTGTATTTGTGCTAACCGAGTTGTGGTTGTTTTGACAGATAAAGACTGTGATGTTTGACAAAACTGGCACCATTACCCACGGGGTCCCCAAAGTCATGCGGGTCCTCTTGCTCGTGGATGTGGCCACGCTGCCCCTCAGGAAAGTTCTTGCTGTGGTGGGGACTGCGGAGGCCAGCAGTGAGCACCCCTTGGGTGTGGCTGTCACCAGATACTGTAAAGAGGTACGAAGACCTGGGCATTGCTCCTCCTCCCGCTCCTCCCACAGCCTCCTCTCTCACCTGTGAGTCTGGAGCCTCCAAGCTCCTTCCTCCTAACAGGCTTTTCCTCTCAGCTGCCATGGCACCTCCGTCAGCTGCCTTCGAGGAGGCCTTGGCTTGTGTGATCTGGAAAACCACTTAGCAGGCCAGTGGAGATGTGGCTCGCAGTAGCTGGTCCCTTGTCACATCTCCAGATCATTGCAAAAGCAGCTCAGTGTTAACAGTCATTTGTTGAGCATTTACTGAGCACCTGGGCTTGGGACAACTATGAAGATGGGAACTCTGCCTCTCGGGGCTGCTTGCTGGTTGGGTGAGGAAGACAGATGGTGTATAAATTCAGACCTTTACTTAGTGCAAAGGGATACAGAAATGAATGGGGTCTTGGGATGAGGGGGTAGAAATCTATGCAGTCGGGAACCTCTGAAATGAGAGGAGCCAGCAGAAGCGAGCGGAAGCCCAATGGGTTCTTGGCACAGTTACTTGGGAAGCATTCATCTTTTGATCTTCTCAGACGAAGGTCCTATTTAATTTTCTCTATTTTCAATATGAATATAGAAGCAACAGAATGTCCCAGAATACTGCCTAGAAAAAAAATGTAAACGGTGTGGGAAAATACAATTATCAGTAAATGTAGAGGGTTATATGGATGCCTTGAAAAAGTTGACAACTCTTCCTGGACAGGGAACCTTCTAGAAATCTCTTTTCGTGTTTCTGTCTTTCATGTAGGGTCAGGCATGCCATTTCACCTCTCACCTTTCTGATGTTTCAGAAAGAATTCTGCTCACCCTCAGCCATGCTTCCTTTGCTGTTTTGTTAACCCAAATAAAAACAGTGCCCCACTCCTTTCTCCTGCCACATCACCCTCCTCCACGGGTCTGTAGGTGGGCAGTTCTCTCTTAATAGCCTAAGAATAGCGTTGTTACCACTTGCCTATTCCATTATTTTAATGAAATTACTTGTGACATATAAATAACATATTTCCATTAAAAAAATAACATATTTCCTCTCTTTGACACCTTTACAACTCCCCATCCTTAATTTGAGATGTTTGATGTGAATAGCCTTTCTCTTAGTCTGCAACATGCCCAATATCATGAGGCACCCACCTAAGGATAAAGTTTTGGCTATTTAATTTTGTTCAATTTAATAATTAAAATGTCTGTGTCAGAGAAAAGGAATTGCTGAGTTAATAGTTTATCTCTTTACCTTTTCCTGCAATTCTACTTCCCATCCCACCTTTCCCTCTTAATTTATGGTTGGGGCTGCTCTCTCTCCTACCCTCACCCCCATCTCTGCCCTTCTCCCTCTCACCTCCCCCTCTGTTTTCTGGTTCCTCTTCCTGCTCCCTTCCTTCACAGGAACTTGGAACTGAGGCCTTGGGATACTGCATGGACTTCCAGGCTGTGCCAGGCTGTGGAATTGGCTGTAAAGTCAGCAGCGTGGAAGGCATCCTGGCCCACAGCGAGCACCTGAGTGAACGGGCTACTCACCTGAATGGGGTTGGCAGTGTCCCCACGGAAATAGGTATCTCTGGCCTTTGTCTCTGGTGCTCAGCCGGCCAAGGGTCGAGTCTGGCTGGGTCAGGTGGCAGCGTGCCAAACACAGAGAGCACCATGCTACCTGATTCCCCTGCTGTGGAGAAAGGTGGCTCATGGCAGGTGCACTGCATGCCTCCCTCCCCAGGAAAGCCTGAAGTTCCTCTTGTATTTGATTCCTCTGACTCTTGATGCCAATGGCAGACAAAAGTAGTCTATTACATAAATCTATAGAGTATTGCTCATAATTTTGAGTCTCCACTTTCTTATCCCAAGTTAGCCTGGCTTCTTGTGAGCTACAAAGTGGACAGCTGGGAATTCTGCTTTGTTCTTCCTAAACAGGAAACCTCCCGCTTAGTAGAACTCTGATGGGAAGTTTTGTGTTTACAGAGCCGGCAGCAGTCAGGGAAAGCTGATGGGAATGGTCTGGCCACGCTAAGCAGGGACACTGCTTGGAGTGAGAGCTGCTTTTAAATAATGGCCTTTCTTATTCTAAGGATAGCTTGGTAGCCATCAGTGTAAGAGTATGAAAACATAGCACCCCAAACCAGAAAAAACAACAACTGTGTCTACTGCTTTCTCTTAAGTATGTTGGTAATTGAGTCTTGATTTAGGTTTCATTGTTGGAAGCCATCTGCCACCTTCTAGGACTTAAAGCCCTAGGATGACCTTTCCATTTAGTGTCCGGGGACTGGTTCATGCAGTGATGCCTAAGTTACTGGCACCCATGGAAGGTGACAGGAGAAAGACTCACTGGCCTTTTAGGAGGTATAGCTTTAAAACATTTCATAGAAGTAGACAGAGTACTTGCTGTTCACCTTGGGTCATCTGTACCAGGCAGTGATGTCGCTAGTCACCACTTGCATTTGATGCTGGAGAAATAACTCCCTGAAAAAGAAGCAGCAGATTCCTCTAAAAAGCAGATAGGGACACCACATAATGTCTGATAGGTTTGTAACATTTTCACACATAGAAAATGTACCTTTTAATGTCCCATTTTAATTCATACCCACATGTTTTACACGTTACACGTTAATTATACTTTTCCCCCTGGTACTTTAAGGATGGTGTTCTGAGAGGCACTTACTAAGTGATAATTTCTCGGAATGGTCAAATGGATATTTTGCTGTTAAAAGGGCTCCATAGTTTTTAGTAATTTCTCATGATGAAATTATACTGTTTGGGAATAACCACAAACTCTTTTGAACAGACGTAGCTCCCCAGACTTTCTCTGTGCTGATTGGAAACCGAGAATGGATGAGGCGCAACGGCTTAGCCATTTCCAGCGAGGTCAGCGACGCTATGACAGACCACGAGATGAAGGGCCACACGGCCATCTTGGTGGCTATTGACGGTATCACTCTGCCTTCCTCCTGCTCTCTCAGACATGAAGCTTCTGGCGATGTCAGGCAAAAATAGATCCTGCCTCTTTAAAAAGAAACAATCTCCCTTTACTAATTTTAGTTTTCCCTTGTAAAAGATTGCGCTGACCTCTTTTTCATGGCATCCCCGGTCCCGAGGCCCTTTCCCTCGCCCTCCTCTCTGCCGCAGAGCCAGCTCTGCTCTGGCACCTGTCTCCTTGTGCTTGGAGTTCTGTCTTCACCATCATTGTTTGCTGCAGTCCAAGCTAGCAGCTTGGAGTCCTCCTCCTCATCACTGCAGACAAAGCAGCTCACTTGCCAAGAGGTTTAACCCTAGCATGCCCTGAAAGAATGAGGTCCCTGCAGCTTGCCTCCGCTTCTCAAGATGGAGTGTATCGAAGGACCCGTTTATATCTTGGGCTTTACACCGCAGGTAGATTAGCATCTTACTTGTTAATATTAGTGTCTGCTAATAGAAGTAAAACTATATGCAGATAAGAACTAATTTAGGTCCTCTTTCCTATTCGCTTTTTCGTTTTCCTCCTCCCATCACGAGGCTGCCTCCTATGTCCTTGTAAACCCACAATTCCCTCCACTTGACAGAGCAGAATTGGCTCAACTGGAGTCATGCCCCTTACACATCACTCACCCTCACTCTGTTGCCGCCACACCGCAGGCCTCAAAAGCCTTCCTGCCTCAGTATCTAAAAGGTTCACTCCAAAAAAAAGTTCTATTCAAGTGGCTTTTATCACAAGGGAAAAAAAAGGAAGTACTGATTTTCTTGCTATTTGGACAATCATCACTTCCTAAGTAGTATTTTCTGTATTTGTTATATTTGTCATGTTTTAATAGCTAAGGTATATTGAGTTATGAGCTAGATACTCTGCAAGTGGATGTGCCATGTGGAAAATTTGGAAAATTCTGAGAGCTATAAGGAAGAAAATGGAGTTGCTTATTAGCCTACACCTCAGAGAGCCACTGTTGACATTTTGATAGTCCTTCCAGACTTTGTATGCATCTGTCCTATGTAAATTTAAAAAAAAAACAGGATCAAACCATATTATCCTATCTAATAAAAGAGAAACATGGTAATTGGTGTACGACCACTACCCTTCCCATTGGCTAATCAGGGCGATATGCAAATTAACTGCCAGCCAAGATGGCGGCCGGCAGCCAGGCAGCTTGAAACTAACATGAGGCTTGATTGCTTCAGTGACGGAGGAAACCAACGTTCCCCGCCTGCCTTGTTGGCCTCTGAGCTTGCAGTTTAAAAAACATTGTAACAAATATAGAAACTAAACAAAACCCCAGAAACCTGCTTTCAGCGAGCCCGGGATCTCAGAGCTGGCATTGATACAGAGTTTCGATTATAGAACCGAAACAAACCAGATACCTTCTTTCAGCAGCAGAGGCCTCAGAGCTGGAGCCTCAGAGCTAAAGCTGGCCCAGAATTTAAAAAAAAAAAAAAAAAAGGAGCAGTTGGGAGCTTCAGTCCCAGCCTGAAAACAGCCCTCAGCCCCTCACCCAGTCTGGCCAGGCACCACAGTGGGGACCCCCATCCTGAAGGGTGTGTGCCCAGCTGCAAACAGCCATCATCCCCTCTCCCAGGCTGGCCAGGCACCCCAGTGAGGACCCCCACCCTGATCCAGGACACCCTTCAGGGCAAACTAGCCGGCCCCCACACGTGCACCAGGCCTCTATCCTATATAGTAAAAGGGTAATATGGCTCCCAGCACCGGGATCAGCGGAGCCGCGAGGCCTCCCGGCACTGGGATCAGCGTGACAGGGGGCAGCGCCCAAACCCCCTGATCGCTCTGCAGCTCTGTGTGTGACAGGGGATGGGGCCACAACCTCCTTATCTGCCCTGCTCTGTTCCTGACAGGGGAAGGCACCCCAACCCCCTGATCGGCCCTGCTCTGTGCCTGATAGGAGGGAGCTCCCCAACCCCCTGATCACCCTGCGGCTCTGTGTGTGACAGGGTGTGGTGCCCCAACCCCCCCACCCCACGGGCCCTGGTCTGTGTGTGACGGGGTAGAGCCATAACCTCCCGATCGGCCCTGCCCTGAGTGTGACAGTGGCAGCACCCCAACCCTCTGATCGGCCCTGCTCTGTGGGTGATAGAGGGCGGCGCCCCAACCCCCTGATCCGCCCTGCTCTGTGTGTGACAGGGGGCGGTGCCCCAACCCCCTGATGGGCCCTGCTCTGTGCGTGACAGGGGGGAGCTCCCCAACCCCCTGATCGACACTGCTCTGTGCATGACGGGGGGGGGGTGCTCCCCAACCCCCTGATTGACCCCGCTCTGTGCGTGACAGGGGGGAGCTCCCCAACCCCCTGATCGGCCCTGCTCTGTGCATGACGGGGCAGCGCCCCAACCCCCTGATTGGCCCTGCTCTGTGTGTGACAGGGGGTGGCGCCGCAACCTCCCCATCGACCCTGCCTTGAATGTGACAGGGAGCGGTGCTCCACCCCCCCCAATCGGCCCTATCCTGAGCGTGACTGAGGGTGGCATCACAACCTCCCAATCCACCCTGCTCTGTGCATGACAGGGAGCGGTGCCCAACTCCCCAATCGGCCCTGCTCTGAGCCCGACCAGGGGCTGCACCTAGGGATTGGGCCTGCCCTCTGCCACCCGGGAGCAGGCCTAAGCCAGCAGGTCGTTATCTCCCGAGGGGTCCCAGACTGTGAGAGGGCACAGGCCGGGCTGAGGGACCCGAAACAAAACACCCAATTATAGAACAATTATACTGTTCTATAATTGGGTGTTTTGTTTCTTGTGAGTAACATGCTGTTAAGGAAACTGAAACCGGCTGTGCTCCTTGGGCCGCCCAGGGCCCTGCTTCCTGCACCCACTGTGGTGTCTCCCGCAGGGGTGCTCTGTGGAATGATCGCCATTGCAGATGCCGTCAAGCAGGAGGCCGCCCTGGCTGTGCACACGCTGAAGAGCATGGGCGTGGACGTGGCGCTGATCACGGGGGACAACCGCAAGACAGCCAGAGCCATCGCCACCCAGGTCTGGGCCGGGGCCCTCTTCCCCTTCTCAAACTAAAGTGATGTTAAGCTCACAGAAGCAGTTTGAGGGGGAAAACTAAGCACCAGTGCATCCAGCACTCAGCTTTGCTTCAGCTTCCCCCTGGATGGGTTCTTTTCAGCCATGCAGCACCCCCACCCCCACCCCCACCCCCACCCCTGACCACCATGCTGTAGCAGCAAAGGTCACGCCCTGGGGCCTGGGAGCTGTGATTCATGCAGGACTGGCTGCAGCCCTGGAAAAGCAACTCCATCATTCTCCATTCCAGTCTTCACAGTGAACAAAAAAAACACCATGGCTTGAGGGCTGACATAAACAACTTTGTAGTCTTTATGTTGAAGGAATGTTTTGCTAGCTCAGCTCTTCCTACTGGTTGCACCAGATAAGTGACTGATCCCAGGCAGTTCCCCCACAGCCCTGGGTTCTGAGTTTGGGCTGTGCAGACAGAGCTGCTGCATGCCTGCCTGGCCCATCTCACGGGGATGGCTCCAGTACAAATTCCTGAAGAGCATATATACCCCTCCTCCTGAAAATGTGTACAGTGGTATGCTTTTGAAAATGAATTGCACCTTATGAGGGAAGCAACAGTACCTCTCTTTACTGGGCATTTTGCTAATGATGGACTTGTTGAGTTACTCCCTTTCCTGGTTAAAACTTGTTCATTCATTCAGAAAGCATTTATTAAACACCGCCCAGGCTACAGAGAGGAGTGAAGAGGGTACCTACCCTTAAGGAGCTCCCAGTCCTGTGGGAGGGTGGACCAGTGACCAACTATAAAATGAGTCCTTGGTGTTTCAACAGAAGAGTGCATGGGGCATGTGGGTGCTGCCAACTTCCCTCCAGCATGGCAGGGGCTGGGGATGCCTTCCCAGGGGAGAGGAAGCTTGAGTCAGGAGTGGTCTGGTGAAGAAGAGGGGGCAGGAGGAGGGAAAGCAAGCTGACCTTCCAGGGCAGAACAGGCAGCAGGAGCACCGTCCAGGGGTACAAAGTAGTGGGGAGTTGGAGAGCACATGGAGCTGAATGGTGCAGGGAGCTGGAGATGAGCAGAGATCTAGGGGACTAAGGGGACCTTAGGAGGCAGACCAAGGAATTTAGATGTTGTCCTAAGGGAACTGGGGTCCACTGGAGGAGAATAAGCAGGAAAGGAAAATGACCAAATAATTTGTTTTGGAAAGACACTGGGACAGCATATGGAGAAGAGAGTGGGGAGGCTGGGACATGGGCTGGGAGACCAGTGAGGGCCCCAAACCACTGCCTGGCCTTGTGATGGGATCAGGGAGTAAATTTGCCATGTGATCTAGAACCTGTGGGGCTTGGTGACTGACATCATTAACGACCTGGAGGCCGGGTGGGGGCTGGGCAGGAAGATTTGGGCTTCTGCTACTATTCCTATCCTTTGCCAACACCAGGCATTGTCATATATTTTTTTTATGGCTATTTTCCTTTCCTTTTAGGTTGGCATCAACAAAGTCTTTGCAGAGGTGCTGCCTTCTCATAAGGTGGCCAAGGTCCGGGAGCTCCAGAAGGAAGGGAAAAAAGTCGCCATGGTGGGAGACGGCATTAATGACTCCCCAGCCTTGGCCCAGGCTGATGTCGGCATCGCCATCGGGACAGGCACAGATGTTGCCATTGAGGCGGCTGACGTTGTTCTCATCAGAGTGAGCATGCTGTGCCTCCTCCCCGTTGTCCAGGCAGTGGGAGGGAAGGGCTGTGGGCACAGCTCCTGGCTCACCAAATGCTCCTCTACCTCAGAATGACTTGCTGGATGTAGTCGCTGCCATTCATCTCTCCAAGAGGACTGTCTGGAGGATACGGCTCAACCTGGTGCTGGCGTTGATCTATAACCTGGTTGGCATTCCCATCGCAGCAGGTAACGGGGCTCTCCCTGCTTGTGACCTTTGCCTCTAGCTCTCTGTGTGCCCGGTTCCTGCCGAACTTAGTGCGCAGCCCACCTCGCTGGCTAGCTGGCCAGGAGCATTTTAGAAAGTGATGATTTTATTATGTGCTCTGCTTGCTAACTCTCTAAAAGTAAATGAGAAACTTCAGAGAGAACCCCAACCTTCATTCACTCTGGTTCTCTCTGAAAAGCTGTCAAGATGCTTGACTATTTATTTACTATGGCCCTGTTTTCTGAACCATTTATTACACATACCGTCTGAAAAACTAGCATTATTAACAGTTATGGGGCCCCTGCTACGTGCTAGGCACCGTGATTGATGTTTTAGAACCTTAATTTAAAAATGCATCCTGCCCGAGATGTACCGTCTCCCAGGAAGAGATGGATTTTTCTGCCTCATAACTCCTCTCTTCCCCGTTCAGTACTGAGTTACCCAGTAGGAAAAAGTTCTTCTGCAAGGGAAGGCTTCTACGTGGGCTGAGACCTAAAGTTTGTAAACACAACTTTCCCACTTCATGTCCCCTGTTGTGCCTGAGTGGTTAAAGGTGACTCACATGATGATTAACATGTCTGCCTAAACGTACTGGGTGGGGTGGGCCAGACAGCTGTACCTGCTGCTTCCAGAGCCAGCCCAGGTGCTGATTCACTCCTGTGTTTGTGCCTCTGCCACAGACCTTTGCCCAGATGTGGACTGAGTGTCCTGGCCCTGTCCTGGGTCCTAGCTCACATTGACCTTTAAAAAGATGTTTTGACAATCCCAGCAACAAAACAGAGTGGTGCCTTGTTGTGTTGTATTTTGTGCCTTTAAATCAACGCAGCAGATCCAAACAACAGCAGCCTCCTGAGCACCACACCCTCGGTCTGAGGAACAGCAGCTGTATGTGAAACCTCCCCCTACCAGCCAGAAGAGCTACCACAGATGTGAACAGCACCCACCAGAGGAGCGGCTGCCAACTGAGAATCAGCTGCTACCGCAACCGCCCGAAGAGCAACCACAGCCCAAGGAGTCACTGCCACCAAGGGAGCAGCCACTGAACAACTCAACGTCTAGATATGTCAGTGAGATCAAACATGGGTAGACAAAGAAACCCCCAAAGGAAAGAAAAAGAGGACTCGCCAGAAAAGCAGCTAAGTGATACAGAGGCATGCAACATGACCGAAAAAGAATTCAGAATAAGGGTCCTAGAGTTCATAAACTGGACGGAGGAAAAAATCAATAACATATGCAAGAAGCTAGAAGAAACAGATGAAAAAATCAACAACTTAAGTAAGACCCAAGAAGAAATGAAGAGTGATATAGCTGCAATAAAAAACACCATTGAAAGTATCAACAGTAGACTAGGAGAAGCGGAGGACCGAATTAGTGAATTAGAAGACAAGGAAGCAAAACACACCCAAACTGTACTGCAATCGGAGAAAAAAATTAAAAGACAGGAGGAGAGCCTAAGGGAGCTTTGGGACAACATGAAACGAAACCACATACGAATAATAGGGGTGCCAGAACAACAGAAAGAGGAACAAGGATTAGAAAACCTACTCGAAGAAATAATATCAGAAAACTTCCCTGAGGTGGGGAAGAAAAAAGTCACACAAGCCCAGAGAGTCCCAAACAAGGTGAACCTGAAAAGACCCACACCAAGACACATCATAATTACCATGGCAAATGTTCAGGACAAAGAGAGAATCTTACAAGCTGCAAGAGAGAGACGGAAAGTTACATACAAGGGATCTCCCATTAGATTATCAAATGACTTCTCAACAGAAACACATCAGGCCAGAAAAGAATGGACGGAAATTTACAAAGTGATGCAAAGCAAAGGACTGAATCCAAGAATACTCTATCCAGCAAGGCTATCATTCAAAATTGAAGGGGAAATAAGAAGCTTCACAGACAAAAAAAGACTAAGGGAGTTTATCACCACCAAGCCAGCAATGCAAGAAATGCTAAAAGGACTGGTGTAAAAAGAAGAAATAAAAAGCTCAGAAAGAAAACAGCCACACAAAAAAAGAAATGGCTACAAACAAGTATCTTTCGATAATAACTTTAAACGTAAACGGACTAAATGCTCCAAACAAAAGACATCGAGTGGCTGAATGGATAAAAAAACATGACCCATTACATCTGCTGTCTACAAGAGACCCACCTCATTAGAAGGGACTCACACAGACTGAAAGTGAAGGGATGGAAAAATATCTTTCAGGCAAATGGAAAGGAAAAGAAAGCTGGGGTAGCAATACTTATATCGGACAAAACAGACCTCAAAGTGAAGGCCATAACAAGAGATAAGGAAGGCCACTTCATAATACTAAAGGGATCAATACAACAAGAAGATATAACCCTGGTAAACATATATGCACCCAATGCAGGAGCACCCAAATTCATAAAAAAACTCCTGGAAGATATCAAAGGAGAGATTGACAACAATACAATCATAGTAGGGGACTTAAATACACCACTGACATCACTGGATAAGTCCGCTAGACAAACAATCAGCAAAGATACAGCAATCCTAAATGACTCACTAGATCAGATGGACTTAATAGACATCTTCAGAACACTTCACCCCAAAGCCAGGGAACATACATTCTACTCAAATGCTCATAAGACATATTCAAAAATAGACCATATATTGGGACACAAGCAAAGTATCCCCAAATTCAAGAAGATTGAAATCATAAAAAGCATCTTTGCAGACCACGATGGCATAATATTAGAAATAAACTACAATAAAAACAACCCAAAATACTCAAACACCTGGAAGCTGAATAGCGTGCTATTAAATATTGATTGGGTTACCAATGAGATCAAAGAAGAAATTAAAAACATCCTGGAAACTAATGACAATGAAAACACAACAATCCAAAACCTATGGGACACAATGAAAGCAGTCCTGAGAGGGAAGTTTATAGCTCTACAGGCCTATCTCAAAAAACAAGAAAAAATGGTAGTAAATCATCTAACTCTACAACTCAAAGAATTAGAAAGAGAGCAACAAGAAAACCCTAGAGTGAGCAGAAGGAAGGAGATAATAAAGATTAGAGCAGAAATAAATGACATAGAGACCAAAAAAACAATACAGAAAATCAATGAAACCAAGAGCTGGTTCTTTGAAAGGATAAATAAGATTGACAAACCTCTAGCCAGACTCACTAAGAAGCAAAGAGAGAGGACCCAAATAAACAAAATCAGAAACGATAGAGGCGAAATAACAACAGACCCCACAGAAATACAAATGATTGTTAAAAAATACTATGGACAGCTCTACTCCAACAAACTAGACAACCTGGAGGAAATGGATAAATTCCTAGAAAAATACAACATTCTAAAACTCAATCAGGAAGAATCTAAAAACCTCAACAGGCCAATAACTATGCAAGAAATGGAAGCAGTCATCAAAGAGCTTCCATCAAACAACAGCCCAGGACCAGACGGCTTCACAGGGGAGTTTTACCAAACATTCAAGGAAGAACTAAAACCTATCCTCCTCAAACTACTACAAAAAATTCAAGAGGAAGGAACACTTCCAAGCTCATTCTATGAAGCCAGCATCACCCTAATACCAAAACCAGGTAGACAACACAATGAAAGAGAATTACAGGCCAATATCCCTCATGAACATAGATGCCAAAATCCTCAACAAAATCTTAGCAAATCGGATCCAGCAGTACATCAGAAAGATCATACACCATGACCAAGTAGGATTTATCCCAGGGTTGCAAGGATGGTACAATATCCGCAAATCAATAAACGTGATACATCACATAAACAAATTGAAAGAAAAAAACCACATGGTCATATCAATTGATGCAGAAAAAGCATTTGACAAAATTCAACACCCATTTTTGATAAAAACTCTCAGCAAGGTGGGAGTAGAAGGATCATACTTCAACATAATAAAAGCCATATATGACAGGCCCACAGCCAGCATCATTCTCAATGGACAAAAACTAACACCATTTCCCCTAAGAACAGGAACAAGACAGGGATGCCCCCTCTCACCACTTCTTTTCAACATAGTACTGGAAGTGTTAGCCATTGCAATTAGGAAAGAAGAAGAAATAAAAGGCATCCAAATTGGAAAAGAGGAAGTAAAACTGTCCTTATTTGCAGACGACATGATATTATACATACAAAACCCTAGAGACTCCATCAAAAAGCTACTAGACTTAATATATGAATTTGGCAATGTAGCAGGATACAAAATTAACCCCAAGAAATCTGAGGCATTTCTATACACCAATAGTGAACTTTCAGAAAGAGAGATTATAAAAACAACCCCGTTTACCATCGCACCAAAAAAATTAAGCTACCTAGGAATAAACTTAACTAAAGAGGTAAAAGACCTCTACTCAGAAAACTACAGGACGTTGAAAAAAGATATAGAGGAAGACATAAAGAGATGGAAGAACATACCATGTTCTTGGATTGGTAGAATCAACATCATTAAAATGTCCATACTACCCAAAGCAATCTATAAATTCAACACACTCCCCATTAAAATACCAACGGTATATTTCACAGACCTAGAACAAACTCTCCAAAAATTCATCGGGAATAAAAAAGACCCCAAATAGCTGCAGCGATCCTGAGAAAGAAGAACAAAGTACGTGGGATCTCAATACCAGATATCAAACTGTATTTCAAAGCCACTGTTCTCAAAACTGCCTGGTACTGGCACAAGAATAGGCATATAGATCAATGGAATAGAATAGAGAGCCCAGAAATCGGCCCGAACCAATATGCTCAATTAATATTTGACAAAGGAGGCAAGAACATACAATGGAGCCAAGATAGTCTCTTCAATAAATGGTATTGGGAAAATTGGACGGATATATGCAAGAAAATGAAACTAGACCACCAACTTACACCATACACAAAAATAAACTCAAAATGGATAAAGGACTTAAATGTACGACAGGAAACCATAAAAATTCTAGAAGAATCCAAAGGCCACAAAATTTCAGACATATGCCGAAGCAATTTCTTCACTGATACAGCTCCTAGGGCACTTGAAACTAAAGAAAAAAATGAACAAATGGGACTACATCAAAATAAAAAGCTTTTGCACAGCAAAAGAAACCATCAACAAAACAACGAGAAAACCCACTGTGTGGGAAAACATATTTGCCAATGTCATATCTGATAAGGGCCTAATCTCCAAAATTTATAGGGAACTCATACAACTTAACAAAAGGAAGATAAACAATCCAATCAAAAAATGGGCAAAGGACCTAAATAGACACCTTTCAAAAGAGGACATTCAGAAAGCCAAGAGACATATGAAAACATGCTCAAAGTCACTAATCATCCGAGAGATGCAAATCAAAACAACAATGAGGTACCATCTCACACCTGTCAGAATGGCTATCATCAACAAATCAACAAACGACAAGTGCTGGAGAGGATGTGGAGAAAAAGGAACACTTGTGCACTGCTGGTGGGAATGCAGACTGGTGCAGCCACTATGGAAGACAGTATGGAGTTTCCTCAAAAAACTGAAAATGGAACTCCCATTTGACCCTGTGATCCCACTTCTAGGAATATATCCCAGGAAGCCAGAAACACCAATCAGAAAGGATATATGCACCCCTATGTTCATAGCAGCACAATTCACCATAGCTAAGATCTGGAAACAGCCTAAGTGCCCATCAGTAGATGAATGGATTAGAAAACTGTGGTACATCTACACGATGGAATACTATGCTGCTCTAAAAAGGAAGGAACTCTTACCATTTGCAACAGCATGGATGGAACTGGAGAGCATTATGCTAAGTGAAATAAGCCAGTCAATGAAGGAAAAATACCACATGATCTCACTCATTTGTGGATAATAGAGACCATTATAAACTTTTGAACAATAATAGATACAGAGGCAGAGCTGCCTCAACCAGATTGTCAAACTGCAGCGGGAAGGCCGGGGAGGGTTGGGGGGCAGGAGGTAGGGGGTAAGAGATCAACCAAAGGACTTGTATGCATGCATATAAGC
The DNA here is from genome assembly GCF_963259705.1 of Myotis daubentonii. Lineage (NCBI taxonomy): Eukaryota > Metazoa > Chordata > Mammalia > Chiroptera > Vespertilionidae > Myotis > Myotis daubentonii. Next base: position 129,611,922 of record NC_081841.1, read on the forward strand.
ATAACCAATGGACATAGGACACTGGGGGATAGGGGAGGCTAGGGGACTGTCTAAGGCGGGGGGGAGGGGGGAGATAATGGACACATATATAATACCCTTAGTAATACTTTAAGCAATAAAAAATAAATTAAAAAAAAAAGACGTTTTGAGCCCTGAGGGAAGACAACCCATGCAGACAGGTCTGTGGTCACTAGCAGTGTGTCCTCTGAGTGCTCACAGTCCCCGCGGTGCCTCAGGACAGCTGGCTCCCCCATCCTGCTGCTACCCCTCTGGTTCCTCAGATTCACTGTTCTCCTGGAGTTTCCCCTGAAATGGTGTTGGCACCTATGGACAGGCCCAGGAAGGGCAGGGTGGATGGGAGACCCCAGTCCCCTCAACAGCGCCCCCCACTGCCCAGCTCTGAGATAGCCTGCTTTAGAGGCCTGCAGGCATGTGCTCACTGTGGCAGGGGGCTTCCAAGTTATGCTGAGCACTTCCTGGTGGGCCCTCTCCTTGCTCTCTCTGGGCTGCACAGTGAGCGTTCTCTCCCCCCCCAACCCACACAGGTGTCTTCATGCCCTTTGGCATCGTGCTGCAGCCGTGGATGGGCTCGGCAGCCATGGCAGCCTCCTCTGTGTCTGTAGTTCTCTCTTCGCTGCAGCTCAAGTGGTGAGTCCCCACAGGGCATGAGCATGTGCTGTAGGCGAGGCAATACTTGCTAGGCCCCTTTGCACTGCATGAGCAACGCAGTTTCGGCTGGCTGGTGCGCCTCCTGGGCCAGCAGTGGGTGTGTGCTAAGCTCAGATTCCTGATTCATTCACCTAAGGCAAAGACCTAAGGGACAGCTGAGTGTATAATGATTTATTAGCACCACGATCAAGTAATCTATCACTTGACAGTCATCACGTGCTGGGCTATTCTAGTTATTTTGCTCAAGGGCTGCTTATGTAAGTACAGTCATGTGCCGCTTAACCCGAGGGATTCAGTCTGGGAAAAGTGTCGTTAGGCAATTTCGTCCTTTTGGGAAGGAACATCATAGAGTGCACTTGCACAAACCTAGGTTAGGTATAGCCTACTACATACCTGGGCTGTATGGTATTACCTATTGCTCCTCGGTTACAAGCCTGCACAGCATGTTACAGTACAAAACAACATGAGAATAATTCAAGCACAAGAGAAAATGATGTAGTCAAGAGATGCAGTGGACAGGATATGTATGAGGTTGCTGCCAGTGTAGTATGGCATAGTGTTTTATAGCAAACTGGTTTTTAATAAGTAGAAAGAATACATCCTAAAATAATAAAAAATATAGTAGAGTAAGTATGCAAACCATTAACATAATCGTACATCATCATCATTATGTTCTGTACATAATTGTATGTGCTGTACTTTTATCTGGCTGGTAGCGCAGTGGGTTTGTTAACGCCAGCATCACCACAAACACATGAGTAATGAGTGCCACAATGGCTCTGACAGCTCTAGGGATAGGAAGTTTTCGGCTCCATTATAACCTTATGGGACCTCTGTCACATGTGCAGTCCATTGTTGACCGAAACATCATTATGTAGCCCATGACTGTATGTAGACACAGGATCCCTGTGTATTAATATTTTTCCTTTTTTAAAATAGATGTTTATTTACTTATGCTTCCATTTAACAAGAAGTTAATGCCAAGCATTTGGATACAAAGTTTCTAAATTGGGAGTTTACCTGAACCCTAGGAGTTTAATACTACGTGTTATTGAAATACTTGGATGAGAGGCTTTCAAAAGCCTGTGTCCAGAATGGTTCAAATGCTCTTGGAATCTTACTTTGCAGCTATAAGAAGCCTGACCTGGAGAGGTACGAGGCCCAGGCCCAGGGCCGCATGAAGCCCCTCACTGCATCCCAAGTCAGCGTGCACATTGGCATGGATGACCGGCGCCGGGACTCCCCCAGGGCCACGCCCTGGGACCAGGTCAGCTACATCAGCCAGGTGTCTCTGTCCTCCCTGAAGTCTGACAAGCTGTCTCGGCACAGCACCTCAGCTGATGACAGTGGGGACAAGTGGTCTCTGCTCCTGAATGACAGGGACGAGGAGCAGTTCATCTGAAAGCTCCAGGCTGGTGCAGACCCCATGGTCCATCTCCTAGCTGATCAGCAGCTCTAGCCCCAGGTGCAGCATCGCAGCCACTTCCACGCCCTGGACATTCAGATCATTCCTCCCTGCAGCAGATGGCATTGTCCAGATGTGGCTCCTGGGCAGAACCACCCTGCCTGGATCCCACAGCACAGGGTGAAGCCTTATCCAGGCTATTGGTGTGGGCTTCTTGGAAACCTTGCCGACTCTAGAAAAGGGTGGACAGCCACCCCTCGTACAGACCTCGGCTTTATTTAGTATTTGGGATGACTGTGAAATGAAGAAAATCTTACCAGGACCAAAAACTTAGCTGAGCCTTTCCATAGAACTCATGAAAAACCTCGGTGTTGTCCTCTTTTTTACAATGCCCGCGAGCATCATATCTCTAAGATCACAGTTTACCTCAAGTGCATTCTTTAGTTTCTGCTGGTACAGCCTCTTCTTTTTCTGTCCTTGACACTGGGGGTGGCACCCTCGTCTTTCAGGGCAGGACTGGCATCCTCCTGGTCCCTGCTGCTGCTCTCAGGCGCTTCTCAAGTGCATGTGCCCATGTGCGCTGCCGCCTGAGTCTGCTCACTCACATGCCCAGCCAGAGAGCTTGCCAGTTCGTTCTTGCTTACGAGCCACTTCTCTGTGGAGTCTTGACCATTGCTGCCCAGATGAAGTGAGGGTCTCAGAGCCTGAGACTTGAGAAGTCCAGCTTCCTGTGGGGTCCAGGCGCTTGGGCCCGGGGAGACTTGTGGTGCTTGAAGACCTGTTGGGGGAGACTCGTGCAGGCAGGAACCTACCTCATGGCTCCTGGAGCTTCAGTTACATGGTCTGCTGTGTGACTGTTACTTTATGGTGAAAAATGTAGAATTCATGGTGGTTTGTGCAACTCTGAGAAAACAAAGATTCCCAAACTAGAGGGCATCACAGCTCTCCTCCATGAGCTTCTACTGCATGCTGAGTTGGTGGTGCTTTAGGAAAGGGGTGGCCACAACTTCCCAAAGGAAAAGTCCTTTGTAACTTTTGGTGGCTCTTTGTGATTGCATGACCCTGGAGGGGCAGGACTGTGGCTAGCTTTCGACTTTGGAGTTACTGTTGACTGACAGATCACATGCGAATAGACTAGTAGAATCATAATCTTAGAATAGGCAGAGCAAAGCTCATTCTAAATTCTAAAGTGAATCCCTTGTCACACACACAAAATAATTTTATTTATTGAGGGTCAGTTATTTTCCAAGGCAGTGTAAGCACTTTTTATAAGTTAACCTCTAATCCTCCCAACAAACCACCAAAGTAGGTATTATTTTCCACCTTTCACAGGCAGGGGAATAGGCTCAGAGAGGTTAAGTACCTGCTCAGGGTCACACAGCCAGTACACTTGCTGGAACAGGGGTCTGAATGCATGTCTGCTGGCTCTGAAATCTTTTCTTTCTGCTTCACCTTGAATATTTTGCTTGATAAGAATAAACAAGAAAAGGTCCTTGTTCCTGGAAGAACAAATTTGCCAGATGATGTATTCATTGTATCGTCTTGTAATGAAATTTGATCATAAGATCATCTCACCCTCCCATGGATGGTTCATTTTTATTTTTACATATAATTTAGCTTTTGCTGGGTTTTATCCTCTGAAATCCAAGTGCAGGGTTTTGTGGTGTTTTTATTATTTTCAATCTTCCTTTTCCTCTCAGCCCCTTCCTGCCATGTGTCCCCAATTGTCTTTATTTTTTGGCTGTGTTTGGAGGGTGTTTCTTATTTCCTAATTAGGCTAATCATTTTCTAAAAACTCTAATTGTATTGATTCCCCAAAAAGCTTTTAGGATCATAAACATCATGTTTATATAGACACAGAAATCTATAATAATAAAAGGGTAATATGCTAATTAGACTGGGTGTCTTCCGGACATCCTTCCTGACGAAGACAGGGCCGAAGCAAGCCTGAGCCCCAGGTGCCTGCTGGCAGCCGGAGGAGAAAAGCCCAGGTTCTGGGTGCCAGAGGGAAGCCAGTGGAGGGAAGTCAGTGCTGGCAACTGGGGGAAGGAAGGCCTACTCTTGCATGAATTTTCATGCATCGGGCCTCTAGTATTTATATAATTGTACAGAAATAACCTTTTAGATGTTCAAAGTGTCAGAATTTTTTTGTCAGATAAGAACAATTTCTACTTAAAAACTTTCCATGCTATATTAGAATAAAGTTTCTCTTTGTTCATAAAAACATCTGCTTTTTGCTGGCCCTGTCTGAGTGAGGAGCATGGTGGGGCCAGGGCAGCCCTGCTTCAGTGAGAACTTTGAGGGGCTGGCTTTGCTGTGGGTTCCTTTTCAGGGGGTGGGGTTTTAACTGGAGGCCTCCAGGGTGGCCCGCAATGTGTGAGCCCCTCCCGTTGCCTGCCTCAGTGGTGCGTGGAGAGAACTCTGAAGGGTGACCCACGTCAGGGTGTCTGTTACACTGGCCGACAGCCCAGACTACCCTTTAGATGCACTTTTCTTGTTGAGGGTCATTGTCTACAAAAGACTGTGGGATTGATTCACCTTAGGCAGAGATTAGATTTCCTTAGAAAATAGATGCTTTCTAAATCTTGAGCAGATTTCCTTGACAGGATTACACGTGTAGCAGAATAAATCATAGCATCTGTCAATTCCTAATATGTTTTTGGTCTTTAAGACCTTAGTGAGGAATTATGCTGAGATCACCTTTTAAATAAGTGGGTGTAATAATTCTAGTATTTTTTCAAATGACAACTGGAAATTGACATGTCAAAAAAAATAGATCCCCCAATTTTTCTGCTAGTTTACTAAGGACTAATAAATAAATAAATGACCTTTATTTTAAGAAAATCCAGCATAGCAAAATCAGCCAGTCATAGAGGTTAATTAGAAAAAGGTTATTTGAATTACAGAAGGACTTTTTTTTGCTTTAAAAAATTCATGCCAATATTTCAGTAAATTCCATAATGCATATAAAATTCTCCTTGAGGTATTTTTTGTATATACAACCTTTCTTAACTGCATCAATTGTTTAAAAAAAGAGCTAAGGAATGCATATACAAAAGAAATGCTTTCAGCAAACATTAGTGTTGACTTTGTTTCCCTTCCTGATTACCTTGGCTGGTGGGAAAGCTGATTGCGTATTGGAAGGTATTGTGGAGTTGGTAGAAATGAAATCACTACTTTCCTCAACTTTCAGACTCAACTTGGGCAGGGAGATAAACGCCATTGTTTGGGTTCATTCTGAAGGGAGATTGATGTCTACTTGTCTGCTGCTTACCTTCGTGTGAAGACAGTGACAACAATTGAAACTAAGGAATATGAGAATGTTAATATTGCTGCAAAATCCCAGAGTCTCCTTCATTCTGTTAAAAAAGATGGATATAGATGTAAAAGCACCCAGGGGCTAAGATGAAAATGAGAATAGATGGAAGTTGAACATTTTTTCCTCTGAAAAGGAAATAGTTATTATTTTTTCTTAATATAAAAATAACTGCTTATAGCAAAAATATATAAGAAATATATAAAGGGGAGAAAGGCTGTTATAATATCCCCACACCCTGCCCCCACGAGAAAACCCATGAAGATGATTTCGTGGAGGGACACCCTTTGAGGGTGGATTGCATGGGGACACTGGGAGCAGAGCCTACCTGCCCACAGGGCCGAGCTCCCTGGCCGATGTGAGAGGTGCTGAGCGGGTCCCCACAATGGCATGAAGAGCTGTGTGCCTCACTGTCCTATTTCCACAGCTGGGAGAACCAAGCCGAGGGTTGTGGTGAGGATACAGGGAGGCCATGGGGGGAGGGGCCGGAAGCACATCCTGCTGCTGCTGGTATTGGGAATGATGGTGGTTGTATTCCAGGTCGGGGGTGAGGGGCGTGGGGGTGAGGGGGGTGGGGTTGGGGGGACACAAACTCACAGCGTTCCCATTCCCAGCAGGTGGAAACAGTCTTTGTGGTCTTTGTGCATTCCTTGGCTGGGCCGGAGGAAGTGCCTGCTTATGGGTCAGCTTCTAAGACTTCACAGACTGTGCAGGTGGCTTTGAAAGTGTTATGCCCAGATTTCAAGATCCCCAAGGAAACCACACCAGGGAACTAGCCAGTCCGATGCAAAAGCAGAGGGTCTCTTATACAAGCTTGCTTGGTCCCCCCCTTGCCTCCATTACTGGGTGCAAGAGAGAGCCCCAAATCCCAAGAGAACAAAGAATTTATAGGGCTTGGGGTCGGGGGTTGGGGCAGGGTGCAGCTAGGGTCTGGTTACACAAAGACGGGGAGGGGGTGGCCAGCATACTTTTGGCCTTGGGCTAGTTTCCCCCGCTTTCCCATTGGCCGAGATAAGGGCAGGCTGAGTAACTGATACACCCTGCGGCTTTTTCTTGGAAGAGGGGTTAAGGACAGAGCCATCAGTCCTGCTCTGTCCTTTCATTCCCCCCTTGTCTTGGAACTTCCGGCTCAATCATGAGACGGACTGCATTTCTATTCCACCGTTGCTAGAGGCCTGTACTGGGCACACAGAACTATCAATTGAACTATTCTTATAAGCTTTACAAATGGTCCGGTGGAAGGGAAAGAAATCATTTTAGCTTTAACAACTTCTATTGAAATAGGATTTTTCTTCTTAAAATTCCTCCATGGCTATTAAAAAGCCAAATCAAGATTAATTTATTTACTGTCCTGATGTTTGCATAAACACAACAAGAATGGTACTGACTACCTTTGCTGGAATTTCATGGTTGAACCTTAATGTGCCCCGTAGGGCCAGGAAGCCAAGCCATCCAGCTGCCATCAAGCCTGCCTGCAGTATCTGCTGAGTTAGGTGAATCCCTCACCTGTAGCAACTCCACCTGAGCCCACGCTCCAGGCTTTAAGGCCCATCTCAGTAGCCCTCCTACTTGTTGCGGCCCAGAGTGTGTGGGGGTTCCGCAGGGATGCAGAGGCATCTTTACTGCTCCCCTTCTACTCTTACCAACCGCCAGTGATGGTAGGGCATGGGCCTGACGCTCCAGCGCCAGCCATCTTCAGGGCTCCCAAGCAGGATACCAGGCTTTCTTTGTGGCAATTTTACTGGCTTCAAGTCTTTAGAGCTCAGACAGGGCTCTTTAAAACATGATACTCCAGTCAAAGTTTTCCGTTAACAAAACCATTATTAGGAACCAGTCTCATTGGATCTATGCAAAGAAAATGCATTGCCATGATTTACTTAGCATTGCCAGATTTCGGAGGAATTACATAAGGAGAAAACCATATTGATCTACTCTAAGATTTTCTGACTTTCCTTGCTAATTCCTTTTCATGGATTTAAAACAAAACAGTAATTGTTGGTATAAAACCTTCTTTCTATGCATAACCATGCCTCAGACCTTCTAGTCTAAACAGGTTTTTTCCAGCTTTACTACCCCTGACATGGGCATGGTGACTCAGGCCTGCAAGACAGTATTACAGGCTGTCAACTGTTAGCTGTCTCTCAACAGAGACCAAAACCTGATGGGCACCCTTCCCTGCCCAGTTGGGCACTTGCCCTCTTGGCAGCTAGACACCCTTTACTTTTGGGGGTCACCCCACACAGCTCCCTTCCAGGACAGCCAACATACATTCAAACCTGCAAAAGAATCAAAGGTTAATATAACATATCAATACAATGAAACATAATATTGGCATCATGGCCGCTTCAGGTAGCCAAATCTTCTACTAAACATGTGATCCTATAAATGGTCCTTGTCTCTTTGGAGCCATGTCCATGAAGGTGCAGGCATTATCTAAATCTATCTAATGTTACCAGCATCACGCAGGTCGAGCACGCCGTAGCTTGAGCTTGAGCGGGTTGTGTTGATCTCGATCGACACTCCATTTGGTGATGAAGTCTTTCCGGATCGTGGAGGGGTCTGCTGACCAGACGTGAGTGTGATGAACCCAGGTCGCGACGCCATCTACCTTGAGAGCAGTGGGGGTTGTCAGCACCACAGTGTAGGGACCCTTCCAATGTGGCTCTAGGGTCTCCCAGCAGTGCCTTCTGATGTAGACCCAATCTCCTGGTCTGTGCTGATGAGGAGTTGGGGTTGGGCTGGTCCCGTAGATGGCGCGGAGGCGCGGCCAAATGTCCTCATGTGCCCTCTGGAGCCCTCTCAAGGAAAGAGATTGTTAAAGAAAAGCCACCCAGTCCTCGCCAGTCTCTGAGTCAGATTCCTCCTCTCTTGGAGAACTTCAAAGTCCTGATGGCTTCTAGGTAACCCTGTTTATCAGTTACAGCACTCTGCTTTTTTGTCTTTCTACCAGTTCCCTTTGTGGCAGAGCAGCAACCAGGCCTCTTTCAAGGGAGTGCGCTAGAAGTGGGTATCAGCCCCTCCTTAGCTAGCAGCAACAGGTACCAAACTCTCAGTACATTTGACCAGCTTCATTCCCGCCCACCTTTACAGATTCTAAGGCCCATTGTTTTCCTTTAACCAGCAAGCTAAATGACACTGGCCTGTATTATTTAATTCAGCACAGGCAGGGGGAAGGGCCCATGGAATCTCTGCCCTGAGGAACTGTGAGCCCCACCCTTAAATGTCCCAATCAGACTAGAAAAGTCACAAATATCTTTTAAATTTACCCCAGAATTCCAAAATCCCAACCTAGCACAGAATATATTTCCACACTTACATGAACAAATACAGTCTTGGGATCTTGAGCAGGTAACAGGAACACCGCCCAAGTCCCCTGATGGGGGCCTGACAGGAACAGATGTGGGGGCCTCCCTTTCCCACATCCCAGGATGGGATTCTTGACCTATGTCTCATCCAGATAGAAACGGTACTCATATTGAACAAGGAAATCAAGATTAAATAGACATGATAACTAGATACATTCCCCATTAAGAACTTTGAGGTTCATGCCACATTTATACCACAAAATACCAACAAATCAGTTTCAGTTGTGTCAAGATACAGAATAAATCCCTGAACAGAGGCGGTAGAAAACTGCCTAGGAATGCTTCTTTTCTATCTTTCTAAAAGATAGGCCAGATTCGAACCCTTAGCCAGTCCAAGTTTCGACTTCCCTCCGGAAGTCCCAGAGACGGTGAATACCATCTAGAAGCCTTTCCTCCAGATACAGGACAAGTCCCTTAGAGATTCTTGATAATCTACATCAGTAATCCATTTATACAATCCCCTAAAAGTTAAAGAGGAAGGAAAGAACCATTCAATGTCCTTCAAGAGGATTAAACACATTGGATCCTCTGACGTTTCAGGGGTACCAAGGAAAGAGAAGTTAGGCCATGTTCAGCCCTTCTCACAATCCATCATTAGTGACCAGTCTCAGCTCACTGGTATATTATCCATTTAACATTTCTTTTTTTCCTCCTATCACACCAAGGCCATGCTTTCCAGGTAGCTAGAACTCTTAGCCTTAATTCTTAGGTGATTAGCAATACATTTTAAGAGACACAGAAATTTCACTAGTTAAGCAGAGACAGCATGCAATTTAAACCACAGCTTTGGGTAAACACATTATCTAGAACGTAGGTTAAACTTAGGCATATATTAGCTGTTTATACCTTTTATAATTATTTTAAAGAATATCAATTAAATTTAAACTGGTCCTTGCATCAAAAATCTTCAGTTGAGGTCACAAAATCAATCCTCTCTTCTCAATCAGATCAATAAGCAAAGGCATTTTCAATTAATAGATTAACTTCTATCATTTAGACTTCATACTAGGCATATTTAGATCAACATTTCAGTATTATAAATTTCAATGCTTTTAGATGATTTGAACTTATAAGTTTTAAGTTTCCAGCCAATAAGCCTGGCATAGCTGCTAAATTTCAAAATGGTCACAATTTTTCTGCTGGGGAAGTCATAGCTATTCATATGTAAACTTGACTATCAACTTCCTGGTGGTACTTGCCTCAGGGCAGGAAATTTCAAAAGAGCTACTTTAAATGGCCTTGGGAAACCAGCCTGTATTTCTTTTTCAGGTTCATCTTCGCCATTTTTAAGGCCAAAACAGTCTCGGGTTTTTATTCTGTACGCAGCAAAAAGTCAAGTTCAGCTCAAAACTATGCGCACTCGTTTTTAAGCTGGCCTTTTCCCTTTACATGTGCACAGAAATCCCGGATGCATTTATAAATTTGTAAAAGCTTTTCAATTACAAGAAGGATTTTAATTTTAGAATCCTTGGGGAGGGGGTGACCTGTTTCCACAGACCCTCACTCAGGCGGCTGCCCGACCACCACACAAAAGAGGGGGAAGAGCAGTCCCCCTCCCTCCATGTTCATACACTTTCACCAGACATTCATTCAGAGTTTAAACAATCCATTCAATTCCTAACAACTTCCCCATTCCTGAGGGAGCTCTAAAGCCTCCCCCAATCTCCTTGAAATGATTAATCACAATACCCAAAGGAGCAGTCTGAGTCCACCATAATGTCCATCCAGCAAGTCCACAAAATAAAACGGAAACACAAACAACTAAAGGGCCCAAAAAAATACAGCCTTCCAACTCCATGGAAGCAAAAACTGAAAGCTAGACGATGGCTGTGCGCCAACCAGCGGGAGCGACCCGCCTGTCCCAGATTGAGGGGCTTTATACAGACCTTCCGACTCCGCGGAAGCAAAGCTATACCCCTCCAGATGGAGGATCGAGGTGTCCCCCGACTCCTCCCGCCCTTGATCCCCTAGATCATGCAGGCGATTATGATTACAGATTTCAGAAGTGAGCTCACATAGGATAGATACAAAACATACAACAACACACAAACACCTACCGCGGTCAGTCAGGCCCTCCGGACTGGGGGTCCCTCGATGGTGTTGGGGATCCCGGATGAGCCCCCAAAATGTTATGCCCAGATTTCAAGATCCCCAAGGAAACCACACCAGGGAACTAGCCAGTCCGATGCAAAAGCAGAGGGTCTCTTATACAAGCTCGCTTGGTCCCCCCCTTGCCTCCATTACTGGGTGCAAGAGAGAGCCCCAAATCCCAAGAGAATAAAGAATTTATAGGGCTTGGGGTCGGGGGTTGGGGCAGGGTGCAGCTAGGGTCTGGTTACACAAAGACGGGGGGGGGGGTGGCCAGCATACTTTTGGCCTTGGGCTAGTTTCCCCCGCTTTCCCATTGGCCGAGATAAGGGCAGGCTGAGTAACTGATACACCCTGCGGCTTTTTCTTGGAAGAGGGGTTAAGGAAACAGCCATCAGTCCTGCTCTGTCCTTTCAAAAGGAGCAGCCTTTGCCCACTTGCTATACACCAGGCTGGACTCCAGTTCTCTTGTTTCCTGGGCAGGGATCCCAGAGCTCCACTGCAGCCTGCCCTGGGTTCCCAAAAGGACGCCCAGCCAGGGCCGTGCAGTGTGGAGAGGTTAAAAATTCCCAGCCTTAGAGATGGGCAGACTTGGCTGTACCCCCTGAGGAGTGTCACTGCCTTTCTGAGCTTCTGAATCTGGGCAGGAGCGAGCTCCCCCTTCACTGGCTTGTGAAGGCCAAATGGAATTAGGGGCATGAATGCCTAGCCTAGTGCCCGTGCACTGGCGTATCCACCCTAGCTGGTTTGGCTCAGTGAATAGAGCATCGGCCTGCAGACCAAAGGGTCCTGGGTTTGACTTTGGTCAAGGGCACGTACCTCATTTTCAGGCTCCTCCGCAGCCCCAGCCCTGGTCGGGGTGCATGCAGGAGGCAACCAATTGATGTGTTTCTCTCACATCAATGTTCCTTTCTGTCTTTCCCTCTCTCTTCACTCTCTCTAAACGATAAATGGAAAAATAGTCCTCAGATGAGGATAATGAATAAATAAATGAATGGGAGTATCATTAGAATGACACTGGTGTGACGTTCCTCCCGTGAGGTGAATCCCGGCAGTTCCAGGATTGTTGCAATGGGATGCTTTCTCCTAGGAAATAAGGACTGTTTGAATGATGCTGGTGCAGAGTGGGAGTTAGGAAAATGAGTGTAAAGGATGCTGGTGAACAAGAGCTGTGAATAAAGCAATTTCTTTTTAATGTGTCACTTTAGTCTGGTTTAGAAGGTGGGCTCTTGTGTCATTCATCCTATCTGTGTTATGTTTAGGCATCTGATTATTTTCACCAATCATATTTGAAGTCTTTCCCTTCTCTTCAGGGTAGAATTATATCCTCTCAGATATGGTTTCCTAAAGAATGTAGTTACGCCCTGGCTGGTTTGGCTCAGTGGATAGAGCATCAGCCTGCAGACGGAGGAGTCCTGGGTTCGATTCCGGTCAGGGGCACATGCCCGGGCTGCAGACTCGATCCCCAGTGGAGGGCATGTAGGAGGCAGTCAATCAATGATTCTCTCTTATCATTGATGTTTCTATTTCTTTCTCCCTCTCTCTTCCTCTCCTAAATCAATAAAAATATATTTTAAAAAAATGATTGCCCTAACCGGTTTGGCTCAGTGGATAGAGCGTCAGCCTGTGGACTGAAGGGTCTCAGGTTCAATTCCGGTCAGGGGCACATCCCCAGTAGGGCGTGTGCAGGAGGCAGCTGATCGATGTTTCTCTCTCATCGATGTTTCTGACTCTCTGTCCCTCTCCCTTCCTCTCTGTAAAAAATCAATAAAATATATTTTTTAAAAAAGAAAAGAAAATGATTATTTCAACTCATGGGTTGAAAAACTATAACTTAAAAAAAAAGAATGTAGTTACATTTGATTAAAATAGAACCATCTTGCTCTGCTATTTCTGATGACTCAGCTTTGGGTGCTCAACATAAACCTGTACAGAGGTGTGGCCCTGACATCATGGGGATTTAGTCACCGATTAGCCTGACCTTAATAGTACACTGCAGGGAGCAGGGCAGTGAGTATCTGTTTGCTTGTTTTTGAGGAATATATGTGTTTTATTAATTTCTCCTTCCTGTTTAATGATCAGAGTTAAGACTAAAATCCGCATGGCTCTAAAATCCAGCTAAATTTTGAAATTACTTCTGGAAATCTAAAAGAAGCTTACACTGTCAGTTTCTTAATTGAGATTCACTTATATTTGGATCTAGTGGGGTTTCCTGTAATGGATGGAACACACTGGACACCTCAGGATGGGGGCTTTATTTTCCATCTAAAGCTTCCCCCATTTCTAGGTAATGCGTTTTTTAAATTTTATCTTTAGGTAATGTTTTAATGTACACACACTTTCACTGCTAATTATTGCTCCCTTATTCACTAGACATTCAATACAAGTGACTCCATCCCTCTTCCTCAACTCACTGCGCCCCCATCTTTACTCCTCCCTGCTCTCCAGCACAAGCATGCAATGCACACACACACACACACACACACACACACACACACACACACACACCCCTAATGTGCCCACAGAATCCTCCCATAGTATGGTAACTACCAAGAACAGAGGAGGGATCTTGGCGGCCTGGGTCTTCTCAGAGATTTGCTCATAGGAGAGGGCATTCGGTCCAGGAGGAATATATGAAGGAGAGAGTGGACCAGTTGCTGGGGAAAAGGGGATGGGTTGAACAGGTGGAGTGGGGCTGCGCATTTGGAGAGCCTTAACTCAGGCAGGACAGAGGGAAGCAGGGACAGCTGGGGGGTGGTTCTCTTTCTCCTCCCCCTCCCCACCCCTTTCCCTGACAGTGGCTCCAAGAGGGTGTGTGTGTGTGTGGGGGGGGGGTGGTTCTGAGAAGAATAACTGGTGCCAACCTGGCCCCAACCCCACTCTAGGATTGTGAAGATCCCTCAAAGGCTCAGCCCGCCCTCACTTGGAACTGAGGGAAAGAGAAAGAGAAGCATTGTTAAAAGAAACTAAAAGGTGGGGAGGAGAGTCCAAACTGCATCTTCAGACAGTTGTGTGTGGCAGTTGTGGGCAAGAGTGACTGAGGGCAGGGAAGACAACGAACGGATTCATCTGGGCTCCCAGGCTGAGGAAGGTGTGGTTTCCAAACCAGCAGAATAGGAAGCTCCTGATGTTTATTCATTAACTCAGAGATCATTCGCAGAATCCTAGAGGATGCTTCTTTTGGAAGCATGCAAAACAGCAGATACCCACTTGGAAATACAACCCAAATGGATGCATATAGGCTAGATTCCGCCTTTGGGAGGAAATCCACCTGAACGTGACAACTTGAGCCTCCTGCTTGGGAGGCAGGGCTCTCATCTCTGCATGTGGAGGGACTGAGGGCCTCATTGGGTTTGGAGTTTTTTCCCTCTCCTTCCCACACTCATTGATAATAACAACCACTAACTGAGCCTTTACTATGTGCCAGGCACCATGATGTTTATGTATAAAGCCTTTATATGCCTATTATCCTTAATTCCCACACAACCGCACGTGGAAAATACTGCTGTCATTGCCATTTCACATGTACAGAGGCAGCTCACTGTGAGCCATGAAGCTTCCACTTTAAGGCTCTCCTCATGGACAGGCCCCTTGCCAGACCCTGGACAAGGCCCAGCATCACATTCTCATGAGCATATGTTTTGTTAGTTTTGCAAAATTAGTTATTCTACTTGCCATTGGTTAGGGCTGGTTTTCCTTTCCGTGTGACACCCCCTGCAGCACACATTCCTTGTACCAAGTGACTTTGGATGACCACAGTGCATTTCTGGGTAAGGAAACACTGAGTTGGGCAGAGATTGAGTTTAGATGGAGTGAAATGCGTTTATGTGATTTGCAGTCACTCCCAAGTATGGCTCAAGTTGCATAGGAATGGCTTCCAGGACTACTTTACTGCCCGTGTTCTGACTTGCCCAGTATCATGGTGATATCAGCTTGTCTTTGAGTGTGTGTGGAGGTACATGGACAGTGGACGAGACGCAGATCTGAACATATGGAGCTTGAAGGTACTCTGTGAAGAATTTTCCCAGCTATCAGACATGCAACATTGTTAGCAGAGGAGTTGATTCTCATTGACAGAGATCTCTCCTGTTAGGAATATACATGATCGTATACATGATCAAGCACATCACACATTGTTTTCTTTCTTGATGGCAATTGTATGAAATATAATTAATTGTAGTTGCTGTGTTTTTAGGGCATGAATCAATAATACTACATATGGTGAGTATAACTGTGTGAAGTTACATCTTCATGCAGTCCAACTGTCAATAATGAAAACATTTCCATCAAGCAAGCATGCTAGAGAAAGGATTGAATTATCTTTTACAAAATTGTCAGATGAAGAAGCAATCAGAGACCCCTCCACATCCTATCTAATAAAAGAGAAACATGGTAATTGGCGTACGACAGCTACCCTTCCCATTGGCTAATCAGGGCAATATGCAAATTAACTGCCAGCCAAGATGGCGGCCCGTAGCCAGGCAGCTTGAAACTAACATGAGGCTTGCTTGCTTTAGTGACGGAGGACTCCAACGTTCCCTGCCTGACGCTGCAGGCCTCTGAGCTGCAACTCTAAGCAACTATGTAACAAATATAGAAGCTAAACAAAACCCCAGAAACCTGCTTTAGTCCGCCGGGCTTCAGCCAGCAGGATCGCAACATTGTAAGCAAAGGCCAGAAACCTATTTTCAGCAGCGGAGGCCTAAGAGCTGGAGCCAAGCCTCAAAGCTAAAGCTGGCCCAGAATAAAAAAAAGAAAAAAAGGAGCAGTTGGGAGCTTCAGTCACCCCCAGCCTGAAAACAGCCCTTAGCCCCTCACCCAGACTGGCCAGGCACCCCAGTGGGGACCCCCACCCTGATGGGTGTGTGACCAGCTGCAAACAGCCATCATCCCCTCACCCAGGCTGGCCAGGAACCCCAGTGGGGACCCCCACCCTGATCCAGGACACCCTTCAGGGCAAACCAGCCGGCACCCACCCATGCACCAGGCCTCTACCCTATATAGTAAAAGGGTAATATGCCTCCCAGCACCGGGATCAGCGGAGCCACAAGGCCTCCCGGCACCAGATCAGCATGACAGGGGGCAGCGCCCAAACCCCCTGATTGCCCTGCAGCTCTGTGTGTGACAGGGGGCGGGGCCACAACCTCCCTATCCACCCTGCTCTGTTCGTGACAGGGGAAGGCGCCCCAACCCCCTGATCAGCCCTGCTCTGTGCCTGATAGGGGGGAGCTCCCCAACCCCCTGATCGCCCTGTGGCTCTGTGTGTGACGGTGCGGCGCCCCAAACCGCCCCCCCGCCCCCACGGGCCCTGCTCTGTGTGTGACGGGGTAGAGCCATAACCTCCCCATCGGCCCTGCCCTGAGTGTGAGAGTGGCGGCGCCCCAACCCCCTGATCGGCCCTGCTCTGTGGGTGATAGAGGGCGGCGCCCCAAGCCCCTGATTGGCCCTGCTCTGTGCGTGACAGGGGGCAGTGCCCCAACCCCCTAATTAGCCCTGCTCTGTGCGTGACAGGGGGTGGCGCCGCAACCTCCCCATCGACCCTGCCTTGAGTGTGACAGGGGACGGTGCCCCAAACCCCCAATCGCCCCTACCCTGAGCGTGACTGAGGGTGGCATCACAACCTCCCGATCGCCCTGCTCTGTGCATGACAGGGGGTGGTGCCCCAACTCCCCAATCAGCCCTGCTCTGAGCCCGAGCAGGGGCTGCACCTAGGGATTTGGCCTGCCCTCTGCCACCCGGGAGCAGACCTAAGCCAGCAGGTCGTTATCTCCCGAGGGGTCCCAGACTGCGAGAGGGCACAGGCCCGGCTGAGGGACCCCCCTCCCCCAGTGCACAAATTTTTGTGCACCGGGCCTCTAGTCTATATATATAAACGCCTAAGCAACTGAACAACCGAACCGGTTCACTGGTGGCTATGATGCACACGGACCACCAGGGGGCAGATGCTCAACATAGGATCTGCCTCCTGGTGGTCAGTGCGCTCCCATACCCAACCTCCCCTGGCCTGATCGGACCCCACCTGTGCAAGAATTCGTGCATTGGGCCTCTAGTATAGGATAAAAGAATTAAATAAGTGTATTAGTTAATAAAAATATTAAGTTATTTTTCTGGATTGTTGGTATTAATGGTATTTGTTGTGAAATCTTTTGCATTTGAAACTGTCACTTTCATACCTAATTTTGTATTTCATATATATTTTATTGATTTTGTACAGAGAGGAAGGGAGAGGGATAGAGAGTTAGAAACATCGATGAGAGAGAAGCATCGATCAGCTGCCTCCTGCACACCCACTACTGGGGATGTGCCTGCAACCAAGGTACGTGCCCTTGACCGGAATTGAACCTGGGACTCTTCATCCCCAGGCCGACGCTCTACCCAGTGAGCCAAATCGGCTAGGGCCCTAATTTTGTATTTTTAATTTTATAGTCTTTTTTTCTTAAAGAGGATGCACCTAACTATATACGCTTTAGGCTCCATAAAACCTAGATCTATCCCTGAAAGAGTAGTTAAGTCACAACTAAAGTCACAGCCACTAAGTGGCCCAACCAGCATTCGAATCCAGAGTCTGAGTGCTTGCCTCACATTGCATCTCAGACTCCAACATGCACCCATTCACCTGGAGCCCTTGTTAAAGTGCAAATTTTGATTCATTGGATGTAGGTTGAGGCCCAGATGGCATAACTCTGCTATTCTGTGGGCCGTGCCTTGAGGGGCCAGGGTCTCTGAGCTAATGTGCAACTGCTCATAATGGCTAGCTCTTGTGCAGTATGATTAGGTCACTATAATTACTTCCTATGAATAGGGTAGATCTCACCTGTTTCCTCACTCACAATTCCCTTCCCCTCACTCCAGCCCGAGACATGTTTGGCCTAAAGAAGTGTTTTGAACACCATGTTTCACTACCAACTTCTCTCTGCCACTTACGGAATTCTTCCCACGGGCCAAGTATTTTCTGTATAAGGGGGCATGTTTCCATCTTGTGGACAAGAACATTGCTGTTCAGGAAGGTCATGTGACTTGCCAGAGGTGACAGTGTCAGTGGTTGAAACTCACATCTCCAGCTCTGCCTACCTGGTGACAGGTAGGCAAAGTGCGGACTCAGCCCTGTGTCTCCAAGAAGAGCATGGCCTTCAGCCCCTACCCTCCATGGAGCTGCCCACAACTCTCCTCCCTCTGGGTCCTCTCCGCCTTGGGATTGGCCCTGGATGCAGCCTTAAGAGATGCAAGGTGAGTAGACGAACTCTGGAGTTTCCACTGTGACAAATAGGAAGTGGCTGACCTCTACTTGTCTAGCTTTCTCCACCTTTGGGAGAGTTCCTTAGCCTCACTGAGGTCAGTTCCCTTGTCCATAAGTGGGCTTAATGTGACCCAACTCATGGGGTTTTATGGAGAATAAATGAGGTTTTATGAAAAGTTACATGATACTACTCGTGTGTTAGCCCATAGTCACCATGTTGTCCCTGGGCTAAGCTGGCCTTGGCCATTAAGTGGATACTTCTTACAGTCTGTATCCCGGGCTTTCTTCTCCCTGCTGTGTGTTAAGAAGAGACTGCATTGCAAGGGCGTCTGGAAACATCTCCAACACTACAGAGTGCTGAGCAGAGGCTGAAGGCTGGACAGCAGTGCGTTGTTCCCTGGCAGATGTCAGCATTGCCTGTCTGACTCTGCCGGTATGTTTGCAGCTGTGCTGCAGGCTGACAGCCTCTGGCATTCTCTTCCCAAACACACCTCAAATCCTTGGCCAGCTGCTTAGTCACCACAGGCCCACCTGATGACAACATATGCTGGTGATTTTATTTGTCTTTATTTATTTTTGATTAAGGTATTACATATGTGTCCTTATGCCCCCATTGCCACCCCTGCCCCCCGTTCATGCCCTCACCCCCCTGTTGTCTGCATCCATCGCTTATGCTCATATGCATGCATACAAGTCCTTTGGTTGATCTCTCCCCTTAGCCCCACCCTCCCCTACCTTCCCTCTGAGGTTTGAGCATCTGATCGATGCTTCTCTGTCTCTGGATCTGTTTTTGTTCATCAGTTTATGTTGTTCATTATATTCCAGAAATGAGTGAGATCGTGTGATATTTATCTTTCTCTGACTGACTTATTTCGCTTAGCATAATGCTCTCCAGCTCCATCCATGCTGTTGCAAATGGTAAGAGTTCCTTCCTTTTTACAGCAGCAGAGTATTTGTCTTTAGAGTGTGTGTAGCAATATGTCTTTCAGAGACTCAGACATTTGTCCAATGGATACATTTTCCAGGAGAAAGTGCCAACAGCTGGGGGCAGGCAGTGTTTCCTAGCCATCTAGCCTTCTGCAGGAAGGCTCTTGTTCATCACAGGACATGCACATTATGGCTGCGGACCCAGGGTGGTGCTCCCTCAGTTTCTGTAGCCTGACTGTAGGCTCTGTAGTTTAACTTCCATGTCTGAGTGCAGCCTGGCCTGGATCTGGGTTATTTTGAGCTGCCCCTGCAGTGCAGCTGCAAATCCAGAGAATGAGGAGCCAGGACCTGCTCACCAGGGAACAGCTCGCTAAGCACATGCTGTCACTAGCATAGAGAGCAGGCAGACAATATAATTGCACTCCCTCCAAGAGATTCACTCTGCTGAATTGCCTCTTTAGGGGCACTGCTCCCATTTCTTTGGTGCCAATACAATTAAGAAGAAAAAAACAACCTCATGGTAAATTTCAAAATGTGATAGGTAAAAGCAAACTGCTTCACTTAGCTCCTTGGTTATTTGTTTCAGATTTTATGTATCTCATTAGAAAAATTTGAAGCCCTGGCCTGGCCCTTTGTGGAGAGGAGTCCAAGAGTAGAGGGAGGATGTGACCTCAGCTGTGCTTCGTGTGAAGCATCAGCCTCAGAACAGCACAGCCCTGGCTGCTGCCCACTCATCTATTTCTTAATTTGGTGTCTGAATCAACAGGCTTTGGCCAGAAAGAGGGAGAGGGAGAGGGAGAGCTGTGACGTTCCTTTCTTGGGGAAGCTTTGCGTAACGGGCACCTATTAACACTGAAGACAGTGCAGGGCAGTGCATCGTACGTTCAAGGAGCCAAGCAGGCCAGTTTGCATGAACAGGCAAGAGACACCCTCGCTGGGTGCCAGCACTCTTCTAAGTGCCATGGGTCTTCTGGGATGGGTTGAGCATGTTTTGGTTGCACACAGGATACTGAGGGTCATGTTGGGCAGAGCTGAGCCATTCTGCCCTTTCCTGGAGGAGTTAATCTGGAAAGCATAATCATCTCATTTGGGAGGGGCTAAGTAAACATTGTTCAATAAAACACAAGTCAGTAAGAAAATTTGAATTGTGTTTATAAAACTACATATCAGGCTTTGCCATAGGAATTAAGCATCCAAATTCATGATTTCAGACCACAAACATGGAAACACCAAAGTGATATTAGCTATTGTTCCTTAACAAATGACCCCAAAATTCAGTGACATAAGACAAAGATTTGTTATTCCTGATTCTGTTGGCTGGGAGGTTCTCCTGTGAAGCTTGTCTGGGCTCACTGGTGTGGCAGCATTCAGAGGGGAGTCAGCCTCGGGGTGGGTCCAGCTGGGATGCTGGGTCGTCCAGTCAGGGCCTTTCTTTCCATGCAGCATTGCTTTAAAAGTAGGTTTTATTGTTAAACAAGTTTGGTGAGGCCAACAGATCAGGAGATGATTGCCGCTGAAAAGGATGTTATATCATAGTTCCCCAAAGAAGGAGGCACCAGGGTCAGTCAGGAGGCCGAGGGAGTGAAGGGAAAAGGCAGGCAAGAATCTTTATCAGAAGAAATGGGTGAACTGATTAGCATGTTTAAAATTGGCAGGTTTGAATTTCAGAAGGGCCTGGAGCATAGAGATTCTCCTTTAGCTGTCTGGTACCTGGGTGATGAAGGCAGGTTGATAGAGGCCCAGAATGTGAAGGCTGAGTAAAGGAGGTGGTTGGGGTGTGGGTTGCAGCTTGGTTAGTTTTGCATATGAAAGGCACATGGGGGGAAAGTTGCTTACTATCTCTAAGAATTGGCTCGCTGGGAGAAAACATTCCCTCAGGGCCAGCAAGCCCTAGGTGTCCAAGTGTCAGAATACAGAAAACAAAAAGACAAGGTGAATTCGGCCCCAGGGCCTCTCTGTCCACCTGGGCTCATTAGGGCTCTAGGTGACCTCCCTGAAACGATGGCAAGGGCAGTTGAATGGAGCAAGAGCAGAAGTCACAAGTCTGGTAAGGCCTAAGCTTGGAAGGTGTGCCACACCCTTCTGCTGCACTGCGCAGGTCACAGGGCTCACAGAGCCCCCCCCAGCTCTCTCAGGATGAGAGGAGAGGAACGCTTACCTTGCGCGAGGGGAGGGTTGTTGTAGCCATCTTGGCAAACGATCTACCACAAAAGATGTGCTTCTAGAATGTTGCAGAGGCCTTTCTGAATCCATCAGATGCAACAGGAAGGGCAGAAAGAAGTGATCTTCCAGCCCATGTGCCTTTGTTGGTGTGTAGACAGGTTGTAACTTTCTTCCCACAGCTGGTCCCAGCATAGAAGATCAGTTGGGTGTTTGCCTAGGAGCCCATAGGGACTGTTTTAACTTTCACAGGAGGGTTGGCATGGCTCTCAGTTGCTCGGCAAGGAGCCCAGGCTTTTTGCAAACTGTTTGAATGCCTTAAGGTCAGGCTCTAGCATTTTCTCATCAGGAGTTAAAGTAACCCTATAACTTCTCCTGTAGAAGCATGGATGTTTTATTATAAAAGTGCCATTTGTAAAGCACGTGGAATTGGGCCAATAATAAACAACATTCACATCACAGTTTAGGGCCCATGAAGCCCTTTCTTACGACATCTGTGGAGTCGGCGTCCTCATCCTTGTTTTTCATTTGAAGACACTGAGGCTGTGGGGTATCAGGGACTTGCTGGGGTGTCTAAATTGGCTTGGGGCCCTGGGGGCTGCCCTGAGACTATCAGACCTTAGAAATCACCCCCCCCCACCCCACTTCCTACAGGTGCTTCATTGCATCACTTCTGTCCCCTATTTCCTGCTCATCCTTCTGGCTGTACTCATTCGGAGATTATTTCTCCCTTTGAATCAGATGCTCCAGAGTGCCCTCAGCACACCAAGGAGTTAACCTTTTCCAGGGAATTCGGCTCTGACACCCACAGATGTACCCTGGCCCTGCCCACTGCTCCCTGAGCTCTATCTCCAAGGACCCCAGCTGGGACCCCATTGGCTGGAAGATGATTTCAGTCCCTGGAGAACATATAGCCCGTGAAAAGCCAAACTGGCTGTCAAATCTGGGCCCCCAAATTCCCTCCTCAGTGCAGTGATGGGATTCATCCTGGTGAGTCATTTGTTCTGCTCCTGAGTCTGAGCTAGACACCCACCTGTCTGCTTCAGAACGATGAGTCAGGCTGCCCCTATCAATCCAGTTCCAGGAGGAGGCTGAGTCATTGCCAGTTCCAAGGGGCCGCTATCCTCAGACACGCATGCAAATTAACCAGGGATGATGAGTTGCAGAGCCCAAGATCACACTTCATGTTTCCTGGAACGCTGAGGCTTCTGCAGATGCTACAGGGAGAGGAGGTTGGGAAGGGTTGAGGTTCAGTGGCAGCGGCTGCACTTCAGGGTTGCACTTCCAGCTCGGAGGCTGACTTGCCCCTTGCCCCTGCTCTCTCAGCACATCTTTTGTGAACAGAGGTAACTCTCTTGCCAGACAAAAAGTCTTGGAGAGCTGCTAGAGGAATCCAGGTTTCCCGTAGGACACTTTGAAGAAGATGCTATTCAAATGAAAGGGTTCCAAGAGGGTGAAGGCATCTCCCTGGCTGTGGAGCCCCACATAGTGAGCGGGGCTCACTGCAGCCAGATGGGGCGACAGGTGCTGAGACTGCTCTGAAACCAGGACCTCCACGCTTGCTGCCCCTGGAGTCCTGCCTCTGGGGCCTGCTTCTCTTGATGGCTCTTTTCTCCAGAGGACTGTGTCTTTCTCCCTGCACCAGCCACCTTCAGCCTGATCTTTCTTCTCCTACTTACAGATCTTCTTTGCTGATTTCTTCGCAGCTGTCTGCCTTTCCTCTTAGGGTTTTCAACCAGGGATGATTTTGACTGCCATCAGAGGACATTTGGCTGTATCTAGAGATATTTTTGATGGTCACAACTGGACAGGGCACTGTGGATAAAGTAGATAAAGGCCAGAGATGGTGCTTAAACATCCTACAATGCACAGAACAGTTCCCTACAACAAAGAATTATCTGGTCCCAAATGTCAGTAATGATGAGGTTAAGAAATCCTCCTGATGATGCATCCATTTACCCAGCAAATGAGGTCCAAATGTCTCCCCCTCAGCATTAGTACTTTTCACAATACCTTGAAAATGGGCCATACTTGCTTTATTTCTTTTGATTTAGAGCTTCCTTTTTTTCCGTGTTCATACTAATAATTCCTATTCAAGCCCAGGGAAAACCATCCATTAGCTACTAGAGACTAGGTGATGTTTTCCCAGAACTACCTACCTCTTATTCTTCATCATTAACAACAACGACATAATTTTCATAAGAATTGCATATAAGCTAGCTGACAAGCAGTCATCAATTGCCTGTAGCCCATTGCTACCTGCATTTGTGAATTCCTTAATTCTAAAGTAGGCAGCACTAAAACTGGTCCATGGGCTTATCAACACCATCACCACCATCACCACCACCACCATCATCATCATGTACTTGAAGACTACTTGTTGGCTGGCTTTCAGTGATAATGACCATGATGATGATGGTGGTGGTGAGCGGGAGGCAGCTCTGCAGAGCACCGCTGCACTTCTAGCAGTCAAAGGCCACAGACACTTGGGTGTTCACTTTGTCCAGTGCAAACACATTTGTGTTAGGAGGTACTGGCAGCTGAAACTCTGGTGACAAGGTCCTATAAACAACGTGTATACACACGCAGTGGTAAGATTGTTGGAGAAACACAAATGATGCCACTTAATGTGCTCATCAGGGCACGCAGGTTGGTAAAGAAGCTTTGGCTGCCCAACCAGGTGTGATCCTGCCAGAGCCAAAGCTCCTGTGAAAGGCGAAAGTTTCCTCTAGCCTACCCCTGCCACTGCCTCATTATGGTTACCATAGGCTTGTCAAAGCCAAGGTTTGGGCATTCTGGAACAGCCTCTTCAAGACACACACAATACTCTGTCCTTTTCATTTTTGAGTTATCACTAGTAGATTGTGGCAATTGCCTCTTCCTCTAGCACCTCAGAAAGTAAGACTCTTGGGTGTTTTAACTTAGCACCTGACTCAGTGAGATGTCCAGGGTCTCCTGCCTCTATATCTAGGGGCTGGGAAAAGGAGTGTGCTGGGTAAGGGTAGGGTTGTTAGTGGATAGTTTGCCTTCTACTTGGTGGTTCTCTGGACCTGTCCAGCAGGGAAAGCAACCGGAACCTGAAGTGATAAGAGAAGCACTGTTAGCCACAATGTAGCATCTCTCTTCCCTCCCCCACTTTCTCCTGTGCAACCCTTCCCAACCTCCACACAGCACTTTTAGGAATGACTTATGAAGTGTCTATCACACTGGAAGAAAGACTTGACTAGTAATGAAAGAAAAACACTAGTTAGTTATTCTTTTATCGTTGTTGTTGTTAAGCCTCACCTAAGAATATTGTTTCCATTGATTTTTTAGAAAGAATAGAAGGGAGGAAGGGACAGAGACAGAAACATTGATGTGAGAGAGACACATCCATTGGTTGCCTCCTGCACATGCCCCAATAGGGGCCAGGTATTGAACTTGCAACCCAGGTATGTGCCCTTGATTGGGAATGGAATCCTCAACCCTTCAGTGCATGGGCCAATGCTCCAACCACTGAGAAACACAGGCCAGGGTGAGTTAGTTATTCTTGATAATTTCTGTATGCACTTTATATGTTTGCAAGCACCTTTTAGGACCTACTTAATAATAAAGTGCCTCTAGATCACCTTGGTGCCTCTCCACTGCTCCATCACTGCTGCTATTTTTCATGAATACAATTCTATTTGTGTGCCTCCTGTTTACCCAAACTAAGGAGTTGGTACCCACAAAAGGAGTGAAAATAGTTCCATAATTTCTGTCTGTGTGTGTGTGTGTGTGTGTGTGTGTCTGAATGTGTGTACCTAAAGATCTATACAAATCATATTTAGTTTATAATCAATGACTATAACAGATGCTATTGGTGTCTTGCCCAGGTCCTCTTTATTAGGGAGGTACACTCATCTCCCAGTTTTTGTGAGTGTTGGCTCATAGCAGTTGTCCCCTTCTTTAAGAATTTCCCTAGACAGAACAAGAAACATCATATTCAGGAGCTTATCCACTCCCTAGCATCCCACAACAAATGACTGATTTTCATCAGGGCTGTTTTAGTTATCTATTTCTCAAAATAAATTATCCCAAAATTTAGTGGCTTAAGATAACAATAAATATTTATTGCCTTACAATTCCTGTAGGTCAGGAATTCTGGAACAGCTTAGCTAAATGCTTCTGACCTGCGTCTCTCATGGGTTGCAGTCATCTGAAGACTTGAGGTGGGAAGACCTCTTCCAGGGTGGTTCACTCACTTGGCTGGCAAGATGGTGCTGGTTGTTGTCAGGATGCTCAGTTGCTATAACATGGGCCTCATCTATGGATGCCTAAGACTCCTCATGACTTGACCACTGGCTTTCCCCAGAGGGAGCAACCCAGGAGAATAGGGCAGTGTGGCAAAGCTTTTGATGATTTCACCTCAGAAGCTGCATGGAATCACATAGGCCTTATTCTAATTATTAGAGGCAAGTCACTAACTCCTGCTCACAATCAAGCAGAGAGGAATTAAGCTGCAACTTTTGAAGGAAGGAGGTCAAAAAATTGAGAACATAAATTAAAACCACCACTGGGACCAACTCTGTAGAGTAATTCACGTATCAGAGCTCCTCTGTGAAATCAGTCTGATGGGAGTTTCCAACTGCTTGCTTAGCTTTTCCCCTTCCCTATCTAGTTTTTTTCCCTCCCCTAACCCCAAGAGCCGTCCTCTAATAAATCAGTTGAACAAGAATCCTCATTTCAAGCTCGGTTTCTACAGAATCTGTTGTAAAACAAACACATTCTTTAGAAAAGTTATATTCTAAAATATCTGATAACATGATAACTTTCCTCCAATTTTTAGATCTGCAACCTTTCTTTAGTAATATTTTTTAGCCATCCAGGGGCTAAAATGTTTAAAATTCTGGTTTAAAAGGCATGTGGGTGAATGACCTATTGTCTTCAATAGCAATGGCAGCAGCACATTTCCTTAATCTTTTCCAATTGCCAAGCCACAGGAAGGGCGTATGTGTGATTCGGTTAAAGCATGCCCCACTTTCCTTAAATCCCACATAGAAAATGTAACAAGACAACTTGCATACTATCTTTAACATCAGTGCTTTTCTCATTTGCTTCTCTTGATTCTAGCATTTCATAGGACCAAGAATCCATGTATATTTGTATTATTCTTTCATCCAATGCACTTTGACTTGTGACCTCACCACTGGTTCTGACCACATTACTGAAGTGGCTCCTCCCTTTAGACCTTCCTAGAAGGAGGTTCTACATCCCAAGACATTAATTTCAATCCTTTTATTACAGGACTTCTCTATGCCTGATCATGTGACTAGCTTCTCCTTAAAACTCTCCTCTCTTGGATTTTGAAGTAGCAGGACATGAGAAAGGTCTAGTATGTTTGGACTAGATGAAGTAGGTCTAATAGAGTAATGTGTATTTTCTGAGTAAGGATAGCCTGTGAATAGACCCTCTGGGACCTAATGCAGGGTGGACTGTGGCCAGGATGGGCTGGAGGCAGGGAGAGCAGGAAAGAGGCTACGTGTAGACAGAGGTTTATAGAGCAGGAGCTGCATCCATGGGAGAAAGCCCATGGTGGTGAGGGCCAGAAACAGGGCAGGGGATGAGTGGCAGGCTTGGGTTCTAGGAGGAAAAGTGGTCACTGCTAGAGATGTAGCCACTGTCCAAAACAAGGCTGGAAAGAAAGTGGGCACAGGAACCTAGGAACTCTGGTTTGTAGGAGCCAGCCTTCAGCAATCTGAGCAAGACAGGGAAGGGAGGAATGGGTCTGAAAGCAGCAAGTAGGCAGGCTCACCTTTGCCAACTATTTTCCAGCCACACAAGTCTGGGGTACATTGGGAGTTCAGCAGATGTCCCTGCTCAAGATGAGATGACGGTGGTGGTGAAGAATGCAGTATCATGAGGGTGGATGTTCCTGCTTCCAGGCTTCAGTGAGCACAAATCAATATATCTCTAGATGACATATGGTAATAAAAGATCCCAATCTTCCAAGAGTCTCAGACTAATCATGCTCTTTCTTAGTTTCCCCACAGCTAGTAGCTGTGACAGGGACTCAGATGAGGCAGAAAAAGGACAATCTTTCAGCTCTCCTACCTCACCCAAATTTTCTCTGCTTCTATCTCTGGGCATTAAAATAAGATGGTATTGGTGTTAAAGGAAAAGAAAGAAAGAAAGAAAGAAAGAAAGAAAGAAAGAAAGAAAGAAAGAAAGAAAGAAAGAAAGAAAGAAAGAAAGAAAGGAAGGAAGAAAAATGCTGCCACTGAAAGAAAGCAAAATTCCCCAAACATTACTTTGCATCACACTACTAATCCACCTGGTCATATCAGAGATTTGGTTAGCACAAGTTTACAAATATTTTTCAAAAATCATTGACCTGAGAACATTCAAGATGGTGCTGGAATAGATGGATCTTGCGCTTACCTCCCCCCAGGGCCAAACTGGAAATACTACTAAATTGGGGAACAATCATCCTGAATAACCAACTGAGGACTAGCTGAAAAGGAGTCTTATAGCCAAGGACTTGCAGAAGAAGCCATTTTGAGCCTGCACCTACACTACAGCTCACATATCATGGTCAGGGTTTAGCCTCACTGTCAGGCAGTCTGAGGGTCAATCCCACCCACAAATGGGCCAACAGCTATCAAGACTCAATTACAACAGGAAGGCCCACATAACCCACATGAGAGACATTCTTAGAGCACCTGGCTCAGGAGATCAAGAAGACTATACAGCTGGGTCCCACAGGACACCTACTCTATAAGGACACCCCAAAAAGATTGGGAGTCATAGCAAATCAATATAATACATTAAAAACACACACAAACCCCCCCCCACAAATATACAAATAAAATGGGGAGACAAAGAAGTCACAAGTGAAAGAGCAGGGGCAATCTCCAGAAAAAGAGCAAAATGAAATGGAGCAAGCAATCCGTCAGATATAGTATTGGTTATAAGGCTGTTAAAGGCACTCAGTGAGAACTACAGCATCATGAAAAATGACATAGAAATAATAAAAAAAGAATCAGTTGAAAATGAAGAATGCTGTATCTGACATCAAGAGTACAATGGAAGGAATAAAAAGTAGGTTGGAGCCCTGACTGGTTTGGCTCAGTGGATAGAGCGTCGGCCTGTGGATTCAAGAGCCCCAGGTTTGATTCTGGTCAAGGGCATATGCCTGGGTTGTGGACTCGATCCCCTGTGGGGGGCGGGGGGGCGTGCAGGAGGCAGCGGATCAATGATTCCCTCTCATCATTGATGTTTCTATCTCTCTCTTCCTTTCCCTTCCTCTCTGAAATCAATAAAAATATATTTTTTAAAAAGTAGGTTGGAGGAAACAGAAGATTGAATCAGCAATTTGGAAGCCAAGGTAGAAAAAACACCCAATCAAAGTGGTAAAAAGAAAAAAGAATTAAAGGGAATGAGACAGTTTAAGGGAGCTATGGGACAACATGAATTATAACAACATCTGTGTTATAGGGGTGCCAGAAGGAGAAGAGAAAGAGCAAGAGATCGAGAACCTATTTGATGAAATAATGACCCAAAACTTCCCTAACCTGGTGAAGGAAAAAGACACACAAGTCCAGGAAACCCAAAGAGACCCACACCAAACACATCATAATTAAAATGGCAAAGGTTAAAGACAAAGAAAGAATCTTAAAAGCAGCAAGAGAAAAGCAATTACTTACTTATTAGGGAGTTTCCATAAAACTGTCAGCTGACCTCTCAACAGAAACATTTCAGTCCAGGAGGGATTGGCATGAAATGTTCAAAGTGATGAAAAGCAAGGACCTAAAACTGAGACTACTTTACCCAGTAAGGCTATAATTAAAAATTGAAGGCGAAATAAAGAGCTTCCCAGACAAGTAAAAGCTAAAGGAGTTTTTTGGTTTTTTTTTTACCACCACCAGTATTGCAAGAAATGTTAAAGGGCCTGCTTCTAGAAGTAGAAGAAAAAGAAGAAAAAACCAAAATGAACAGAGTTAAAAGAATAAAATAGCAATAAATACTACCTAGCAATAATCACTTTAAATGGAAATGGAAATAAAAGTACATAGGGTAACTGAATGAATAAGAAAACAAGACCCATATATTTGCTGTCTATAAGAGACACACTTCAGAACTAAAGATACATACAGACTAAAAGTAAAGGGGCAAGAAAACAACAACAACAAAAAAACTGAGGTAGCAATACTTATAACTGACAAAATAGACTTTAAAACAAAGGCTATACTAAGAGACAATGATAAAAGGAACAATCCAATAAGAGTACATAACTCTGGTAAACGTTTATGCAGCTATTATAGGAGCACCTAAATATGTAAAGCAAATCTTGATAGACATAAAGGGAGAGATTGACGGTACGGCAGTCATAGTAGGGGATTTTAACACCCTGATGGCATGAATGGATAGATCTTCCAGACAGAAAGTCTGCAAGGAAATGGTGACCTTAAATGACACACTAGATCAGATGTATTTAATTGAAATCTTCAGAGTATTTCACCCCAAAGCAGAAGAATATACATTCTTTTCAAGTGCACATGGAACATGTTCTAGGCTAGACCACATATTAGGACACTAACAAGTTTCAATAAATTTAAGGAGATTGAAATAATATCAAGTGCCTTCTCTGACCATAATGATATTTTTTAAAAATCAACCACAGGAAAAACTGAAAACCACACAAACTCATAGAGACTAAATAACATGTTACTAAACAATGAATGGATTAACATGAGATCAAGGAAGAAATAAAAAGATACCTTGAAACAAATGAAAGTGAGAACACAATAACCCAAAATCTATGGGACACAGTGAAAGCAGTCCTAAGAGAAAAATTCATATCATTACAGGCCCACCTCAGGGAACAAGAAAAATATCAAATAAACAATCTAACTTTACATTTTACGGAACTAGAAAAAAACAACAAACAAAGTCCAAATTGAGTACGAGGAAGAAAATAATAAAGATTAGAGCAGAAATAAATAAGAGTCTAAAAAATACAAAAGATCTATGAAACATTGTGCTGTATCTTTGAAAATATAAACAAGATTGACAAACCTTTAACCAGACTCATCAAGAAGAAAAGAGAGAGGATCCAAATAAATAAAATCAGAAATGAAAGAGAAGTGACAATTGATACCAAAGAAATACAAAGAATTGTAAGAAAATCTTACTAAAAACTATATGCCAACAAATTGGAATATCTAGGAAAAAAGCATAAATTACTAGAAACACATGATCTACCAAAATTGAATTAGGAAGAATCAGAGAATCTGAATAGACAGATTACAACTAGTGATATTGAAGAAGTAATCAAAAAGCTCCCAACAAATAAAAATTCTGGATCAAATGGCTTCATGGGTGAATTTTACCAAACATTTGAAGAAGAAATAACACCTATACTTCTCAAACTATTTTAAAAAATTTAAGAGGAGGGAAAACACCCAAGCACATTTTATAAGGCCAGCCTAATCCCAATTCCAAAACCAGATAGAGACACTACAAAGAAAGAAAATTATAGGCCAATTATTGATGCTAAACATTGATGCTAAAATCCTCAACCAATATTAGCAAAACAGACCCAGCAATACATTATAAAGGTATTACATTATGATGAAATGAGATTTATTCTAGGGATGCACAGTTGGTCCAACATTTGCAAATCAATAAACGTGATACACCACAGAAACAAAATGAAGGGTAAAAACCACATGATCATATCAATAGATGCACAAAAAGCATTTGATAAAATTCAGCATCCATTTATGATAAAATCTCTCAGCAAAGTAGGAATAGAGGTAACATACTTCAGTGTAATAAAGGCCATATATGTCAAACCCACAACCAACACCTTACTCAATGGGCAAAAATAAAAGCTTTTCCCTTAAAATCAGAAATAAGACAGGGATATCTGTTTTTACCACTATTCTTCAACATCATACTGGAAGTCCTAGCCACAACAATCAGACAAAAAGAAAAAATAAAGAGCATCCAAATAGGAAAGGAGGAAGTAAAGCTTTCATTATTCACAGATGACATGGTATTGTACATAGAAAATCACAAAGATTCCACCAAAAACCTACTAGAGCTAATAAAATGAATTCAGTATCTTGACTATAGCAAGATACAAAATTAATATTCAGAAATTGGTGGCATTTCCATACACAAATAATGAACTATCAGAAAGAGAAACTAAGAAAACAATCCCATTTACTATTGCAACAAGAAAAAAATAAGGTACCTAGAATGAATTTAACAAAATTTTTTACTTAGAAAACTATAGGACATTGAAGAAAGACATTGAGGAAGATAAAAATAATTGGAAGCATATGTACCATGTTCGTGGATTGGAAGAATTTATATCATTAGAATGTTCATACTACCCCAAACAATCTGTAGATTCAATGTAATACCTACTAAAATACCAATGGTATATTTCACAAATCTAGAACAAATACTCCAAATATTCATATAGAACCAAAAAAGACCCTGAATTGCTTCATCAATCTTGAGAAAGAAAAACAGAGTTGGAGGTATCACAATACCTGATATCAAACTATACTACAAATCCAATGGAATCAAAACAGCCTGGTACTGGCAAAGGAACAAGCATGTAGATCAATGAAACAGAACAGAGAGCCCTGAAATCAACTCATGCCTCTATGGTAAATTATTTGACAGAAGAGGCAAGAACATACAAGGGGGTAAAGACAATTCAATAAATGGTGTTGGCATTTATAAATTTGGTCAAACGTGCAAAAATTGAAACTAGACCTCCAACTTACACCATACACAAGAATGAACTCAAAATAGATAAAAGATTTAAATGTAAGTTGTGAAACCATAAAAATTCTAGAATAAAATATAGGCAGTAAAATCTTAGACATTTCTCATAGAAATATTTTTGCTGATATGTCTCCTAGGGTAAGGGAAATAAAGGGAAAAATAAGCAAATGGGATTACATCAAACTAAAACGCTTCTGCATAGCAAAAGAAACCCTCAACAAAATGAATGGGGAACCCACTGTATGATAGAATATATTCAACAACGATACATCTGATAAGGGGTTAATTTCCAAAATTATAAAGAACTTACAAAACTCAACACCCCAAAAACTAACAATTCAAATAAAAAATGGGCAAAGGATTTGAATAGACATACAGATGGTCTATAGACATATGACAAAAGGCTCAATGTCACTAATCATCAGAGAGATGCAAATTCAAACCACAATGAGATATCACCTCACACCTGCCAGAATGGCTACTATCAATAAATCAACAAACAACAAATGTTAGAGAGGATGTGGAGAAAAGGGAACCCTCCTGCACTGTTGGAGGGAATGCAGACTGGCGCAGCCACTATGAAAAGCAGTATGGAACTACCTCAAAAAATTAAAAATGGAGTTGCCTTATGACCAAGCTATTCCAATTCTGGGAATATATATGAAGAAGCCCCAAACAATAATTTGAAAGATATATGCATCCCTATGGTCATAGCAGTGTTATTTACAATAGCCAAGATCTGGAAACAGCCCAAATGCCCATCAATAGATGAGTGGATAAAAAAAAAAAAATGGTGGTACATTTATGTGGCCATGCTACATGGCCATAAGAAAGAAGGAACTCTTACTTTTTGCGACAGCACTGAGGAACTATTATTACGCTAAGTGAAATAAGCCAGTTAGAGAAAAACAAATACCATTTGATCTAATTGTATGTGGAATCTAATGAATAAAATAAACTGACAAACAAAATAGAAATGGAGGCATAGATAACTGGAACAGACTGACAGTTGTCAGAGAGGAGGAGGGTACGGGGACTTGATTAAAGAAGGTGAAGGTATTAGCCAAAGAACATATGTGCATAACCCATAGACACAGATAACAGTGTGGTGATGGCCAGAGGGAAGAGAGGTATGGGCGCTTGTTGGAGGCAGGCAAAGGGGGAAGAAATGGAGGCATCTCTAATAGTGTCAACAATAAAAATAAAGAAAAAAATAGAAATAAAAAAACCTAAAAAATATCATTGACCTTACAGTTTTTATTTGACTTCCAGTTCCATTCCATAGACTTTCCCCAGGCCCACTTTGCAACAAGGACCAAGCTGTCAACATAAGAAATATTCAGGCCTCTAGAGAATTTTTGTGAGTTTATTTGAGCCAAACTGACACAATTACCAGGAAGCCAAACCTCAATAGATTGAGATTATACTCCTGAGAATGGCAGTTACGTACCTTATTTTATACATTACAATAAAAAAAGAAGACATAAGCGGTTACATGAAATCCATTAGTTATTGATTAGGGAGGCAGGAGAAAGCAAAGTGGGGAAACCTCTGGGATTGGATAAAAAGTAAAATGATAGACACATACTTCTTTTACATAGGTGGGTGCAGATAGTTAACAGTCAACAATTAACTCAATAACAATGAGGGGATTTGTGGTCTCCACTCTGGTGCGGTACCTGTGCTTTGAGCGGTCCAGAAAAAGAAAATTAATTTGACATTCTAAACGTATGTTGTTGTATGCAAAAAGACAACAGACAGGATTAAAGTGAAAATTGACCTTTGTCAGGGAAGATTCTGGCCTAAGACATGACTCCCTGCCATCAACTGCTTTTAGTTATAATTTCAGACCATGCTTTGTGGTTACTTTAGGTCTCTGAGTTTGTAAGGCCACCTTGCAGGCCTCCCCTGAGCTTGTCATATTTAGGATGTGGCCCCTTTTCATCCACACATTCCCTTTTTGATCATAAATCAATCCAAAGAATGTCTTAATGACCAACCTTTTGGTTGGATAATGAGGTCTCATATGCTAGAAAGGCTCATTCCTAGGAAGTCCCAGAGTCAACATTTGTCTTGCTGAATAGGGCAAGACCATAACCTTAGATAGCATTCAAGGTTGAATTATTATTATTATTATTTGAGAGGAAAAGGCAGGTAAATGAGAGGCAGTCAGATCCTATATGTCCTTATAAAATATTCTGAATCATTTCTAATCTTTGAGTTATTGTGATCCAAGTTTTTTTTTCCTGTCTTTTTTTTCTATATTTTGCATCTAATATAACATTTACTTACAGTTTGAGAGCACACCATATACCTTTTCAGTTTTTGTAATTGACCATAAAATGGACTTCTATTTACTATGGCCCATCTTCTCAATGAAAGCACCCAGGTGCTGTTTTGAATCTGATTCCCATTATTTGTATAATTTGAAGTTGTAACCTTAAGTTTTAATCAGGGCCAAGGCTGTAAGAACATAATGTTGTAAATTACAATTACCATCTAAAATTTCAGAGGCCTCAGGACAGTAAGAGTTTCTTAAGTAAATTTTCTGTGCCTCAGCAGTAGTTATAGAGGGCCATGTTTTTATAGCCATTTCAGCTTCTATCTGAATTAATATAGTTAGTAGTGTTTGTTGGATTAGGGGGTAAGCACATTTCCATAATTAGGTTCTGGACTTTATATTCTATAAAATTCCTTTCTTAATATTTATTTTCTACTAACATTTGCAAGAGCACTTTTTTAACTTCAAAGAGAAACCATAAAAAGAGTATTATTGATAATACAAAAATTAACTTATGCACCTTCAGCAATTATTAGCAGTTAGGCTCTATACACAAGGTTTGAGAAAAGCCTAAAGAACAAATAATCATTATTAGTAGTAAAGACAATCTATACTAAAAATAGAGGAATATGCAAATTGTCTGGGACTTCGTCACAGTAACAACCAAACAGCAGGCTGCATGGGGAGACAAGGCCGGCTGGGGGGTTAGTGAGGGACAACCAAACGACTGAACAGTAGGCTAAGTGGGGCGACCAGGCCAGCAGGGGGGGCATTTAGGGGCGACCAGGCCAGCAGGGGGGGCAGTAGGGGGTGATCAGGCTGGTAGGCAGAGGCGGTTAGGGGCGATCAGGCAGGCAGGCAGGTGAGTAGTTAGGAGCCAGTGGTCCCGGGGATCGGGCCTAAACTGGCAGTCGGACATCCCCCGAGGGGTTCTGGATTGGAGAGGGTGCAGGCTGGGCTGAGGGGACCCTCCCCCATGCACAAATTTTGTGCACTGGGCTCTAGTAAAATAAATAAAGTTCAACATTAATTTGCAGGTATACTGTCCTTGTTGGTGTCTCAGGATAGCTGTCTGTCTTTGATGTGGCAGCTTCTTATTCTCAGAAGTCTTTGATTTCCGCTGTAGGCAGAGGCAAGTATCAGAAACAGGGACAGATGTTCATTTACTGTGAGGTATCTGATAAGGTCCTTTCCAACAATGTTGGAGAGAGTCTTTTGAATGGACAAACATCTCCTGGTTGTAAATCGTGGTCTTTGAAGTCTTCGTCTCCCAGGAGCATACTGTGAAATGAATAGTACTAATTTGTCAGTTTCTGTAAGCTGGTTAATAAGTCCTTGGTAATAATGCAGAATGTCTCCTTTTAGTTTTCCTTATAGTTGGAAAACAAAAATATTTAAAAATCAGCAATATTTTGAGCAAAATTATAAGAATAATAATTATTCTCAATTCATCAGTCCCATAACCAATTTTTTGTTTGTTCTGATTATTTGCCAGTATTTTTATGAATTTAGTTATTGCTTAGAGTTCTACAATTTTCCACCTAGTTTAAAGATATGACCTGCTTATAAGCCTATAATTTAGAGTAAGTCAGGAACCTTTTCATGGATTTTTCTAAAGATGTAACATATTTGCAAGTGCATTAGAGTAAAACAATGGTCTCTCAATGACAAAACTTAAATTGACATAAAGATTTGATTATAATGCATTTGATAAAAAACTTAGCTTTTCTGTAAGATATAACATTTCAAGACAACAATTTATTGGTAAAGAAAAATTACTACAAAATAACAGAGAACAATATAGTCCATTTTTTAGATTTAATACACAATTTTAATTTATAAAGAACAAATAATATGCAAGATTTTAAAACTTTGCGCATGGCTTATCAGAAATGTGCATTGAGTACTGGAAACAATTCACAAACTCCCAATGTGTGGACCACAAACATCTGGTGTACCACTGCCAGATGTCCGTACAGGGAAGCATCACTCTTGGCTTGCCTGGTGTCGCTGTCAAGACACCTGCTGTGGGGAGCTGATATAGGGTTAAGCCTCGGACTAACCTGCTGGCAAAGTCACAAACAAGTCCCAGCTTAGAGGGCACAGTCCTCTTAGCATAATTAGGCTTGACCTTATAACACTCCCTAGATCTTATCTGGGAAGTTAATGGGCTGAGGAAGTGCAGGAAGTATAACCATGGTCAAAACAAGTGAAACTCATAAGAACTGTGTAACTATGGAAACCACTACCTTGTTTACTTCTCACTATAAAATAAAGGCTCAGCTTGCCTTGGGATCTTTTTCTGTGGCCTCATCCAGGCACAGGGAAGATCCACGGAGACTAAGGAAAGCTAAAGAGTTCTGAACGCTGTGTCTTTTTTTATTTATTTATTAGTTAAGGTATTACAAATGTGTCCTCATCCCCCCCTGAACGCTGTGTCTTTGTGTAAAACATTCTTTGCCGACTCCGTCCACACCTTTGGGAACCCCTGGACTCCTGGGGCTGGACCCCGGCAACCTGCTACTCCTGAGAGCTCCCTGTTTGAACATGGCTCTGAATCTTTGCAAGTTCATTCGTAGGGCAGTTTGAAATTTCTAGACATTCATTTTAATAAAAAATATATGTATACAAATATAACACAGTAATTATTATTATTGTCATTGTTGTTATTATTATTTGGC
The DNA here is from genome assembly GCF_963259705.1 of Myotis daubentonii. Lineage (NCBI taxonomy): Eukaryota > Metazoa > Chordata > Mammalia > Chiroptera > Vespertilionidae > Myotis > Myotis daubentonii. The sequence continues at coordinate 129,648,815 of NC_081841.1, forward strand.
AAAGCTCCCCATGTAATTTCAAGTATATTAAATAGGCCTAATTAGTTTAAAGCTTATCTATCTATATAAACAAGGAATATGCTAATTAGCCAAGCCTCAGTACCACTCAGGAGGAGGCTGCATCAGGACCGCTAGGAGGAGCTGTGCGCCCAGATGGGCGGGAGGGGACTGCGTGCCGCCCCAACCCCAGCAGCCACTAGGAGGCTGGGGCTGGGGGCAGGCCAGAGTGGAGACACAACACACAGGAGCGCCTGCCCCCACCCCAGCGGACACAACGTGGTGGCCAGGGGCGTGCTCCTGCCACGCGGCTGGGAGCATACCCCCACCCCAGCCCACACAACCCGGCTGGGTGCCTCCTCGCACACCGGGAGGCGAGATGCCTCCTCGCGCGATTTCAATGGCTCTTTAGGCCTCTAGTCTTTTATAAGGAGAGTAAGTCTTTGAGGTATTAGAGGGCCCATTTGAATAACCCAAATTCATCTCTTCATTGAAAAAGTCTCTTAAAATTTAAACTTTGGGAAGGTTGTCAAATATACTTAACCAAAAGGCCATAACATAAACCCTTTTTGTAAACCCAGGTAAAATAAACACATATTTTATGTTAATTATTTTAAAGATGTCAATCAAACTTAAAACAGTTTCAATATTAAATATTTTGTCCAGACTACAGGATCCTAATTAATTTGTATAAGTATTTAATCCTTTAAGCCAATAAGAGATTACACCCTAGTAATACCATTCAGAGGCAAAAAATGCACCACACATAATAATGCACAATGAATACATATCACCGAAAGACCATACACACAATTTGAGAATTATTCACTTCCTTCCTTTTCCCTTAAAAATGCGTTTCCATACTTTATATTTTTATTATCAAAACTATATAATTTTTCCAACTTAGAATTTCTAACTTTTAGAAACCTCCATTTCCAATGATAACTGAAAAAGTAAGCAACCAGTTTTCCCTAGATTGACTTTTTTTTCATATGGTAAGAGTATGTTTAATTTTTTAAAACTGTTGACACAATTACAGGTGTCCCTGATTCCCTCTCCCTTTGCCCTCCTCCATCCAGCCCCTACACCTCCCCAGGCCTTCACCACACTATTGTCTGTGTCCTAGATTGACTTTTATAAACACCTTTCATGACATTTAGAAACATAAGTTCCTATATTGGCAAATAATTACTTCCAAAAAAAACCAAAAAACATCTCTAACAAAGCACTACATATTCATTAACAGCTCCAAATCCACTCCAAAGCCTCTCTGCAACAAAAGCCAAAAGCTATCGGAAGCTAATTCCAGCAGGTCATAAATGCAAGAAGTTCATCAAAAGGTTGGTGGACCTTGAGCCTTCAGCAAGGACTGGAGAATCATATGTTATTACCTTTTGGAAATGGCTGAGGGCGTTTCCCCAAACCTGAAAAGGATGCATAAATGATTGCTTGCTGCCAGACAGCTGAGGGCATTTCAATCTACCTGTTATTGCCTCCTGCTGGCCAAACACCTGAACAGCCATAGGCAGTTCCCCTAATCTGACAATGGATTCTGTATATTAAACCTTGCTTTTGATATGTATATCTACTTTACCTTAGGACAATTTGTGTTAATAAAGAGCAAGGGGTCCGGAGATTCAGGAGAGCCAAGTTCCTCTGGCTCCCCAAAATGCCTTCCAAATTTATGTTTCGTCTCTGGACTCTTTAATAATTTACATGCAGCCCTGCTCCAGATTCCTGAACCCTTCTAGATACTGGACAAGACCCCCGGTAAAAACCAGACAAACTTAAGACTTGTTTAGCAATCAATGTCTTTCATGTTATTTCAAAATATCTAGGTATCCAATAACTTTTATCATATTTATTAATTTAGAAAGGAATAGCTGAAGTAAGTTAAATTGATCTGCTCAGATATGGCTAAGCTGTTGTTTTTACCTCAACAATTGGGTTGCCACCCAAATGCTGGTGAGGGACTGACAAATCCATTCACCCTTTTTTGGAATGTTTCTTCCAATTTGAGTACATTTTTCTAGTTTACAGAGAGCACATAGCTTAGCATGGCCTCAGAACCATAAGGGCTTGGATATATGAATATATGAGGTATTCCAGGGCACATTTGAGGTATTCCTGTCCATTCCCTTGGGAATGATAAAACAGGTCTAGCTGCAGCATCAGCTAATTTCCTTTTGCTTTTGTGGTGGCAGCTTTAGAATGTCTTGGAATTTTGATAATTGCCAATTGTTGTAATTTTTGTATGACACCTAATAATTCTGCAACCTGTTTTATATTCTCTATGTGCTACCCTGAGAAAATTAAGAAACCTTGCTGTTTCCACAACATTCTAAAGTTGTGAGCTACACCAAAGGCATAGTTACCATCAATGTAAATATTGGCTATTTGGTCTTTGGCCAATTGACACCTGAAAACGACCCTCAGCCCCTCTCCCAGACTGGCCAGGCACCCCAATGGGGACCCCCACCCTGAAGGGGGTGTGACCAGCTGCAAACAGCCATCAGCCCCTCACCCAGGCTGGCCAGGCACCCAAGTGGGACCCCCACACTGATCCGGATCACACTTCAGGGCAAACCAGCCGGCCCCCACCCGTGCACCAGGCCTCTATCCTATACAGTAAAAGGGTAATATGCAAACTGACCCTAACAGCAGAAAGACTAGGAATGACTGGTCACTATGACACACTGACCACCAGGGGGCAGACACTCAATGCAGGAGTGGTCAGTGCACTCAGTGCACTCTCACAGGGGGGAGCTCTGCTCAGCCACAAGCCAGGCTGATGGCTGCCAGTGCAGCGGTGGTGGCGGGAGCCTCTCCTGCCTCCTCAGCAGCGCTAAGGATGTCTGACTGCAGCTTAGGTCTGCTCCCCGCTGGCAAGTGGACATCACCCGAGGGATGCTGGGCTGCCAGAGGGATGTCTGATTGCCATCTTAGGCCCAATCCCCCAGGGAGCAGGCCTAAGCCAGCAAGTGGTCCCCCCCGAGGGGTCCCAGACTGCAAGAGGGTACAGGCTGGGCTGAGGGACCCCCTACCCCTGAGTGCACAAATTTTTGTGCACCGGGCCTCTAATATATATATATATATATATAAGGTTCTTGAAAATTCCAGGTTAACAAGAGCAGGTTTTTTGGTGTATCATTGGTCTGTGATCCATAGCAATTTTTACCAGATGAATATTTTTCTCTTACTTGAAGTTTATAGCTCTTACATTATATTTATTGTAACTTTGTCCCCTAGAGGTGGGTCCAGGCTATTGAGAGCCGATTCAAGCCTATGCACAGATGGAAGTTAGCAAGGACTTCATTGGGTCACTTCAGGTGCCACCTCTTTGGTACCTGGTCTTCCCTTTGGATGCATGTCCAGCAAACAGAAGCTGGATGCTCTGGGCCACACCTCTGTACCCAGGTAATCTGTGCCTGGGCTGCAGAGGAAGGACACGGGACCTCTGAACTGTTCTTCCCCATCCTAACTTCTCAGGGGAGGCTCCATACTTCAGACTAACTACCAATCAGGAACTTTTTTAGTTTAAAAGTCCACTATTTCTGTAGCTATGGAAACAGCGGCTCAACCTGTGCCCTCCAGCTCTTAACCAGGAGTGGCAGAACCTGGAACAGAATTGGGACCTTGGTTTCTATCCCAGTGCTTTTTCTACTGTACACAAATGTTTTCCAGAATTTAGTTTGCATAAAAATCATCTAGAAAACATGTTAGAAATGCAGATGTTGAGTTTTGGTTCCAGAGATTAAGAGTCAGTAAGCAGAGCCCAGGATTTGCATTTTTGACAAGCACCCTTGGTGAGTCTGACGCATGTTGTCCACAGCCTAAAGGTATCAATGACAGGCCCCATGAGCAGATCACATTTCCATGGACAACCCACTGTGTTTCAAAAATGCTGTCCTTTCCCTTCTGGCAGGTTCAGGTAAGAGCTTCTGGGTGGGCTCATGCTTTGGGGGAAAGATGACAGTTCCTCAGGGTGAATTCAGTGGTGAGGTAACAGTGACAGCAATAGATGCTCTTCCTGGCACCCTGGATCTGCAAGTGTCTACACTATGATTCTGGAACAAACAGATAATGAATCTGGGGCCCAGCTGAATGAGCAGGGCCCTGTGACAGCATGGCTGGCATGCCCCCTGCCAGGAGATCCTAGATGTCTGCCTGTGCCTTAGATGATGGAACACCCAGGAAATCTCTCAGAAGCTCAGTGATGCTGTCATGGGTGCCATCTTAAAGAGGAAATCAGCTTTGGCTGCTGCTGAGGCTGGAGGGAGATTTATCTCTGTTGTGCTAACAGCAGTAGTAATAACCCAGAGGTAGAAGCTGCTTTTACAGACATTATCTGCATCCTTTCCTTCATCTGTGAACCTATGTGAGGGCCCACTGATTTCCAGTTATTAGTTGTACACAGCTTTCTTGTCCTTAGGCTTTCTTTAGTTTGACTGAAATTTGATTTCATATCTCTGCAGACCTCACATACACCCAGGTGTGTTTAACATCCCCATGTGGGTGCACTGTTGGGCTGCTTTCAGAAAGGCAGCCCCAGGCACCCTCCTCCTTCCTGGTATTTGTTGAATTTTACAAATAATGACATTGTGATTACTTGGTCATGTGTTCCCTAACTAGACTGAAAGCTTCATGTAAGCAAGAATAACGCCATCCCCAGACATAGCGCAGTGCCAAAAAGGCACAACGGCATTGAAGTGAATGGATGGATGCTGGATTAACTGATGCAGGATGCTGGCTGCACAACTTCTTGTTGGGTGTATGAACAAGAAGAAAGGTTGAGTTAACCCAAGTGTTAACCAGGCTTGGAGAAATGCTCTACATAGCAGGTAAAGGGAACCTGCCATCTTGCACATCTTGTACTACACTCTTCATCTCTCCCCACCCTGAAAAACCCTTCTTACCCGGCTCCTCCTCAGCCTCCCTTAGTGACGGCACAGCCATACCCTCAATGTCTTAGTCAGGACCCTATGCATCATCCCTAATACAGGCCTCTCCTGCACTACCCCTACCCAATCCATCCCCCAGCCAGTGGACGCTGATCTGCCTCCCAGTAGCTCTCCAAGTTGCTGGTGGCTCTTTACCCGCACCCCACTGCCACCAGCACCTCTTACCTGGATTGCTTCAACCACCTGTGGGAGATCTTGTCTTTCTCCACTCCAGCCCCCTCCACATGCTCCTCTACAGAAGAGTGCCTCCAACTCTAAAGCCCATACAAATCACCCGGGGACTTTGTTAAAATGCAGAGCCTGTGATTAAGGAGATCAGGGTCTGAGATTCTGCATTTCCAACAAGCTGCCAGGTGAGGCCAATGTTGGTGGTCCATGGACCACACTTTGAGTAACCAGATGTCATTTTTAAAATTTAAACCTTAATATGTCATCCCTTCCTCAAAATTCTTCAGTAGCTCCCTGTTGTTTACAAGGCCTTATGCCATCAGTTACCTGCCTTCTTGTCCAATTCATTGTTCTACATTTCCTCCATGTTCACTGAAGTGTTTGTAGATCCTCAAATTGCTGCCCTCTTTCATGTGCCTATGCTGTACCTTCTGTCTGGAGTGCACTCCTGCCTCCCAGCTGACTTCCCTTAGTGAATTCCCATTAGACTGTTAAAACCTTTCCAGATCCCATCCATTCCCAGACACACACAGTGCTGGACAGGCACAATGGCATTGAGCTGGTTAAACGACACCCAAAGGAGCACTCTATGGACCTGTCTCTCACAACCCACCCTGCCTTGGGAGGCACATGCCTGTTTGCCTGCCCATCTCCCCACCTAGACCTAAGGGGACAGAGCCTGGGAAATGAAAGTGCACAGCTGTTTGCTGGATGAAGGATGGGATGCAGAGGACCCGCCTGTCCTCTCTTGGCAGCTCCTCCAGTCCTCCCTCAGATGACAGCTGTGTCTCCCAATTGTTTCTATAGGATGCTCAGGAGAATCTCAATTCTCTGCATGCACCCACTTCCTGCATCCACCTGGCTTACTTCTTTGGTCTTAATATCAACACATCTTCTACTTGCTTTTGTTTGGGGTGGAATTGCTGAGGATGCTGAGTCTGCAGCTCCTGCGGCACTGGGGCTCCTGCCACCCTGTGCACCATTCATTAGACGAGTCTTCTTGAGTGAGGGCCCCACCATCTCCCCCTGAAATTGGATTCTCTGCACCAGCTTCTTGTTCCACAGCTTGCTACTGTCTTTGATCAGAGCCCATTGGAAGCTGAGGAGGCAAAGCTGAGTATGTGACAAAGAAACAAGCTGCTCCTACTCCTCTGGCCCTGGTCCCTGAGACTCAGAGGCCTTGCGAAGAATCCCCACTTTCCCAGAGTGTGCACAGGCACGGAGGCCTGCCTGCTCCTGGAGTGGCCCCACTCTCCTGTGATTAGGAATGTTTGCTCAGCACACCTAGGGGGACCCCGTTCTTTCTCCTTTCCCCAAACCACAGTGAAATCCCCAAATGCTTAAAGGTTCATCCAGCCCTGATGCCATTATTGGCTGAGCTATTCTAAAGCCGAGTTCCATACCCAGGGCTATATTAGAAAAGAAATGGGACCAAGAGGCAGACTTGCAAGTTCTAGTCCTGGCCCTTCCAGTTGCTACTTGCCTAGCCATATGCAATCACTTTGCTTTGCTAAGTCTCTGTTTTCTCATCTCACAATGGGTTTATGTACCTGCCCTGTCAATCCACTGAGTTGTGGTGAAGGTTATTTGAGTTGGTGATTGTGAAATAACGTGTTGAGTAGAAAGGGATGCACAAAGGCGAGGTAAGTTGATGTGTTAACAACAATGAGGGCCAGGCCTAAGAAGAGGGAAAGCAAAAGATATTTGCCTTGACATTTCTTACTACCCACCTTCTGGTCATTTTCATATGTGCCCATATATGCCATATAACTAGTATTTTCACCAATGACCATATAGACCATCTAATAAATAAAAGTTGGACATGTAAATTACTGACCACATTAATATACATTCATTTAATGTATTACCTTCCTAGGACATTTAAATTTTAAATGAATGGAAGGGGGAAAATGCAAGGAGGGAATTGATAATGCAGAAATTCGGGTACAGTGAGACCTGTGTGAATGGTAATATATGGAACAGGGAGGACTCCCTTACACCTCTCAGGTCATCCTACATGGTCCCCTTGGCTCAATAATCAGAGAAGGGAAGTGCCTATGTGGGCAGTGCTCTAGAGCCTCAAACTTTATGCCATGCCTCTTTCTCATGCTACAGAGAAAGGGCAGCTGAGAAAGTTAGGGGGAAGCCTGGACCTATGGGCAGGTGGACCATTAAGGGGTTTTGCCTGTGTGTCCCAAATGGCCTTCCAAGTTAGGGTGAGGCATCAATGGATTATTATAGTACGGTGGCCTCTTCTAGAAAGCTGGCAGCCACTTCTGGCCTCCAAGATTGCCCAGAGTGGAAGAGATGAATGTCCCACAGAGTGACAGACCCAGAGATGTCTCTGTCCCTATGTGCCTCCAGCTGACATTGTGTGAGCCTCTCTTTCCCCTTGCCTCCCATTCTGATTTTTTAAAAAATATATTTTATTCATTTTTTACAGAGTGGAAGGGAGAGGGATAGAGAGTTAGAAACATCTATGAGAGAGAAACATCGATCAGCTGCCTCCTGCACACCCCTTACTGGGGATGTGCCCGCAACCAAGGTACATGCCCTTGACCAGAATCAAACCTGGGACCCTTGAGTCTGCAGGCTGACTCTATCCACTGAGCCAAACCGGTTAGGACCCCATTCTGATTTTTAAGGAGAGCTATAGTCTCTATTACAAACAACCACACATGCAGGCTCATGGTGAACTTCCTGGGACAGCAATACAGCCTGGAGGATGTGAATGTGACCTTCAAGAATTACAAAACCTGGAAAAAAAGGTACTTGCCTTCCTTGAAGAAGTTAGTTTTCTAAATCTCTCTAAGAAGTTGGACTTTATTAGATCATTTGAAGCAAGGAGACAAATAAGTGCATATTTTCTCCAGCACATGGGGTTACCCAGACTTGAATCTTAATCTAGCAAAGCTTGGACCCCAAGGGTCTTCATCTCCTGTGCTCATCCTCTGTTCCGGGAGAAGGCTGGCACGCGTGGCCCTGCATTGATGTTGTGGTGCCCATTTCCCACTATCTGCTCCTCAGCAGCATGGCCCCCGCCTTCTCCCCAGAATGCTTTCTCCTCCTCCCAGAGGGCATTCTCTTCCTCCCAGAGGGACTTTTTATCCTCCCACAGGGCCTTCTCCTCTTCAAGAAGAGCTCTCTCCTCTACCCACAGAGCCTTTTCCTCCTCCCACAGCGCCCTGTCCTCCTGAAGAAGACTCTGGTCTCTTTCCCATAAAGCATTGTCCTCTTTCCAGAAAGCCTTATCTTCCTTCCAGAAGATACGGTACTTTTTCCAAAAGGTTTTCTCTTCTTCCCGGAAGGATTTTTCCATTTCCCAGAAGGCTTTTTCCTCTTCCCAGAAGGTTTTCTCCTCTTCCCAGAAAGGTCTCTCTTCTTCCCAAAAGCCCAAGATCTGGCCCTGGAAAGCACGGATCTTGCCTTGGAAATTCCATATCTCTTCCCTGAAGTCTTCTATTTTCTCACGGAAAATTTTTATCTCTTCCCGAAAAGCCTTTTCCTTCTGCAGCTTATGAATTAGTTTCTTCTGACGAATGTTGGGCAAGGACACCACCAGTGACCGGAAACAAGCAAGCCCCATCCATCTACACACCTTGAAGAGAAACATCTTCCTACTCAGCCAGAATGGTGGGTTGGCCATGATGGATCGCAGGCCATTGGCCAAGTCCAGGTCAGCTGGTCAAACCCTGTGGGGGCACCAGAAAGAACATATTCATGAGTATCACATTCCAGAGGACAAGCCATTGGGTCTGCACCATTTGCTCTGGGAAAAGTCAACCATTTCTTTCTGTGTCCCCTTTGGTATAAAAACATGCTTGGTTGCCATGAATTTGGGCTGAAGAGGTTGTCAATATATTCAAGCTCCAGGCTGCTAAAAATCATAGCATCTCAGTCAACAAGGACAGTGGTTCTCAACAAGGAAAAGAAAGGAAAGGAAAGGAAAGGAAAGGAAAGGAAAGGAAAGGAAAGGAAAGGAAAGGAAAGGAAAGGAAAGGGAAGGGAAGGGAAGGGAAGGGAAGGGAAGGGAAGGGAAGGGAAGGGAAGGGAAGGGAAGGGAAGGGAAGGGAAGGGAAGGGAAGGGAAGGGAAGGGAAAGGGAAGGGAAGGAAAGGAAAGGAAAGGAAAGGAAAGGAAAGGAAAGGAAAGGAAAGGAAAGGAAAGGAAAGGAAAGGAAAGGAAAGGAGAGAAGGGAAAGATTGAAAGATCTCCTAACATTGCCATATATCTGACAGATCAGATATCAGGACTACCCCCAAAATTCAGATATCTACAAAGGTGGGTCAAGGGATGAGATAAAGGACTGAACATAAGAAAATGATCAGAGTACCAGGGAGAGAAAGGGTGCATACACATGGTAAGCACATTCATTTCCATTTTGAACTTCCTGGAAGCAGCTGCCAGGGTCTGGCCCCACTCTGCAGGCCTCACCAAGCACCACACTGTGGAGCAACAGGCATCCCTTCAGGAGGTTACTGGGGTTTCTCCTTTTTCTATTTTCTGACTTAGGAGCAGGGAGTAGCAGAGAAGGAAGAACACATAGCTGGTGTGTGTGTGCGTGTGTGCGTGTGTGCGTGGGTGCGTGTGTGTGTGTGTGTGTGTGTGTGTGTGTGTGTGGTGGAGAGATGATGACTACACTATGGGCAGCTGGTGGCACTATCATCCATCCAATCATATATGCCAGAACCTGAAGCTCATCCTTGACATCTTCCTCTCCCTTATCAGACTTTTAATTATCCAGCCCTGCCAATTAAGATCCCTAACAATTCTTGAAACCACACCCCCTCCTCCATCCCCTTGACCACAGTCAGTTCAGGCTAGGATTCTGTAGCAGCCTGACTGGTCTCTCTGGTACTGATTTTACCCTCCCATCCTCCCAAACACTGTAGCCCAGAGGTGCTTCTAAACATTGTCCCATCACATTACAGCTGCTCACAAACCTTCTAAAACCCCATAGCCCAAATATCAAATGCCTTAGTAGACCCTCTGCAACCTGATTCCCGATTGTCTCTCTTTTCCTACCCAGCTCCAGATCTAAGATTCAGTAATAATGAGCTACATTCAGCTCTCTGGATGTAACCTGCGGTTTCCTGCCTCCACACCAGGGCACGTGCTATGTCCTCTGTAGGGATGACCTTTTCCTCTCATTATGGGCTTGAGTTCCTGCTTTTCCTTTCCCTCTGAAAGCTACCTGGGCCCTCCAAAGTTCACCACCACCCCCTCAATGCTACCTGTGTCTACACACACACACACACACACACACCCACACACACACACACTTGCATTTGTATCAAGCACTGGACCTATTGATAACAATTTTTAGCAACTTGTTCACTACTTTTGAATGAAACTCTCTCTCATACAACCCTACTGCTGAAGAAAAATATACAGAGAACCACACTAAAAAGCCAATTTTAAAACATTAAAAGTTATTAGAAAGAAATAACTATATACTTTCAAAAAACAAAAGATTTACAAAAGTCCCTGTACATGTGTGAGCCCTGTCCATCTCCAATTTGCAAAGGAAACATTTGTGCATGTTTCTGATTTTCTTCTGAAGTATTTCCTGGACATGTCCCAACACTGAAAGTAATCACCTTCAAATTACACTAAAGCTTTCGTACTCCGCGAGCAATGTTTGCACAACCTAGAGAACTCACTGAAACTTCAAGTTTCATGAATTCCTTTTTCCTTTTTGTTATAGACACCAACGATTGCCCTATTCTACACTTCACACTGCCCACTGTATCCCAAGCTGTTCTGTTCAGGCTCTCTTTATGGCCTCACCCCATCTGCAGGTCTAGCACCAGCCACTGCTCTTACTGAGCTTTCCATTTAGGGCTGCTCTCTACAAAGAACAGAGTGGCTGCATTGATGAGGAGGAGGAGAGAACCACAGAACTCAGTGGGGAAGTCATTTGGGGACAGCTGTCACTTGAGAATAGAAAAAACTATGAATTGTAAGTCAGTGAGCACTAAGGGATCACTCTAAATGATTTTGCCCCTGAAACTAACACCCTACATGGGCAACAGTGGGAGAAATCTACTTATGGCACTTGTTGAATAAATGTGTGATAGAAATGTAAGTTAAATTCTCAGGTACTCTCCCTTGTTCTTAGAGGATCTGGATTTCTATTTGTGGAGAAAACAGAGGCCCACGGCTGTTTCCCGTCCCCCAGCTTCTAGTTCACCCTCGTGGCATCCATATCCATTTTTATTTTTTAAATATATTTTATTGATTTTTTTACAGAGAGGAAGGGAGAGGGATAGAGAGTTAGAAACATCGATGAGAGAGAAACATCAATCAGCTGCCTCCTGCACACTCCCTACTGGGTATGTGCCCGCAACCAAGGTACATGCCCTTGACCGGAATCGAACCTGAGACCCTTGAGTCCGCAGGCCGACGCTCTATCCACTGAGCCAAACCGGTTAGGGCCACATCCATTTTTAATGCCCTCTTCTAGGCTCCTTGGCCAGGCCAGATCTCTCTGTCTCTCTCTGTCTCTGTCTCTGTCTCTGTCTCTCTCTCTCTTCATTCTGGCCTCTCAGCACAAGTGTCTCTTTTCTTAAAAACAACCAACCAACCAACCAACCAACCAACCAACCAACCAGTAACAGTCTCTAACTTTCTCTACCTATTTGCCCTTTCCTTCTTGAACAGTCTATCAAAGAGCAATTGATGGTCACTGTTACCATTTTGAATTGCATTTGCACCCACATCCTATAGCAATCTGTCCTTTGCCTCCTTGTTCCACTGAAATTGTTCTTGTTAAGATCAGCAGTGACCTGCTAGTTGTTTAGTTTTCATCCTCAGTGACCTCTTGGCAGCATTTGACAATATTTGACATGAATCCTTTTTGAAATCCCTTCCCCTTTGACTTGTATAACACCAGGCTATCCTGTTCTCCTCCCACCTCCCTGACTGCTCTTTCTGTCTGTCTGTGGACTCCTTTCCCACCAGAATATACTTTATCCATATAAAGCAGTACCTACCTCGACGGCTCTTATGAAAAAATTGGATAGGTTGAGTGCCTAGCACAATGCCTGGCACATAGTAAGTGCTCAACCAATAGAAAATAAGAAATATAATTGCTATTTTGTGTCATTTTAAATCTTAAGGTGGCATGCCAGAACAATTATCTGCCCCTACAAACCAGGTTAGCCTTATATTTCAGCCACCATGCCTGGAATTCCTCAAGCATGAAAGTTTTCCTCACTTCCATTTCATGCTGTTCTCAATGGATAGATTTGCCTAAATCCATTTCACATCACCTAGCTAAGACTCAGATAAGGAGCAACATTTTCTAGATAGCCTCTCCCACTCTTTCCCAAGTTCATACTTCTCCTGCCCCATTAGGGACACTCTATGCCCAGCATCTAGCACAATATCTGGCACATAATAGGTGTTCAGTAAATGTCAGGTGAACAAATGGCAGTCTCCTGGGTTAGAATGTCAGAAAAAAATTCATCTCTAAGTTTTTCTCATTACCACTGAAATTATCTTTGAGAAGGAGATAAAAATAAGAACAATATAAAATCTGTAGTTGTGTATTTATATATAAAGTACAATATAAAATGGTAAATTTGTATCTATATATATCTAAAATCAAGAATTAAAAAACACATTAATCTCCAATATTATACTTCAAGAATAGGAACTTATTTTAAGGAAAATGTTATATGTTATTCTATTCTTAGAACCAATATTCAGTCTAAAGCCAACAGTTACTTACTGCTTAGCTGTTTGCCAACTGGGCAAGTCCTGTAGCCCTCAGAGGGCAGGCAGTCATTGTTGTGTCAGATCCTTAGTGATGTCGTTTTCACAGACTCCCCTGGCAATGTTTGCAAGGATCCCTCTGTCCCCTCTCAGTCTTGACTCACAGGGTGGAGCGGACCAAGATGGGGTCCCCAGTAAGAGTCTTTAAAGAGTGGAGAGAAAACTAGAAAGTTTGAAAGATTTCTCCATTATCCATCCCAACTTCACCTTTAGGGTAGCACTGATGATGACACGCAAATGATTGTTACATCACCATTCTATCTGGATTGTGACCAGGAACAGACTTCTGGGAAATCATGCTTCAGTGGTAGAAGGAATGAATCACTTCTCATGCTGCTTTCAATATTCCCTCTTTGTCTTTGACAGTTTGACTATTCATTTTTCTTCATTCTTTTCTCTATATGTTGCCTAGATTGGATAATCCCAAGTGACCTGACTTTAAGTACATTGGCCCTTTCTTCTGCCAGTTGAGATCTTCTGTTGAGTTCCTCTATCCTTCATTTTCAACTCGAGGATTTCTAGTTTGTTCCTTTATATTTATACAAATTTTTTTTCTTTTTATTGATAGTCTCTATTTGGTGAGACATAGTTCTCATACTTTCCTTTAATTCTTTAGGTATGGTTTCTTTTAGTTCTTTGATGATATTTATAATAGCTGATTTAAAAATCTTGGTTTGGTAACTCCAGCACCTGTAATCCTTTAGGAACAGTTTCTAACCAAAAAGGGAACAACTCAAAATAATAGTTTCTATTGACTGCTATTTACGCCAGTGTATATGCCATTATTTCTTTTTTATTTCTTGTCACATAAAGTTTTTCTTGACTTGGACACTAAAATAATATAATTTTAAACCATATAGTATTAAATACAACAATTATCTTATATAATAAAAGGCTAATATGCAAATAAACCGAATGGGTTAATGACTGGTTGCTATGATGCACACTGACCACCAGGGGGGCAGATGCTCAACGCAGGAGCTGCCCTGGTGGTCAGTGCACCTCTCAGTCAGAAGCCAGGCTCACGGCTGTCGAGCAGAGTGGCAGTGGCGGGAGCCTTTTCCGCCTCCACAGCAGCGTCAAGGATGTCTGACTGCCAGCTTAGGCCCAGTGGGGAGCGGGCCTAACCAGTCAGTTGGACATCCCCTGAGGGCTCCCGGACTGCGAAAGGTTGCAGGCCAGGCTGAGGAACCGCCCCCCTGAGTGCACAAATCTCGTGCACCGGGCCTCTAGTATTACAAATGATATAATGTGGCAATCCTGGAAGTGAGAGTCCCCCTCTTCAGGTTTGTTGTTGTTTGCTTTCATTGTTGTTGTTGTTGCTATTTATTTGTTTATTGACTTTCCTGGACTAATTTTGAGAAGCCTGTATTTTCTGTCATGTGTGGTCACTGAAGTCTGCTTGATTAGCTTAGTGGTCAGCTAATGACTGAACTAAGAGATTTCCTTGAACTGATAAGTCTCCCTTCCTTTGCTGAGGAGTTGTAGGGGGTGTATGTTGGATGTGCCTTTAATGCTCATTCAGGTACTTTACAATTCTGCCTTAGCCTTCACTTCCTACTTGTTCAGGGCCTCTAGGTCAACCTGAGGAGAAAAATTATGGTCTTGTCAGGTCTTTCTTGGATACATGTATAGTCATTCCCAGAAATATGTTATAATGTCTCAAAACCTCCATCTTATTCAGCAGTTTTCCCTTTTAAGTTATTGATCAGCCTCTTATTAGCTCCAACTGCTAACACTTCCTCAGGGAACTGCGATATTAAACAATTACCACTATTTTGTTGTTGTTGTTAATCCTCACCTGAGGATGTTTTTTTCCATTGATTTTTAGAGGGAGTGGAAGGGAGGGAGGGGGCAGAGAGAAAGAGAGGGAGGGAAAGAGAGAAACATTGATGTGATAGAGAAACATCAATTAGTTGTCTCCCACACATGCCCAGGCTGGGGCTAGGGATCAAACCTGTAACTCAGGTACCTTTGGTACACAAGTTGATGCTCTAACCATTGAGCTCACCAGCCAGGGCAATTACCACTATTTTAAAAAATTAATTCTTTATTGTTGAAAGTATTACATATGTCTCCTTTTTCCACCAATGATCTCTCCCGGCCGGCACCTGCCTCCCTTCCCCCCCCCCCAGCATAGGCCTTGACCCCCCTATTGTCTGTGTCCATTGGTTATGCTTATATTCATGCACACAGGTCCTTTGGTTGACCTTTTAACACCCCCACTCTCTCCTGCTTTCCCTCTGAGGTTTGACAGTCTGTTCAATGTTTCTATGTCTCTTGGACTCCTTGGGGGATGTCTGACTGCCAGTTTAAGTCCAATCCCAGGTATTGGGCCTAAACTGGCAGTCGGACATCCCTCTCACAATCCTGGACCGCTGGCTCCTAATCGCTTACCTGCCTGCCTGCCTGGTCTCCCCTAACTGCCCACCTTGTCGGTCTGATCGCCTTTCACTGCCTTTGCGTGCCGACCTGATTGCCCCTAACTAAACCCCCTGCTGGTCTGGTTGCCCCTAACTGCCCCCCCCCCCGCCAGCCTGGTCACCCCTTACTGTTCCCTCTGCCAGGCTAGTTGCCCCCAACTGCCTCCCTCTGCTGAACTGGTCACCCCTAACTGCCCCCCCTGCCGGTCTGGTCGCCCCCAACTTCCCCGCCCCCCACTGGCCTAGTTGCCCCTCAGTGCCTCCTCTGCCAGCCTAATCATCCCCAACTGTCCCCCCTGCCAGCCTGGTTACCCCCAAATGTACCCCCCTCCGCTGGCCTAGTTGCCCCTAACTGCCCCCCACCGCCAGCCTGGTTGCCTCTTACTGCCTCCTCCTGCTGACCTGTTCACCCCCAATCACCCCTCTCTGCCAGCCTGGTTGCCCTTCATGGCCCCCCCACCGGCCTGGTCATCCCACACAGCCTGCTGTTCAGTCATTTGGTCGTCCCTCACTAACCCCCCTGTCAGCCTGGTTGCACCATGCAGCCTGCTTGTTCAGTCATTTGGTTATCTCTCACTAACTCCCCTGCTGGCCTGGTCATAGGCAGCCATCTTGTGAGGGCATGAGGGTTAATTTGCATATTACCTCTTTATTATATACTTTTACTTTCCAAAGAAGACATACAGATGGCATAGACATATGAAAAGATACTCAACATCACTAATCATCAGAGAAACACAAGTTAAAACCATGAGATATCACCTCCCATCTGTCAGACTGGCTATCATCAATAAATCAACAAACAAGTGTTGGTGAGGATGTGGAGAAAAGGAAATCCTTGTGCAGTGTTGGCATGAATGCAGATTGGTGCAGCCACTGTGAAAGCAGTATGGAGTTACTTCAAAAATAATTTTTTTACTTGCCAAGGGCTTCTTGTTCTCTGGTCATTTCTTTTTATAGTACTTTGTTCTTAATTTATGGACATATTAAATTTATTAATCTGTTAATAATAATGCATGTTCCTGGGGCAAAATTCAGTAGGTCAAAATAAGTAAAGTCACAAATAAGCTCTTGCTCACCCAGTTTCCAGCCCTAGAGACAACCTTGTTAATTTCTTATGAACCATTCAGAGATATTTCATGAATTTTAAAAACATGGATACACTTAAAATATATTCTTGAATCTCTTTGAAAATATATTTTTAGTTTTGCTTTTTTTCTGTTGTTTTCTCTTTCCTAAATTACCTCATATTTATTGGGGATCAGATACTGTTTTATTCTTGGACTTTCAATTTCATGATTCTGGCTTTCTTCATGTGATTTATTGTCCATTAACCTGTAAACATGGGTAGATTACTCTTTCTAGGTAGCAAATATGGATTTTCTGCCATTGCAAATGTTAGCATAGTTTCTTGCTCATTCTCACCCCTGAGTGGAAAAGCTGCCTAGGAGCTATGTTTATGTGTGGTGCCGGTGGTAGAAAGAGGCGGGAGGGTATCAATGCAAAGGATTTGTTTTAGGATAAGTGGCTGAGAGTTGGTCTATATGCTGGTCAGATGAATGAGTAGAGGCCAGAGCCCGCCCAGCAGCTTCTCTCAGGCAGTTTGTTGTATGTGTTTACAAGGGCTTCTAATTAATACCGAGTTTCCCATCTCCCTGTCACTCCCACATTCCTGCCAACTCCAAACCCAGAGTCCCTCTGAGTTTTACTGGCAGTTCAACTCTCTCCACGCTATTGTCCTTCACATTTACACGGAACTGTTTAGGACTACAGCTTCCACTGATTTGTAGTAATTTATATCTTCCACCAGATGAAATCTGTCGTCTGCTAGTGTTCATTCCAGTACATTGTCCTCCAGAAAAGCTCTGGGCATTTGTAAATAATGCAGTTAAATACTCCACACTAGCCTGTTACCGCATTTGTTTAGTGACATAAAGGGATAGCCTGTAGTTGGGGAGGGTATTTTTCACTGTGAAGAGGTAGTCAATCTGTTCTTGTGGATTCGGAGGCCTGTCTTGGGGGGAAGAGAAGAGGGAGGAGAAATGCTATTTTTATTCATTTGTTCCTACAGTTTCCTCCACTTTCCATCTGGAAGACTGATATTTTCCTGAGACATCTGGCAGCCCTGTCTCTTCCAGGGTTTCTCATTAGTTGAAGCAACAAGGAAAATACACTATAGTTATTATTTCTTCCTTAATAAACACAGCATCTTGCACTAGCTGCAGCACTTTAGGTATTACCGTGGCTTCATCGCCTAGGGAATATTTCCCATTTTCTATTTTGAGGAGCATTGTTCTCTTCTGATAGATAGATAGGACCTTCACTCATCTAGGCTTCTAGCAACACTATAAAATTAGAAGGAAAAAAACTCCAGAAGTTGCAAAACAGATGATTAACAGTAGTGCTGTGGCCTTATTAAGTTAAGGATCTCATGCTGTTTACCCATTCACACATGCTTATTGATTTAATGTTCCGTAAATTTAGCTCTCTTCTGTCTCAGCTGATGTGTGGGTGCATATACCAACCAGACTGATATTTACGCCATAAGTGAGAAATAATGTGATAATTTATGAGTGGTGAAACCTAAAGTTAAACAGGTTTTCCCTCAGAAAAGGAAAAGACACATGGAGCACATTTTAGACAACTTTCTTCTTAGGGGCGTTCATTTCAGGAATGTGTGTGCTTCTGGTGGGGTGTTCCGAGGGAGGATTATGCAACTCAGTCAGCCCCCATTTTTCTGTATGAAGTGTCTCTGAGAGACATGTGTCTGAGTGATGGATTCTTTTCTTGCTTCTGCTTTGTATCTGTGCAGCGGCTGGGCCTGCCCTGAGGAGGACATCCTGAGATGTCAGTGGCCACTTGTAGGATGTCTGGGGCTGGTTACTAAGGGTCTGGCCAGAGAGATGTCATGCTGAGAGAATAATTAGTAAAACAGGTCTTATGCATGGACTGATATGAGCACTCCTTTTCATGTACGCCCCATGTTTAACAAAAGAGCTCTCTTTTAAACTAAGGAAATGGATTTGGGTACAAAGGGGCAAAAGAAGTTCTTCCATTGAAGAACAGAACATATATCAGTTTGGGGAGGAGAGATTAGAGGAGATTGGCTTGAAGGTCCTCTTGGAAACACACCCAACACACACACACACACACACACACACACACACACACACACACACACTTTCATACATGCTTGCACACATTTTCACGGTCACTTGCATGTACTTAAAAATGAGAAGGATGGAGAATGTTGGAGCAAATAGGGAGGAGCCAGCCAGTCGGCTCCCTCCCCCACAAACTTGCTCTCCTTTGATTTGGAGACGTCTGTGGCAGCCTAAAGGAGGAGTGGTAGGTGCTCAGTGGAGGGGGATATGGGGGAAGGGGGAAGTGGGGGACATCTGTAATACTGTCAACAATAAAAAATTATGTGTATTTAAAAAGAAAAAAAGAATAATTTACAGGGATTCAATTCAACAGTAGAGGATGCTGAGAATCAAATCAGTGATTAGGAATATGAGGAAGCAAAATACACCCAACCCGAAGAGCAAAAAGAAAAAAGAATCCAAAAATATGATAGTGTAAGGAGCCTCTGGGACAACTTCAAGAGTACCAACATTTGCAGGAGTGGGAGGTGGGGAGGAGAGAAGGAATCCCCAGTTGGTGATGCTGTGCATGTTGCCAACTCTGACACATCCCCCTGGGGACATGGAGACCCTCCTGGACTCAGCACCCCAAAATAGGAACACGAAGACAGGTACTTTTCCTTTCCCACTCTAAGGTGAGAGACCAGTCGGGAGCCGAAAACCAGGATTACAGGCTTTATTAGGGGAAAGAGACCTGCCGGGCTCTCTCGCAATGGGAGAACAGCAGCACCTGCAGAGGTGGGCACGCCTGTTGAGGGGCAGATGGGAAGGAATGGGGGCTTAGTGTACTCAGCGCTCGCTGATTGGTGGCTTAATGTATGGTCCATATAGGAACGAGGGCTTAGGGTATTTGGCTGGTGTGGATTGGTGGTTCAATGTATAGTCCATATAAGGTACATGGTTAGTCACTCAGGTATTTCTGGGCTGCAGGTTACGTCATACTCTGCCCACCAGTTGGGGGAAGGGAGGATCTATCATAAGGCACCAACTAGAACTGAGTGAAAGGGTTGGGGTTGGAAACCATACAGGTAGTGACCAACCAATCTGTAGAGCCATGTCCTCACATCCTCCCATGATGCCCTGGGACCACTGAAACTGGGGCTCAAGGACACCCCAATATTTTACTGGAGTATCTTGGACCACTGTTTAGTTCCATGGGGCCCTTGAATCTTAGAGGTTGACTGTCTTTTGTGTGTGTGTATTTTTCTCCTAGACCCAGGAGTTTATTTATTTATAAAATTGCAGTAAAATATACATAACATAAAATTCACCATCTTAACCATTTTTAAATATGCAGTTCAGTGGTGTTAAGTATGTGAACGAAAGGGGCCACATGCTAACCTGACAAGTTCAGGGAAGACCTGCAGGGCAGTCTTGCAAACTCAGAGACCTAAAGTAACCACAAAGGATGGTCTGAAATTAAACTTTAACTAAAAGCAGTTATGGTGGGCAGTTACATCCTAGGCCTTCTGTCTTTTTGCATCTGTAATAACATACCCTTGAAATGTCTGGGTAACTTGTAACTTCCCTTTTTCTGGATCCCTTGGGGCACAACCTAATAGGCTGGGCACCAGGACCGATACCACAAATTCCTTCATTATCATGTTAATTGTTCCTGCACCCACCTAAGTATGTGTCCATCATTTTACTTTTTATCCAATCCCAGGGGTTTCCCCACTTTGCTTTCTCCCGCCTATCTAGTCTATCACCAATAGATTTCATGTAACCCACCTACCTCTCTTCTTTGATTGCAATGTATAAATACAGATGTAACCCACCATTCTCTGGAGCATTATCTCAATTCATTGAGGTTCTGCTTCCCAGCATATGTCGACAGTTTGGCTCAAATAAACTCACAAAATTCTTTACGGGTTTCAATGGTTTTTATGTTAACAAGTACGTTCACAGTTGTTGTGCAACCATCACCCTTATGCATCTTCGGAACTCTTTTTATCTTGCAAAATTGAAATTGTGCCCATTAAACAAAAGCTCCTCATTCCCTTCTCCCACAGCCCTTGCCAACCATCATTCTACTTTCTGTCTCTATGAATTTGACTGCTCTCAGTCCCTCACATAAAAGTAATCACACAGTATTTGTCCTTCTGTGCCTGGCTTATCACTTAGCATAATCTCCTCAAGGTTCATTCAGGTCGCAGCGTGGATCAGGGGTTGAGTGTCTTTTCATCCTTCTTTGACTAGGAACCAGTTCAGGATTCAGATAGCCCACTCCTCTTTTCCTTAAATAATCTTCAGGAAATTGAAATGCTGAGAGAAGTAAATCAGAAAGCGAAAGTGTCATAGGCAGTTAGACAGACATGGACAGAGGAGGTACAGAAGGTCTTGGGGCGGAAAGGGGCAAAACTGGGAAAACAAGGACCTCGCCCCCAGGGTGACCTTTCCTCCCCTAGCATTTCACGGGTCATGCAGCTTTCGCCCCTGACCTCTCATATCGCTGATCATGAGGTTTAGACCCCCCTGATCTTTTTCTCCCTAAGGATAACATCTAGGCCTCAGTTGTGTTTCAGCTCTAGGCCCAGAAAAGCAACAAAACCAGACCAGTGATGCTGTGGCTGCCTCGGGACCAGCTGCACTGACTGATGACCCCCTGCCCCGGAGCTGACCCATCAGTGGAGACCATGACCCTGAAAGAGCACAATGAAGATTCTATTGAGACCCTCCCCTGAGATCTCCCCTACGAGTCTCACCTGCAGGAGAGAGATAAATACCCTCAACACAAAGGACCCAGCACACACTCCCCAAGGGGAGCACACCTGCACCATTCCCTTCCCCCTTCCGCCCTCTAAGAGACCCCACAAGACTTGCAACCAGGGGAGCAATGGGCAGTGGCAGCTTATCCCATGCTAACCCCCTGAACCTGTCTCCAAGGCCCCTTTTCTCTGCCTGCCCAGTGAGCCAAAGCTGCCCAGCCTGGGCTCTCCTGTTGCTTCTTCTATGCCCTTCCTTGTTTCATTGTCCCGAGTATGCTTTTACTGCAGCCAATAAATTCTTGCTTGCTTTGCTGCAGTTTGTCTCTTGATTGAAATCTCTCCTTCAAGAAGACAAATAACGGAGCTCTCGTCGTCTCACCAGTAACAAAAGCATCTATTGAAAATGCTTCCTGATTCAGGTGGAAGTTGAAGTGAGGGACCTTGGAGGTTTTCTCCCAAATTAGGAAGCTATCAGGATTAGTAGATGATGAGTATAGAAAAAGAGACTCAAATAGAAGACTGACATCAGAATGGAAAGCTCTTCAAGTAAATCATCAAAAGAATGAGAATGGTTATATAGCACTGATTTATTTGAGAATAACACACAATAAAAAACCTTCTGTTCAATCTGGGTGAGGTGAGTGGGAATGGATACTCTTGAACAACGGGAGTCAGTATTGAGTGGTCCTCTTATTGGCTCCTTATATGGTGCATAAGTTGGTCTTTGGCCAACTTTAACACCTCCCTTAATTTCTCTGGCTTCCACCAAGGAGTCAGGCATACCCTTATTAACTCACTTTGTAATTAAACTCAGGCATACACTCATTAACTCGTTGCTCTTTTGAATTAAAATTCCTATTGGATACATTAGATTTTATGATATAATCTTTTTACACACTGTCTGGCTTTAAGTAAGTACTATCTGTTTAACGAATGATTGAACTCACTTTTACCAGCAGGACCCTATTATGTAAGCTACCTTAAGGTTTACACATAACATGCATAATACAATTTATATTTTGAATTCAACTTTAACTCCATTCGACTAACGTTTCCTCCAATGTGCTCTTTAATCTTATGGAAATATGTGTAGTGGTCAAGGGCATAGGCTCTGGATCCCATTGCCTGACGTTAAATTCATTACATGCTTAGTAGTTCTGTGAGCTTGGGTAGTTAATCTCTCTGTACCTCACTCTTCTCATCTGTGAAATGGGGATATTAATAGCATCTACCTTGCTTTGCTTTGGGCAGCATTTCCAACAGTGGGTTTCCACTCACAATTTTTTTTCCTTTTTTAGTATTTTTATTGATTTTTTTGAGAGAGAAGAAGGAAGGAAGAGAGAAACATCAATAAGAGTGAAACATCAATTGGCTGATTCCTGCACACCCCCTACCAGGGATTGAGCCTGCATCTCAAACACGTGCCCTGACTGGGAATCCAATGGGCAACCCTTTGGTGCATGGGACGACGCCCAACCAACCAAGCCACACTGGCCAAGGCCCACTCACAATCTCTGAGGAGCATAGTTACTTCCACTGTCGGTTACTAATCTCTGGGTTCCCACCAGCTCCCCACCTCCCACATCTGTGTTTGAATGTTCAGTTCTTCCATGACTTTTGTAACTAATAACTCATATTAAATTCCCTCTGTGTGTTTTTAAATTGATAAAGCTATTCTTATTATTACTATCATTTAGACTTCGAGTCTCATAGTCACTTTCCAAAGACTCCTGCTTTTTCTTTCTTTGTTTTTTAAATTTATTGTTACCAGTATTACTGATGCCCCCCCCCCACTTTCCCCCTTTTTGTCCCCCTCACCCAAACTCTGACTCATCCCAGGCCTTCTCCACACTATTGTCTGTGTCCACAAGTTATGCATATAAGATCTTTGGTTAATCTCTTCCCATCCTCCCCACCCCTTCTCCTCTGAGATCTGTCAGTCTGTTCCATGCATCTATGCCTCTGGACCCATTTTGTTTGTCAGTTTATTTTGTTCATTAGACTCCACATATAAGTGAGATCATGTGATATTTGCCAAAGACTCCCGCTTTTTCAAAAAAATACCCCTATTTCTGTACTTCAGTACATATTGTCTGGTTGGGGAGAAAATATTCTTTGATCCCTTGCTGCATCTACAGGGGCACCTGGACAAGGGACTGAGAGACCAACCAGTGTTCCTTCCCCCACTGACCTCTAGGAGGGCTACCCTATAATTTGAAATGTAGTCTGTTTTGACCCGTGGGCTGAAAGGGTTACTGTCCTTCCTTGGCCAGCTCCCTGCTCACAACCATCCCACTTCAACTTGCTCAGGGGGAGGTGTGGCCAAATGTTGCAAAGAAGATTCAAGTCACCTCACACCATCCATTCCTCCAACAGGTCCCCCACCACATTCCACCATGTGGTGTTGTTATGGGTTCAATCAGCGAGATAGACCACCGACTCAATTTAAATCTAAGAGCCTTTATTAAGCTGGCCAGCAACTTACAGCACATACCTCCTCACAAGGGAGCCTTGCAGCTGCAGTACCGACCGAGAGTGCAGCAAAGCTTTTATTTACAAAAATTACAAAGCGTTTCAAAAACTACAAAGCGTTTCGTTAGCTGTTCCTAGAACTGGCAGGGTAAAAAGTTGACAAAAAGTTCACAAGTACAAATGGGAGGAAAACGGGGTTACACCTGGCTGGGTTTAATCATAATACATTGTTTTTCTAAGACAATCAGTAATTTTTCTATGCTATGGTCCCTGCCCCTGTGTCCCTAGCACACCCCTAGCACACTATGCCCCGGTCCATGTCCAGTGGGATGATTTATAAGATCAAAGTAACTTTTCTATTGTTAAGCCAAACAGCAGGGTTAAAGTGAAACTACAGTTTCCACCTGAGATGACTGCTACTATACTTCAGTGTGAAGCAGTCAGTTTCAATTTAGGGCTGGAGATGGCAGGGTCAGGACTAGGGAGAGATAAGAGAGGCACATGGGGCACAGGATTTAAGGAGATGTCTCCCTCAGGGCCGTGCATGGGCAGGCTCAGCCTTAAAAAGGAGCGCTTCCTTACCTTTTGTGCACTAGGTACCTCTCTGCCCCACCTTAGTAGACCGGCCTTTTCCATTAAAACGACAACACAAAACCTAGAATGTCAGGGTTGGAGGATGCCTCCACTGCTTCTCAAGTGTGATCCACGGAGATTTGGCAGCGTCTAAAATGCAGATCCCTAGGCCCAAGCCAGACCTACAGATTTGGAATCTTTGGGAGGCAGGCAGAAATCTGCGTTTTAATAAAGAGCCCCAGGCACTTCTTATAAACTAGAAGCTGATGCTTACCTGTCACAGGCCCCTCAGCCTCTCCAGGTGGCCTTTCAATAGAGACTATTAGAAAGTTTATTTTCCGGGCACGGTTCTGCTTCCCTGTACCTCCTGTCTCAAATCTAGCATCTGGAACGACGCTAAGTAGCTTTCATGTCATTCTATGTGGCAATTCTCAAGCATTTAAGGCACTTCTCACATCCTCAACCCGCTTTGAGGACCTTCGCTCATTTTACTAAGTAGTCCCTGTCCTGCGGACTCTTCTTCACGTGCGGAGAGGCTCCGGGCAGGCCCGCCTGCCGACTAAAGCCCGGCCCCGAAGTGACAGGTTTCCAGCACGAATTTATAACTCCAGTAAGTTGTAACTTCGGCATGATTTACAACAACCAACCTTTCCAGGGCTTCCCGGGATTGCTCTGCTGCCCCCTGCCGGGCCCGGGAAGTACTCCAGGTGTTAACGCAGGCGGCGGGAGTGGGAAAGCAAATTGCCGCCTCTCCGGGCAAAAGCCGGGAAGGGTTGGTTGTCAGGCTGCAGGAGAGAAACCGAAGCGGAGCGAGAACCGGAGCAGGGAAGCCTGAGACAGGGAAGGGGGACGGCAGGTGAAAAGAAGGCCGGCAGATGCAGACCTGGACCCCGGGGAACCCAGGGCGGCTGAGGGCGGCCCCACTTTTGGATCTTTCATCGGCTCCAAAGGTGAATGGGGACAGCTCCGTGCAACCTGCAAGTTGGAGAAATAGTGCCAGCAGGCGGATTTAGAGGAAGACAATGGGCTGCATTATGCTTCCTGGGAAGAAAATCACTGCTCTGTGGACGTGCTTTTCTTCATTGTGTGGAGGGATAGAAAACCGTGATCTTCCCTGAGCTGAGGAA
This sequence comes from Myotis daubentonii, assembly GCF_963259705.1. NCBI lineage: Eukaryota > Metazoa > Chordata > Mammalia > Chiroptera > Vespertilionidae > Myotis > Myotis daubentonii. The sequence goes on from NC_081841.1 coordinate 129,674,165, forward strand.
AATGGTTTCTCATGGAGAGAGCACTCCCAAAGGAACAATAAACTACAGGGTGAAAACAAGTTATGCTGGCCTGTTAGAAACAACTTGCTAAGTTCAGGACAGTGAGTGGGGATCACCTATTGGGTCCCTGAGCACGCGGCTTTGACTTGATCATTTAAAAAGCGTGGTACAGCAAAGGACGCGTTCCTTCTCATAGGAACGGAACAAGGTAGGATGCCTAGGGAAGGGGCGGGGTCACCGGGACACACAGGTATGCAGTAACCTCCACTGAATCCATGTGTAATGGAGTAGCTAGGAGAGGAAACGGAGTTTAGGACACACAAGAGCTACAGAGAATAAAGGATTTGTGCCCTGAGCACCTGAAACGTTTGTTGGAAACATTTTCAATGATTTTGATTAGCATCTGCCTTTGGAGAATAGATATAGAGATGGTTAGTGTTTAACACTTAATGTTATCCAAAACCAAGCAATGATTTGGAGGTGTCTCTCGCATCTAATTTAGAAATAGCCCAATTTTCCAAGTCCATCACTAAATACACAATCGTCAAGTCAAAGACGTGCTCTTGGACCCAGCTGGCATTGCTCAGTGGTTGAGCATCATCAACCTGTGAACTGGAAGGTCACAGTTTGATTCCCGGCCAGGGCACATGCCTGGGTTGCGGGCTGGATCCCCAGTGGGGGGCTGCAGGAGGCAGCCAATCAATGAGTCTCATCATTGATTTTTCTCTCTCTCTCTCTCTCTCTCTCTCTCTCTCTCTCTCTCTCTCTCTCTCCCCCCCCTCCCTCTCTCCCTCTTCCTTCCTCTCTGAAATCAATAAAAATACATTAAAAAATAAAATGATGTGCTCTTGCTTCAGGTTGGACCCTTGGGGTGAAAATAAGGAATAAATACTGACCCAGTGCTAAATGTTAAGAGAAACTTAGATGCTTATCGATAAAGGCTCAATGTTGAATTATGACAAAAATCAGAGGTTTGAAATGAAGTCGTATTTTATGAGTGTGAACACTAAAACTGGTAAAAGGGTTTCTGAAACAGAATCACTGACATTTTGGAGCAGATAATTATTTGTGGGGCTGCCTGCTCTATGCAGGACGTTTGGAAGCAGCCCTCGCCTCCATACACTATATGCTAGCCATCCCCACTCCCCAGTCATGGCACTGAAAAATGTCTCCAGCCATTGCCAATGTCCCCTGGTTGAGGACCACTAAGAGACACTGGTTGGATTGAAAATTGGAAGTGTAGAATTTTGTTTGGCAATTATTATCAATTAATTCCCTCCTTCCCTTCATTATCACTAAACATAGAGGGGAAGGAGCAACAGGGGCAATTATCACTACTCTTATTGATGCAGAAGCAAATATGAGGCAAAACAATCTTGTCACTGTCTTACACAGACACAAAAGTACCTCCCACAGTGAATATAGTGATTTTAATATAATGTCTATGGGAATTGGCCTGCGGGGATGAGGAGCAGTGTGGTGGTTGCCAGAGGAAAGGGGTTCGGGGGAAAAGGGGGTCCTAATATTTGGTGACAGGAAATTTGACTTTGGGTGATGAGCACATAGTGCAATATACAGATCTTGTAACATAGAAACTCACACCTGAAGCCTATGTGATCATGTTGACCAATGCCACCCCAATAAATTTAATAAAATAAAAAGGACATTACAAAGAAAGAGAATTACATAGATGCTAAAATCCTCAACAAAATATTAACAAATCAGATCCAGCAATATATTAAAAAGATCATACACCATGATCAAGTGAGATTTATTCTAGGGATGCAAAGCTGGTACAATATTTGCAAATCAATAAATGTGGTATATCATGCAAACAAATTGAAAGATAAAAATCACATGATCATATCAATAAATACTGAAAAAGCATTCAACAAAACCCAACATCCATTTTTTTTTGCTAAAAACTCAGCAAAGTAGGAATAGAGGGATCATACCTCAACATAATAAAGGCCATATATGACAAACCTTCAGCCAACATCATTCTCAATGGGCAAAAGCTAAAACCATTTTCCCTAAGAAAGGAATAAGACAGGGGTGTCTTCTTTCACCACTCTTATTCGATATAGTACTGAAAGTGCTAGCCACAGAGATCAGACAAGAAGAAATAAAAGGCATCCAAATTGGAAAGGAGAAAGTAAAACTGTCATTATTCGCAGATGATATGATATTGTACATAAAAAACCCTAAAGACTCCACCAAAAAATGACTAGACTTAATAAATGAATTTGCAATATAGTGAGATACAAAATTAACACCCAGAAATTGATGGCATTTTTATACATCAATAATAATTTCTCATTGAGCATAAGGAAGGAGATAATAAAGATTAGAGCAGAAATAAATGACATAGAGACCAAAAAAACAATACAGAAAATCAATGAAACCAAGAGCTGGTTCTTTGAAAGGATAAACAAGATTGATAAACCTCTAGCCAGACTCACCAAGAAGCAGAGAGAGAGGACCCAAATAAATAAAATCAGAAACGATAGAGGCAAAATAACAACAGACCCCACAGAAATACAAATGATTGTTAAAAAATACTATGGACAGCTTTACTCCAACAAACTAGACAACCTGGAGGAAATGGACAAATTCCTAGAAAAATACAGCATTCCAAAACTCAATCAGGAAGAATCTAAAAATCTCAACAGGCCAATAACTATGGAAGAAATTGAAGCAGTCATCAAAAAGCTTCCATCAAACAAAAGCCCAGGACCAGACGGCTTCACAGGGGAGTTTTACCAAACATTCAAGGAAGAACTAAAACCTATCCTCCTCAGACTACTACAAAAAATTCAAGAGGAAGGAACACTTCCAAGCTCATTCTATGAAGCCAGCATCACCCTAATACCAAAACCAGGTAAAGACAACACAATGAAAGAGAATTACAGGCCAATATCCCTCATGAACATAGATGCCAAAATCCTCAACAAAATCTTAGCAAATCGGATCCAGCAGTACATCAGAAAGATCATACACCATGACTAAGTAGGATTTATCCCAGGGATGCAAGGATGGTACAATATCCGCAAATCAATAAACGTGATACATCACATAAACAAATTGAAAGAAAAAAACCACATGGTCATATCAATTGATGCAGAAAAAGCATTTGACAAAATTCAACACCCATTTTTGATAAAAACTCTCAGCAAGGTGGGAGTAGAAGGATCATACCTCAACATAATAAAAGCCATATATGACAGGCCCACAGCCAACATCATACTCAATGGACAAAAACTAACACCATTTCCCCTAAGAACAGGAACAAGACAGGGATGCCCCCTCTCACCACTCCTGTTCAACATAGTACTGGAAGTGTTAGCCATTGCAATTCCGCAAGAAGAAGAAATAAAAGGCATCCAAATTGGAAAAGAGGAAGTAAAACTGTCCTTATTTGCAGACGACATGATATTATACATACAAAACCCTAGAGATTCCATCAAAAAGCTACTAGACTTAATACATGAATTTGGCAATGTAGCAGGATACAAAATTAACCCCAAGAAATCTGAGGCATTTCTATACACCAATAGTGAACTTTCAGAAAGAGAGATTATAAAAACAATCCCGTTTACCATTGCACCGAAAAAACTAAGCTACCTAGGAATAAACTTAACTAAAGAGGTAAAAGACCTCTACTCAGAAAACTACAGGACGTTGAAAAAAGACATAGAGGAAGACATAAACAGATGGAAGAACATACCGTGTTCATGGATTGGTAGAATCAACATCATTAAAATGTCCATACTACCCAAAGCAATCTATAAATTCAACGCACTTCCCATTAAAGTACCAACAGCATACTTCAGAGATCTAGAACGAACTTTCCAAAAATTCATCTGGAATAAAAAAAGACCCCGAATAGCTGCAGCAATCCTGAAAAAGAACAAAGTAGGTGGGATCTCAATACCAGATATCAACTTGTATTACAAAGCCACTGTTCTCAAAACTGCCTGGTACTGGCACAAGAATAGGCATATAGATCAATGGAATAGAATAGAGAGCCCAGAAATTGGCCCGAACCAATATGCTCAATTAATATTTGACAAAGGAGGCAAGAACATACAATGGAGCCAAGATAGTCTCTTCAATAAATGGTGTTGGGAAAATTGGACAGATATATGCAAGAAAATGAAACTAGACCACCAACTTACACCATACACAAAAATAAACTCAAAATGGATAAAGGACTTAAATGTACGACAGGAAACCATAAAAATTCTAGAAGAATCCAAAGGCAACAAAATCTCAGACATATGCCGAAGCAATTTCTTCACTGATACAGCTCCTAGGGCACTTGAAACTAAAGAAAAAATGAACAAATGGGACTACATCAAAATAAAAAGCTTCTGCACAGCAAAAGAAACCATCAACAAAACAACGAGAAAACCCACTGTGTGGGAAAACATATTTGCCAATGACATATCTGATAAGGGCCTAATCTCTAAAATTTATAGGGAACTCATACAACTTAACAAAAGGAAGATAAACAATCCAATCAAAAAATGGGCAAAGGACCTAAATAGACACCTTTCAAAAGAGGACATTCAGAAAGCCAAGAGACATATGAAAACATGCTCAAAGTCACTAATCATCCGAGAGATGCAAATCAAAACAGCAATGAGGTACCATCTCACACCTGTCAGACTGGCTATCATCAACAAATCAACAAACGACAAGTGCTGGAGAGGATGTGGAGAAAAAGGAACACTTGTGCACTGCTGGTGGGAATGCAGACTGGTGCAGCCACTATGGAAGACAGTATGGAGTTTCCTTAAAAAACTGAAAATGGAACTCCCATTTGACCCTGTGATCCCACTTCTAGGAATATATCCCAAGAAACCAGAAACACCAATCAGAAAGGATATATGCACCCCTATGTTCATAGCAGCACAATTCACCATAGCTAAGATCTGGAAACAGCCTAAGTGCCCATCAGTAGATGAATGGATTAGAAAACTGTGGTACATCTACACGATGGAATACTATGCTGCTGTAAAAAGGAAGGAACTCTTACCATTTGCAACGTCATGGATGGAACTGGAGAGCATTATGCTAAGTGAAATAAGCCAGTCAATAAAGGAAAAATACCACATGATCTCACTCATTCATGGACAATAGAGACCATTCTAAACTTTTGAACAATAATAGATACAGAGGCAGAGCTGCCTCAAACAGATTGTCAAACTGCAGCGGGAAGGCCGGGGAGGGTTGGGGGGCAGGAGGTAGCGGGGTAAGAGATCAACTAAAGGACTTGTATGCATGCATATAAGCATAACCAATGGACATAAGACACTGGGTGATAGGGGAGGCTAGGGGACTGTCTAGGGCGGGGGGATAAAATGGATACATATGTAATACCCTTTGTAATACTTTAAGCAATAAAAAAAAACAAACAAACAAACAAAAAAAATAATAATAATTTCTCAGAAAGAGAAATTAAAAAACCAATCCCATTTACCATTGCAGCAAAAAAAAGAAAAAAAAAGATACTTTTAATAAACTTACCCAAGCCAGAAAACTACAGGACATTGAAAAAAGAGATAGAAGAAGATATAAACAAGAGAAAGAATACACAGTATTCATGGATTGGTAGAATTAACATCATTAAAATGTCCATTCTACCCAAAGCAATCTATAGATTCAATGCAATCTCTATCAAAATACCAATAGAATATTTCACAGATCTAGAACAAACACTCCAAAATTTTTTATGGAACCAAAAAAGACCCCAAATAGCCACAACAATCTTGAGAAAGAAGAACAAAGTTGGAGGAATCACAATACCAAATATCAAGTTATACTACAAAGCCACTATAATCAAAACAGCCTGGTACTGGCACAAGAACAGGCATATAGATCAATGGAACAGGACAGAGACCCCAGGAATCGACCCAAGCCATTATGCTCAATTAATATTTCACAAAGCAGGCAAGAGCATACAATGGAGTAAAGACAGTCTTTTCAATAAATGGGGTTGGGAAAATCTGACAGGCACATGCAAAAAAATGAAACTAGACCACCAACTTACACTATACACAAGAATAAACTCAAAATGGATAAAAGACTTAAATGTAAGTAATGAAACCATAAAAATCCTAGAAGAAAACATAGACAGAAAAATATCAGACATTTCACATAGTAGAATTTTCACAGATATATCTCCTAGGTCAAGAGAAACAAAGGAAAAAATTAAACAAATGGGACTAGACCAGGGGTGGGCAAACTTTTTGACTCGAGGGCCACAATGGGTTCTTAAACTGGACCGGAGGGCCGGAACAAAAGCATGGATGGAGTGTTTGTGTGAACTAATATAAATTCAAAGTAAACATCATTACATAAAAGCGTACAGTCTTTTTTTTTTTTTAGTTTTATTCATTTCAAATGGGCCGCATCCGGCCCGCGGGCCGTAGTTGCCCACGGCTGGACTAGACCAAACTAAAAAGCTTCTGCAGAGCAGAAGAAACAGCATCAAAATGCAAAAGGGAACCCACTGTATGGGAGAACATATCCACCAATGATATATCTGATTAAGGGATTAATTTCCAAAATATATAAAGTACTCATACAGCTCAGTAAAAGGAAGACAAAAAGCCCAATTAAAAAAATGTGCAGAGGACCTGAATAGACACTTCTCCAAAGAGGATATACAAATGGCCAAGGTATAAATTGTATCTCATCACAGAGATACAAATTAAAATGACAATAAGTTACCACCTCACACCTGCCAGAATGGCTACCATCAATAAATCAACAAACAACAAGAGCTGGCAAAGATGTGGAGAAAAAGGAGCCCTAGTGCACTGCTGGTGGAATGCAGACTGGTACATCCACTATGGGAAACAGTGTGGAGTTTCCTCAAACAATTAAAAATGAAACTGCCATTGGACCCAGTGATCCCACTTCTAGAAATATATCCTAAGAAGCTTGAAACACCAATCAGAAAGGATATATGCACCCATCTGTTCATAGAAGCCCTATGTACAATAGCTAAGATGTAAAAACAGCCCAAGTGCCCATCAGTAGATGAATGGATAAAAAACCATGGTACATTTACACAATGGAATGCTATGCAGCTGTAAAAAGGAAGGATTTCTTACCCTTTGAGAAAGTATGGAGGAATCTGGAGACTATTATGCTAAGCAAAATAAGCCAGTCAGAGAAAGACATGTATCACATGATCTCACCCATATGTAGAATCTAATGAACAAAATAAACTAATGAACAAAATAGATCCAGAGACATTGAAGCATAGAACAGACGGAGCTATTTCAGAAGGAAGGGAGTGAGGTGGGAAGAGGTTAACCAAAGAACTTATATGCATATATACATAGCCCATGAATAATAATGGTGCGGGGAAGGCCTGGGGTGGGGGCGGAAACAAGGAGGAGAGGGTTAGTGGGGGGGAAAGGGGGGACATCTGTAATACTTTCAACAATAAAGATATATTAAGAAAAAATAAATTGAAAAAATAAACAGTGCCAAGAAAATAAATAAATAAATAAATAAATAAATAAATAAATAAATAAATCCTCCACAAAAGGGGTTCGAATTCATGATTTTAAAAAATGCTGACCATGCAAAACCTCTATCTGCAGGCCAGATAAGAAAATCAAAAACCAGCCAAGGGAAGTAACTGCCTAATCATAATGTTGCCATACACTGAGCTCATGAGTGCATCTGCTAACGCATTCTACAGAAGAGGAAAACGAGGCTCTAGGAGGTCAACTAATTTGCCCAAAAGCACACAGCTAATGAGTGACAGACCAGGCCCATCTCACTCCCACACCCCTGCCCTTTCCTAATGGCAGATGGTGAAATCGTGGTGTGAACAAGAAGAAACGTCCCAAGCCAGTTCAGATATCTATTCCAATGTGTGTTGTTTAGAAGTCTAAGGAAACCGTCTGATATCGTACACTAGGGGATACAGAGCCAAATGTATGGAAAGGAAAAAAGGTTTCACAAAGCATATTTTTTGAGTGATAAAGTGAATTGTCAGTGATTGACTCAGGGAAGGAAGAACCATCTGCAGTGGATACAGTCTCCAGGAAGCACAGGGTTGATCCTGCCTGGCTTGGTTAATCCTGGTGGCTCCTGGCATCCTGGCACTGGCAGAGTAGCGGCCTATAAATCCTTTTCTAGACTCTATCAGGCTTTGGAGAGGTCATGCAGGAAATCTGGGCCTTAGAAGTGGCAGCATGATCACAAGAAGACATTCGGCTGTCTCCAAGATGCAAGAATTGGCTTGCACTCCTTCCCTCATGTGCAAAAGCCCCGGATAAGCTGTGACCTCCCCCTGCCATCTGCTGAGTTCTGTGTCTGCTGACTTGAGAGAAGGTCGGGTTTCATGGAATATGTAGTAAACTACAGTGAAAAGGAAATGAAAGGGTCTGTGTTTCTAACCCGGTGCCTGCTCCTCCTTCTCCTTACAGCCTGCTTCATTTCTGAGCTCTTCGCTTTCCTGGTGCTTCCTCTGTCCGCGGCCTTCAGAGGGGAGCTGGCTGCTGCGCTGCAGGGTGCCAGAGGTCAGCGAGTGGGGCTGTGGGATGATGGCACTTCATCTTTAAACATGAAATGTGTGGTTAAGAAGAGCTAGCCAGGCCTGGCTGTCTTGGCTCAGTAGTTAGAGTGTCAGCCAGTGGACCAAAGAGTCATGGGTTTGATTCCCTGTCCAGGGGCACATACCTCGCTTGCAGGCTTGGTCCCTGGCTGGGTGGGAGCACATGTGGGCGGCAACTAATCAATGTCGCTCTCTCTCTCTCCCCCCTTCCTCCCTTTCACTCTCTCTAAAAATCAATGGAAAAATATCCTCAGGTAAGGATTAAAAAAAAGAGCTAGCCAGACTGATGATTTCCAAACATATTATCAGCCACAACAGAATTATGTGGTGAACATTAAAAAGAGTCTTGAGACCTGCCCTGGGAGATATTGATGCGTTATGTCTGGGATTCACAGTTATGTCTGGGATTCAGGCAGACATCTGCTTTTAAAAATCTGTCCCTGGGCCCTGGCCAGTGGTTGGAACATGGGGCCTGTGCACCAAAGGGTCTCAGGTTGGATTCCCAGCCAAGGACACGTACCTGGGTTGTGGTTGGGGCATGCGGGGGAGGCAACCAGTGATGTATCTCTCTCACATGGGTGTTTCTCTCTCTCTCTCTCTCTCTCTCTCTCTCTCTCTCTCTCTCTCTCTCTCTCCCTCCCTCCCTCCCTTCCACTCTCTCTGAAAAAGCAATGGAAAAATATCCACACACACACACACACACACACACACACACACACACACACACACACTGTCCTTGGATGATTCTGATATCTCGAGCCCAGATTGAGAGCCACTGGGCTAGAAGTTTCCTAAGGCCCCTTCCCAGTTCTATGGCCCCTGGGGAAGCGTGTGGTGAGCAATATGAGAATTGCATCTTGTGCTATGGTAATGTGTAGGCGTGCTATACATTGTTTTGCTTAATGAAGGAATAAATGCATCCACAAGTCATATATATTAAACAACCTCAATTATCCAGAAGTGTGAAGTATGGGAGAAGTTGAGGGGATGTGAAGCTCCTTAGTAGCCAAAAATCATTATCACATGTCAGTGAAATTAAACTCATGCCCTTGAATGTTGCCAGTGGGAGCCCCTGAGCTCTGTGCCCACCATCTATCCCTGTTTCATAGAGGCCTAGCAAACCTGGTGTTCTAGGTTCCAAGTTCACAGCATATTGGAGAAGAAATTAAAAAGACATAAAAGCCATCCCCAAAACCCCATACTCTAATTGCTTAATGGATATGGGATTCCTTTGGGGTGATGAAAATGTTTTAGTACTAGATTGAGGTGATGGTTACACAGCATTTTGAATATATTAAATGCCACTGAATTTTTCACTTTAAAATGGTTACTTTTATGTTATGTGAATTTCACTTCAATAAAAAGGCAACAATACTAAAAGACAAAAACTAATATAAAAACAGTACTCTTAGTTTAGTACCAAGTGAAAGCTGACAGCTTGACAGAAAATAAAAATAAAAATTCTAAAGTGTACACAGAACTAAAATAGCCAAGTAGTCTGGGGCCATTTAGTGTAAAGGTAATTCAACCACTTTGATAGGCCCCGAGCTATCATTATTACAGTACAGTTCAAAAATTAACATTTAATGCCCTAGCCAAGTGGTTCAGTTGGTTGGAGCATCATCTCATATACTGAAAGTTTGTTGGTTCAATTCCTGGTCAGGGCACATACGCAGGTTACAGGTTCAATCTCCAGTCGCGGCACATACAGGAGGCAACCAATAAACATTTCTGTCTCTATCTCTCTCCCTCTCCTCTCTCTCTAAAATAAATAAAAACATGTCCTTGGGTGAGGAACTTTAAAAAATTAATATTTGTTCTAGGGCTCTATCAAGAGGAGTTTACAAGATGTTAACTAAACCCTGTTGAGAACGTCAGGAGTACCCTTAAGAAAATGTCCTATGCAAAATCTATCGAGTAAAAACACACACACAAACTTTGGAGCCTGTGGTTTTAGTTATTTGGAAAAGGAACTTAACTGGAACAGTTTATTCACTAACGAGGCTGCATACATGAGGCAAGACCTCACAGACCATTCGCATAGGCATTATGTTAAAATCACTATATTCACTGTGGGAAGAGGGTGTTGGCGAATTACTGCTTAGCTGTTATAAAATTTATATTTGGGGTGATGAAAACATTTTTGAAATAAACAGTGGTGATGGTTGGATAAGATCATGAATGTAATCAGTGTCACTAAAAAGGTTAATATATATAATGAATGAATGTAAAAAAATAATTTTTAAAGCTCTATAACATTGCTTTTAAAATGATGACACCTGGTAGTTATTATCAACTGCATTGGGGAAGTACTAAAGCTTAAAGAGGGTAATTTTGATGCTGCAGATGAGACAAAAAGAAAATCTAGAGGTGAGGTAGGTTCTAAGTGATAATGTGAAGAGCACGGGGGAAAGAGGCCTTTATTAAATTTATTAGGGCCCTTTTAAGCCATCTGTGCACCGATGGACTCTTCTGTGAGCAGCAGCTGATTTTATTCATTAGGAATGAGCAGATATATATGTTGTTGCTCAATGTTCATTTCCCAGCTGTTCAAAATCCAGCTGGATTTTTAGTTGAAAGGCAGTTCCTATCCAACAAATTTGTCATCAAGTATTTAAAGGTCTTTGTGTGAAAAAGTTGTGTTGAGCCTTGGGAACTATTTCCACCTAATAATGGATTCAGCTAGCTATCAGAACGATCCAGGAGGGCAAGCCTCTGTAGGCTGATGATTGGATCAGTGTCCATGTGACTTCACTCTGTTGTGGGACCTGTTGGTGGGTCTCTGTGTACCTAGAAATTTTTATTCATTTTAATGGAATGTGGTATAGTAATAGAAAAGTTGTCTAAATTTACTTCCTCTGCTTATGTACCAAGGCATTCATGGTAGGATAAAAGCTAAAACTTTAGCCCTAACCGGTTTGGCTCAGTGGATAAAGTGTCGGTCTGCGGATTGAAGGGTCCCAGGTTCGATTCCGGTCAAGGGCATGTATCTTGGTTGCAGGCACATCCCCAGTAGGGGATGTGCAGGAGGCAGTTGATTGATGTTTCTAACTCTATCCCTCTCCCTTCCTCTCTGTAAAAAAAAAAAAGAAAAGAAAAAAGAAAAAAAGAAATCAATAAAAATATGGGGGGGGGGAAGCTAAACTTTAAATGTCATTGAAATGGAAAACTTTAGTTCTACAGTGAGATCCCCTTTCTTGGGCTCTGTTGGCAAATGTATTGCTCAGAGTAATGAATTAATCCTGGAATCTCAGTGGCCTAATACCACGCAGGTTTATTTTTTGCTCAGACAAACGCCAGTGTGAATCAGGAGCCTCTCCAGGACTCTGGGCAACAACATGCTTTTGTAATACTCCAACCTGCTTCAACTGAGAGCTGACCATCTCCCCCATGGCTTCCAGGGGGTCAAAGCAGGGGAAGAAAATGGAGGACCGGGTGTCAGTTTTTAAATGGTTTGGCCCCAGGGTGTCCAACAGCCCATGGGCTAGGCGCTAGATAGATCTAGTCACGTAGCCCCCCAGACCCACAGGGGCTGGGAAATGTGAGGGGCGCATGCTGAGCGGTCAGTGTCTGCGCGGACAAGAAGTGTGCGAGAACACATGGAAGCCTGCTCGTTTGAGCTAGATTGGTCACTGAGGGGAACAGGCATTTCTTTCTTATATTCTAAATGATATATCATGCCACATTGGTTAATAATAGGCCCAGAAGACAAAGACCTGAGAAAAGTAGAGCAAGCATTGCTATGTGGAGAAAAATATCATTAAGAAAGGGTGTGGGTCTGGGCCCATTGATTTGATAGTTTTCCAAACCCAGGGGCTAAGGATATGTCAGTAAACACTTAGGTTTGGCTGAGTGAACTGGTCAGTGCTGATACTATGGTGCTTGCCAGCTCCTCCCTGATACCCAGGTCCTGGAAGCAGAGTAATTGTGAGCCTCAGTTTACACAGTAGATGCATTTTGAGAATGTGACCCATACATTGGATCTTATTTGAAGCATAACAAGGGACCTGGATATCTAAAGAGATTCTTTGTAAAATGAATCATTGAAAAAATGGTTGTCACACACTGGCTTTTCATAAAAGCAGAACACACCTATAATCACTTCATACCTAGACAAAAGGTGCAGCGATGGGTGGTCCCTGCTCTGTCTGAGGCGCAATGGAAGCGTCCGGATCAGGCGGCCCATGAGACTGAGCAGACTCCCCAGCTGGGGATCAAGTGATGGTTTGTGTGATGAACATTTTGGCTTTCGTAGACACTTACTTTATTTTCCTAACTGGACATTGTGCTCTCAAAGCATTTATCTTAGTCCTCTCTGTCCTCTCCCCTTTGTAAGAACGAAGGTTTTGGAGGTCTGCCCCATACAGCCCCTCATTCCTCTATATTTGCTTGTGAATGGGATCATCGGGGCCTTAAAGGTAAAGTACAATTATCCACTGTTTGTAGTTCTCATAGAAATCTATTTTACAGGCACCATGGAACGCATCCTTTGATTGTTCAGAGGAGCCTGAACAACTCTCCCCTAAGCACATGGTTGTCAAAGTGACAGGGAGAGGTGCATCTTGAGACCTGCTGCAGAGAAGTGGGTTTTTCCCGATGAGCAGCATCCACCCAGAGTTGTGCCCCTGCAGTAGCATCCTTCCTGCTGCCCGAGTTCAGTGTGCCAAGTTGTGGCTTTGGTCTAACTTTAGAGGCTGATGCAGAGGAGTTACCAGCTGCCAACTGTACCATTGCATTTGGCCAGTGTAATTGCAGCTTTTCTCTATGCTTCTTTTAAAAAGTTTCCTGTGCAAGACAGTAGAGTTTGCATTTGATTCAAACGTGTTTAATTTTAGCAGTTCTTCTATCTGTTTTTAGCTATTGCTCCTAGTTCTCAACTGACTAGCATAGAATTAATGTGCTGCAGTCATCAATGAAATGCCAAAGGCTGATGTTTGGGGCTAGGAGTGATTTTTTGTGACTCTCAAACTTATGTCAGTAGGGAGCTGATTTGCTCATGGAATTCATTGACAACTGTTTAAAGAGGAAAAGTAACCAAAGAAGAAATATCAAGGGTCTTGCACAGCCTGCAGTTAAGTTTCCAAAATCCCTGTCCCACAGAAATGCCACACCTGCTAAATGAACTTTAGGTTGACCTCCATCTATCAATGACCCTTCCCAACCAGCCAAGCCCACTCCAAAGCTTCCTATATCAAAGGTTAGAAAGCACAAGCATCCTTTTCCCGAAATGGTTTAATAATGTCCTCATCTCCTAACAGCATTTAGAGGGTGATATTTTGGAAAGTACAAACACATGTGACCCTCCCTGTATAACATCCCTCTGGGATCCTCCTAGGACTCTGTTTAGCTCCAAGGAAACCCAAAGATTCTCAGCTTAACAGGTTGCATCTCCCCTGGGGTCCCACAGGGTTAGGGGAAGGCTCTGACGGACTGAGTGCCATAGCGATGCTCAAAACAAGGGAGTTTCCAGCAGCAATTACCTCCGCTCTGACCTCTCCCACTCCACTGCCTCATCATCAGGCCACAAAGCAGAACTCTCCTTTAGAGCTGTTACTGTCCACAGGGTTTGTTCTTCTTGATATCAGCAAACTTTTCTTTTACAAAAGCCAGCCCAGAACACAAACGTAATTTATTTTAATGAACAAACTAGGGCCCTAATAGACATCATTGATTCTCCCCAGCAATCTAAAACTGTTTGAGGCCAAATTAAAGTTTTGTGCTCATTATAGTGAGGTAGTACACAGTGAGTCTATAACCACTAGAGCAACAGCAAACAGGTTTATGAAATACCAGACAAATAGCTCCCAGTGGTGTCAATGCTTTGTATTTAAGCCCTGAGAGCACTGCCCAGTGACGCCCAGCCTCCTTTCTGAAATGCATCAGATAGCACCACAGTATTGCATTTTATTGAAGAGAAAGCTGAGGAGGAGAAGTGAGTTGACATTTCCCAGAGTTACCAAAAAGAACTGAGGGTCATGACTAGTAGTAGATCATAAAATGAACTTAATAAGTTTTGACCACTGTTTTACAACTAGAATAAAAATTATTAGAGCACCTCCCAGTAAGGTAAGTATTGTGTGATACACACGTGTGTGGGGGCAAGTTGACCATATAATTTCTTATCCACACTGGGGCACTTGTGAGAGTACACGGGGGCTCTAGTAATACTCATACCAGCAAAATGCCATAAACCAGGATTTTTCTGAGCCAACGAGAACAGTCAGTCACTCATTACTAGCTCATGATGTGAAGTGTATTTATAACTGAGCGCTATTCTAGTTTAGTGGCCATTTATCTCTCTAACGCTCACCACCTCTTCCAATGTCCTCCTTCTTAGTAATAATGGCTACCACCCAGCGAGCGGGCTTACTATTTGCAGGGTATTGTGCTAAGAGCTCTCACCCCACTTTGAACACATTCAGTCTTCACAACACTTTTCTGAAGCAGTTACTTGTAACAAGAAGGAACAACAACAAAAAATCAACCCTGGCTAACGTAAGGGGCAATTTCTTGGAAAAACTCACACTTCAAAGGTTGGTGGTAGAGAGAGGAAGAAGGGAACAGAAAGCCTGGGTGGTGGCAACTACCTGCACCAGCAGCCCAGCTGGTTCCTCTCTTCGGGTGTCACTGGGCCCAAGAACCAGTCCTGGGAAGGTAGTCAGATCCACACACCTAGGAGCACAGGCACCAGGATTTTACCCCCCCGTACACACATGGTGGGTGGGGGACAGCCTGAAGGGAAATGGGCACTGAGTAACTAAAACCTGAACTGTACTACCAGCTCCTGCTTACAGATGAGGAAACTGAGGCTTAGAGGTTGCGCCTCTTGAGTTTACATGGAGTGAAATGGCAGAGCTGGTATTCAAACGATGCCTGCCAACCTCACAGTCCCCATTGGCTGCTCTGCCCCAGTCAAACTGACTTTCTCCTGTTTCCCAAACTCTTTGCCTTTGCTACACCACTCCCACTCCACCGAGGCCCCTCCCCTCCCACCTCTCCCTGCTCATAGGGTCCAGAGTATACCATTCTTCCTGGAAGCCATTCCTAGAGGAGTCAGCTCTATCCAGCTGGTTCTCTGGACCCCTCTAAGCCCTCACCTTCCTCTTCTTGTGGAAATGTTCTGCCTTCTGGACAGGCTGCAAGTCTTACTCCTGGAAAACCTAAGCAGCTGGACCAAATGGGAGTGTCATCCCAACATGGAAAAAAATTCCTCTGACTTAACATCCTCCGATTTAAGCACCAGTATAGTGGTCCAAGGTGTGGACTGACACCCATCTCATCCTTTACTCACCATGGACCTTGGTGAAATGACAACGTCTCTGAGCCTGAGTATCCTCATCCAGAAAACAGGGATAAGTATAGCTCCTGGGTTAGCATTAAATGAGATCATATAGGCCACGCATGGGACTAACCACTTAGGTTTTCCTAGGTTTTGTCATCTTTTTATAAGAAGTAACTCCTTGTTGTAGAAAATAAGAGAATGCAGATAAGCACCAGTAAATTCTACCACTCAGAGAAACTCACTGTTGACATTTTGACTGATGGCTCCATTTTTGGTCTCCCTATGCACATATTTATTTTAATACCTCTTGCTAGGAGAATTCATTGAAATGATGTACATTAAGCACCTAACCCAGCTCCTTTGTACAACACCAGTCCCAGTGTCACTCTCACCTCTACACATGTAATCCCCAGGTCTCCATCACGAGCCCTCACCTCTCACTTCTCATCTCCAGGCTCTGATTCCACCTCCCTGCTGGCCACCTCCACCTGATTTCCACCCAGAATTCTAAATGAGACAAGTCCAAACCTGAACTCATCATCCACCCAATGGCGCAGCTTTAGCTCCTCTGCTCTCCATCTCTCTTGATATTATCACCAACTTCACTGCCTGGATTTGGAGCCCAGTTTGCTACATCTCTTGACTCCATCCTGCCCTTTGATTTCTCTCATGCTCACAATCTCTCCCCTTCCTGCCATACTCTCAGTTATCAAAGGATTCTTTTTGGAGCCCTGCGTCATGAGGCGCGCCATGACGTTGACCTTAGGAGAGGTGAGGAGTCTGGGAATTTGAACAAGAATGAATAAACAAGTTGGTTTTCAAAAGACATTAAAGATTAAGTTGTTAGCAAAGAGAAACCAGGAAACCAGGATTCCTTAGCAAAGAAGACCTGTTTGTTTTGTGGTTATATTTTCAGAGGAAACACCTGAGACAAAGGCATCATGGCCAGTCAGAGTTGGATGGGAATGATGGTCCTTTGTATAATAAAATGAGAGCACAGGTTCAATGGGGTGTCAGGATGAAGCCAGGAACCATTCACCAGAGGCGAGATGGTCTCTGTCCACTAAGAGTAATTAGCAAGGGTGTCATTCAAAGACAGGGTCTGTGCTCCTGACTTGACAACCATGTAAGGACAGGAGGGATACACTCACTGCACAGCCCCCACTGGAATCCTAGATCTCTGGAGATGGCAAGCGATGGAAACCTCCAAGAAGAGAGATGGGTGTGGGTGTGGGCGTGGGAAAGGAGGAAAGGACCCATCCTGTCTGGAATTGACCAGGGCCATGGCGTAGCCTGGAGGTAGCCGGAACACCTGCTGGAGGTTCCTCACAAGACAGAGGGGCCTATTGAGAGGCCCGCTAACATCTGGACCAGGCATAGGTGCTATGTCACTGGTGGTGGAAATGTGCTAGGACAATAGAAAGGAAAGTCTGTCCAACCGGGCTCCCGTACAGCACAGCGATTGGGCAAACGGAATGAGTTGGGGGATGAGAAGACAGTGGGGGATGTGCTGGGACCCAGTAGAGAGAGAATGAGCAAAGGGGATCCCTGAGGTGTGAGCCACGTGTTTGGTGGAAGAAACATAAGGAGGAAGGAAAGAGAAGGTTCCCCTGCTGTGTGTTACTCTGTGCTGATCAGACAACACTTCCAGGCCACCTCAGTGACTCCCTAACCCCCACCTGTGTCTATGAGCCTGGAAGAAGCAAGAGGCAGCTGAGACACCAGGTGACACACCAAGTGAGTACATGCTGTGCACACAAATACACACACACACACGTGTGTACACACGCTCACCCTGGGCCAAGAGGAAGGCCATGGGGCTCCTGCCCACAGCTTTTCACACCTGGTCCCTTGTGGAGGGTCCACACCTTAATAGCCACAGCAGTGTCTACCCAAACATTTTCAGTGGTACCTCCCTGCATACAGAAACACCTCCCAAGTGCTTTTCTCCCTCCTCAGCAATGTTTCTTCTTTTAGTTTTTTACATTTCTTGAGAGTTGCCTACTCTGGCTTCCTCACCTTCTATTTTCTCACCTATAACCCTGCTGAAGCTGCTCTCATTGAGGTCACAATGGCCTCAATATTTCCAAACCCAAAGAGCAATTTTTAGTCCTGGAGCCCCCATCCCTTTAACAAGAAACTCATCATATATAATAAAAGGGTAATATGCAAATTGACCCTAATGGCAGAATGACCAGAATGACCGCTGGACCAGTCACTATGCGGTGCACTGACCCCTCTTGGTCCCTTCCCCAGGCCTTCAGGCACCAATCACCTGATGGCAAACGGGGAACTGGGGTTGGGTGGCAGCAGGGGGCGGGGCCATCTGTGGGCAGTTGGGGATGATGGCCATGATCGCAGGCCAGGCCTAGGGAACATACCCACGCATGAATTTCGTGCACTGGGCCTCTAGTAAACATAATTACTACAGAGTGTGGTAACAAAATCATAGGCATATACATGGAAAATTATGGAAACCCAGAGGAGAGACTCTTAACTCAGCACAGAGAGGTCCTGGAATCCTTCCTGGAGGAGGTAACCTCTATCTGGATGAAAGAGTTGGGTT
Source organism: Myotis daubentonii (assembly GCF_963259705.1). Classification (NCBI taxonomy): domain Eukaryota; kingdom Metazoa; phylum Chordata; class Mammalia; order Chiroptera; family Vespertilionidae; genus Myotis; species Myotis daubentonii. The sequence goes on from NC_081841.1 coordinate 129,692,597, forward strand.
GGGGAGCACAGGACTCCAGGCAAAGGATAGCATGAACAAGGGCCTTGGAGAGAAAGAGCACACAGTCTGTGCAGGAAGAAGAGAAGCAGCTCCATATGCTGGAACATGAAGCACAGGGTGCTCTAATGGGCCACGCCCACATGTGTGCTGGTACCGGGGTACAGTGGTGAACCGGACACAGCTGCCTCCTGCCCTTCCCTGCTAGGTGGGGACAATTATTGGCGGTACCACCAGCTGGATGAAAATTGATGGTTATATGGGGTGAGGAGCAGGGAGCCCTGAGGTTTCCAGCTTGGACAATGTCATCAAATGACAGGAATATGGAGGATAATGAGTTGTATTTCCAATACAATGAGGCTGAGGCCTGCGGATACTTGGTGGAGCTGTCCAATTGAAGTCACACAAGTCTGAGGTTTGGGGAAAAGTTCTGGAAGGGAGCAGACTTGGTTGTCATCAGCATGTGGGTCAGTTGACACAGGGATTCTGCAGAATGAGGACAGGGCCAGGTCCACGTGTGAGGGTCTCCATGGAGGAAAGCTGAGAGGAGGCAGAGACACAGAGTGGCTTGGTGGAAGGGATGCCAGCTTTGGCGGAAGACAGGCTTGGCTCTCCCACTTTTTACGCAGATGACTTTGGCCAAGCCCCTTAACCTCTCAACAATAAACAAAATCTTTATTGTTGAAAGTCCTCAATTCCATTGTTTCTAAAGTGAAGAAAGTCATGTGCATTCAACAGGGTTATTTTAAATAAGGCAACATGCCTAAAAGCACTGAGTGTCTGTACTTAGTCAGCTCAGGCTGCCATAACAAGTTGCGGCTGGCAGGGAGGCTTAAAGCACAGATATTTAATGAGGGGAGAGAGGGTACTTCCAGCTGGTGACCAGGTCCGAGGTATGGCCATGGGAGGAGAAGGAGCAGGCCAACTGGAACCAGGAACTGACCTCAAGGCCAATGAAGTGAACCAGAGTAACAGTGAAGCTCTGGGTGCAGAGATGAATTTAAGTCAATGAAGCCCTTGTCCAAAGCAACTCACATGTCTAAAAGGAAAGATGCCCCCAAAGATGCTAAGGATCGATGCCTTCATCCTTGCTTTTTATTCTCTCTTTCTCTCTTCTCTTCTCTTCTCTTCTCTTCTCTTCTCTCTCTCTCTCTCTCTCTCTCTCTCTCTCTCTCTCTCTCTCTCTCTCTCTCTCTCTCTCTCTCTCTTCTTCCTCCCCCTACTTTGCTGCTCTGCCTCCTGACTTCTGGCTCCCTGCCACAACCCAGGTGTCTCTCCTCCTGTATGGCTCCATCAGGACGAGGCAGCTTCTGTCCAAGGCCGTGGTGACTAACGATGAATATCCCTGGAGGCAGAACTCACACAAATATTACACTTCATCCTCAGCCTCTTCCTTTTCCTCTGGTTCATTCTGGCAAATTACTGGGTCTTGTCTGATTACCTGCCTGATTTTGTCCCCCTTTCCAGCAGCCTCAGTTACCGTGACGAAACCCCGTACCTTTGTGGCAGGGTCCTCACGCTCACCCACACGGGCGGTTTTGTCTATGCGGGTCCCGGTGGAGAAACCCTTGCCTGCCTGGTCTTAGGAAAAGTGCCTTCGCTCTTTTCAAAGTGGGAATGTTGCTCTCATAAGAGCTTTCAAAGGGATTTTTTAAAAGGGGGATGAGGTAAGGAGGGCAAAGAATACGAGATGCTTTTTTTTATTTTTAAAAAATCTTTATTGTTGAAAGTATTACATATGTCTTCTTGTTTCCCTCATTGACCCTTTCTAGCCCGCCCCCACCCCCTGCCCAGGGCTTCACCACCCTATTGTCTGTGTCCATGGGTTATGCAGATATGCATACATGGTCTTTGGTTGATTATCCCCCCTCAAACCCCCCTTCCTCTCCTCCCCCCCCCCCACCTTCCCTCTGAGATTCCATAGTTATGAGGAGCTTTTAAATCACAGTGCAATTCTGATTACTGGTATAAGAGCAAGATTTGTTGTTGTTAATGTTGCTAAAGCTGTGTTGTCATTCAGCCACTGGCACCTTGAAGTTATAGAAAGAGCATGGACTTTCAAACAAGACATAGCTTAGCTTCACTTGCATTAATGGCTTTTGTTATGAAAAGGACAAAGATGCTCTTATTGGCTGACTCCAACTGCATTTTGGGCAAGTGAAGGAGCATTCTCTCCCAACCCCAGATCACATGAGTTTGATCTGACAGGTAAGGGCACCCAAGGACAACTATAACATCTTCCAAGGTCAAAGAAGTAAATTCTGCTTGGGGCTCTGGGCTGGCCTGCTCGTGGCACCACAGTGCTCTGTATGGTGCACTGCACGGTTTTTGCTTGGCCTGGAGTCACTTCTTTCCCTGGTTATCTGTGTACATCTCTGGAACTTGCATAAATCAGTTTTGTATGTTTTGGCCTGGCTGCGTGCAGTGTCATTAATGTAGGTGTGTTTTTGGTCTCTGGATGTAAATACCATACAGTAGCAAATCTACTTAACATTAGGTTAGGGTTGGAGGCCTTTTGTAAAGACATTTGTCTGGAAGTTCAGGATGACATTAAACAGTGGCCACTAACATCCCCTCTTGCCACGCTGTGAAATGAAGTTCCTGGGGCTGTGGCTCTGTGTCTATGTGTCAGTGCTCAGTGAGGAGCCCCCATGCTTTAGAAGTTGAGATGAAGACTCTGTTGTGTGTTTCCAGAGGTAGTGCCTGGGGGAGCTTGGACCCTACATAACTGTACTTCTATCTCAGCTGCATGCACAGTCTCTGTGTATTTTCAAGGAGTTGATAGGCTCTTTTTGATGGATAGAGGGTGCTTTATAAACAAATCAACCCCTGAATGGGGCACTTCTCTTTATCAGTAGCCTCATCTCAACCTAGAGGCTCACTCCTGTCTGTAGCTTTAAGAGAAAAGGCCTCTTGAAGTATGGTAGCAATCATCCCAGGTAGAAACTATAGTTTACTCTAGCCCTAACTGGTTTGGCTCAGTGGATAGAGTGTCAGCCTGCAGACTAAGGAGTCCCAGGCTCGATTCCGGTCAGGGACATGTACCTTGGTTGCGGGCACATCTCCATGGAGGGTGTGCAGGAGGCAGCTGATCAATGTTTCTCTCTCATCGATGTTTCTAACTCTCTATTCCCTCTCCCTTCCTCTCTGTAGAAAATCAATAAAATATATTTTTTAAAAACTATAGTTTAATTCTAACCCTGCTGTTTGGCTTAACAATAGAAAAGTTATTTTGATTTTCTGAATTATATAAAACATCCCATTGATTATGATCTTACTGGTTTTAGAAAGCAAATTCCTCTGTACCTGGGAACCAGGACTGGCTCTGTTGCAAAGACCACAGCTCCCTCTTGACATTTTGTACAAGCAGGTCACGGTTTAGCCAGGGGTGAAGAGCCTAACCTTTCTAAGGTATGAGCCTGTGACCTTTCGGGGGTATGAGTCTGTAACCTGTGACCTTTCTAAGGTATGCGTCTGTGGCCTATGTTGAGAAATGGAGCGACGAACTTTGTGTGTATTTAGCCAACCGTTTTTGTGGGTTTTGTGAATAAAAGCTTACTTCTACATCTGGTCGGGGCTGCAGTTCAGTCCTTGCTACAGCGGGGTGCTGTAACTGCAGTCGCTGGCCAGCTAATAAAGGCTCCTAAATTCGACCCTTTGGCTCTGGTGGTCGTCTCTTACGGGTTGCCCCATAACACTCTGAGTTCCCATGAGTTTGGAGGCACTCTGAGCATCTGTCACCTGGAGTCCTGGCCTGACTTCCTCCCAGGTCAGAAGGCGCTGGCTGCGCCCTCTGCTGGGCAAAGAGGGGAAAGCCCTTATTCTGCCGTGTCCCTTTGGGCACTTCCGGTTTTATTTTCACTGGAGCCTTGGATGATCAGAGGGTGTGCAACTTGTGGATCCTGCCCTCATCTGTGATGCCCAATGCCATTCTCATTGTGCCCCATGTCGCCCTCTTCATGCTGGGGGCCAGGGAGCCTGCGGACTCAGACACTGGGGCAGGCAAGGTATTCCGTGGCGCCCCTCCCCCTCGGCTTTCCCCAGGCCATGACTCCTCAGTCACTCCCAGCCACAAAGCTAATGTTTAGACACAAGTAAACACAGCGGAAAGCCAAAAGAACCCATTCATAAGCTCAGGCCATCCACCAACCAGGACTTCCCTTAATGTCTGTGACACTAATTCCTGAGCAGGATGCTTGAGAAGAATGTCCAGGCTCCAGTCTAAAAAGTAAGCCGAGCCTATAAAGGCAGTTAGGGAAAAGCCAGACTGCACTCATGGAGGAGAATGACCTGGCACCTCTCCGCAGAGGCGTACACCGCCCCCCCCCCCCCCACACACACACATACACACACACACACACACACACACACACACACACACACGGGGACCGCACGGCTGACTCAGGCCCACGATAGCCTAGCATGGCAGGCAGCTTCGTTCTCTTCTCTGAGCACCAAAGACCTGAATCCAGGGCCCCTCCACTCCTCCCACACAAGGGCTTCCGAGGCTCTGTTCCTGGGGCCTTGGCAGTGGTGGAAAGAGCTTGTGAAAAACCATGGGGATAACAATGGCCTTCAGCAGGACAGCGCTTTGGGTCTGTCAGCAGCCAGGTCTCACACTTTGGAGAGCCCCAAGTTCTGACCGGCCCGGCTTCCCTGGGGTGCTGCAGAACTCGCTCCCTGAATAGAGGATGGCTTATCAAATACGTAGCCTCTAAAAGTGGCAAAATATTCCCTTAACCAGAAATGGCAGGAAGAGGACTTCCTTCCTTCCTTCCTTCCTTCCTTCCTTCCTTCCTTCCTTCCTTCCTTCCTTCCTTCCTCTGTTGATATTTATATCTTATTTCACAACGAATTTGGAGGGTCTTTAAATATTTGCTACAGTAAGATAAAAGGAAAATATATAGTTAAGAACAGAACTGTAGGAAAAGCTATGACGGCTGAAAAGCAGAGGAGCAGAGGTTCTGTTATTTTTTTCTACTCCAGTGGTGAGGAATCATGCTCATTCTCACTTGCCCCGCCCCCACTGCCATTGCAATGAAGAGTATCAGTAATGGGTTCTAAATAATTGCTAACACCTGGACTAAATTTTTGGCTTTGGGTTTTCTTGCCACCAAAGCAGTCAGAAAAAATATGATGATCAACAATAAGTTGCACATTTTCCATGGAGTAAAACATATGCTCTCTCAGGAAAAATACAGATAAGTCTGAAAGAACATGTTCATGTGAATCAATCCACAGAGGGGACACAGTGATTCAGGGTGACATCATCAGCATGCTACACAAATGCATCAGAAAGCTCTGAGTGATCATTTACCAGGGCCTCCCTCAATGGATGGTGAGATGGTTATGACAAAGCACATTTTAGGAAAATAGTTGGGGCCAACCCAAATGGTCCACAACTCTGGTTGTCTAGGGTCTGGCCTAATCCAGAGATGACGTCCACACTGTTTAGGAAGTGATGGGCGGCATGCCGCTCATGTGATTCCCTGTTACTATCATTTCCCTCATCTGGGCTTTTGATAGAATGTGAGCATAAGAAGCTCAGGTTTGTAACCGCTGGCAGGGCCCTGGAGTGCAGACTTTGTACACTGATGTGAAGTGGGCTGCATGTACCTGCAGACTGAAAGCACCTGGCCAGGGCTGACCCAAAGGGACAACCACCCCTCCTCTGTAAGCATGTCATAAGTTAGTGGTATTCTGGAGAAATGAACATGGTAACACCTAGACTTTCTGGATGTTATGAAAATTCAAGTGACTAGGAGGGATAATCAATTGTTTCTATCTGAGAAAAGATGGCAGCAAAAATAACTAGACATTGAAGTCATTTGATTTGCTTTGCTACACTGGGCACCATGCTAAGAACCACCTTGTTCCATTCTTTGCCTGAATCAGTAGAGATGGTAGTTGAAATGGGGACCATTTCACTTCTTTCCATGATGAGTGCAGAGAGATCTGACTCAAAAGTGGCCAATGTTCATGAGACTCGTTTAAATAGGCACATTCTCTGTAACTGGCCTGGTCTACCACTTCCGTAAGTCACAATGGGAAAAACAGTCATTGAAATTGTATTTTGCCAAACAACTGAGCTCAGTTTGAGAAAACAGTTGTCATTTCCCCCTTCACGTGCCACATGGAATGAGCCTGACGGACAGTAATTGCAGAGCCTTTCATGTGACTCACCTAAGGGCCACTCAGCTGTCCCCACAAAGCTCATAAGAGAAATAAGTTTTCGTTCTTTTTCGGTTTTGGGTTGATGCATATCCACAAAACCTCATTCCTACAGAGCAAACTAGCCTTTCAATATCACATGTGTGGAAGTGTGTATAAGATCTACTTGGCAATGAATACAAGATGGTATCTGCACCTGGATACCACAGAAATTATAAGAAGTATTTTAAGATGCATAACAAGAAAAATAATGTACCACAGTGAGATACCATCTCACACCCGTCAGGATGGCTACTATAACATAACAACAACAAAACAGCCCAGAAAATAACAAGTGTAGATGAGGATGTAAAGAAATTAGAACGCTTGTGCACTGTTGCTGGGAATGTAAAATGTTTCCAGTGGGAAACAGTATGGAGGTACCTTTAAAAATTATAAATGGAACTGCCATATGATGCAGCAATTTCACTTCTGGTCATATACCCAAGAATAGAAAGTATAGTTTGAAAAGATATTTGTACACCAACGTTCACTGCAGTATTATTCACGATAGGCATAATAGGCCAAGTGTCCATGGACAGATGAGTGGATAAACAAAAATGTGATATGTAAATACAATGGAATATTATTCAGTCTTAGGAAGGAAGGAAATTCTGACATGTGCTACAACACGGATGAACCTTGAAGACATTATGCTAAGTGAAATAAATCAGTCACAAAAGGATAAATACTGTATGATTCCATTTATATGAGGTACGTAGAGCAGTCAAATTCGTAGAGACAGAAAGTAGAACGGTAGTGTCAGGGGCTATGGGGGAGGTTGAATGTGGAGGGGATGTTTAACAGGCACATACTTTCAGTTTTTTAAGATGAAGAGCGTTCTGGAGGTGGATGGTTATACAATAACGTGAATGTACTTAATATCACTTAACTGTGCACTTAACCATGGCCAAGATGGTAAATCAATGTTGTATTTTACCACAATTAAAAGTAAAAAATAAAAGTAAAATAATGTGTCCCTTAGTCCTGCTAAGCCTCCCAGAATGATGGGCTCTCCCAGGAGGCAGCAGATGGCAAGTGCAAGGTCACTTGGTCATTCCATGTATGTGTATATTCATGCTCACAGTCTCAAAACTCCATTCACTCTCTGTTGACCGAAGGTCTTAGTGTCCCACCTTTGCTCTCCCAGTGCCTCTGGCTTGGCCGGGTGGGTGGGGGAGGGGAGAAATACTGGTGGGAACTACTGGTATAAGCTTCCCAGTTGAATGCAGGAACCAATCAACCAAACAAAAAAGGGGAGGAGATGGAAGTGGAAGTTTACAGCTCCAAGGAAGTGACTAAAAGAAGAAACCAAGGAGAAGCCACCACGAGAAGTGCCCCGTTCTGTCAGAAAAGGGGTTACGTGTGTGGAGTCTGGACCCAGGTTGGAATCCTGGCTCTGCTACTTTATAGATTCTAGTGTGATTTTGGACCTGCCATTGAAATTCTCTGTGCCTCAGTCTCCTCATCTGAAATGAGCTTAGAACAGGGCTCCATGTGCCTATGAGCCAGGCAGGATGATTACATGGAGTGTAAGCATTTGTTAAATAGCAGAAAAGTTTCTTTAATTCATCCTCTCTACCATACTGACAGGTATAGGGGAAACTGAGGCTCAGAGAGGTGAGGTGTCTCATCTGAAGAGGGCCAGAACCGCACGCAGGTCTCTGACTCTGGGTCCCAGTTCCTGCCCAGGAGCTCCACTCTCTCCCTGCCTCCTTGGTGACCTTTCTTCAAGCCGTGGGAAGTAGGCAATGAGGGGAAGCGGGGGAGGGTGAGCCATGCAACCTCTGGAGCAATGACTCCTGCCCCTGCCCCTGCCCCTGCCCCTGCCCCTATTGCTTCTGCACTCAGAACGGAACCTGCACTATGAAACAAGAGCCTAGAACAGACTGCCTAAGAGTTTCAAACCAATACACGCCCCCCCTGTGGGAAAGCATTCCCTTCATTTGCTCGTTATGTGGAGACTGACCTGCCCAGGCCTCATGACTGCCCTGCGCTTGGCCCATCTCATCGCCATCATGTCTAGTCCTTGGAAGGTGGACAAGGCTAGGGAGGGAAGGTGGACCTTTGCATGTTTTTTATTCGAATAAGTGATTCATGCACATAGTAAAAATTCGAAGGCACCAGAGGATATTCAGTGTAAACTGAATCTTTCTTCCACCCCTACTCTCCAGTGCCTGAAGCTCTTACCAAAGACCTCCACTATGATTAGTTTCCTATGAAAGGAAGGGAACCCTAAAATCAAATGACTTTGCTCACTAGGGAGTTGGCTCAGATGGCCGACAGACAACCACAGAGCAAGCCAGTCTGTAAGAGCTGGTGGGCATCAAGAGGCTCGGGAACCCCTCAGAAATGGGGTTTCTAAATGGGGTTCAGCTTCCCATGGGTGACTGTGTGGGTAGGTCATTGTCTGCCATGTCCATCTGCCGTGGACTGCTTCTCTCGGCTGTGAGTGTGAACCCCAGAAAACAGTCCCTTTGGGCTGCTTCTAAGCCTTTCATGCTGAAGGCAGGGAGCCCCCACCCTCTGCTTGTTGTTATGGAAGGAAGAGACCAGTTCCTTAATCGTGCACAGACAGGGAGAGGCCCTGTGCATGATCTATACTGAGGAATAACAGAGATTAGCATCGAAGATCTTCCTCACCCCTTGCCTCATCCTCTCTTTCTTTTCCTTCCTTTCCATTTGCTTCCATTCCTCTTCCCCGCCCCCAAGTGCACACTAGACACATACAATAAGCAGTGCCTGGGCTTCCTATGGATTTATGATTTACAGTTATTCCTCTTATTATCTAAGTGGCTTTGCCAGGTAAAATATTAAGGCATCACTGCCATTATAACCTTTCTTCCATGATCTCATTGGCAGCTGGTGTTGCCATGACAACCAGGCTGGAGACCTGGTACTGAGCTTCTGTGGAAGATGATGTGAACACTGGTGTGTGTGTGTGTGTGTGTGCGTGTGTGTGTGTGTGTGTGTGCGTGCAGACTTTCCATCATGTATATCTGTTGTGTGAAAGCAATGGATGGATTTCTTAGTCCACTTCTGCTTCTCCTTCCAATCTGGTCAAAATTAGCTTCAGGGCTCTAAATCAATAGGAAGGAAACTTTGGAGGATGATTTCTTTGTTTGGTTTTTGAGTAGCAAATTGGAACCAGAGACACATAGGAAATATTTAGACACTTTCTACCCATGTGAAATGAAGCAGTTACACCCACTTGATGGGCTCCTTGGGCCCAGCCAGCATAACTCAGCTGTTGAGTTTGACCTATGAACCAGGAGGTCATGGTTTGATTCCAGGTCAGGGCACATGCTTGGGTTGTGGGCTCAATCCCTAGTGGGGGGGAGTGCAGGAGGCAGCCAATCAATGATTTTCTCTCATCATTGATGTTTCTATCTCTCTATCCCTCTCTTCTCTGACATTAATAAAAATATATATTTTTTAAAAAGCTCCTTGGGCCTAACTTATTTAACATCTTCATAACTATCTTATTAGACATAGAAAGTCAGAGCTGGGAAGGGCCGCAGATGTTATCTATCTGATCCCTTTTATTTAGATGAGAAAACTGAGGCCCAGCGAGACGAAGTGACTTGCTCCTGTATAGTATGGCACCGTGGGTAAGGGTGTGGGTTCTGGAATCATCCTGCCTGGCTCAAATCCTGGCTCCATCACATCTTTACTGTGACCTCAGCCAAGTGACTTACCCCTCTAAGTCTGTTTGCTGATCTGTAAAATGGGGATAATACTGAGAGCAACCTTACTAGGTCATTGTAAGGATTAAGTGAGATAATCCATGATGGTTGGCACATATTAAACCCTCAATAAATTCTATCCCTATTATCCTGGGTCACACTGGGAATCAGTAGTAGAAATAGGAATAAAATCCAGCTCAGCTAACTCCTACTGAAACTGGAGCCTTTCCCTATTAATCCCATCATGTCCTTTGTTGTTGTTGTTTTGTTTGTTTCTTTGTGTCATCCAGGGGAGATGGAAACCCCTTCTGAGAGGGGGGTTGTCTTTTCTTAAAACCTCTATGGAGTGTGCATAATGCCTACACTAGGCACCCTGTGGGTATATGTTGATTTGAGGATAAACATCACATACTGCCTGCACTCATGGAACAGGGAGTCAATAATGACCACAGCGTGGCTGGAGTGAGGAGAAAGGAATGACAAGAAACCGTAAGGAAGTGAACATTTGTGATAACCTCGTGTGACACCAGACATTTGCTAAAGTCTTTACAAATGTGTTTAACCTCACAACCACCCCCGTGAAGTGAGCCTGCTCATTCCCATTCTACACATAAGAAGGCTGAGACTGAGCAGGTATGCAGTATGTCTGGGTTCACAGGGCAGGCTGAGAGCTGGGGTCCCACCCACTCTCTTACTTCAAGGTGCTGGGGATGCCTTCAATAGACTCTGCTTCAGAACAATTTCTCAGCCCCACTGAGAGCCAAAAGCTTATTCCCTGAGGGGATGAGAGGGATTCAGAACACCCTTTCCCTCTTTTGCACAAAGCAGAGAGTACAAAGCGCATTTGTGTAATATTATCCCAACCAAACTGGACAGGCTTTGAAAACCACACCAGGCTGGGTGGTTTTGCAGCATGCCACTCGTTTAAACTTCCTTTCATCGCTGTCAGGAAGAAGAGCAATGCAGTGGAACCTCACAGTCCTCTTCAGAGGAGCAATGTTCTGGGAAATTTATTTCAAAAGGTGTACTAGAGTACAAACAGTCCACGTGGGAGGAGGGGCAATGATCCTATATCCTAGGTAATGAGGCCGTTAAATCTCCTGGTCTCTGCACATCTTATGTAAGAGGGCTCCGTCCCTGTCGAGTTGGGTAAACCAGAACAAGATTTAATGGAGATGTAGGTTGGCACAGCAACCATCCTTTGTCTTCTTTTTTTTTTAAACTTATGCTGTATGTTTATTTGGGTTGGGAGATGGGAAGGCTGAAGTTTCTGAGGAGATAAAGGGGCCTCCCCGGCACTTCATGCAGCTGCAGAACTGGTGGCAAACTCCGACTGTGGAGACAGACTCACCTCCAGGCGGGAGACTCAGTGTTGCCTCTTGCTAGTTCCCAACGCGACTCACTGCACTTGCTGGAGAGGGGACGTACCTCCTACCTCTGCTGAGTTACTGGGGGCATTGCGTGAAATAAGATACGCAGGAACTTAAAAAAAGCTAGTGATTACAATAACCCCTAGGATAAAACCCATTAGATGGACAAATCTTTTTGGTAACAATAAGCCTCATCTTCTAACTCCACATTATCCCCAAATTCTAGGAGGTGCGTTGCGGTGCCATCTTGTGTCCCAGCCATACCCACCAGGCAGTCCTGTATCCCCAGAACATTCAGACGCGGGGTTTCTACTCGCGGCGACTGCGCGGGAGAGGGAGGCCCGCAGCAGGGCTCTGGGCCGGGGCGGGAGGGGCGCTCTCCGCCCGGCAGGGGGCTTTCCCCACGTGCAGAGCCGCCGGCGGCTCGGAGGCCCCGCCGCACTCCCCCCCCGCCCCCCCACCAGACAAGCCCGGAGGCCGCGGGCCTTACATAACGGGATGACGTAACCGCTGGCCGCTCCGAGGGGCGGGGGCGGGGGCACCCCGAGCGCGGACCGCGGGACTCGGTGCCGCGCGCCCCACCACGTGCCTCACCGCCGCGGCGCCGGGTTAGTCTGGCGGCCGCGCGGGCGGAGGTGGGGGAGGGGAGCCCGCGGGGCTGCAGGCGCGGGTGCTGCGCGGGAGCGGGGGGGGGGGGGGGGGGGGGGCGTCCGGCCGTCACGTGGGCCGCCTGGGCGCGAGCGAGCGGGTTGGCGGGGACGAGCCCGCGACTAGTTCGTGGTCCCGCCGGACGGACCAGCGACAGAGCCGCAGGCTCGCAGCAGCCCGGCGGAGGGGCGGCTCCGGGCGGACCCAGTGCGGCCGGCGCCGGGCGGCCAGCGGGGCGAGCTGGGGGCGCTGTGTTCGCGGGGCAGTTTGGGGCCAGGGCCAGTTCCAATGGCGAGCCCGGACTTTGGCCGCGCACTTTCCTGGGTGTGTTTTTTCTCATCAATAAAACGACGCTGGTGGACGGAGGCCTTTCACTCCCCCTGGAGCATGGAGCGGGGTTCAGGGCGTTGGGCCGTGCGCCCAGGTGAGGTCGGTGAGCGGTGCTGGATGGTCTCACCGCCCCTGGTCCCACCGCGCTGTGCCCTGGCGGCCTCCGCCTCACTGGGTTTGAAGGGCAGGCAGTTATGGGGGGTGGAGAGTTGGTTTTATCTTAGAATTAACTAGGCTTGCGCGCTGGTTCTCCTCGCTGTGTGAACTGTCTGAACCACCAGGGAGGACAGTTTTGGTGCCCTTTCCCTAGAGCAGCGGTTCTCAACCTGTGGGTCGCCCCTTTCACAGGGGTCGCCTAAGACCATCGGAAATCACATATATAATTACATATTGTTTTGTGTCACTATGCTTTAATTATGTTTAATTTGTAACAATGAAAATACATCCTGCATATCAGATATTTACATTACGATTCATAGCAGTAGCAAAATTACAGTTATGAAGTAGTAACGAAAAGAATTTTATGGTTGGGGGTCACCACAACATGAACTGTATTAAAGGGTGGCATTAGGAAGGTTGAGAACCACTGCCTTAGAGGTTCTGATTCAGTTGGTCTACACTGGGGCCTAAGACTGACATTTTATAAAAATCCGCTGGGCGATTCTCACATGCAGCCCATTTCTCTCTATGAGACTTCCCCCTGCACTAAGGTTTTTATCAGTTCCTGAGGCAGCGTGGGCAAATTTCCACCTAAAGCAGCGGTCGCCAACCTTTCGGACCTCACAGACCACTAAACTCATAATTTTAAATCCCTCGGACCACTAATAGGAGTTTTTTTTAAGGATAAATACATCTACACTAATAAAAGAGAAACATGGTAATTGGCACACAACCACTACCCTTCCCATTGGCTAATCCCCCTGTCACAGAGTAGGGCCGAGATATGCAAATTAACTGGCGGCTGGCAGAGAGGCAGCTGATGAGAACAGGGAGGCTTGCTTGCTTCAGTGATGGAGAACTCCAACGTTCCCCGCCTGACTTGCCGGCCTCTCAGCTGCAACTCTAAGCAACTATTTTGCGAATAAAGAAGCTAAAAAAACCCAGAAACCTGCTTTACTCAGCAGGGCTTCAGCCAGCTGGACCGCAACATTGTATCAAATACAGACAGTAAACAAAGGCCAGAAACCTGTTTTCAGCAGCCGAGGCCTCAGAGCTAAAGCTGGCCCAGAATAAAAAAAAAGAAAAAAGAAAAAAAGGAGCGGTTGGGAGCTTCCGTCACCCGCCAGCCTGAAAACAGCCCTCAGCCCCTCACCCAGACTGGCCAGGCACCCCGGTGGGGACCCCCACCCTGAAGGGTGTGTGACCAGCTGCAAACAACCATCATCCCCTCACCCAGATTGGCCAGGCACCCCAGTGGGGACCCCCACCCTGATCCAGGACACCCTTCAGGGCAAACCAGCCAGCCCCACCCATGCACCAGGCCTCTATTCTATATAGTAAAAGGGTAATATGCCTCCCAGCACCGGGATCAGCGGACCCGCGAGGCCTCCCGGCACCGGGATCAGCATGACAGGGGGCAGCGCCCAAACCCCCTGATCGCCCTGCAGCTCTGTGTGTGACAGGGGGCGGTGCCCCAACCCCCCCAATTGGCCCTACCCTGAGCGTGACTGAGGGTGGCATCGCAACCTCCCAATCCGCCCTGCTCTGTGCATGACAGGGGGCGGCGCCCCAACTCCCCAATCGCCCCTGCTCTGAGCCCAACCAGGGGCTGCACCTAGGGATTGGGCCTGCCCTCTGCCACCCGGGAGCAGGCCTAAGCCAGCAGGTCGTTATCTCCCGAGGGGTCCCAGAGTGCAAGAGGGCACAGGCTGGTCTGAGGGACCCCCCCTTCGCCCGAGTGCACAAATTTTTGTGCACCGGGCCTCTAGTTTGTAAAATAATGATCAGAAAACGTCCATTTTATTAATATGAAATGCATCTATTTAATATAACAACATTATAAATTCTTATTTAATCATAACAAAATCTTCAAAGGTTGTTTAATTGTAACAAATTTATCATAATAAGTTTAATTTTTACGAAATAATTGAAGCTTATTTAAATATTACACATCTTTAGAGTGTGATCTTTGCTCCTGTTTGCTTGAAGTAAGTTTATGGATTTTGGGCTCCAATGATGTTATTGCAAGATGGAGAGCCGTATTTATTTCAAGCCGAGACCGGTATCGAGTTTTAATTGCTGTGACAGACAAAAATGTTTTTTCTCACAAATATGATGTTGGAAATTGAATCAAAATTTTCATTGCTTTTTCACTCAGCAATGGGTATTCACTTTTAATGGAGATCCAAAAATGAGGTCCTGATAAGGATAACTGGAATTTAGCTTTGAGACTGTCATCAGATGATAGATCGATGAGGCTGTCTTTTTCATTCATGCCTAAATTGCCATCTTCAATGTTTGCTGCAAATGGATCTATTATGTACATATTGCCATGCTTGGGATCTTCTTTCTTTGGGTAATAATGACCAAAAGATTCTGTGAGTGATTATAGTGCTGTTGAACAGTGGTTACCACCTGCCAGTTTGAAGGGGAAAATAAGACATTTGTGGGGCTAGCAATCTGAATCTGTGCCAGTAACCTGCCTTCTGATGTACACCCTTGCTTGCCGATAAACTCCTTTCTTATCAAAGTCCCTTCTTATCTGTGATGCCCGTCCTGCCTTGCAGAACCTGTTTCCTGGAATACTCGCATTTTACAGAGACCATAAACCATGAACCATATACAATCCCCAGAGGGGCTGGTGCCAGTGCTGGCAAGCCTCTGGGTGGTCTCACTTCCCCCATCCCAACTCACGGGGGGCTGCAAAGCCCATGAAGGGTCCGGAAGCCTCATCCATATTTGGGGACAAAGGAACTAAAGGGTATAAAAGGAAAGCTTCGTCCATATTCATCACTCAGGATTTGGAGACTGACTCCCCTGAGTCACGGCACTTAGTGCAGTCTGCAATAAAGGCTGCTTTTCTGAATATTTTCTGAGTGCCCGGCTGATTAATTCTCCCGCGCTGCCTGGCACCTTATCTGCAACAGGTTGACATCCTTCTCTCTCATATTTTCATCAAAGTTTGAAAACATTAGCAGATCTTCTTCAGCCAACCTCATTTGCCACAGTAATATTTTCTTTTGAAAAGCATCCATTTTACCTCATAGTGTGAACATGTCCTTAAGTTGTCCTTGCAAGGGTATGTTTAGTTCATTTAAATAGCAAAAAAATATCTGCCAGGTATGCAGGCTTGGCTATCCACTCATCATCAGAGAAGAGTTCTTGTAATTTCAGATTATTTTGCTGCTGGAAAAATATTTTGACTTCTTCGCGCAGGGTGAACAGTTGGGTTAGTATCTTGCCCCTCGACAGCCGTCTCAGAAGAAGGTGAGTGTACTGGGAACCCATTTCTTCCCAAAGTGCCTCAAATATTCGAGAATTAAGCTCTTTGTGTCGAATTTCATTTATAATTTTAATAACATCTGATAGTATTTCATGTAGTTCTGGGGACATTTTTTTTTCGCCGTAAGTTGCTCACGATGTATAATGCAGTGTTGTAGACAAAATGTCTCGGTGACCAACATTTTTCACCTTTGCAACAATTCCTGAAAGATGTCCAGTCATGTTTGCCGCACCGTCTGTACACATCCCAGTACATTTTTTCCATTCAATTCTGTGTCCCAGGAAATAACTATTAAGTGCTTCAAAAATCTCAGAGCTAGTTGTTCCACTGGCTAGTTGAGCGAACAAAGTAGTTCTTTCTGTAACTCTCCTTCACACTCAACCCTCACAAAACAAAGGAGGAGGCCTTGTTACTTACGTCCGTTGATTTGTCAAGTTGAATTGAATAAAATGGTGAATTTTCCACCATTTTTATAACTTCATTTTCAATATCTTCAGCCATGTCTTCAATTCTATGTTTGACGGTGTTAGCGGACATGAGAATTGCTTTGAGTTTCTGGGCAGCCTGCTTTCCCAAACCCTCTTCACAGGCTTGTAACATGCAAGGCTTCATTAATTCTTCTCCAATCCTGTACGGCTTTTTATTATTCCCGATCTGAAGTGCTATCAGATAAGAAGCCTTTAATAAGGATTTATCTCCAACAGTCACTTTTGTTAGAGCAATTACTTGCTTTTGCATATTTTCACGCATTCTTTGAAAATATTCGAGTGTTTTTTAGCTAAGTCCGGGTGTTTTGACTGCAAGTGTCTTTAGAGTTTCGAAGGTTCATGGCATCATTGGATAAACTCTCAGAACACACAACACAAAGCGGCCGTGGATCCAGCTCTCTACCAGGTTCTTGAACAAACCCATATTTCAAGTAGTTCGAGTTATATTTTCTTGATACTTTGAGCTTTTTCTTCTCTTCGTCTCCAGTTCGAATGTTCTTCCTAATGGTGCCTGACGAGGGCTGTGGAGACTCTGATTCATTGATCAGCTCACGGCTAAGTGAAGTACACATATTACTATTGTTACTATTATCATTAGTTACATTAGCTTTTGTAGTACTAAAGAAATGCAAAATATTCCTTTGCTTTTTTTTTCACTCATTATGGGTTTATTTCATTCAAATCTAAAACCAAAAAGAAATGATAGTTATTAAAGTCAAATTATTTGATGCCATTAAATATAACAGTTAAAGAAAATGCACAGTTACATACAATACACAAATAAAATAAAACAATCGGATGAGAATCGGTAATCGCGGAATGGGTGACTGCTGTAATGGTCGAAACAATACTGAAGCCGCTTGCACCTCTCTTGTTCCTCCTCTCTAGTTACTAGAAAGGGGAATTCTTGACATGTACTAGACCAGTGATGGCGAACCTATGACACGTGTCAGAGGTGACACGCGAACTCATTTTTTTGGTTGATTTTTCTTTGTTAAATGGCATTTAAATATATAAAATAAATATCAAAAATATAAGTCTTTGTTTTACTATGGTTGCAAATATCAAAAAATTTCTATATGTGACTCGGCACCAGAGTTAAGTTAGGGTTTTTCAAAACCGAGCTCAAAAGGTTCGCCATCACTGTACTAGACTCTACTAGTACATGTCATGAATTTAGTGCAATATAAAGGCAAAAATCGTCAGAATATAAGAATTTCTTAGAATATTTTGTTTTATTATTATTTATTAGGATTAATAAAACATAGAAAATGCAAATAATGTCTAAATTTTTCTACGGACCACCAAAATTTTCTCACAGACCACCAGTTGGCGACCACTGACCTAGAGGACTCAGGCTCATTCCCACCCAGGGCAGGCAGCTGCTGCTGCTTTCTTCTCTGCACCCCACCCCATAGGCTTATGGGAAAAGTGCAGACCCTCCCAGGGGCCTACAGAGAATGGTGGGAAGTGTGGCTGTCCACTCGACCCATTGAACTTAGGTGAGTACTCTGGCAGCCTCTTTCTTTCAAGGGGATGTACTCTGGCAGTGGCCACAATTTGCTGGGTTTTTTCCATGTTGCACAGAATGCAGCAGAAGAGCATGAATCAGCTTCCTTTCCAGGGAAAACATGCTTCAAAAAGCCCCCAGTTCTTTCCTGGAGGTGGCGGGTGGCACATGTGGGTGGGTCTTTTAGAGGTTGTGCATTTAGTGAACTGGAGGGAAAGACAACACTTTACTCCAATTTCAGTGTGAGAGTGTAGTTTGGGTTTACAATGTTTGTGGGTTTTTTTTTTCATGGGACTTTCATAAAACTTCCCTGTACTGGGCCCCTAGGCAGCAGGATCTAGTCCAGTGGTTCTCAACCTTGGCTGCACATTAGAATCACCTGGGAATCTTTTTAAAATCCTGATTCCTGGGCCTCATCCTCCGGAAATTCTGTTTCTTTGTTATGGGGAGGGGCCACAACATTAGTAACAAAGAAACAGAATTTCCAGAGAATGAGGCCCAGAAATTAGGATTTTAAAAAGATTCCCAGGTGATTCTAATGTGCAGCCAAGGTTGAGAACCACTGATCTAGTCAGTCTCCAAACTTCCCCAACTTCAGAATTACCAGGGCCAATTAAAATAAAACAAAACCAAAAATCAGTGGCCTAAACCTCTAGCAGGTGTGGGTGGGAGCTGAGCAAATTTCGTGTTGGGTGTACAGATGCCTGGGCGTTCGCCTCCTTGTGATTCCTGTTGTCAGAGGTTGGGGAAACACTGAGTACAGTGGTTGTTTAGTTTGAATCAAAATCACCTGGAGGCCATAGGAAACCAAGATTGCTGGTCCCACCTGTGGTGTCTGCCCAACAGGCAGAGAGAACAATTTGATTCTGACACTTGTCTGGGGACTACCGTTGGACACCACTGGTGCGGTAGAAGGCACCCTAGGCTGGGTGCTGAAAACCTCCTTCCACTTTATCCCCTACCATCTGTGACCTTAGACATTTGAAAATTAGGGACTGGTATAAAGTTTTTAAAGATAAAATGCTTCCCAAAAGAGAGAACGGGAGGATACAAAAAAGCTAAGTCTTGTTGTTAACAACAGAGTGGACCTGAAGGGAATCCTTGTGTTGAAGGCAAACAACAGAGGAGGAGTATGACATGTCCTGCAGGCCAGCCTGGCACCTCCCACTTGGCAGCGGCTCACAGCTTGGAGTTTGAGGAAGAGGTTCAATTCACAGGAGCTGCCCTCAGCAAACCTTAATCTTTAGTAGGGTCAGTGTGGCGGCCCAGAGGTCCGGTCTCCTCTGGCTGGTTGTCACAAAGAAAACCTCTCAGCTTCCTGCCCCCTGGAGGAGAAGGACCTTCAGGGCCAGTTTACTGAGTGTTCTCTGAGTCCTGCTTCGCTGGCCCTGTTGTGGTTGGGGAGCTCTCACTTGCTCACACCGGTGCTTTCTCCTGGAGAGGTACCGACTCTTTCTGGAAGGTCTTGGCTCTTTCTGAAGAATTTCTTGCCTCTGCAAAACTTTCACAGTGATCCTGGGTCCTCCACTTGTAAGGGGTAACAAAGTGCCTAATGATTTGAAGGTCTGAGGGACCAAATAAGGAGCTTGATTTTGAACAGGGAAGGTATTAATGGCATCCTATATTAAAAAAAACCCTAATATGCAAATCGACCAAACGGCAGAACAATCCATAGGGGGAGCGCCGCTCAGCCAGAACCAGGCTCATGGCTGGCGAGCGCAATGGCGGTGGCAGGAGCCTCTCCCGCCTCATTGGCAGTGCTAAGGAACAGTGAGCCGAGTGGTAAGGAGCAGCAAGCAGGTGGACGGTAAGGAGTGAGGGGTCCCAGACTGCAAGAGGGATCCTGGACTGCGAGAGGACACAGGCCGGGCTGAGGGACACCCCCGACCCAGTGCACAAATTTCATGCACCAGTCTTCTAGTTATTAATAATAGTAACAATAATAGCAACTACTATTTGTTGAGCTCTTAATTTAGTGATAAATGGCTTACATACATAAACTCATCTAGGCTGCCCAGGAAATAGTTTATTATCCCCTTTTTGCAGATGAGGAGACAGGAGCTCAGAAATATGAAGCCAACACATCAGATTGCACAGCTAGTAAGAGGCACAGCTTTGATTAAAACCCATATTGCCCTGGCCATGTGGTCCAGTGGTTGAGCTTCATGCCATGCACAGAAAGGTTGCCAGTTTGGTCAGAGCAGATGATTGGGTTGCCGGCTTGATCTCCAGTAGCGGGTGTGCAGGAGGCAGCCAGCAGGTCAATGTTTTACTCTCATATCCATGCTTTTCTCTCTCTCTTCCTACCCACTCTCTCTCTCTAAAAAAAAAGAAAGAAAGAAAAAGTCAATACAAAATATTTTAAAGAAACACAAACCCATTTTGTTCCATCCAAAGTCCTTATTATTGATATTATTTTTAGTTTCAAGTCAGCCTCCTCAGGAAGCTTTAGAACAGCCAGAAGTCTTGCCTACCCACTAAGCGGGCCACGAACAGCAGAAGCGATGGCAGGGCGTCTCTGAGCCCCCCCAGACAAATTACAGATGAGTTACAAATGTGAGGCAGGAACATTCTTATTGGCCTCCTGACTGTGAGAAAACGGGTGATGACTTCCCCTGTGGCAATGATTTCCAAACCAAACCCAAGCTCATAAACATTCTTTGGCCTCTTCACCAATGTCCAGGCATGTAATTGGCAGTTGTGCTGTACCAGGGCGTGGGGCAGGAGAACAGCTGTTGGCAGCCTGTGTATAAACAGGGCGTGTGAGCGGGTGCTCGGTTTCTTGTAGATCCTTCAGGGGAAAGAGTCACATTCTGTGTTGCAGGGGAGAAACCACTGGGCTGTTGAGTGAGAGAGGCAAGCTCTGAGGCCCCCCTGCCTGTGTGAGGGCCTCCTCCTGCCAGGCCCCCTGCATGCCGCCTCCACCTCCCTCAGCCAATTTTGTGACTAGGAAACGCTAGGAAAGTGAAGGTAGAGGAGGCATCTCACAAGGTAGAGAGAAACAGTTAAGGAACTCAGGGTTGCACCTAATCATATGATGCTTTTGTACAAATTAGAAAAACTCCGCCTCCTCAGTTTGCTTTGCTATCATCTGCCAGAACGTTGTCCTAATGCAGATACAGACCTCCCATCACTGTGCTCTGATTGACGCCCCCTAGAGTTGTGCAGCCCACGTCCTGTAGCCCTGAAGGAGCCTTCACTTTTTCTGAGGGGGAGCAGGGCTCAAATAACTACCTTCCCCTTCTTTCATTCCCTACTTGCAAATCTCCCCGCGTCGCGGTGGTCCTTCTATAGCTGCAGAGGGACCCCAGTCCTGCCATGCAGTAAGCATGATGCTGATGGTCTCCTAAGCGCCCCTCCCCCACCCCAAAATGGAAATGGGAAAACCATCCATCAAAGGATTGTTATTGGGCTTTGGTTTTTTTTGCAGGGGCGGGGAGGGGGCACTTCCCAGTGTCAGAGGCAGCGGAGAAAGGTAGTTTGGATGCCAAATTGTTGGAGTTTCCAATTACTTTCCAAAGTGCAGGAAGCTAATGATACAGAAAATGTAGGGCTGTGAAGATGGTATTATCTGCGCGATCAGGGAGGAAGCAGGGAGCTG
Organism: Myotis daubentonii; assembly: GCF_963259705.1. Lineage (NCBI taxonomy): Eukaryota > Metazoa > Chordata > Mammalia > Chiroptera > Vespertilionidae > Myotis > Myotis daubentonii. The sequence continues at coordinate 129,713,879 of NC_081841.1, forward strand.
AGGAAGGAAGGAGCTGGATGATATGTTGGGCGGGAGCACCCCCCTAGTCAGGCTTTCTCCCTGCACAGGTGTGTGTTCCTGGCTCCTTGCAGCCGTTCTTTCTGTGAGTCTGCTGCTTCCAGGAGTAGCTATGAATCTGTATCTAAGGACTTTGTCCCTAATGACTTGGAGGTTGTTGGGGAGTAAGTTTCTCCTTGACTCTGCTCACGGCACCAATTGTGGGAGTACTCACTCCTCCTTGATCCTGCTTGACTATGCTAACTGTTGGGTCCTAGTCCCTCTGCCAGGGACTGCACCTCCTTGGACGCCAGGTCTTAGAAGACGGAGAAGACATGAGAAGTCATGGGTATATAAGAGAGTCCTTTTTGTAGCCCAGCTAGCCATTGCTACTAAGAAACCATTAGACCAGTGATGGAGAACCTTTTGAGCTCGGCGTGTCAGCATTTTGAAAAACCCTAACTTAACTCTGGTGCCGTGTCACATATAGAAATTTTTTGATATTTGCAACCATAGTAAAACAAAGACTTATATTTTTGATAATTTATTTTATATATTTAAATGCCATTTAACAAAGAAAAATCAACCAAAAAAATGAGTTCACGTGTCACCTCTGACACGCGTCATAGGTTCACCATCCCTGCATTAGACAAAACAGTTCTTTAAAGTAGCCTTACAGAGGCAGTTCTTACTAATACAGTAGCAAACACAGGAGCCATCCTAGCAAAAACAGCCAGCACCAGCTGGTCAGTAATACATCTTCCCTACAACATGGCCCCCAACATAGGAGTTATACAGGAGCCAGCCACACTGGCTATCTGAAACATACCTTATACTAACTTAGACAAGGAGGCTTCTTGCCAAATAGTGACGTTAATCTTTTGGGTTATAGAAGGGCACGCTTGTGCAGTGTATACAGTGAAACCGCTGTGTCCTAGCACCTGCCTATGGCAACTTGGCCTTGAACATCCTGATTAGGATTCCCATGCTCAGATTGGCCTTGAACATCTGGCGTACTCCGGATAGGGCCCCCACAGATGTCTAAGTTCCTGAAAGAGCCTTCTTGGTCAATGGAGGGAACAGTGACATTGAAAACCAACTGCCGTTGAGATAGCTAAGTGAGGTGCCAGCCTTCGGCCTGTCCACACCAGGGAGAGTGCCCACGTCACAGGCAGGTTAGGAAGGGTCTCGCCAGCCTGGCCAGGAGTCCTTATCACATGGCAATCGGCACAGCTGCCAGCTTTCTTAGCCGTGCCTTGAGCTTTGACCAAGAGGTGAACAGTGAGTGACTGGAGAAGCCTTTCTTCACCATTTAGTTAATTCACAGGAGAGCTCAGGCCCCGTGCACATGTCACAGTGCTTTCTGGTTAAGAGCAACGAGAGGCTCCAGCCAAGCCTGGGCACCAGAGTCACCAGTGGAGCTTGTAGAATGTGGATACTTGTGCCCAGCTCATGCCTTCTTAATGAGAGGGGGTGGGAGGAGACGGGGAGTCCACTGCAATTTGGCTGTGGACACTAGGGAAGAACCAGTGCCCCAGAACACCGGGAGGGGGGCATGCATTGGACTTCCTCCCTTCTTCCTGGTGGCCTGCTGTCCAGCCTGCAGGCTATTTCGCTTCCCTAACCTGGATTCTGTGCAGAGGCTGTCCAGGTGCCCATAAATTATTTACTCCGCTGAAGTCTCTGTCTGGGTAAATGCCAGAATTTCCTACATGAACTCAACTGCCCTGGTCACCAAATGCAACCGCAGTGGCTAGAAAAGTCTGCCATGACTCTCCAGAGCCTCTTCTCCAGGAAAAATTGATGTACCAGCAGACACTGGGAAAACAGGTTGAAAATTTATCACTTCTCAGGATGCTTAAGATGTTTTATTTTTCTCTCTAAAATCAAGTTGGGCATTTCCAGAAGAATGTTATACCACTTGGAGCTGTAAAATGATCTCCCAAGGCAAGATGAGCACTCACTGCATCTCAGCACCTGGGCGGTGCTCTGAAGCGCTGTGGGGAGGGGCAGCGAGGAGGGGGCCGCTGGCGTGGTTACCTGTAGCTTCCCATGAAGCAGGCCCCACGTGATAAAGCAGGCTATTTCAGTGAGGAAAACAGTTCCGTAAGGATTACTTCCTAAGTGCCCAGCCGAGGGATTCCTCTTTACAACAAACCTCGATTAATGATATTATGGCCTTCGTTGCAATAGTCTGAGTGCCATTTATGGATTCAACCACTCGGGTCCCTGCAACATGTTGGGCCAGTGGTTTTCAACATTAGACACAACTGGAGCTTTAAAAACTCCCAGGTGAGTATCAGGTATAGCCAGGTTGAGACCTTTGTTGGGTCCTATGGGAGATGCTAGGGATGTGACCAACACTTCTTATCCTTCATGTGCTCAGACCCTTCACCAAACCAGGACATTATCCCAGACGCACTGCCAGTGCAGGTGGGCAGGGGCACGGGTCCCAGGACCACCCAAACTGCTATATCTGCTGCTCTAACAGTGGGGACCATCGTTTAGCTTGCCAGAACAGTCTCAGTTTCGGGTATTCCTTCTGGAGTCCATATGTGTTAATCTTCACTTGGAAAAGCTGGTCTCATAGCTACAGCTATCCCTAAAACTCACAGTGTTTCGTAGAATTCCACCAGGTGGCACAGTTCACCTGGGTTGTCTGGTTTGTTGCTATCAAGACTGACCCAAAGGTGCCAAAGGTGAGATCAGCCGGGAGAGTGGTAACCAGGTGAGCTGCTCTTCGCCCCTCCTGCTGGGGGTTTCATGCCCCAGGGGTCAGTGCCCTCTGTTGGCAACGGCCTGTCTGCATTCCGCTGTCCAGGCAGCCCCAGCCAATGGCAAGCTGGAGCCTTTCAAAAGCTGGGTCTGACCCCAGATAACTGGGGCCATGAGGTTTGCCCCCAAACCCTGCTGCCGAGACATTACACCAGACAGTGGCACCCCTTCCGCCCGGAAGGAGCCCACATCACTGAGACTCTGAAGGGAGACTCGGGGCGTGGAGCCAAGCTGTGCCCAAAGGCCTTCCAGTAAAGAGGGGCAGCAAACATTTGGTCGTGATGAGAGACGCTCTCTGACGAGAGCTCCCAAACCTGGCTCACATTGTGGTCTTCCTCCTCTGAGGGTGGGAACCAGGACCCGCGGCATAATGTGTGGAGCCAGTGCAAACTGGAAATGTGGGCCCTGTGTAAAAATTCAGGGTTTCAGGACGGCGAGGGCAGAGCCTTAAAACAAGCACGGGACCTCCCGAACGCGGGGCCTGTGCACCTGCACAGGTTGTGCCCATGAGGTTGGCCCTGGGTGGGAAACCTGAACCCCACTGTCAAGTGGAGAGAAGGGGCCCCTGGGGATGGCCCTCAGTGACCACTGCCCCTCACTGTCACTAGAGAACGTCCTCCCTCCCACCCTCTCCACCCCCAGCATTTCCTCCTCTCTGTGAACCTGCTTCACTAACTGGCCACAACTGAGGGGCCCATGGGAGGGAACTGGGGCAGGCAGACAGCACCCCCATCTCTCAGGCTTGGACCACGGCCAAAGAAAAAAGAATCCCCCAATCTGGAGTAGAATATTTTGCATCTGCTCATGAAGGTTATTATTTTTTTTCTCAATTGCGTTTTCAGATTAGCTGTTCCTTTCCCTTCTCACCAGAGCCCCTAGTCTCAGGCCATTAGATGACTTACAGAGGCTTAGTGCTGGCAGAGCGAGGTGTCTAAATCTTCCTCTAATGCCTGCAAGTGCCTGCGATTTGGGCTGCAGTTCTTGAGACTGAACGCTGGCTGTCTGCCTGCTGATAACTTTGGGTTGTGCTGCTACAAGATGCAGCAAGAATACTAATCTCAGGCCACCAGCAGAGGAGGTTCGCCTGGATCCCAGCCCGCTGTGGTTTGGGCCACATTTTTCACGAAGTGGATTTATATGGGAAAAGATGACAATATGGTCCTGTTCATAATATTGAGCCATCCTTTTACCAACTCCACCATCTTTGGGAAGAATATAGATCTGAAAGGGGAGCAAACATGTTTCCTGGGGTGGGGAGACAGGGAGCTCCTCACCTCCTGCCCACCCCCTTCACATACATGCATAAGATCAGATTTAAACAAGAAGATGGGAAATTCCTTTCTCTTTTGTGTTTCTGAGTGGCCTGCAGCACTGAGGGCTCGGAGGTCCAGCTCTCATCCTGTGGGTGTGGTGTCCCTGACTCAATGTGTCCTCTAGGCTCTGCCAGGGCTCAGCTGCTCCTCCCTCTTGGTGAACAGGCCACTCTGCACAGCCCCACACGAGGTGGGGGTGGGGGGGTGGGGGGTGGGCAGAGAGGGGGCAGTTGGCATCTGAATTGAGTCCCGGGTCTGTATTCACTAGCCTTGTGAGCTGGGGCAGCATTCTTAGCTTCCCAGAACCTGTTTTCTCATCTGAAAAATAGGAATGATACTACTGTATTCATTGTTGAACACGTATTTGAGTGTGTACCATATGTCAGGCAGTGTGCTAGGAGCTGGAGATAGAAATGATAGAGACAGATACAGGCCCTCATAGTCCTGTGGGGGATTCGAGTGATTAACAAACACTTTGCATGAAGCCTGTGTGCACCCTGGGCCTGCCTGCCCAGCTGTGTCACAGTGCGGGCGGGAGGGCGAGTGGGTGGTGTGGACCCTGTGATGTGTTTCTCCAGCTCCCACATCAGCCAGCTTCTGGCTGGGTTGGCCCATGGGGGCATGAGAAGAAGCTGGGTTGGCCCATGGGGGTATCAGAGGAAGCTGGGTTGGCCCATGGGGGTATCAGAGGAAGCTGGCTTGGCCATGGGGGTATCAGAGGAAGCTGGGTCAGCCATGGGGGTATCAGAGGAAGCTGGCTTGGCCATGGGGGTATCAGAGGAAGCTGGGTTGGCCATGGGGGTATCAGAGGAAGCTTGGCAATGGAGGAAGGCAGAAGCAGAATATTCGGCTTCCGCAGCTACAGCAGAACCTCCTTTTCAGTTCCTCCTTCTGGTGGCCACCTTGGCTCCTGGCTTGGGTTCCTGTCAGTTCCTCTGTTGTTCCTCTAGCCTCGGGCTGGTAGGAGCTTCCTGCCCTGACTGATCTTGGTTATTTATCCAGTCCCATCGAGTTGCACCCTGCATTCAGTTACAGAGGTCTCTGTTAGACCCTTACAGACACAACATGTAAGTGCTATGACCTGGGAAGTTGAGGGTATTTATTGTAGGACATACAACCCTCAATCAGTAGAAGCTATTATTGCTTTTATCAATATTGTTTATACTCATGTCACCACTCCCAACTTTACATTCTCTGCTTCAGGTTCCCTGGTTCTGCCCTGCCCTGCTGGGAGTTAGAAGCCAGCAAGCTCCCAGAGAGAGGAGTGTGTGACAGAGCACTGAGGGCACTGGAGGGACTGGCCCTGGCTGCATGGCCGGGTGGACATCAAAGAGCGATGGCCCCTTGGACAGAAGGGCCTGGGCACGGTGTGCAGCAAGCCAGCTGAGTCAGGTGAGCGTGGGCAAGCTGGGCACCAGGGAAGGCACGCGGTCTGGTGGGAATCGGCCACTTGTACACCCTGGCTTGGTCAGATCAGGCGTGTAGACTGTCCTGCCGAGGCGCTCTTTCTGGAGCGTGTGTGTGACACGAGCTTGGGGGAAGGAACACTCGTCACAGGGCACACTCCCGCTCAGCAGCCACTCTCCCTGGCTCGGTGTTCCCAGGGGTTCTGCAGAGCGGGCCTCCTTCTCCAGCTTCTCAGTGCAGCTCATGATTGTCCCGCTGCCTGGGTGGAAGGACACCAGACATCTGTCTCCTTGCTCAACACTTTTTAAAATAAACTTTCAAATTTTAGGATAATTTTAGATGCACAAAAAAAGTTGTGAAAACAGTGGAGTTCCCACTGACCTCACACCCAGTTTCCCCTTTGTTAACACCGTATTGTAGTGTGATTCATCTGTTACAACTAATGAGCCAATATCAATACATTATTATTAACTGAAGTCCGTACTTACCTATGGCCTTAGTTTTTACCTAATGCCTCTTTTCTGTTCCCAGGTTCTATCCAGGACACCACATTGCATTCAGTCATCATGCCCCCTTGTCTCGTCTTAGCTGTGACCATGTCTGTGACTTTCCTAGCTTTTGATGATGTTGACAGTTTTGAGGAGTGTTCGTCTGGCATTTTGTATACAGACACATCCCAATTGAGGGGATCTGCCTGATGGTTTTCTCATGATCAGACTGGAATGAAAGGTCTTGAGGAGAAAGATCCCAGAGCTGCAGTGCCTGGGCAACACTTCAACTCCTGTCATACCCCTGATATGGCTAGAAGGGGCTGTAAGTGTGCCCCGGTCTTGTGGGAATTCCCATCAACATCAAAACACCAAGATAAAAAACAGGGATTTCCACTCGCCAACTCTCCCAGGTCAACGTGGATTGCCAACTTCCTGAGAATTACTGGCTTAGCTTCCTGAGTACTCGACGTTAATATTAACTACCACCTCATTCCTACGTAGCCACGTCTACTTCCGAGGGCACCTTCGGGTACTGTTTCCCATTTGCTCATCAGACTCGCCCTCTGACAAGGGTAGAGAGTTCCCATGATGTCACCTCATGACTCCTCGATGCCACAGCAGCTAGATGGTGGCTCATCCACAGAAAAGATTCAGTGAGTTTTGTCCAATTTCAATCACCAATTTCAATATCCAGAGTTTAGAGATAGTAGAGTGGGGGCCAGTGGCAGCCTTGCCATCTGCAGATCAATCAGCGTCCGGGTTGATGCACTCATTGTTCCTAGTGCTTCTCCCTGGTCACAGCAGCTGCCGGCTCTCCTCTGGGTGCTTTCTGGCCTCCCATGTCCTCCCACGGGGAGACAGATGACTCCCTTCATCTTTTCCTGGTGCTGCCATCACCAGGCTCTCTGGGTGACTTGTCTGGGACAGTGAGTCTCTGTTCTCTGCCGCGACCCCCTTTTCATGCCAAGACACCTCGGGGCTTCCAGAACACGCAGCGAGGCTGTGGAATGTTGAAAGTGGAATTGGTTTTAGTTCACCCGTTTTTGCTGCTTTTTGAACCTGGGTTTTGTATGAGTGTTACCAGCACTGTGGGGCGGGGGGGGGACTTTCAGGTGGTCATGGCTAAGGCTCGGTGTGAGTCGGCAGCCTGTGTTCACTCTGGCTGGGCAAGGGCCTCCATAGGCTTTTTAAAAGAACCCAGTCCTGAGTAGACAATGCTTTTCCTACCCTTTGAAGGTAGAGGAAATTCAGTTGTGCCAGACTTACGCTGGACATGGTATTCAGGCAGACTACAGACTTGGAGTCACGAAAATGTGGGTTTTCTCTGTTTTCTTATTCTCTGAGCCTCTGTCTCAGGGTGAGAAAATAGTGTTTTAAGATCAGTGGAAAGAAATTCTGACTATAGCCTTGGATTCTGTGGCTCAGTTAAAGAGGAAATTGAGGCAGGGCGCTGAACCCTCTGCTTTATCAAAGGACTGTGGCTGCTGCTCAGAATCACATCCGTGGGCTCAGTTCTCAGCCTCTGCAGCAGCGGGAATCTGCCTGGGGGGGGGGGGGGCGGTGAGGAGCTCAGAGGGGACATCCTCGTGTTCACTGATGCTGAGAATACAAGTCCGACTCATGTGCTGGGTACAGAGGAAAAGGGCAGAAGCACCAACATACATTAATCATCGACATGTGTGAGCGTGTGTCCCACCACAAGGGAAGGGGGCATTCGATGTGGTTCTTCCATTGAGGCGTTCTAAGTGTCATGGAGGAGGGAGCTGTGTCCAGGGATAACCATAACACAAGGCAGAAATTGAATGCACCGTAAGGACTGAGTCACAGAGAAAGTTGTCTTCTTAGAGTTATGATGTGATTTAGATATTGTCTTAAGAGCAAAATCTTGACCAAAAAAAAAAATAATAATAACCCTAAATGATTGGTCGTAGGAAACTATGACACATCCACGCAAAACATGTTATGTAGCCATTAAAAGAAATAACATCTTCAAAAATACCTCCAAAATATACTGCTAAGTGAAAAAGGATATAGAGCAATGTATAGTCTGATCCTATGTGTATGGAAAGGGGACACACATACACATATCATATGTGTAATCACATATACAGTATGTTTGAAATGTATAATATAATGCTTCATATATGTGCATATAGCATGTTTAACATATATGTCTAAAATATTTAAATAATATAAGTGATATATTATTTTAAAATATTTTTGGGTGATTCATAAGAAACTGGAAACAATGGTTTCTTTCTGAGGAGTGAGACTATTACTTTCCATTTTGTATCATCCTGAACTACTTAATGTTTAAAACCAGGTACATGTGGGGGTTTTTATTTAAAAGATATTAGTTTAGCGGGCTAGAAAGGGTCAATGGGGAAACGGGGGGTACATATGTAATACTTTCAACAATAAAGATTTAAATTTTTAAATGTTAATTTATATCTTTTTTTAAGAAAAGATTTACAACTTTTTTTCTATTCTGGTTTAGAATATCTTTCTGCATATTGTGGACTTGTCTGGTCCCAGGAACATCTAGAAATTTGTTGAACGTTTCAAACAGAAGCATAAACTCGATGTCCTGTAAAGCTTTATAAACATGAGGAGAGGCCGAATTTCCTTATGCTGACCTTTCAGCAAGAATCTTCATGGGGCTGCCTGCTGATGCAACCAGGTCCATTTACCAGCTTCAATCTAATGACACATCACTTAGGTCTGTGGGGAAAGGGAGAGGCCATCCATGGGTAAGTGCTGTGGGAGGATAAGGCTGTTCTGTTTTTCACAAAATGACAGTTTTTACATCTGTATTCCTGAGCTCTGTAGATTTGGGGATTGGTGTATTAAAATTAGATACTCAGGGGAAAATGAGAATAGCAAGTTTAGTCTAAAAGAATGCCTGCTGCAAATAAGCAAATCTTAGTAACACAGTGTGGAGCTCCACAGAGAGCGGGGAGGAGGCAGGCGGGATGGTGTCCGGCTGTTCCTCCCAGATATTTCACTTGGAACTGAGCTGCTTTTCTACCCAAATAGTTTATAAAGTGCTCCAACTACCTGTGTGGGCCCAGGTTTGGGCTCGTGCTGCCCAGTATGGCTGTGGAGCATTTGAGATGCAGCTAGTCCAAATTGAGATGTGCTGTAAATGTAAAAATCAACTTATTTTGAAGACATTGGGTGAGAAAAACTATCAGTAATATTTTTATATTGATTACATGTTGAAAGGATACTATTTTGGATACATTGAGTTAAATAAGTTATCTGTTAAAGTTAATGTTATCTGTTTCTTTTTACCTTTTTAATGTGGCTACTTTCTAGAAAACTTAAAATTGCATATTTTTAGACAAATTCTCGGAGCATCTTATTATGAATTAGGTTGCCCAGTCAAGACCTCATAATTGGAGATCTCTTCACAGTTCCATGGCCGAGCCTTCTGCACAAGTGGCATTTTCCTAGAAGGAGTTTGGAGAGAAGGGACAATTGACATTGTTGTCACTTAAATGTGGGACCGGTGTTAGCAGCAGAGATTTTGAAACAGGTCCTTTGGCCCTATTTTCTTTTATTTTTGAACTAGAGGCCCAGTGCACAAAATTTGTGCACAGGAGGGAGGGGCTCCCTCAGCCAGGCCTGCACCCTCTCCAATCCAGGATCCCACAGGGATCGGGCCTAAACTGCCAGTCTGATATGCTTCTCGCAATCCGGGACCACTGGCTCCTAACCAATCGCCTGCATGCCTGCCTGATCACCCCTAACCGCCTCTGCCTGCTGGCCTGATCATCCCCTAACTGCCCTCCCCTGCCAGCCTCATCGCCCCTAACTGCCCTCCCCTGCTGGCCTGATCACCCCTAACTGCCCTCCCCTGCCAGGCTGATCGTCCCTAACCACCTCTGCCTTGGCCCCTGCCACCGTGGCTTTGTCCAGAAGACATCAGGTCTAATTAGCATATTACCCTTTTATTAGTATACTAGAGGCCCGATGCATGAAAATTCATGCAAGAGTAGGCCTTCCTTCCCCCGGCTGCCGGCACCAGCTTTCCTTGACCCGGGCTTCCCTCCTTCAGCTGCTGGCAGGCACCCAGGACCCAGGCTGGCTTCCCTCTGGTGGTCCACAGGCATCCGGTACCCGGGCTACTTCCCCCAGCCCTGGCTTCATCAGGAAGGACGTCCAGAATGACATTCAGAAGATGTCCGGTCTAATTAGCATATTACCCTTTTATTATTATAGATGGTGACTATAATTTCTAGATCAATAATGAAGGTTGCATGGTCAATAAAAGAGAGCTCACAGAAGATGGACTTTAAAAACTTTGCAACCAATACTCTGGGTTACTATATGCAGTTTTCTTGTTTGTTTTAGAAAAATAAACATAGACATAGATGACACAGTAGAAGGATCAGAAAAACATCGATCAACATTTTGGGCTCTTGGTCCATGGCATGATTGCATTTGCTTTAAGTTTATCCTTCACTACATTAATTTTCCTTCCTAAGACACTCTCTTTTATAATATGTGGTAATGCCAGAAACATTTTTTTTTTTCTGGAAAGCTTGAGGCTCATTATAGACATCATTTTTGCAAGGAGAGCAAGTTCGTCTCAGGTAGGCAGTGCAAATATAAAAACCACAGCCCAGAGAGCTCCCAGCCAGGGCTGAGGGGGCACAGCCATGAGAAAAGAAGGTGGATCACGAAGGGCCTTCCGTGAGAACACAGGACACCTGGGGCTGGCTCCTGTTCATCTTAAGCCACACCAGTGGCTCTCAAATTAGGACTTGCAGCATCACACTACCGGGGAGCCTGGTAGAAATGCACATTCTTAGAGCCCACCCCCAGATCATCTGAATCCAAAACTCTGGGTTGGGGCCAAGAAATCCGGTTTTTAACAAGCCCTGCAGACGACTCAGTACACTACAGTTTGAGAACCAAGGTAGCTGGCTTCTAACCACTTTGGATGTTCTCTTTTTCTTCTTTTTAAGAAGTATAATTTATCTTTATTGTTGGAACTATTACAGATGTCCCCCTTTGACTCCCTTTGACCCCCTTTGACCCACCTACCCCCGCATCTTGCTCCTGCCCCCTCCTCAGGCCTTCACCACACTATTGTCTGTGTCCATGGGTTGTGCATGTATGCATACAAGTGCTTTGGTTAAACTCTTCTCATCCCCCACCCCTTCCCTCTGAGATTCCACAGTCTCTTCCATGCTTTCATGTCTTGGGATCTATTTTGTTCATCAGTTTATTTTGTTAATTAGATTCCAGATATGAGTGAGATCATGTAATACCTTTCTCTGACTGGCTTATTTCACTTAGCATAATACTCTCCAGGTTCCTCCATACTGTCTCAAAGGGTAAGAGACAGCTACATAGTATTCTATGGTGTAAATGTACCACATATTTTTTATCCTCTCATCTACTGATGGGCACTTAGGCTGTTTCCAGATCCTAGCTATTGTAAATTGTGCTGCTATGAACATAGGAGTGCATCTATTCTTTCTGATTGGTGTTTTGGGATTCTTAGGATATATTCCCAGAAGTGGTATTACTGGGTCAAATGGCAATTCTGTTTTTAATTGTCTGAGAAAACTCCATACTGTTTCCCATAGTGGCTGCACCAGTCTGCATTCCGACCAGCAGGGCTCTAGGGTTCCCTTTTCTCCACATCCTCTCCAGCGCTTGTCATTTGTTGATTTATTGATGGTAGCCAATCTGGCAGGTATGAGGTGATACCTCATTGTAGTTTTAATTTACATCTCTCAGATGATTTGTGACTTCGAGCACTTTTTCATATTTCTTGGCCATCTGTATGTCCTCTTTGGAGAAGTATCTATTTAGGTCCTTTGCCCATTTTTAAATTGGATTGTTTGTCTTCCCTATGCTGAGCTGTATGAGTTCATAATATATTTTGGAAGTTAACCCCATATCAGATGTATCATTGGCAAATATGTTCTCCCAAACAGAGTTCCCTTTGCATTTTGATGCTGGTTTCTTTTGCTATGGAAAAGCTTTTTAGTTTCATGTAGTCCCATTTGTTTATTTTTTCCTTTGTTTCCCTTGCCCTAGGACAGTGATGGCGAACCTATGACACACATGTCAGAGGTGACACGCGAACTCATTTTTTTTGGTTGATTTTTCTTTGTTAAATGGCATTTAAATATATAAAATAAATATCAAAAATATAAGTCTTTGTTTTACTATGGTTGCAAATATCAAAAAATTTCTATATGTGACATGGCACCAGAGTTAAGTTAGGGTTTTTAAAAATGCTGACACGCCAAGCTCAAAAGGTTCGCCATCACTGCCCTAGGACTATGGTCGGCAAACTGTGGCTCGTGAGCCACATGCGGCTCTTTGGCCCCTTGAGTGTGGCTCTTCCTAAGCCTTAGGAGTACCCTAATTAAGCTAATAACAATGTACCTACCTATATAGTTTAAGTTTAAAAAATTTGGCTCTCAAAAGAAATTTCTGTCGTTGTACTGTTGATATCTGGCTCTGTTGACTAATGAGTTTGCCGACCACTGGTCTAGGAGATGTATTGGCAAAGATATTGCTACTATCATTTCTGAGATTTTGCTCCCTATGGATTCTTCTAGGATTTTTATGGTTTCATGACTTACATTTAAGTCTTTTATCCATTTTGAGTTTATTCTTGGATATTGTGTAAGTTGGGAGTCTAGTTTCTTTCTTTCTTTCTTTCTTTCTTTCTTTCTTTCTTTCTTTCTTTCTTTCTTTCTTTCTTTCTTTCTTTCTTTCTTTCTTTCTTTCTTTTTTTGCATGTGCCTGTCCAATTTCCCCCTCATCATTTATTGAAGACACTGTTTTGTCTCCATTGTATGCTCTTGCCTCCTCTGTCAAATATTAATTGAGCATAATGCCTTGGGTTGATTTCTGGGGTCTCTGTTCTGTTCCATTGATATATATGCCTGCTCTTGTACCAGTACCAGGCTGTTTTGATTACAATGGTGTTGTAATATAATTTGCTATCTGGTATTGTGACCCCTCCAACTTTGTTCTTCTTTCTCAAGATTGCTGTAGCTATTTGAGGTCTTTTTCGGTTTCATATAAATTTGTGGAGTATTTGTTCTAGATCTGTGAAATATGCTGTTGGTATTTTAGTAGGGATTACGTTGAATGGATATTCTCCTTCTTGAACCAAGAGGTCTGGAGTAGATTATTTCAGTGCCTTTCAGCTTGGAGATTCTCCCCAGTATCTACACCACTTTCTCATAGTAACTTACACGTTTAATGAGGTGTTTTAATTAAATAAGTGACAAGATGCATGTCAGGGGCTGGTGTGGTTGTTGAGGGTGTCCATTAAACAGCAATCCTCTTCCTAGCCAAGAACTGAACAGATTAAGAAGTAAGGCAATAGAATAATAGGTGCAGGTCAAAATATCACTATTTTTCTTGATAAGACTAATTGAAGGGCATGCTCAGTAAGAACCAAATGGGCTTCCTAGTATGGGACCCAAGAGCCACCTTGTTGCAGCTGGCTGGCCCAGGACAGGCATCTCCTTTCCGGGGAGAAGAGAAAGGGGCAGCAGAGCTGAGTGTGCCCCTTGACTGCTCCCGAGATTACTGAGTTTATTATTAAGTGCTCTGTTTCCCAGGGATGGAGGAAGGAGGGGACTGAGGGAGGACAGAATTGCACTCTCTCCAGGAGAAAGGAAATATCAGAAGCAAAAAGGCGAGGAAGAACCCTTCTCCCCACTGCTGAAGCTGCTTTGGTTTTTTTGTTTTTCTTACAAATATCTAGCAGCTGCTGTAAAATGGTTCAGGTTTAATACAAAATATTTTCATCTTTGACTTTGTTCCAAATGTGGTATTATTGCCAAAAGTCCCAAATGTGGGGTCGTGCTGGGTGTGCCTTATAACTCTATTGTTCAAAAATTATTGAGAATTTTGATATAATGACAAGATAGCATTAAACCAAATGCAGGGCACTTCAGTGGGACTGCACAGGATGGATCAGTTCTGCTGCTTACCTTCCACCCCAAATTCTACTGGGTGTTACTGCATGCTGGGTACCAGTGAGTGCAGTGCCTGCACATGTCACTTACCCTCATGACCACCTGTGGGAAGGTGTTCCTACCTATACATTCAGATAAAAACTAGCACTGGGAGAGGTTGCATACATTGGCCAAGGTCAAGTGGGGGAGCCAGAATTTGAACCCAAGTCTGTCTGCCTCCACAGCCCATGTTCATATCCCAGATGCCATTGTACCAACCACCAGTGTTTCCTCCTCAAGCTCCGCACTGTATAATCGTGAAATAAGTGCTAAGGACAAGCCATGCCAGGGGGAGGGTGGGCCAGGGCTAGAGACACAACTTAGAGGGCAGTCTGGTATCTTCACATTAACTGAGAATAGTCAGGTCTGATAGACCTTAAAGGCTGCCTTTGGATTATTTGGCTGGTTATGGCGTACTTTTGTATGGATCTGGTCTGCTTCTAAGGACCTTGATATCTCTTCATTTTCATTTCCTTTTTGTGTCAGAAACATTTTATCGATCTCCCCAACCTCTCTGAGAAGCATAATTCTCCTGCTTTGGTATCTATTCATCCTCTCAAGAGTGGAAGACAGAGTACAGTGTACAAGGAGGCACGTCAGTGATGGAGGCGGCGGCTTAATGTGTCTGAGCAGAAACAGACAGGTTAAAATAATGTCATTCTTAAGCAGGTCCAGAGCCAAATGAACAACCCAGACCTCCGCCTGAGCCCTGGGAAATTGCTGGCAGCCGTTCTAATGTGAAACATGTTTTCCCAGCCTGATTATGTAAGACAGGATAGGCTGTTTTTGATTTTCTAAGATTCATTTGGGCCTCTGGAAGCATTTTCAATCCCCAGGCAAACACCAGTGGATTCCTGACACTCTGAGGAGAGGACACCAGTATTTGCAGGATTATCACCAGATGCTAAGGCGTCAGCAGGCGGAGTTAGCGGACAGAGCCCATGCCTCCATGGCTCTCTATGGAGACCTCACGGCAGATGAACTAGACGAAGTTTCTCTCTACCATGTTGTGGGGTGGGTTGGTCCTGGGAAGACTCATAGTTTACCCTGCTGAAAGGCAAAACTGAGCTGCCCTGGGCAAATCTGGGGTAGATGAAGAACGGAGGCACAGTGACCTCATGAGACAGGCTGTGTCCAGTTGCTGTTCTCACCCATGCTTGGGGCTTCTCGTCCTATACATTCTGCCTGTGAGCGTCAGAGGCATGAAGAGCCCATGAGCAGTGAAGACAGAGGGGCGGGAGGGAGCTGTGCTAAGTGCTCTGCTGGCCTGCCACAGCCTGAGCGACAGCAGACCAAACTCTGACCCGCCTCTCAGGCTTTCCCATCTCAGGCCCAGATGACACTGGTTCCACCCCCTCCAGGACAGCTGTGTCATCGATTAGCTGGCTGTAATAAACAGGCTGTGTGCCTTCGTCCTCTGGCAGAAGGAGGGGGAGTGCAGCTCAGGTCATTTGGAAGGCCTGCCTCAGTGCAGGGTACATGTTCTGTCGCTCGACATTCTGTTATTAGAAGTTCTCTACTCACTGGCATTTCCCCACACCCAATGATAACTACCGTTTAAAGCAGGCACCCAGAAACATCGCCATCATCATAATGGCACATGCTGAGCACTTCTCACGTGCCAGGAGCTGTCCCAAGTGTTTTTCTTGGATTATCTCACTCGGTCCTCATAACAACTTTACAGGTTTCACAGACAAGGAAACTGAGGGTCAGGAGTCTACAATCAGAGTCTGTGACTCACCTTCCTAAATAAAGGACAACAAAATTATAGTTTGTGCATTTTAGCAAAAGGTTGTATCTGCCACCTATTACTGCGTAACGAACAACTCCAGAATCTCAGAGGCATGCGTTCATTAGCATGCACATATTTACTGCTGACTTTTGTGCAAGTCTGGTTTGTGTGCTACTCTCAGCTGGCTCAGTGGGATGTCTCCAAGCAACAAGCCGGGTCTGTACTATGTTGCAAGTTCTCACATCCTTCTCGGACCGCTGGCTGGCCAGAGTATGCCGCATGGCAATGGGAAAAGCCCAAGTGTGTAAACAGTTTCAAGCCTGTGCTTGCTTCACATCTGCTAGTGCCCAAGTGACCAACACAAGTCATTTCACAGAGTCCAGAATCAACAAGAGTCGGGCGTACACTCTCCCTGGAGGTGGGGAAGAGGACATGCACATGGTTGAGCAGTAATGTAGCACAAAGGTCTATTTTATTACAGTCTGATTCTTTGGAAACGTGTTGTCTGAGTTTGATGTGGTGACTATTAACCCACATATTTAGTGAACAAAATATCTTATTTGTTCAATAAACATTTATAGAGCGCCTAGTATATATCAGACACGGTGGTCAGCGATGAGGACTCGGAAATTAAAGGGATTCCCGGTCTAGTGGGAGAGTTAGACACACAAACAATTACACTAACATGTGATAAGTTCTCTTTTCATCCAGGAAGGGAGTGATGGTACGAAGCCTCCGAGGAAAGCAAAGAACAGTGCTTCTTTAGACACTGAGTGTGTTCGGTGCCAGATATTTCTACTTGTCAATAATGTTTACCCTGAGCTTTGTCCACTTACCATTTAGTTTCTAAGACTTCCTTCCAGCTCACAAACCTTCAGGATTCTCAGAGAAACACAGTACCTGGGAAATATAAGTGCTGTAGACATGCAGAGGCACCTTCCATGCTGTGCTGTGCTGTGCAGATGTGGGGGTGGTCCATGCCTGCCCCCACACTCCGAAGACTGCAGGAGGGAGCCTCTTGGGGTGAAGAAGGTGGCCTCATGAGGAACCCTTGGCCCAAGTCAGAGTTCATGTTTCTTAAGAGTCTGATTCTAGGCAAAATTGGACCGCAAACTGCAGTCACAAAAGAAAAGATGGTCAGCCAGCCCGGTGTCTCACTGGAGTTCCCATTTGTTCCTCCACTTCTATCATTGTTCTAGAACATTCTCTGTACCACCTCTTCTTTAAGAAGCCACTGAGAGGGAGGGAGGGAAGAAGATGGAAGTGGAGAGAGAGAGGAGAGAGCTGCCATCCAGCTACAGCAAAGATCTCCCCTGGGTTCCCTTCTCCCATTTTGGAGTCTAGCCCCCAAGGAGCACAGGCCCCTCCGATCTCTCAAACCAATTAGTGGACCCTGGAGCAAGGCCAGTATGGCTTCGGCAGCATTCCACATTCTGGGCCATTCCCAGATCCCTTTCTGACTCCTCCCCTCCCCCTCCCTCCAAACGTTTGTCTCCTTTCTCCCTTTCCCTCAAGCCTCACTCCTTTCTGGGTCCCAGCACACAGCCTATCAAATTAAGGGATCTGTGCATTTTAGCAGGTACCATCTTAGGACTTTGTGTGTAGGGAGGAGACGGGAGGAAGTATTTGTTCAAGATCACAAATTTTTTTGTTAATCCTCATATGAGGATATTTTTTCCATTGCTTTTCAGAGAGAGTGAAAGGGAGGGAGGGAAGGAAAAAAGGGAGGAAAAGAGAAAGAGAGAGTGAGAGAGAGAGAGAGAGAGAGAGATGTGAGAGAGACACATTGGACTGGTTGCCCCTTGCTTGTGCCTTGACCGGGGCTGGGGATGGAACTGCAACCCAGGAATATGCCCTTGACTTGGAATCAAACCTGTGACCTTTCCGTGCACCTTGCCAATGCTCTATCCACTGAGCAACATCGGCCAGGGCCAAGATCACCTTTTATCTAACTATAAAGCAAATGTGTATTCATTTAGAAAATAAAAATATACAAATAAATATTAATATAATAAATATAGTTACAAGATTAAGTAAAAATATGTAAATAGGGAAATAAAAATAAACTAAACTCTCCTATAATTTCATCATTAATATCTAACTACTATTAATATTTTTGGTTTCTTTTCTCAAAGCCATTTTCTATGCATGTCCCCTACTCCCAATTAGAACTACCACACTGTATATGTCATTCGGAGTCCTGTGTTTTTCCACTTAATATTATATTATAAATATTTTCTCATGTCATTACGTATTCTTTAAAATGTTACTTCTATTTAGCATATATTTTATTGTATGGATGTTCCATAATTAATCCCCTATTGTGGGATATTAGCTTGTTTCCAATTTCTCACTATTGAAAATCTCCACAATGAACACTTTCGTACATTTTTGTGTACCACTTTGTAATTGCATTAGGATGGATTACTAGCAATGAAATTACAGGGACCTAGTGTGTGAACATTTTAAAGACTTTTGATATATATAACCAAATTGCCTCTAGAAAAAATATAGTGCTTTATATTCCCTTCAGCATTCTCAGTGCTTATTTCTCCTCTTCCTAACAAATTCTGTGTCCTATCATTCTCAAAAGAATGATCTTTGCAGAACTGACAGATGAAATATAACATCTTATTCTTCTTTGCATTTCTTTTGTAAGTCATATTGAACTTGGTGGTAGTAGTTGTTTATTGGCCACTTGTATTTCTTTTGTAAATTGCCTATTCGCGTCCTTTGCCCATTTTTCTATTGTGATGATCATCTTTTAAAGTGTTGATTTAGACACAGAACTAGGAGAACCAAGATGGCGGCATAGGTTAACACCGGAGTTTGCTGCTTTGAACAACTACTTCAAAAGTGAAACGAAAAAACGGAAGGGACATCACCCAGAACCACAGGGGCGCTGGCTGAGTGGAAGTCCTACAACTAGGAGGAAAGAGAAACGCATACGGACACTCAGAGGAGGCGCAGTGCTGAAGTCAAATTCTGAGGTGCGGAGTGCGCGGAGCGGGCTGGCGGCGGAGGGCACGGTTGTTGTTTTCAATCGGGAGGGAGTTGCAGACTCTGAGCTCCAGATCCGGGCGAGTCTTTAGGGACCCAGACTCAAACGGGAGAAGCGGGACTGTCTGCCTTCGGTCAGAGCCAGTGCAGCTTTCTCTCCGAGCTTTGCAGCGGGTGCTGGGACTCAGAGAGGCAGAGCCCCTTGGGACAGGACTGAGAGCCGCCATAACTGCTCTCTCCGGCCCACCCTGTTGATCCTGTTCGACCCGCCCTGCCCAAGCCCTGCACAGAGGCATTTGCCGGATAGCCTCAGGCAAAGGCTAGATTAGCACCTCCCTAGAGGACAGAAGTTCTCTCACCGCTGACACAGCTGAATCTCATAGCCACTTGGCCTGGAGGTCAAACCCTCCCTGGAATTAGCTACAGCAATCAAGATTTATCTATAAGACTGCGAACAAAGACCACTAGGGGGTGCACCAAGGAAGCATAACAAAATGTGGAGACAAAGAAACAGGACAAAATTGTCAATGGAAGAAATAGAGTTCAGAACCACACTTTTAAGGTCTCTCAAGAACTGTTTAGAAGCTGCCGATAAACTTAATGAGATCTACACGAAAACTAATAAGACCCTCGATCTTATATTGGGGAACCAACTAGAAATTAAGCACACACGGACTGAAATAACGAATATCATACAGACGCCCGACAGCAGACCAGAGGAGCGCAAGAATCAAGTCAATGATTTGAAATGCGAGGAAGCAAAAAACATCCAACCGGAAAAGCAAAATGAAAAAAGAATCCAAAAATGCGAGGATAGTGTAAGGAGCCTCTGGGACAGCTTCAAGCGTACCAACATCAGAATTATAGGGGTGCCAGAAGATGAGAGAGAGCAAGATATTGAAAACCTATTTGAAGAAATAATGACAGAAAACTTCCCCCACCTGGTGAAAGAAATGGACTTACAGGTCCAAGAAGCGCGGAGAACCCCAAAGAAAAGGAATCCAAAGAGGACCACACCAAGACACGTCATAATTAAAATGCCAAGAGCAAAAGATAAAGAGAGAATCTTAAAAACAGCAAGAGAAAGAAACTCAGTTACCTACAAGGGAATACCCATACAACTGTCAGCTGATTTCTCAACAGAAACTTTGCAGGCCAGAAGGGAGTGGCAAGAAATATTCAAAGTGATGAATACCAAGAACCTACAACCAAGATTACTTTATCCAGCAAAGCTATCATTCAGAATTGAAGGTCAGATAAAGAGCTTCACAGATAAGGAAAAGCTAAAGGAGTTCATCACCACCAAACCAGGATTATATGAAATGCTGAAAGGTATCCTTTAAGAAGAGGAAGAGGAAGAAAAAGGTAAAGATACAAATTATGAACAACAAATATGCATCTATCAACAAGTGAATCTAAGAATCAAGTGAATAAGTAATCTGATGAACAGAATGAACTGTTGATTATAATAGAATCAGGGACATAGAAAGGGAATGGACTGACTATTCTTGGGGGGGAAAGGGGTGTGGGAGATGTGGGAAGAGACTGGACAAAAATCGTGCACCTATGGATGAGGACAGTGGGTGGGGAGTGAGGGCGGAGGGTAGGGTGGGAACTGGGAGGAGGGGAGTTATGGGGGGGAAAAAAAAGGAACAAATGTAATAATATGAACAATAAAGATTTAATTAAAAAAAATAAAATAAAATAAAGTGTTGATTTATAAGCTTCCTTTGACACTTTTATCACATGTGCCTTTCCCCCTTGTTTTAGCAAATTAATTTCTAATTTTGTTTTTGGTGTTTTGGTTTGCCATATAGAAGTTTAATTTTTTATGTTTTCAGGCTGTATATTTATCATTAAAGCTGATTTATTCATTTTTATAGTAAATAAAAAGTCCCTGATTACTTTAAATACTTACTTGATTTCCCCCCCTATTTTTTAAAGATTTTTTTATTCATTTTTAATTTTTTGTTAATCCTCTCCTGAGGATAATTTTCCCATTGATTTTTAGAGAGAGTGGAAGGGAAGAAGGAAGGAAGGGAGTGGAGCAGGGAGGAGAGAGAGACAAAGAGAGAGAGAGAGAGAGAGAGAGTCCTCAATGTGAAAATGACACATGGTTTGGTCGCCTCACCCGCCCCAACCCTGGCTGGGGATCCAACCTGCAACCCAGGCACATGCCCTTGACAGGAAATCAAACTGTGTTATATGGGACAACGCTCAACCAACTGAGACACGCCAGCCAGGGCTCCGATAGTTTTTATATTATTTTCTCTTATTTAGCTTGCTAATCCATCTGGAAGTTATTTTGCTATCAGGTAGGTTCCTCCCCTTCTCCTCCTCCTCCTCCTCCTCCTCCTCCTCCTCCTCCTCCTCCTCCTCCTCCTTCTTCTTCTTCTTCTTCTTCTTCTCCTCCTCTCTCTAACATATATATATATATATATAATTTTTAATAAAGTATCATAGCACTGCTTATTTATTGCCCACGCTTTCCTTTCCTTTGAGTTGTGATGCCATCTTTATCATATACCAAATGCTCCTTAAGTTGCTTCTCTTTCTGAGCTCTAGTCTGCATCACTGGTCTGTTATTATTCCAGGATCACACTATTCTAATTGTTCATGGTACACTTCAATATCTTCTAGGGTAAGCCTAGCTCATCACTCGTCTCGTTCTTAAGACATTTTTACCCAGAGGGCTGATAGCTTGAGGGTGAGGAAGGCAGATTTCAGGCAACAGGGGAGAGTGATGGCACCTGGAGCTCCTGACACCCCCGGGAGGACTCCCCACACCTCCAGACGAACTGTGGAGTCCTGGGTGAAGCTCTTAGTCTGCAACTGCACTGGGGGTCAGTCCGACCCTCCTAAGGAGAGAATGAATAAACCCAAAAGTCAGAACTCATTTGCCCGTTGGCTTTTGGTTTTCTGCCAGTCATGGAGGATGCTTTGAATGAGGCACAGAAACCTCCAGAGTTGGGCCTTTAACCGCTCTGCCCACCATTCCCACAGGCCAGGCTGAGCTCTCTCCCCAGCAGCGTGGGGACTGCTCCTCCTGATCTTTAGCCCTAGGAGCACTGGCCCCAAGCCAGGAAGTCAGCCTGGAACTCACCCTGGCCTATGGGCCCAGGACCTTACCTGGCTGGGATTCAGTGGGTGTTTTTAAAGGAGTGCTACTCACAGCAGTTCTCCGGGCGGGTGCTCATTTGGGCAATTGTGAAAACAAAATACCAGTTAAACACCTTTGTGTTTTTTTAATGAGCCGAGAACCTGGTGCCCACACTCCTGGTGTAACACAGACTCTCTCACTGAGTCCCAGGTGTGTAGCCTCCCTCAGATGTGACAGAAGGGAACCATTCAGTCATCTTGGTTTTGCTCTAGCACCTGAGGCACAGCCCTAGGATAGCGCTGGAAGATGGAAGCGACAGCATTTCCGCTAGTGAGAGTGATCTAGAGGCTCCCCGCTCCTCTCAGGCGGATCCTGCCCATCAGTATTCATGTGTGTCCATTCCAATGTTTTAAAAAGACAGGAACAAACACGCAAAACTCCACTCTAGGGTGACCAAGCATCTGGGTTTTTCTGGAGCTAAGTGGGTTCTCAGAACGCAGGATGTTTAGTGCTGAAGCCAGGAGTCCCGGGCAAGGCGGACAAGGCGGTCACCCTACTCCACACCCCACCTCACCTTTCTCCCCTCCTCACAACTAACCTCCCTCACCTCCTCATTCCCGCCCACACCTCAACCCAGTCAGTTTCCGTTTTCTCCCCAACCATTGGCGATTATCTGCTGAGGTCACCTATGACTCCCGTGTTGTCAGACCCAGAGGACATGCCTTTATTCCCACCTTACCTGACCCCTCAGCACTGGACGCGGCTGCTCACGCCCACCTGGGCCCTCTCTGCAGGGCCCTGTGACTCCAGCTCCAGGCCCTGGCTCCTCCTGGCTCTGCTCCTTCTTCCTCAAGCTCCTTAGCTCAGGGCAGTTCCTCCACAGGACCGTAAAGGTTGGAGTGCTTCCCAGCCAAGTCCCGGGCCCTCCGCTCCACGCCCTCTGCCCTCTCAGTGCCCGTGGCCCAAATGCCACCACGTGCTCGGGCTCCCAGGGATCTCCATCCAGCCGAGGCCTCCCTTCTGAGTTCCAATTCTATATCTCGAATGCCTTACACTCAGCACGGCCAAACTGAGCCCTTAACCCTTCCTCAGCCATCTGCATCTCATCTCATCATCCCCACCCAGTAGATGGCATGGCTGTCCACCCACCTGCTCATCCTCGGCCGCTTTCCTTTCTCATCTCTCAAATCCAGTCAATGTCACACCCTTGCATCGGCATCCATAACATGCCTCCTCTTTGCCTGCTTCTCGTCATCTCCAGGCTACCACTCTGCCCAGCCCCCTCGGTGACTGCAATGTAGTGTAGCAACACGTGGGCTCTCGGTGCCCACTCATGCCCGCCCCCCACCAGTGGCTTCCTCCATAAAGCTGACAGAAGGATCCTTAAAAATACAAATCTGTTTTATTCTGCTTCAGGCCATCCCTCAGTAAATGCTTCCAGGTTCCAGCCTCACCTGGCCCCACTGTCCACCCTGCTCAGCAAGCTTTATCCACGCTTAGCCGAGCCCTTTAACGCAAGGCTCCTTGCACAAGCTGCGCTCATGCCTGGGCCGCTCTCCCTACGTCCCCAACGCTCTCCTGGCACTCTGCCAGCTTATTCAGACAGCCCTCTAAATCGTAGATGGCGCCTCATTGCTAATGTACCCCAACACGGCCCACCCACCACCATGAGCTCCTCACAGTCCGTGTGCACTCTTTATAGCACTTCCCCAAACAACCTGCCCAATGCCTGGTGAGTGCTGAGGGCAGGGAGCCCTCACAGGATCCCTAGTACTTAGCACTGGGCCTGGCATTTAGCTGGCCCTTGAGAAACCCTTGCTGAATGAGTGGAACTGGATAAGGGGCATGAGTTGAGATTGGGGGCAAAGGGAAAGAGGTGACTCACCCTCAGCATCTGACCCCAAACCTAGAATACCCCATGGCAGAGGTCGGCAAACTCATTAGTCGACAGAGCCAAATATCAACAGTACAACAATTGAAATTTCTTTTGAGAGCCAAATTTTTTAAACTTAAAGTATATAGGTAGGTACATTGTTATTAACTTAATTAGGGTACTCCTAAGGCTTAGGAAGAGCCACACTCAAGGGGCCAAAGAGCCGCATGTGGCTCGCGAGCCGCAGTTTGCCGCCCACGGCTCCATGGGAAGCTGATGACTAATGCCTTTGATGCCCCGTTTTCTCTGGAACTCTGTGTTGCTGGCTTCCCCAGGCAGCATGGTCTTTGAAATGGTCTTTACGTAATGTGTAAGGTCAGTGTGTGAGCGCCCCTGGCCTCAGTGTGGGATGCTTGTGAAACTGCACACATGGAGAAGTACCCAATGGAATGCACCTGTGCAGCTGTCCGCTCCCTTAAAACACACATCAGCACTCCCCAGGGGCAGAGGGACAGTTAGGTTCTCCAGCTGCTAGTACAGTTGGTGGAAGCACATACCCATTGGCTAGAAACCAGAGTGGCTGTAATTCAGGCTGGCTTTGAAGGCTTCTTATTAGGAACTCCAATTGGTTTGCCTAAGCTAAATGTAAAAATTGCAATATATTTTCTCATCAAATAATAATTAACTTTAATGCTATTAAAATATATCATACCCAAGATACTGGATGAATGTGGGAGCACCAACAAATTTACGATTTGGATGGAAACATGGTCTTAGTAATGCCTTAAGAGCATTTTGCATCTCTCCTTCAGCATTACCCAGGCTCGGCACAGTTTACATCCTTCTTAATTAGCTTAGAGAGGGATTTGCTTCAAGTCAGGGACCATGTAACAAAGGTCCTGGTTGCCTTATTTAGAAGACAATGTCCAGCATCAATCCCACTCCCAAATCCCTTCCTCATCATGAACCTCCAGCGACGTAATGAGCTCCTTGAAGGAAGGCGTCCTGTAAATTAGAGATGCTAATGAGTCATAATGAATTATTTCCTTGCTACTGGGAGCAGGACTGAGCTGGGGCACATTTCCTAGTAACTGAAAGTGCCTTCCTTCCCCACCCGAGGCCTGCCCTCTTCCAGGAGCTCTGACTCTAAAATATCTCCTTTTTTTCTCATCAAAACTCTGAATCCTTCAAATGTCCCTGATCTTAGCCATTGGCCATTTCTAACAGGTCCTGCCCTCGCCTTTCCAGGGATATTCTTATTTTGAAAGGTAAGCTGCTTAGCACCAAAGAACTGTTGAACTTCCTAGCTATGATAAGCTGAGTGTCTCAGGGAATTGTCTAATTAAAAATAACAGGAACCCACTCAAGACAACTAAACAAAAGTAATTTATCAGTGGGATATAAGGGCAGAACTCACAGAATTTGGTGGAAGAGGCACAGCTGGGCCTTTTTGGGGGGATAGGGGGGCGGGGGCCAGGGCCAGGACCAGACAGCTGTGAGGAACTGGGTAAACTTTTCCTGCTCCCCTGGGACTGCCGTGCACAGACTGTCATCACAGCTGCACACTCGCCCTCCTCCGCGCCGGGCTCTCTCTGCATTTCCCAGCACGTGGCCCAAATAGGGCTGCCACAGAGCCACTGCCCTCAGTGCAAGGGCCCCAGGAGAGTGTGGACTGGCACAGCTTGGGTCAGGTGTCACCCCTGCCCATGGGGTCAAGGCCAAAACGGGCAAACATAGTGCCTGGCCCAGGGTAAGGATTCAGTTACCTATTTGTTGTTGTTATAAAGAGAATGCGGAGCCACCTCTAAGGGGAGGGGGGGCACATCTCCAAAAGAGGCCTATCATGCCCCAACACTTTCTGCTTAATTCGGTTGGGAACCTGGAGCTTTGGGGCTGGAGAGTGACATTGGCTCATGTGTTAACAACAGGCCCACGGGGGTGGGGGTGGGGGATATCTATGAGCTGGGCAGGAGTGCCCGGTGCCAACTTCTCCTAAGGGAACAATGACTTGGCAGTAGGATGCATTCCGACTCCCTTGGCACTGGTGTCAGCTGGGACTCAGCGTGATTTAATGACTCAAGAAAAGGGAGATTTGCCATCTGTCTTCTACTTTGAAGGGAGTTGCTGGGAACTTAGATAACTGACTGAACCTCTTTGGGATTCCAATTCTCTTAATAAAAGTTTTATACACACACATATAACTTATACGTCTGTATGTTATTAGCAGATTATTCTCGTGCTTCTCTTTGCTGGCCCGCGGGTATGCAGGAAGGACCTCGGAAAGCTGCTGGGAGGTTGGAGGATTATAAATTGCTTGTAGCCAGAAAGAGAGATGCTTCAATTCCTCCTCAGGGAGAAGTGCTTGCTGCGTGTGAGGAGCTATGTGTGTCCTTGAGAATGATAAAGCGGATGACTCAGGAGGCAAAACCGTGTAAAGAAACATATGACGCCTCAGATCTGCTCTGTTGGGAGGTGGGTGGCACAGAGAGAAGGGTGGGGAGGGACCCTTTTTGTGGACTTGGGATAAGGAATATTTTGAAAAGTTAGAAAAGCCCCTGGGAGGCCTGTGGCTAAAGACTGTGCTGTTGCTTGTCCAGGAGCGTGTAGAGAGCGCCTGCCTCCCAGCTGCTGCGCCGGGAGATGCTAGTGGGCTGAGGTGCCCGCTAATCCCCTGTAGGTCACGCTGGTGACATCTCCATCCACACAGGTGTGTTTTCTCTCCCGGAGGCTGAAGCAGGAAACGGAGCAGGGAGGGTGGTGCCGGAGGCAGACTGGCGGGCGATCCAGCCCAGCCCTCAGCCTTGCCAGCCCGGACTCCCGCGCCCAGCCCTGTGCCTGGGGCGGCAGCGAGGCGACGGAGGAGGGGCTGCAGGCCTGCTGAGCGGGACCTGTTTCCAGCTTTCATTTCCTTTACTCAAAGGCGTCTTTTAAGACAACCCAGCCATGGCAGGCTGATGGGCAGATCGCTTTTGGCAGAGTCCTTCCTACTTTTCACAAATTAAATCACAGAGAAAACCACCAGCAATGAACACAAAGTGAGTGTTCAAGGCCACTGGGTGGAGGTGAACAGCTGTTAGACACCAAGTGTGCACAAGAGTTTAAAAATCCACAAATACTAACAAGGCAGCCGAAGTTAACTGGGCCCTGGACAATGGAGAATGCTGTCTGGGATGAGCCACAATGCCGTTACAACTAATGACAACACAGAACAAAAGGACAACAAACAATGTGCACAGAGCTTTCCAGGCCACACCCCCATTTTTATTTCTCTGAAACACCTTCTGATACCAGAAGGGATGTCCAGCCAGCTCTTACCTCCTTTTCACAAGTGAAGAAATCCAGGCCCAAAATGCTATGTCAACTTGCCCAAGGCAACATCATTGGTAGGTGCCAGAGCCAGGGCTCAAATCAAGGCTCCAGGCTCCCTCCAGGGCCCTTTCTGTGTTGCCAGGCTGCTTCTTCCAGCTTGTGTTCAGGGCCAAGGCACAGCAGGGCCACAGCATGGGGAGGGCCATAGCATGGGGAGGGCCACAGTATGGGGAGGGCCACGGCATGGGGGGGGGGGCACAGCATGGGGAGGGCCACGGCATGGGGAGGGCCACAGCATGGGGAGGGCCATGGCATGGGGGGGCACAGCATGAGGAGGCACAGCATGGGGAGGGCCATGGCATGGGGGGGCACAGCATGAGGAGGCACAGCATGGGGAGGGCCATGGCATGGGGGGGCACAGCATGAGGGGGCCATGGCATGGGGGGGCACAGCATGGGGAGGGCCACGGCATGAGGGGGCACAGCATGAGGGGGCCATGGCATGGGGGGGCACAGCATGGGGAGGGCCACGGCACAGCAGGGCCACAGCACAAGCAGGGAGCAAAGCAATGGGCAGAGATGGTCAAGCAGAAGCCCCCAGTGGCCCAGAAAACAGCCCAGGGCCCTGTCACTTGGAGCACCGTACTGTTTCCCACCTCACATTGGGGTTAGGGGCATTCATTTAACTCTCCCCCCCCCCCCCCAAACAAGGTAATGTATGTTTAAAAAGTGAGGCTAGGCATAAGACCAAAGCAATAAGAATCCTACCACTCAGAGATGAGTATTTTTAACATTTTAGTGCACTAAAATATCATCCTTGCAGATATTTTCTCTTTATTTTGTCACATCTTTCCTCAGAAAATGGAATTTGTTGCTCCTGCCATTTTGTAACTTCTCATTCCATATATTGTGAATATCTTTCCATGTCAAATAGACTTCTATAGCATTTTTCTCATTTCATTAAAAATGTTATATGTGTCTTATGGTTGCAGGAAAATCATAAGATCATATATATGCTCATTGTAAAAATATTCAAGTTCAAACAGTACCGAAATGCACAGCAAAAGAAGCAAATATTTTACTTAACGCCACCCTTGGGGCATACGCAGTGCTGCTAAATTTCCTATTTCCTATTCATACTTTCACGCACAGAGTAGATAAAATGGACATATGTGTGTATATACCTTCATCCCCACAAAGTCTGTCTGCAGTTTGCTTTTTCCCTCCCTGCAGTGTGGTCATCTCTTGTTCTCGGTACATGAGGTTCCAAGGCATCTTTGTTCTAATTCTGGTGAAAGAGCAACCTGAGGCGACTGGAGAGGAACAAAATAGAAGCGGCAGCAGCCCAGGGCCGGCTGCAGCATTTGGATTTGAAAATCCTCTGAGGAAGGGAACTGCAGCTCAGGGAGCTACTTGCCACTCGCCTGGAGGGCGCAGGTGAACGCCCCCCCCCCCCCCCCCGCCCCCCAGGCCACCACCCGCCCCTCACAGACTGCGGGGTGCCTCCTCAGGTCTGTATATTTTCACAACCGGCCGATCCCTGTGTTGAAGAGAAACATGATCCTAGGAGGGTGCATTGACTCTTGGGCTGTGTTGTAAGTAAATGACTTTGCTCCTGATGGGAAGTCAGTGGCCCTACACTTGCTGCCCCAGCTGTGCTAAGGAGGCCGTTCTGTCCACAGCCACAGGGAAAAACAAATTCTGGCCGGTGGGCCTGTGGGACTTCTGCTTAATAATTGGAAATTAAGCAGTGATGCCCCAGCCTGGGCCGAGCCCAGGAGGAACTGAGGAAGCCTGGGAGGGACCCAGGTCCAGGTAAGGCTCGGCCTGGTGCTTCTTCCCCAGGACACTTCGGTGACGGCGCTCGCTCTGTGCAGACGCACAGACTGGGACGCCCAGTGCTCACCCTGCCAGTCAGGAGTCCTTGGAGAACACTCCAAATGCTGCCCCTCTTCCTGCCTGTGCTCATGGCTGGGCGGCTGCTGTCCACACATGGCTCACAAATCCCATGTGAAATGGGAGGCTGCACCGTGCAGAAAGCCATGCTGAAGACCCGGCCACCACTGCAGGCTCTTCCCCGAGAGCCGTGCCGCCCGAGAGCTGGCAAGACATTGGGAAAGGGAGGCTTCCGAAGAGCAGGGGTGGCTGTGGGCGGCAGTCAGGTCAGGGTGGTGGGTGCATTTCCTAGAGAACATGACACTAAATGGAAAGAGACGAGTTAACAGGGCCTAGTGGGTTGAAACGATAGAAATAAGGCCCTGGCCGGTGGGCCAGTTAGTTAGAGTGTCATCCCATGCACATGGTTGTGGGTTCCATCACCGTTACGGGCACAGACAAGAATCAACGAATGGCCCTGGCCGGTGTGGTTCAGTAGGTTAGAGTGAAGGGTTGCAGGATTGATCCCCGGTCAGGGTGTGTGTGGGAGGCAGTCAATTGATGTTTCTCTCTCACATCAGTGTTTCTCCCTCTCCCTTCCTCTCTCTCTCTCAAAAAAAAACTAATTAAAAAGGAACCAACCAATTGATGCATAAATAAGTGGAACAACAAATTGATGTTTCTCTCTCCTTCCCTCCCTCTCTAAAATCAATAAATAACTTTTTAAAAAGTATAAGAAATGATATAAATCAGAGAAATCAGGAAGAAAGCAGTTTATGTGAGCTGCTTTTTTTCTGCTGTGTTGGGCAGAATAATGCCCTCCTGCCCTCAAGTGTCCATGTCTGATTCCTGGAACCTGAGACTATGTCAGGGACTTTGCAGAAGTCATGAAGGTGAGGCTTTTGAGATGGGGACAGTATCCTGGATTACCCAGGGGGGCCCAACCTATTAGAAGGGGACATCATCCTAAGAGGGAGACAGGAGGGCATTGTCACAGGGTGGTGTGACATGGACACAGAGGGCGTTGGGGCGGTGCAGCCACAAGCCAAGGAGTGCAAGTGGCCTGCAGGCACTGGAGCAGGTGAGGAACGGACTCGCCCCTGAAACCTCCAGAAGGAACAGAGCTCCGCTAACATCTCGATCTTAGCCCCATGAAACCCATTTCAGACCCCTGGCTTCCAGCACTGTAAGAGAATATATCTGTGTTGTTTTAAGCTACTAGGTTTGTCATTTGTTGCAACAGCAACAAGGAAACTAATACACTGCTTGACAGAGAAAAGGAACGAGAGGGTATTATAAACTTCTGTTTGTAAATTTCCATTGTATTTATTGCAGAAAACAGTCTCCTCGGACAGAATGTTGGTTCAGAAATTGAATACCAATGATCTACAGTCATAAGGACAGCCTTTAATGGAACTGTGGTCTATGCACAAAACAGTCTTTTCTCAAGCCTGCATTTTATTAATGTGCCACATGGGCTCTTTACCAAGAAAGGCTTATTCTGGGATATGCATTAATTTGGACTTCAGGAATTTACAGCAGCATCTTAAATTGCTCCCTGGCTAGGAGAGAAATCTTATCGGCAGCCGAGCACAGCTCCGCTCAGGCCTGCGGGGCGGGGGCGGGCGGGCCTTCAGTATGCTCCTGGGGAAGCCACCAGAGCTGCCGCCTTTCCTCTCGGCATTTCCATAGAGAAATGGTGAGAGCTGGCGACCACTAACAGAAGCCTGGCAGAGGGGTCCTTGCCCAGCGTAGCTCAGAGAACAAGGGCTGTGGGAGGTCCTCCTCTCTCCTCTGGCCAGTGCCCAGCTGGCCAGGCAGATGCCACAGGAACAACTCTGGGTTCCCCGGACTAACTTTGAAGGGGACACACATTCACTTCTGAAGAATGAAAGGGCCTATTCTTCACAGAAAGCGTGCTGCTATCCGTCTTGCCCATTGCAGCTGTTTTTCAAAGCCTGCTATACAGCCGCCCCCCCCCCCCCATGTCCAGTTCTCCCTTCCGTTCACCCAGTGGGCCCCTGTTTGTGAGCCGCCACCTCCGGCAGCTTCCCCTCCTGGTGGTGTTGTCTGCCTCTGAAGGAAGCGCTGTGGGTGCCCTCCCCACCCTGCCTCTGCCCGGGCACCTTGGGTCACCCTGCCTTCGCTCACTGACCCCCAGACCAAATCTGGGGGATTACCCATGACTCAAAATCTTGACGTTTGAAAGGGCTGGAGTTCTTTTTTTAAAAATGTGATTTAAGAGGAGAAAGGAGAGAAAGAGAAAGATAGAAACATCAGTGATGAAAGAGAATCACCTAACGGCTGCCTCCGGCACGCCCCACACTGGAGATCCAGCCCTCAACCCGGGCATGTGCCCTGACCCGGAATGGAGCCGTGAGCTCCTGGTTCATAGGTAGACGCTCACCCACTGAGCGCGCTGGCCCGGCAGGGCTGGAGTTCTTTAAAGCTCTCCTAGAAGACATGGAACGAAGCATTTGCTCCTCATAAACAAGGCCCAGTTGGAGTTCTTTGCAGAGCGTGTCAAACTGCCCTGAGACTGGGCAATAGCTCGATACAGCTGAGGTTTAAGTGGGGTCTTTAGTGATTTTTTTAAAAATGTGCAACTGATATGTTCTCTAGGCATCTCGGTGTGTTTCCTACGCTCTGAAGCAGGAGTCAGCTCCCTATGAGCGGACACGCACCCGGCGCCTGTGCTGGGGCCTGAGGGACAAGCGGAGCGGCGCGGAGCCCGCCCTCGCTGAGCAGCCCAGAACAGTCACGCGTGCAACTTGCGAAAGCAGAGGCTGCGGGAGCCCGGGGATTTCACCCCACGGAGGGGGAGGGGAGGGGCTGGAGAAGTCCCAGGCCGTGCGCCCTCTGCTGTTCCTTCATTCTCTGTCTCAGGCGCACCTCCTGCGAGGGGGCGGGCCACAGCCCAGGCCTCCAGTCAGGCCGTCTTGGTAAAGGCCGGGTTGGGGAAGAAGGTGGAATCTGTGCGCCCTGCGGGGCCCTGAGCTGGGCGGGCCTGTGCTTCCGCAGCCAGCTCCCTGGCCTCACACTGAGGAAGACTTCGCTCCCATTTGGGCCTCCCTCACCCTGTCCAGAGGCCGCAGGTGGATCTGAGCCAGCAGTGGCCCCAGGCGTCCATTTCTCCATTACGCGTCCTGGCTGGGTTGACATTCCCAGCTAGGTTGTACCAGTAGCCTTTCATTTTCATGTCGCTTACGTTTCATCTGAAAATATGTGAGCAGCCACAGGATTGAATCTTCCGGGGAATGACCTAAAACTGATGTCACGAGGACTAAGGCATTGCTTCATTTCCACTGAGAGGGGCAGGTTGGTGGAAAAGGAGAAGCCTGGTCCTCACAAAGAGCTTTTGTTTCCGGTTTGCCCTGTGCACAGCCTGGGGCTGGCGTGGCTGTGTGCCCTCCTGACTGCGGTGGCCAGTGACAGGGGCGGCTGGTGAGCACTGGCAGTCCATGTCCCAGAGGAGGAACGGGCCCAGGGAAGTCAGCCGGAGGGCACTGGGCACTGTGGACAGCCCACCTCACCACTACCCAGGTTTCTGGAAATAATGAGTGCACAAAGGTAAGTAACCACTAAGGAGACAGCCGGAATCATCTGGAAGGGTGTTGGAACAGCAGAGAGGAGAGCTGAGCTCTCTTCTGATCTGCCCCTCCCAACTCCTTGCTCCCAGCAGCTCTTTCCTCCTCCCCAAGCCAGGGGACTGAACAGCAGCAGCCACAGCAAGCGACCGGACCCCACAGGACACCCTCAGCGCTGCCGGGTGTGTCCTCACAGTCCCTCCGAGGACAGCCGGCTATCACACCCATTTACAGACGGACACTGAGGCACAGAGGGGTGAGGCCCTCCAGCGGGGCCTGGCCACAGCCTTTAGGGAAGGCAGGCTCTGTCCTACACTGCAGTCACCTTTCTGAAAGTCAGTTTCTTAGAAGCCTGAACATTTGTATAGTCATCCTTGGAATTTACGCTAAGGAATAATAAAAGATATAGAAAACAGGTTGCTCATGGTAGCACTAACGATAGGAGACAAGTTAATAAATTATGGAGCATCTGTACAAGAAAGCTGTTCAGACCTGAAAACTCTAAATGTCTGTGGGAAAGGAAAGTTGCACTGTTTCATTAAATGAAGATATCGGGCTCCAGGACAGTACCTGCCTTACGATGGAACTTCTGCTACACCCACACCCATAGGAAAAGGTGTGTGCTGGTGCTCTGTAGTGTCCAGGAGACCTGGCACAGATTAGCATCTGCGTTGCCGCCTCCTGCTGTAACTGCAAGAGGCTGTTCTCAGCAAAGCACACCGGGAAAGACCCAGGCTCGGGGCGTGGGGAGAGTGTGGCTCCTCAATACTCTCGCTTCCTAATGGAGATATGCTTGAGGCTGCCTGACCAAGGTGAGCTCCTTCAGGCCATGGAGAGCCCCCCACCTTTTGATTCCCGGGTACCTCACCCTCACAGCGCCACATCAACCCGTCTGCTTACAGAACCTGTGCCGGCAAGCACACTGCCTGGCTCTAACATCTGGGTCCTCACATCACAGAGTGAATGAGCCTCGAGGGCAGTGGTGGCGAACCTTTTGAGCTCGGCGTGTCAAAATTTTGAAAAACCCTAACTTAACTCTGGTGCCATGTCACATATAGAAATATTCATAATTTTTTTTTGATATTTGCAACCATAGTAAAAAAAAAGATTTATATTTTTGATATTTATTTTATATATTTAAATGCCATTTAACAAAGAAAAATCAACCAAAAAATATGTATAAATTGAACAAAAACAGAAAAACAATGTACATTTAGGAAAAAAAAATAATAAAAATGATAATCAAATGGTACGAAAACTAGAAATTAGTGGCTTTTTTGGTGCTGAAGTTTGTCTCCTAATTCTTCTATTGCAGGTTCATACTTGGTGCACTTCAAGGCCAAGCAAGCGCCACTAACTTCATCTGTTAGCCGGTTTCTTTTGTTCATTTTAATATTATTTAATGCTGAGAACAAAGTCTCACAAAAATATGTTGATGAAAAAATTGTTAGCAAAGCCATCGCTAGATTTTTTATGTCGCTAAAAGTGTCAGGTACTCTATTCCAAGCACTCAAAATTTCTTGTTCATAGTTGCACTCTTCATTATTCAAACGATTTCGTTCCAGATTTTCAAGTTTCGATCTTAAGTCGACAAACACATGAGTCCAAATGCTACCTTGAAAATCTGCACGTTGCATCTCTAAGTCATCAATTTGCATCCATTGGAAATCCTTTAATTCCAAAGTACTGTAAACAACTACATCCAGATACTTAATTATTTTAATGGTCTGTTCTAGGCTTCTAAATTGGTCGAATCTTTCACTGAAACTGTTCAAATAACGAGTTTACTACATTCTGGTACATAAGTATGGACTCCATTACACTCGTTGTAGTGGCCTTCTCGAAATACTTTTTTATCTGAGGAAAATATTTATAAGTTTTAGTTTCAATATCTAGCTTGAAAATTTTAAGTTTACTTTCAAAAGATTTGATGTATCCAAACACAACGTCAATACTTTTGCCAAAACCTTGTAATTTTAAGTTCAGTTCATTCATATGAACAGAGAGAGCTGTAAAAAACATCAAATTGCTGACCCACTTATGATCATTGATCTGAGGAAGGTTTGCCAGATCCTTATTCTCAATAAATACTGTAATTTCTTCAAAGCACTCCATAAATCGCTCAAGTACTTTACCTTGACTCAGCCATCTCACATTATTGAACATCAGTAGTCCACTGTAGGTTGAATCAACTTCCTGTAAAAGTGCAGAAAATTCTCTCTTGTGAAGGGGTTGAGAAGCTATAAAATTCACAATTTTTGTTACAACTGACATTAAATCATTCAATTCTGAGAATCCCGACTTAGCATACAACATCTCCTGACGGATAATGCAATGAAAAGGTACAAGTGGATGTCTAATAGCTTCCATAAACAATTTCAGGAATCCCACATCTTTTCCCACCATATTTGGTGTCCCATCTGTCATGACTGACACAATTTTAGAGATATCAATGTTTAGGTCACTGAATGTTTTTATAACAACCTTACATATTTCATTTCCTGATGTACTTATTGGCACTGATTCTAACTTTATCAACTCTTCTCTCATTGTGAGACCATCAGAATATCTAGCAATAATGGCCAACCGAGCATTTGATGTGACATCAGTAGTTTCATCAAGAGAAATTGAAAAATATTTACAACTATTTAAGTCTTTTTTAAATTGATGTTGTACGTTTTTGTTAAGATCTTTACTCTGTCTTTGATAGTATTTCTACTGAGTCGTAACTCAGAAATTCTTTTAATAATATCATCTTTATTTTTCATATCGTGAAATAGAGCTGGTGTACATCTTAGAAATTTTTTCCTTAATAAATTCACCGTCACTGGGGGCTTTTCCATGCTGAGCTATGGAGTGAGCAATACTGTAACTTGCTGGTGTTAAATTTGTAGAGCATCTTACAAATTTAATGATGAAATTTGATGGACTTTTTTAGAGGTGTAGCTGCCCAAAAATGTATTCCTTCCTTTCATCGATACTTTTTTTCTTTCAAGAGCTGACAATGATTAGTCTCAAAATGTCTCTTTACATTCCACGTTCTGCTTACTACCATTTCATTACACGGTATGCACAATGATCTGTTGTTTCTGTTGACAATCCCGTACATCTCGGTCCATATGTCTTGAAAGGGTTGGCTACTGCTACTTCCACTTCCTTTATCATTCAATTATGCTTTTTTATTTTTTTTTGATTCTCCATCACAAGGCTGCAAAAATAAATAAATATACATCACGGTGTTTTTTTATAAAAGGTTGATAGGTTTCTTACCTATTAACTTTTTGCTGTGTTGTTGCACTGACTCCTGGTGCAAAACAATTCAAAGATAGTATGTATAACCAACAAATACATGGTGCTGTAATCAATTATCCGACACGCAGAATGTATCGTCGAGCACTGTTGCACTGTATATCTTTTTCTTCTAACCTTCCCACTCCTGTCTCCTATGAACATGGCGATCAAGTGTGTCCATTTGCCGAATGCACCTGAACGCACGGGAAGCTTACCCGAGGCACATGTTGACAATAACGAGGCCGTTTCCAGAATTGGGCATTTTGTCACTTTAGTAAAAATAAAATGTCATGAGTAAAGATTAATCTCTTGATAGTGCAATTCTTAACCTTTTTATATTAATGTCAATATTGGAACAAGGTATCTTGGATGTTTTCACTATGTATCTTTGCTACGCAACACCGATGTACATGTTTACATCCGGTTTTAGAATTGCATCATTGATCATGAGTAACGTGAGTAATAATATTACTCGAGTGATGCCCAACTCTGGCCGTTGCGAGAGACAAATGTTTGAATTATGAAATTTTTTGTCTCTGTCGATGCGTGTCACCCAAAATGAGTTCGCGTGTCACCTCTGACATGCGTGTCATAGGTTCTCCATCACTGCTCTAGGACATGGACACAGAAGCCTGAGGGAGGGGTGGCCAGGGCCTGAGCATGTGGACACTTGTCCTCTCTGAGTGGCACCACAGAAAATGTCAAAAATTTTTTCTTTTGTAAATTTTTAAAAAATTCAATTACAGTTGACATATCAATTACTGTTATATTAGTTTCATGTGTACAGAACAGTGGTTAGACATTTATATAACTTTTGAAGTGATCTTCCCAATAACTCTAGTACTCACCTGGCACCATATAGCTATTATAATATTACTAGGGGCCCGGTGCACAAAGACTCATGCAATGGGCGGGGGGGCTGGGGAGTCCCTCAGCCCGACCTGCACCCTCTCCAATCTGGGAGCCCTCAGGGAGCCCTCTCCAATCTAGGAGTTTCTGTCTGTCTTTGCAATCATATGAGCGAATTGTCTGAGACCCCCCAACCCAGTTTGGTTTGTTGCTCACAGAATAATAGAGGCATTTTTTTTTCTTTGCTCCATTGGTGGAGATTTCCTGGAAGTTTTAGGATATCTTCCCTTTAATTTTTCCCAGACACTCTGATTTTACTTATGTCTCTCACCTTTGCTTTCCCTCCATCCCCCACCGCAACAGGAACTTGCTCTAGGCTCACTTTGCTCTAGTGCAGCGGTTCTCAACCTGTGGGTCACAACCCCTTTGGGGGTCGAACGACCCTTTCACAGGGGTCACCTAAATACATCCTGCATATCAGATATTTACATTACGATTCATAACAGTAGCAAAATTACAGTTATGAAGTAGCAACAAAAATAATTTTATGGTTGGGGGTCACCATAACATGAGGAACTGTATTAAAGGGTTGCAGCATTAGGAAGATTGAGAACCACTGCTCTAGCGTCTAGGACAGTGGTCGGCAAACTCATTAGTCAACAGAGCCAAATATCAACAGTACGATTGAAATTTCTTTTGAGAGCCAAATTTTTTAAACTTAAAGTATATAGGTAGGTACATTGTTATTAACTTAATTAGGGTACTCCTAAGGCTTAGGAAGAGCCACACTCAAGGGGCCAAAGAGCCGCATGTGGCTCACGAGCTGCAGTTTGCCAACCACAGGTCTGGGAGATCCATCTGCTACCAGAACTACAATTCCCAGCATTCCTGGTGCTCCCCGTGCTCTGGGCTTCGGCTTCCGGTCCTGGGGCTGCCACCAAAACTACTATTCCCAGAATTCCTGGTGCTCCCCACACTCTGGGTTCCCCCCCACCCCCGACCAAGGGAGCCACATTCCCCCCAAGCTGCTGGCTCTCCCACTCTGCTCTGTGTATGCAAATTACCCGCCATCTTTGTCGGGTTAATTTACATAATCACTCCTCATTGGCTTGTGGGCGTGGCTTGAGGGTAGCAGAAGGACGGTTGATTTGCATGTTTCTCTT
Source organism: Myotis daubentonii (assembly GCF_963259705.1). NCBI lineage: Eukaryota > Metazoa > Chordata > Mammalia > Chiroptera > Vespertilionidae > Myotis > Myotis daubentonii. Next base: position 129,751,643 of record NC_081841.1, read on the forward strand.
TTATTATATAGGATTGACTATATTTCCCATGCTGTAATTTACATCCTCACTACTATTTTGTAACTAACAATTTGTACTTCTTAATCCTTTCCCCCTTTTCACCCAGTGCCCCCAAACTTCACCTAATTTGTCAATCATCAGTTTGTTCTCTGAACCTATGTTCCTGTCTGGTTTATTTTTGTTGTTGTTGTTGTTTATTTTTGTTTTTAGATTCCACATATAAATATCATAAGACAAATATCTTATGCTATTTGTCTTTTCTATCTGACTTCTTTCACTTAGCATAATACCCTCTAGGTCCATTCATGTTGCAGAAATGATAAGATTTCATTCTTTTTTTTTTATGGCCGAGTATATATGTACCACTTCTTTATCCAACAGTCTATCGATGGACACTTAGGTTGTGTCCACTTCTTGGCTTCTGTAAATAATGTTGCAATGGATATAAGGGTGTATGTATCTTTTTGAATTAGTGTTTTGGATTTCTTCCAATAAACACCCAGAAATGAGATTGCTGGGTCATATGGTAGTTCTATTGTTTATTTATTTATTTATTTATTAGGAATCTCCATATTGTTTTCCCTAACAGCTGCACCAATTTGCAATCTCACCAACAGGGCACAAGGGTTCCCTTTTCTCCATATCCTTGACAACACTTGTTGTTTGTTGATGTATTGATGATAGCTATTCTGACAAGTATGATGTGATATCTCATTGTGGTTTCAATTTGCATTTCTCTGATGATTGGTGACATTGAGCGTTTTTTCATGCAGTTTGGCCATCTGTATGTCCTCTTTGGAGAAATACCTGTTAAGGTCCTCTGCCCATTTTTAATAAAATTGTTAACTTGTATGATTTACTTATGTATTTTGCATATTAACCCCTTATCAGAGATATCATTGGCAAATATCTTCTCCCATTCAGTAAGTTGCCTTTTCATTTTATTATGGCTTCTTTTGCTGTGCAAAAACTTTTTAGTTTGATGTAGCCCCATCTGTTTATTCTTTTGTTTCCTTTGCCTGAGAAAACATGTCCAAAAACATATGACTAAGACCAACGACAGAGATTTTACTGCCTGTGTTTTCTTCTAGGAGTTTTATGGTTTTGAGTCTTACATTTAAATCTTTTATCCATTTTGAATTTATTCTTGTATATGGTGTAAGAAGGTGGTCTGGTTTCATTTTTTTTTTTTTGCATGTATCTGTCCAGATTTCCCAGTGCCATTTATTGAAGAGACTATATTTACCACATTACACATTTTCCCTCCTTTGTCATACATTAAGTGACCATATTGGTATGAGTTTATTTCTGTCCTCTCTATTCTTTTCCATTGATCTATGTCTGTGTTCACGTATTACCATGCTGTTTCAATTACTACAGCCTTGATATCAGGTGGTGTAATACCTCCAACTTTTTTTTTTTTTTTAGATTTTTGTTATTTTATTTTTTAGAGAGAAGGCGAGGGAAAGAGAAAGAGGAACATCAATGTGAGAGAGAAACATCCATAGGCTGCACTCTGCATGCCCCCTAATGGAGATTGAGCCCCATCCCAGGCACTACCCTGACTGGGAATGGAACGGGCAACCCTTCAGTGCATGGGAGGATACCCACCCAAGATTGATTTGGCTATAAGGGGTATATTGTGATTCTATATAAATTTTAGGATTATTTGTTCTTATACTGTGAAAAATGCCATTTGTATTTTGATGGGGATTGCATTGAATATATACATTGCTTTGGATAGTATGAACTTTTTAATGATGTTAATTCTTCCTTCCATTTATTTGTGTCTTCTTGAGTTTCTTTCTTCAATGTCTTATAATTCACTGAGTATAGGTCTTTTACCTCCTTTGTTAAATTTATTACTAGGTTTTGCAATTGCAAATGGTATTGTTTTCTTAATTTGTCTGTCTGGTAGTTTGTTATTGGTGTATAAAAATGCAACTGATTTCTGACTATTAATGTTTTATCCTGCTACTTTGCTGAATGGATCAGTTCTAACAGGTTTTTTTAATTTTTTTTTTTTTTTTTTTTTTTTTTTACTGATTTTCGAGGGAGAGGAAGGGAGAAGGATAGAGATAGAAACATCGACGAGAAAAAAACATTGATCAGTTGCCTCTTGCACACCCCACACTGGGGATCAAGCCTGCAACCAAGGCATGTGCCCTGAACAGGAATCGAACTGGTGATCTCTTGGTTCATAGGTCGATGCTCAACCACTGAGCCACGCCAGGCAAGCTCCATTGATTGTTAGGGAGTGGAAGGAAGGAAGGGAGACGAAGAGAGAGAGAGAGAGAGAGAGAGAGAGAGAGAGAGAGAGAGAGAGAGAGAGAGAGAGAGAGAACATCGATGTGAAAAAGACACATTGATTAGTTGCCTCTACCATGCACCCTGACTGGGGCTGCAACGCAGGTATGCGCTCTTGACTGGGAATTGAACCCTTTGGTGCATGGGCTGATGTTCTAACCACTGAAGGACACAGGCCAGGGCTCTAATAGTGTTGTGATTTTTATATTCCTCACCCAAGAATATTCTTAGAGGGAGAGAGAGAGAGAAAAACATTGATGTGAGAGAGAAACATCAATCAGCTGTGCGTGTCCCAATTGGGGATTGAGCTCACAACCTGGGGATGTACCCTGACCAGGAATTGAACTAGCAACCTGTTTGGTACCATAGATTTTTGGGTCAACCAACTGAGTCACTGTGGCTAGGCTCTAATAGCTTTTTGGGATAATCTTTAGGATTCTCTCTATATAGTATGTCATCTGCAAATAACATTTTTACTTCTTCCTTTCCAATTTGGATGCCTTTTATTTCTTTTTCTTGTCTGATTTCTGTGGCTAGGACTTCAAATATTATGTTGAATAGGAGTGGTGAAAGTGGACATTCTTGTCTTGTTCCTGACCTTAAAGAAAAATGATTTTAGCTTTTCCCCAGTGAGTATGATGTTAGCTGTGGGTTTGTCATATATGCCTTTATTATGATGAGGTATGCTCCTTCTACCTGCACTTTGCTGAGAGTTTTTATCATAAATAGATGCTATATTTGTCAAAATCTTTTCTGCATCTACTGATATTATCATAAGATTTTTATCCTTCATTTATTTGGTGTGTCACATTAATTGATTTGTGAATATTGAACCAACTTTGCATTCCAGGAATAAATCTAACTTGATCTTTTTAATATATTGCTGAATTTAGTTTGCTAATATTTTGTTGAAGGTATTTGCAACTATTTTATCAGGGATATTGCCTATAATTTTGTTTGTAATGTCTTTGGTTTTAGAATCAAGGTAATGCTGGTCTCATAAAATGAACTTAGGAGCATTCCTTCCTCTTCAACTTTTTAAATAGTTTGAGAATAGGTGTAAATTATTTTTTGAATACTTGGTAAAATTTACCTGTGAAGCCATCTTATCCAGGACTTTTGTTTGTTGGGAGTTTATTGATTACTGACTTGATTTAATTAGTAGTTACTGGTCTGTTCAGATTGTCTGTTTCTTCTTGGATCAGTCTCGAAGGTTGTGTTTCTAGGAATTTATCCATTTCATCCAGATTGTGCAATTCATTGACACATAATTGTTTTTAGTAATTTCTTATAATGCTTTGTAGTTCTGTGGTGTCAGTTTCACTTCTCTTGCATTTTTATATTACTTGTTTGGGTCCTTTTTCTTTTTCCTTGATGAGTCTGGTTAAGAATTTATCAATTTTGCTTGTCTTTTCAAAGAACCACCTCTTGGTTTCATTGATCTTTTGTATTTTTTTGGACTCTTTTTTGTTTGTTTATTTTCATTCTGATTTTTATTATTCCCTTCCTTCTGCCCACTTTTGGCTTTGTTTGTTGTTCTTATTGTAGTTCCTTTAGGTGTAAAGTTAGATAGTGCATTTGAGATTTTTTTGTTTTGTTTCTTCTAATACATTTTTTCAGAGAAGAGAGAAGAGGGAGAGAGAGAAAGAGAGAGAGAGAAAGAGAGAGAGAGAGAAACATTAGTGATGAGAGAGAATAATCGATTGGCCACCTCCTGAGAATTTTCTTGTTTCTCGAGGTAAGCCTGAATTGCTATGAATTTTCCTCTTAGAACTTGTGTTGGCTATGTCCCATAGATATTTTGGGTCATTGTGTTTTCATTATCACTTTTTTCAGGTAGGCATCTTTTGATTTCTATTTTTATTTCATTAATCCATTCATTGTTAAATAGCATGTTATTTAGCCTCATGTGTTTGTGTATTTTTCAGTTTTCTTCTTATGATGACAGTCTATAGAAGCATCTTTTCTCTTGCCACTTTAAACATTTTCTCTTTGTCTTTAACCTCTTAGGGTTTATCTTGTTTGGGCCTCTCGATGTTTCCTTGACTTGTATGTCTATTTCCTTTGCCAGGTTAAAGAAGATTTCAGTCTTTATTTCTTCAAATAGGGTTTCAATCCCTTGCTCTCTCTCTTCTCCTTCTGGCACCCCATGACGTGAATGTTGGTATGCTTGATGTTGTCCCAGAAGTCCCTTAAGCTAGCCTCATTGTTTTTAAATTCTTTTTTTTCTTTTTGTTGTTCCACTTGGGTGTTTTCTGCTACCTTGTCTTCTAAATCACTGATTCAGCGCCTCTGCTTAATATAATCAGCCATTGACTCCTCCCATTGTATTCTTAAGTTCAGTTATTATACTCTTCATTTTTCACTGGTTCTTTTTTTCTGGTTTCTATCTCTTTGCATAAATTCTCAGTGAGTTCATCTGTTCTTCCCATAAGTTCATTGAACATTCTTATAACCAGTGTTTTCAACTCTTTATCTGCTAAATTGCGTGCTGCCTCCATTTTGTTTGGTTGTTTTTCTGGAGTTTTGTCCTGTTTTTTCTTTACTTGGGACATGTTTCTTTGTCGTCTCATTTTGGCTGCCTCCCTGTGTAGGTGGTCCTGCTACATCTCCCAGTCATGGCCACGTGGCCTTCTGTGTAATGGGCGCCCTGTGGGGCCCAGTGGTGCAGCCTCCCTGTTCACCTGAGCACAGTGCTCCAGGGGTGTCCCCAGTGTGGGTTGTGTGTGCCCTCCTGTTGTAGTTGAACCTTGATTGCTGTTGGCATATCAGTGGGTGGGATTGACCCTCAGGCTAACTGGCTGTGAGGAGTGGCTGTGACTATAGCAGACAAGTTGTTGTATGGGGTCAGGCCTCACAGAGTGGAATTTGCTCTAGCAGGGCTTTGTAGCTTAATCCACCTTTTGGGTGTGTCCTTGGTAAAGTTAATTGGGTGGTGTGCTGGCGTGGTCTGAAACTGGCCACCATGTGTGTCAATTCCGAGCCCTCTTAGGAAGTTCTCTGGTGTAGGCCCAGGTCAGCTGCTTCCTGTGCCCCACCCAGGGCCACCTGGTAGGAGAAACAAAGTGATCTGCCTGTGCTGGTAGCTGCTTGCGCTGGGCTTGTAGGTACCTAGGAGAGGCTATGCTTTGAAATGAAACCAGATGCCACCAGTGCCAGGCTGGGGGCCACTTAGCAAGAGGCACATGGCACACCAGGGCCAGCCACTTTGTGTTTGGGTTTTATGGACCTTTCATAGATTTCAGGGAAGTCCACAGAGTGGTGGTGGCTGGCCACTTGTGAGGAACTGCTGCTGAAGGAGGTTTGGGCCTGTGCATGAGTTGGGTTGTGCAGGGGTTTCAGGTAATCACCAGGGTGGTGTGAGGGGCGCTAGCCAGTTTGATGAAGACTCAGATATGGCACCAGCCTGTGCCTGCAGGCCGAGTGGATGGAGGGCTTAGAAAAGGAACAGTGGCACCTACCTGCACTTCTGTCTGGGAGAGCTGTTCCTCAAGCCATCACTCTGAAGCCAGAGACTTCAGTTTCTCTCCGTATGTCCTGGAGCTTTTCAAGCTGTTACTCAGGCTCAGAATAAGTGAGTCCATAAGTGATTAAGTCTATGCATGGGCCCTTTAAAAGTGTGCCTAGGACTCCAGGAGCCCTCCGTCTCAGTCAGCCACAATTTCCTCTGGTTTTCACAGCCAGATGTTGTGGGGTCTCCTCTTCTTGGCACTGGTGCTGTGGACTGGGGACCCCAGTGTGGGCTGGGACCCCTTGATCCTCAGTGGGGACCTTTGAAGCTGAGATATCCCTCCTGATTCTTTTATTTGTTAATGGTAATAGAATGGTTTATTAAGCTGTGTCTTAGTACAGACACTGGGGCTTGCCCAGGATGCTCTTGGTGTATAAAGCCTATTGTTCTTCCAGTTCTTTTTGAGCAATGACACCAGGAAATTGACAGTGACGTACCTGTTGCATACAAGCTTATCATCATCTGTCATCTTAACATAACCAAGAGCCACTGCCAGACACACACCTCCTCTTCACCTGGAACTTGATTGTGGATTTCACTTCATTGACTTCGGCTGCTGTGCTCTCATTGTGAGTCAGCAAGGAAGGGAACTTGCCAGACTTACTTAGGCCTGGGCCCAGGATTCATGGGATCCGCTTGACCAGAAGACTCTGAAGCCAAAAAGTCATTATACTGCTTGGCCAGCTTCTTGACCAGCTTCTTACTCTTGTTGAGTTTCTTCATGCTTTGATGTCCATGTCAGGGATATCCACAGCCTTGGCCTTGTCACAGTGCTGCTGGTCTCCCAGAACACATACTGAGAACTTGGGGTGGGGAGTGGAATTGAGCCTGAGGTAACCCAGGGTGTTTGTCCCTCTAAGGGTCATAGTTCTTCAAGCTGATCTGCAGCTCCACCGTCTCCAAACACTTCCAGCACTTGCACTGGTTCCGTGCAGGACATCCGCACTGCCTCGCAGAGGATGTCACAGGAGACATTGCTGCTCATGGTGCCTTGAGCCACAAAACCCAGAAAGAGCTCCCTCCTGATTCTCAGCCATGACATATGGTGTGATGCCAGCCACTTTCACATTTCTGCCCCTCCTACCAGTCTTGACATGGTTTCTTCTTCATATCCTTAGTTATAGTAGTTCGTTCAGCTAGTCTTCAGGTGGTTCTCAAGGATGGTTGTTCTATTTAGTTGTAATTTTGATGTGGTCATGGGAGATGGCAAACACAGCATCTACCTACTCTATCATCTTGACTAGAAGTCCGAATTTTTTCTTTTTGTTCATTGGTGTTTCCTAATTTTTGCACAATTATAGCTTCTTTAAAAACAAAAAGTTTATTTTTTATTTAAAAAATGAGAGCCTTAGTTTAGATGATTCTGTCTGTAGAATCCCTTGATTTCATTACAGCTCTCAACTGTTGTTTTCTCTGGTATCTTCTCTTTCTTTGGCTTCATGAAAGAATGATTTCATTTTCCAATGTGCTCACTGTAGGGACATTGTGTTCCTCAAGGTCTGGGGTGTAATCTGCAGCCAGGTCTGGGCCACTTGCAATAGGGGCATGCTGAGGGGCATGGGCCATGGGGCCTGGCCAGGTAACACTGGGTGAGGAACTTTTATATAGCCTGGGGTGAGACATGCAGAGGGAGAAAGAGGCAGAGGAGTTTGGCAGAGGAAGTAAAGTTCTATCCCTTCTAACTCTACTTCTCCCTAAAAGGAAGAAAACACTATATCAGCCCAAGAAACCAACAGCCAGGATCCTTAGAGAGGTCAGAATCATTGGAGAGAGATGCTAACCCAGAAGGTGGGAGTCTCCGCAGAGCCCGTTTTCCAGGCTAGAAGGAGGGGAGAGGGGGCTCTGTAGTTGATTTTGTTCTCAGGAAATGGGCTGGTTTGGGTGCCTGTGACCTGGAGCCTGGGGGACTTGGGACCCAACACTCTCATAATCTGGTGAGCAGCACTTTCCACTTAGATCCCAGAGTTTTTAAAAATAAGAATCTGCGGAATCTGAACCCCTTGGATAAATGCAATTTTGAAGTAGAAAGAAAGCAATCTATGAACCCCTTCCTTATTATTATCCTGGTATTAAAAAGAAGCCAACCACAACCTCTTCAGTTGAGACCGCTGTACTGATCAACCTGTGTCCCCTTCTTTCTCGCAGCTGTGAGGCTGTCCATGCCAGGCTCAAGGGCAGGCTGTGCGCTGTGGCCCTGGGGGTGGACACTGTCCTGAGGCTGGTGCTTACCCTGTCGCCACTGTTCTCTCAAGGTGACTTGCTCCCTGTGTGAAGGCAGCTGATACCCTCTTTCCCTAAAACCACAGGCTAGGGGTCTCTTGAGGTGGACTCTCTTCCCCATGAAACTTGGGGGTGGGGGTGGGGGTGGGGGTGGGGGTGGAATTGTGCCGGGCTTCCTTGGCAAGGTGGCCCTTCACCTGTCGGGTGAGTTTTATGAAGCACTTCACCTGACTCTGCCGCCCCCGCCCCCCCCCCCCCCACTGTTTTTCATCTATTTTTCTGAACTCAGTAGGTGCCTTGAGGACCTAAGTGCTCAGATTGTGATCCCTGTCATCAAATTCCTGGTCTGGGTAGAGGCATTCCTGTGGGCACTGGGTGGAGCGTTCGCAGGGGAATGGGCCGTCTAGAGCAGCAATATGAAGCAGGCACCGTGACCCTGCTTCCCTGTGTCTGTTCAGGTTTTTGTCTATCTGGACAGGACCCTAAGGGTGAGCTCTGAGAGGAGGCACGTTGAGAGAAGATGCAGCAGAAGAGACCTGGGTAGAAGCTAGGGTCTTCTTTCTGGTTCTCTTCCCACCGTGCTCCTTCCCAGCCCTGGCTACTGCCCACCAGGCCCCAACACACCACACTGCGCCCCAAGCCTCCCAGCTAGGATATAGGCCTGAAGACCCTCCCCTCAGACACTTGCAAAGCTCCAGTCCTCCACCCCGTCTCCCTTCTGTTGCAGTCACGACACTCTGTGGGACCCTTTGGCAGGAACAACTCCCCTGGGGGCTGCTCCCTGGCAGGTGTCTGTGGGATGACTGAGCTGGGGCCCAAGCACAGCAGACAGAGGCCAGGCCAGGCTGCTGCCATGTTCATATCTTTGCTTCCCCCCACCACCCTCTCATCTTTAGATCAGAAATCAGTTCCCACACATTGCCTCTTGCTAGAACATCCTCCTCACCAGCTGAAGAGGAGAAACTGAAATCCTGGAAGAGCTGGCTCAGAGATTTAAATAGGCCAGGCCAGACCCAAGTGGGGCCAGAATAATCTTAGAAAACATGAGAAGGTGTGGAGCAGGGACAAAGCATACTTCACTTCCCCTTTGCCCCAAATATGCGCCTGTTACAATGAGGAACCTACAAGGGGTGAAACTTTTATTTTAAAATAAATACGACTATGGCTGGGAATAAGCTAGCCTTCATCATCCAGGAATTTACACAGGTTCTTTTCCTGGGTCAATCTCTCATTTATCTGAGAATGTGATTTTCTTTACAATTCTGCATTTAAGATGAACCCACATGGTCAGTCTGAGGGGAGCAGAGGCGGAGGAAGAATGAATGCACTGTGCATCAGCAGAGGGCGTAACCGAGGGACAGCCTATTTACATAGACAAATTACATGAGGCCTAGTTTACATTTGCTTAAGATTAGGGGTGGCTTCACTAATGCACCTAGCATTCCAGTGCTATGGTTGGATAAAACCTCTAAATTACACCATTTTACTTCCTAGTGAGTTCAGGAGAAGTTGTAACAAACCAATGAACAGATTTAGAATATATTTACATACATTCTTGGTGTTCAAAGCGACATAAACATAGCTCATTGCCCACAGCGGAGGGAAACCCAGGTGGGCACTGCTCAGCCAGGCACAGGTGCGGTTCCTTGGAGGTGCTCTAGGTGCTGATTCAGGCTCTCAGCCAAGGAGCCCAAGGAAGGGGGTTTTCTGGGCGCGTCTGCCGGAAAGGCCAGCAAGCATGGACTCCATTCGACTGCACTTCCCCTTTTCTGAAGAAGAGCTGGGCTCTGGAGTGCTGGTCGTGGGGGAGGCTTTGGGGCACAGGTGGGCTGAGGGAGGGGCGCCGCCAGGGGCAGGGGGCTTGGCGTGAAGTGTTTCCCAGCCCCACTCACTGGCTGTTGGACATTGTGCAGACCATTGATTTCTTCCCACCTATTTTCTTGTCCATAAAGTGGGCCTAATGACTTTTCAGAGAGGCTTTTCCTGGCTGTATTTGCCCTGGAGCCCGCTTTGTTCTCACTTGAAAAGTTTAACTTCAGATAACAGAGAACCTCAAAAGGACTACATGCTGCAGCCCATTTGCTGTGCTTAGCGTCTGGGGTGAATGGTGGCTCACCTCTGTCTCCAGGTGCAGGAGTGGGCTGGAGACCTACCCCCACTCCCATGGTTAACCCAAAGCAGGTTGCTGGGGTGTATATGGCCACGTGTTATAGCGGGACAGCAACAACGATGGGGCCACAGTTGCAGGATGATTTCCACAGGTATTTATTTTAAAGCATGGAGGCAACTTTGCGCTGGTAACGTACACTGGTAATGGCTACACGTACAGTTCAGTTGGAGGGAAGCACAGTGGGAAAGTGAGCAGAGTTTAGAAACATTCCCAACGTTCAGCAGCATTTGAAGTAGAACTGAATACAGACATTTTAACACCGTAGGAAATTCCTGCTCAGTTGTACTTGGTCACATTCAGGAAGTCAATGTCAAGGCTGCTTGGTTTGGTTGGTGGGATCAGTGACAGAAACCACATCTGAGAAATCTGTTCTATCGTCAGGCTTTTTACATTTTCAACTGGAGAATCTCACTTCAAAAAGAAAAAAAAAAATATCCTAAAGTAACATGCCCGCTGCAGCCAGGCTCTGGCGCGGCCACAGACCGCTGGGCGTGCAGACAGACGTGCCCACGCCCCTGGTTGTGGCTACCGTGGCCGACGGGCAGAGGTGCGGCTAGCACCTCCCTGTTGTCCAGTTAATAACAGTCTTACTTTTCATAGATTTTCTTTCACAAAACAGTACATTGAAAAAAAGTCATTTAAAAGCAAGGCAAATGGCATAAAACACAAATATATATGGGAGTACAATAGTTACCAATGACACAGTATTTTGGTCCATACTTCATATTGGTGTATGCTACTGACATAAGGTTGTCACCCATTTAAACGGGGGGAAAAGTGTATGTAAGTGAAAAACTTTTTTCAAACCATTTCCCTTTCTGTGTTATAGTTCTCCCTCTCGTGCTTCCCAGAGAACCAAGGGGGGAAAAGGGGAGGAGGAAAGAAGCATGAATATCAAGGTCAGATTCTAAATTTAAACTTTTAAACCAACCTGTAGTCCCTGACACTTTCTCTTCCAAGAAAGTCAGATACACTTTTGACTCATAAACGTGAACATTTTAAGCAGAACAGAAGACAGAGGTGTTGCGACAGGCTCCCATTTATCTGAGTTAAGTCAGCCACGTATGGGTCGGCCACTGATAACAGTCTAGGTCAGTTCAATAATAACATTCATGGAATCACAGGATCTTGGGACTGGAAGGGTTCCTAAAAGCAATCATCGAATTCAACCCATATTCTAGGTGTAATCTCCTTCCCACATCACTGACAAGGGGCCATAGTTTCCATTCCCTGGCATAGGAAATTCAAAGGAGGGATCCCATTCCAATTTTGGACAGATCTAATGTTTAGATATTCCTTTGGTGTGTCAGGCCTGAATATGCTTCTCAATGGGAAGGACAATGTTTAAAGACAAAGTCAAACCCCCTCAATCAGTAACACGTGGTTGTAAAGTTAACGTTTAAATATGAACATGGATGTTCTGGAACTAAGTTATGGACATAGGATACTTGGGTACTGAAGGACTAAGGCAAATGCATGGCACAGCAGGAATTAGAAAGTGCCAAGCCCCATGGTGAGAGGCTGGGTGTGCCCCTGCCTGGGCAGAGCCCCTTTCACTGTCACTGAATTGAGAAAAAAGTTCCCTTCGCTTGGAGAGTGCCACGTGACGGGTTTATCACATTTACCACACTGCACTGAAACGACACGGCTCCTGTACCCAAAGGCTGGGCTCTGCGTATTAGTGTGATGCCCGCGGTCTAGAACACTCTCCTCCTGCTCAGGTCAAGGTTGTTCCTTTTTCAAAAGGGAGAAGCAAGCTCAGCCCACTTATGTACCAGTAATCGTGCAATTAGTATGTAGATTCCTCCAGGCCGTGTCCACGCATGTGTGGTCTCCAGCTCTATCCACCTCAATGCCTCCAGTGAGGGGCTGTGTACCCAGAAAGTTCAGAAATTAGTTACCATGGGTCATTTTAAGATAACAATTCTAGGCATTTCCAAAGAAAAAGAAACTCTGATACTAGCCTGGACTGCAGGAAAATCTTGACTCTAAAACTGATGAGCCTCTAAGTAAACAAATGCCTCAAGGCCATCTATGTGCTGCCTCCCTCTCTGCAGTCATGAGCATCTGCGTCTCAATGTGAGGAGAGCTCGGGCTCCAGGACTGCAGCCCAGAACTTGATATTCTCTGGCAACTGCAAACCACCTGTAGCCCGATGCAGCAGGCTGATGCCATATCATGGGCCTTTGTTTATGCTGTTTCTGCAGCCTGGAAAGTCATTTCCTTACTCAACTCGCCCTTTAGCTCGCTCTCAGATCAGCAAAGACCTTTCCTCAGCAAAGTCCCTCTGGCCCCACCCACACTGTACTGAAATGACCCATCTTCACAGCTGTGTGGCCTCTGCCCTGGCCTGGAAATGGACGTTGTCATCCCAGGCCTAGTTCAAAGCATGGCATAGAGTGAGCACTCAGCAAATGGTTGGCCGAAATGGACTGTAATCTCAAGGATTATCCAGATAACCGAGTGTTAAAAAGGAACTTAATTTCTGTGTTTTGCAATCAAATTGCTAGATATCCATGCTTTCTCATCAGGAAAAATTTAACTTAGTTTTATTTAACTTAGCAAAATGCTTCCTTTCACTTTAAAATGCAAATCTTAGTGAACAAGGTCTTTACAGACAATAAATTATATGAAAAGGCAAAACCAAGAGTGTCATTTAATGAATATTTATATTCAGTAACTTTGATACATAGTGTAGAGCTATCTCTTTGCTTAAAAGTCAAAATTCAGGCTTTAAAAATACATTGTTAAGCAAAAATAAATTATGCTTTAAAAAAATTAATCTCAAAACATGCAAAGGTAATGTTCCATAAGAAGGGCAAATGCAATAGGCCCAGCAACTCACTCAAGGCCAACCTGTTATGAGCTTTCAGACAAATGGGGTAGAGGTGCACTTACAATGCCCCTAGATTTCCACTTAAGTATTGCCACTGCGTGGTCTGTGGGTAAAAGTGCAGGAAAGAGTTTATACTGATGAAGACTTGCAATAAGCCTTACTACACAGTAGCGGCCCACTCAGAACCACAGGGCTGGGGCTGAAGAAGTGTCAAATTTGCCTCTGATAAGGAACAAACCTGGCTCTGAGGCGCCGTCTCCAGGCACTGACGTCACTCCCATCGCTCGTGCCATTACCGGGTAATGTTCAAAAACAACTGTTCCTTGAAAACCCTTCTTTTAGATTCTCTTGTTTACACCTCAGCTAGTCTAACTGCCTAGTGGAACTAGTGTTTTGTGCATGGAACATTCTAGATATCTGAAGATCCCTTCCAGTTTCATGATTTTATGATTCTTTGAATGATTCAAACAAATATATCATGCTTGACTGACCTGACAGAAAAGACACACAAACTTCAAGGGCTTAATGTAAAACCACCTTTGCTACTGTGGAGACATACGCAGGCAGTTAAAGGTTCCAGTAACATCATTTCTTTGGAGAAACCGAGAGCACGTGATTGGCTTTATCCTCCCAAAGAAAGAACTATGTGCAGTTCTGCCACTTTCCCAACATAGCCACGCGAGGCAGTACTTGCCAGAGCTGCTGTGTGTTGAAGTAATACAGCAAAATTTATGTAAAGTGCAAATCCAATAGGGTAAAGCAAGAACTATGACAATTCACCTAGACAGGAGGAAAGGCAAGTGCGGGTGCCAGCTTCCGCCCTTGTGCATGAAGCCTCCATTTCCATAAAATGCTTGGAAGACACCCAACACCAGCACAGATCTCTGAGTTACAAAAACAGTGGAGATTCAGCATAATTCACAGTATTACAAACATACAAATGCAAGCACCCATTCACGTGAGGAGAAAGAAAAGGGCAGAGCAGTGGATACCTTGACATAGCTGTGGTTTGTGATTGCAACTCTCCTCACCAATGAAGTGTCAGTGGATTCAGTCTCCGAGTGGCTCTGTGGGCTGGAGGACAGCCATGCTGGGAGGGAGATGGCTACAGTGAAGTGCAGGGTCACGGACAGAGCCACCGTGGTGCACATGTGATCCCACAGGGACAATCACCTTCCCAAGTGGGGTGTGAGCTCATCCAGACCTGACTCAGATCCATGCCAGGCACGCAGGGTGCCTGATCTACTGCCTTTCTAACACTGTCTTCCTCTCTGCATGTTCCAAAAGCTGGAAAACAGAGTGATCCATCCCTATTATTCATTTCCAACACAGTTCTCTATTATGTACAATTTAGTAATGGCTGCAGGTTCTAGTAATAAATTGCAAAATAGATACCTGAATATTTTTAATTTAATTCCCTTTTTAAAGCTCTCACAGAGCAATCATGCAGTACAGACTCTGATTGACTTTAACAGCTTGATGGCAAGCAAGGGTAATGTGGAAGGGGCCAGTGAAGGGACAACTGGTAATCACTTCTGTGCACACACACGCGTGCATCTGAGCTTAGTGTATGGTCACGCGGGCTGGTCTGATGTCTCAGGTGATGACTGTCGTGTCCCGTGGCTGACGGGGGAGCACCAACGCTGTAGCCATCATCTCTAGGAAACTCCTTCCCCAAGAAGCACGCTAGGTCAGTATTAGGGGTGGTACCCAAGTATGGTTGGTAGTAGTTCTTTTGGTTAGAAAGAAAAGTAATTAATGATCAGGAGGGAAAAATTGGCTTTCCAGTAAAAGAGAAAAAAAATCGGGAGGATTTAAAATACTACCACTAAAAACTTGTCAAATCAGAAGTGAACAAGAGACTGTGGAGGTAGGACTTGGAGAGAATGGGCAAGTAATTGGTATGTTTACCTGCAAAGTTTTATTTAACCTGGTAGTAATCCCCAAGAGACTTAGTGATCCCACAAAACCCCCCAACAGGTGAGGGTTGGTTGAGGTGATACCATGCTTAGAATGGGGCTATGTGCATGCTTGCCCACTCATTTAAATTCTATTTTTATAGGTGAAAATAAGGTTTTAAAAAAAGGACTTAAATATCATGAGTCACTAAAACACAGAATATTTCACTTTTATCAAATTTGATTGGATTCCCTTAAAATCAGAGTTCTTCAGACTGATTTTCTAATGCCCTTTTTTACATTTCCAACAGGAAGACATCATGAGCTGTAAGATTCAGTACCTTTTTATGTCTCAGATCACACAGTTTTAGTATAAGTGTGCAAAGTGTTCTAGTTTTTAAAGGGGGAGAAAACACAGATGGTGAGGAATAGAACAGGATTCAACCTCACGTAATGAACATGGTCAAGTTCAAAGGTGACATCACACACAAAAACATAGCTTAAAGACACTTTTTTTTTTTTTTTAAGGACATAGGATTTTGTTTGTTTTTAATACAAGTGAGGGAGACCTGTGTCAATAAAACTAAAACATAAAACATGAAAGGCTCAGAAGGCTCCAATTGAATTAGAAACGATCCAGGCACTGATACTTGAAGCTCTGAGTTATAATCATCTACTCCCATGATGACAATGGCTGGGAACAGCTTTCTCATGGCATTTTTTAATATGGGAATGAAAGAGAAAAACGGAGGCAGAAACACCAGGTTATTTCTACTCAATATAAGAACATGAATAAGTTAGACATTACACATCGTTCTTCAAGTGATTCATGAAGTCAGTTGGTAAATCCATATGAATGGTTTTCCAAATCTCTCAATTGAAGAGGATTTCTAGGAAAGCAGAAACACTGTTTATAAGCAGTGTAAATACATACACTCTGGTGAAAAGCAGATGAAGGTGAGAGTAGATACATAGAGAAGAAAAAGATGCTGACCCGGTGACCTGTGCCCACATGAAGAAAACATGGAAACTGCTTTAAAATGACCAAAAATACCCTGAACAGACATTTCCCTCATTTCTCCAACACACAAAACAACAACTAAAATGAAGTGTTGAAAATTAAACACACCACACAGAGTTTACAGTATACTCAAACAATGCAGCAAGCCAGATTGTACAAACCATTTGTTAAAAAAATATCTTCTTTTATATTGTATGAACAAGTTGAAAGAGTCCCCTCCAAGTGTTCATTCACTGGCTCACCACTTGTGCGCAGGTAATATGCAAACTCAGCAAGTTTCTTTAGTTTCTCTCCTTTCACACGTCTGCTTTACTGCTCAGTAACGATTTGGATTAGAACAATCATTCTTGAGTAAATACTATCTTTCAGATGCCTGGGTGTGTCATCAAGACACTACTGGGGTCATATCCCACAACTGTAAAAAGAAAAAGAAGATATACAATGAACTAGAATTAAATTGTGTTGATGATAACCAATCCTTATAATTAAATTCAAGTAAATTTTTTAATCTAAGAAGCAATAATTATACTAACATGATTCTGAAATCTTTAAAATAGTATTCCCATCAAAAAGCACTATAACATACACCTCAAAAACATGACCATGGCAGCTGGAAGTTTCCACCCAGCTAATGGAGACTAAAGCAGATTAGAGTCATTTAAGGAGGAAGGGAACTGAGCTATATATTAGGCAGCAAATGGGTGCCAGGCATGTACTGTGTCCTTTCAATATCTTATCTCATTTAATCTTCCAAACAGTTCAAGGGGTCTCATTTTAAAAAATAAAGGCTCTGAGACTCCAGAGTTTATTTTAAACTTGCTTAAAGTTTCAGAGGCCTGGCAGCTTCCAAAAGGGGTTATTTCAACCACCTTACCCTGTTGCTGCCTCTAAGAATGGACCACGATGGGCCTGGTAAGCAGAGCTCAGTGCGCTGGGCAAGCCTGTGCTACACGCCTGTGTGTTTCTCAGAAAACGAGGCAGGCGTGGCCCCTTCTGTCCAGAGCCTCTGCTGTGGTCCTCAGAGAGAACCTGGAGGAATGCTTGTGGATTAACCAATCTCATGGGGAAGAGTCTTGTTTATTACTTGTTGGCTTATCCAGTTCTACCATTCATCCAATGCTCATCTCAAATCCCTCCTCCTTCACAGAGCCACTTCCAGCAGCACTACCTCCCTCTATGGAACGAATTCTTAAAGTAATTCTTGTCTGTATTACTCTTCTGGCCACTGCATATGTGACCTATTATTAAGTGTCTTTTTAAAAGTATGTCTCCAACTGACCAGCTGTTCCTTACAGGCAAGAGCATGTCTGACCTTGGTGTGTACACCCTGTGCCTGGCATGGGCCTTGTATGTATAAATGCTCACTGCCAAGGGAGCCCTCTGAGCAGGTTTCGCATAGCCGTGGTGCTCCTGTATATTCACGTAGGGCCAGACATGGAGAGCTCCTACCATGAGAGAGCATCCTACCTTAATAACCTTGTCAGTTCCCGAAGTCAGTAGCCATCCCCGGGTTGCATCAAAATGCACATGCACAATGTTGTGTTTACTGTCGTGGAAAGTGGCCGTGGGCGCTCGTCTGGAGGAAGCAAAGAACGTTTCCAAGAGTGAAAAGTCATGACATAGGAATGAAGGATATCTAGAGTGACATTAAACTCTTAATTTTTTAGCCAAATGGCTAAATGGCTTCACTATTAGAAATGTGGCTCAGATTTACCTTTATTCCCTGGTGACCTGGTAAAAAAATTTTTTTTAAGTAAAGGATTCTGATATTCTCTAAAATGGGAAAGAGATTCAAAAGTCCCTGATAGATTACTTGCCACTCTAATAGAGCCTATGAAAATCTGTGTTTTTGATAAATTAAAAAAGAAAACAAAATACCTCAGTGCTTTGGCTAAGTTTGATTTCAGGACTTGCTGGTAAAATAGTCTACCAAACTGTTTTGCAGTTTTTTAATCTGTGCATATTTTTTAGTAAGAAGGTCTGTCAGCTGCCAGGCGCTCTGAAGAGGCAGAGCAGTGATGTGGGAAAGGAGACAGGAACATGCGAAAGGAGAGCTTTTCTCCAATATTCCAGTGGGCTTTCTGAAGACATCTGTTTTCTATTTTTAATCTATAACTGAATCTAAATAGATCTTCAGCATAATAAAAATGGTTACTGTAAAATATTTAGAATTAAAGATTTAGGTTTAATTTGCAAACCCTTAGATCCTCCAGATCTGTGTCTTTATCTATAAAATGAAGAATTAGCTAGAGTATCTCTTAAGATCACATGCAGCTCTCTAATTTAATGAGAAGAACTCATATTCATTTCATCATGTATGATGAGTGGAAAATAATCAGTGGACAGAAATACTTCTGGAAGGGCATTTTAATTTATATATGATATGGATAAATAATAATGAAAAACACATAAGTTAGGGTTATTTGTAAAAGAATACTTTATTAATTTGCCACGAATTCCCTTTAAATGCTAATTTACTCTGGTGAAGTTTAAATGCTTATATTTACATGCATCTTTTAAGACACCCACCTAGTACTTACATGATTTTACTATATACAAGGCCTTAGAAGTACGTGACGGGTAGGAGCACTAGGCAGCCCTTTTCCTATGAAATTCTGCTGTAATTCACTAAACGGAAAACTTGTTGCAGGGCATTCTGTTTACATTTGGGGCAGTTTTTAATTAGCCAACACTAAAGAGACAGCATATATTTGTCCCACCTACTAAGCAATGACACAGCAACCTAAGGTCCTGGGTTTCTGGACAAGACTGACCAGCAAGACTTAGTAGTTGGGCAACTGGTAGCATTTGTTTCTTAGGTAAAGTGGCTTAAATCTTCTTGGAAAACGAAACCTCTAGAGCAGTGGTTCTCAACCTTCCCAATGCCACGACCCTTTAATACAGTTCCTCATGTTGTGGTGACCCCCAACCATAAAGTTATTTTCGTTGCTACTTCATAACTGTAATTTTGCTACTGTTATGAATCGTAATGTAAATATCTGATATGCAGGATGTATTTTCATTGTTACAAATGGAACATAGTTAAAGCATAGTGATTAATCACAAAAACAATATGAATTATATATGTGTTTTCCGATGGTCTTAGGCGACCCCTGTGAAAGGGTCATTTGACCCCCAAAGGGGCCACGACCAACAGGTTGAGAACCGCTGCTCTAGAGCAAGCATGTCAAACTCAAAGGCTAACACGGGCCAAATAAACAAGGGTTAAGTTTATGTGGGCCGCAAAAAAACAAAAGCTTCAATTTTCATAGAAACGAAGGTTTATTTCAATTGAGACATGCTGAGTACAAAGGGCTGAAATAAATGAGTAATCGTTAACATAAAATAGAACATTTTAATACCAATTAGTATTTTTTCTTGAACATTAACTTACCAGACACTGAATAACTGCACAAATTAATAAGCGTAATACAAATAAACCTATTTTTCTTGTTCTCCGAAAGCAAAATATTTCCTGTTGTGCATGCCAAACCAGTCAGTACAAGACTAATGATGTGGCAATCAGCTACTAAAATATTCGCTGCTAGTATTAGTGGAGAGATATGGTGTGCCTGCGCATAAGGGAAATGAATGCAATGCGATTATAGTAATCAGTCATTAGCAAACGTAGTTCATTATTAATAACTAGAGGCCCGGTGCACACATTTGTGCACTGGTGGGGTCCCTCAGCCTGGCCTGCGCCCTTTGGCAATCAGGGACCCCTTGGGGGATGTCGGATTGCTGGTTTCGGCCCGATCCCAGCAGGCCAGGCTGAGAGACCCCCCTGGTGCATGAATTTGTGCACCGGGCCTCTAGTATGCATATAAGATCTTTGGTTAATTTCTTCCTGCCCTCCCCCTCCCCCCTTTCCCTCTGTGATTCATTAGTCTGTTCCATGTTTCCATGCCTGTGCGTTGAGCATCTGCCCCCTGGTGGTCAGTGTGTGTCATAGCTACCAAACAGTTGAATGGTCACTTAGGCTTTTGTATATATAGATTATGTATAATAAGACATTGTAAAAATTAAGTTACGAAATTTTTATTAAAACGCTTCTTATGTACAAGTATATTGACTGGGCTGCAAAAATATTCATTATGGGCCAGATGCAGCCAGTAGGCCGCGAGTTTGACATGCTTGCTCTAGAGCCTAGGGCTGATTTGGCTCCTGTAGAAGATACCAGCTTGGGCTGGAAAGTGAACCCTGGACTCCAAACTCCTGAGCACTTCTCAAGGAAATGAGTATACAGAAGGCTCTGCTGGAAGAACACCTATTTGCAATGCACATACCCCTGGGGTTGAGAAGAGCACAGGGATGCATTCTTTGTGAGTACTCTTCCCTCCCAAGTCACAAGAGAGCACAATCTCTTGGAGGAAAGGTGGGCTTTGCCCACTTGCCAGGATCTGCATTCTAAGCCAGCAGGAGCTAGGGCAGTGATGGCGAACCTTTGGAGCTCGGCGTGTCAGCATTTTGAAAAACCCTAACTTAACTCTGGTGCCGTGTCACATATAGAAATTTTTTGATATTTGCAACCATAGTAAAACAAAGACTTATATTTTTGATATTTATTTTATATATTTAAATGCCATTTAACAAAGAAAAATCAACCAAAAAAATGAGTTCGTGTGTCACCTCTGACACGGGTGTCATAGGTTCACCATCACTGAGCTAGGGCATCAGTAGTCATGACTGTGTGCTGGGTGCAGCTCAGTTCACATTCTCTCCTTAACCTTGACAATTTTTCAGGCTGCTGGAACTTACTCTTCATCTGTGATGGCCTCGTGGCAGCTGTCACAGACCCTCACTTCAAACTCGAAGCCCATCAGGGGGATGGAGGAACGTTTGGAGCTGCACTTGCCGCAGACAGCCTTCCCGCACTTGCGGCAGTGGTGCTGCAGAGAGAGAACGGAGACTTGTTAGGGCGGCCATGCCTCAGCGTCTCGGGGTATGCTCAGCAGTGATCAACAGCATTTAGCTGAGGGTGCTAAACAAGGTTGCCCCCAAAACTGAAAGGAACACAGCAGTTGTGTTTATTCAGAATGAGGACTGCTGGGAAACACATCTGACTGCCATCTCCCTTCTGCCTCCTTACCCGATTCTTGGTCCTCTCTGGTTATCATCACTATGATCTCTGGAGGAACCACCCAGCAGTCAGGTTATCTTAAAGCTGACTGTAATGAGGAAGTGCCATCTCCGAGATTATGCTGCCTCATCAAGGAGAATAGGAATGAACCCTGATTCAATCCATTGTCTATACCAGTGATGGCGAACCTTTTGAGCTCGGCGTGTCAGCATTTTGAAAAATCCTAACTTAACTCTGGTGCCGTGTCACATATAGAAATTTTTTGATATTTGCAACCATAGTAAAACAAAGATTTATATTTTTGATATTTATTTTATATATTTAAATGCCATTTAACAAAGAAAAATCAACCAAAGAAATGGGTTTGCGTGTCATCTCTGACACACGTGTCATAGGTTCGCCATCACTGGTCTATACTCTAGTCACGCCCAATCTAGGTGAGCAATGAAATCAACTTTTGGTGCCTTAGGGAGGACCAAACCCAAGCATGGAATCAGACTGAAATGTCGTATTATAAGTAGATTCAAATAACTAAAACTAAGACATAAGAAGGACCAGTGAAATTATTAAGAATAAATAAATACCACTTCTATAATTACATGGTTTGGTACCAATATGAGCTAAAGCATCATCCCTCTAACTTTAAGGTATATTTCAATAGATGCCAGTAGAATTCTAAAGTCATATACCTTAACTACTTACTGGGGACAGATCTCTATAAAACTGAATCTAGTAGGAATGAGCTATAGCAGATAAAGGGAACAAATTAATGTGCGCTCACAAAGAAACTCCATGATAATAATTTACCCCTATTTCTTCCAAGATCACAAGGTAAAGTTATTTACACACGATTACATTTTTTAAAATATATTTTATTGCTTTTTTTACAGAGAGGAAGGGAGAGGGATAGAGAGTTGGAAACATCAATGAGAGAGAAACATCGATCAGTTGCCTCCTGCACACTCCCTACTGGGGATGTGCCCGCAACCAAGGTACATGCCCTTGACCGGAATCGAACCTGGGACCCTTGAGTCCACAGGCCGATGCTCTATCCACTGAGCCAAACCAGTTAGGGCACACGATTACATATTGATGAAGCAGCCATATTACTCACCTGTCTTAGGCCAATTTTCCTACTGTCCCACATTTGCTTGAAGTTCCAGAAGAAAGGCTGATCACACTTTTGGCAGGAATCACTGTCCAACCATTCAGGGGTCTTGTCAAATAAAACATATAGTAGGTCACAGTGAGAAACTGACCTAAGGTTACTTGATGTAAGTTACATTGATGAAACAGAATCAGGATATGCTTATAGGAAACAGAAGCACACTTTCTCAATCATTTAAAAAATATTTATACATGTCCATTAGGTGTCAGGCCCTGGGATGTAGTGATGAATAAAAAGAATCTCATGGAGAATCATCATGGTAGGCAAAACATGAAAATATTAATAATCATAATTATTTAAGTAAGTATCAGTGCAAAGGCCTGAAAAGAAGCACCGAGTGCTGAGTGCTATGACCTAGGTGGAGTTCAAGGGTGTTCAGGGGGAGCTGGGGCTTTATCAGCAGTCTTGACAGCCACCTTGAGGATTCAGGACTGTGTCTCATTCTCTGACCGTATGTAATTATATCTGCTTTGTGTACAATTATGTAATTGCACATTACACAGCTTTCTGTGTTGGAGGGACAGAACCTGACCACGGTAGCTCCTCAGAGACACAACTTGTCCCTGCCCACTCGTGGCACAGCCCAGCAGGGTTTGAAACTCTGCTCCTTGCCTCAGGGTCACACAATAGCCTGACTTTGTTCACTATTTCCCAGCCCTATCATAAATACTCCAAACTATGTCAAACAGGTTTAAAAGTTGTGTGAAGTTTAAAGCTATTCTCCAGCAAATCTTCATAGATTAGGCTTATAGTGACTGCATTTGCTTCTCCAGTTCCATGTTCATCTCTGTAAATTCATCACCTGGCAGAGGCACTGATCTCTTTCCACGTGTCACCAAACCCAAGGAACCTTAAAAAATAAACCCAACCCCAGGGTTTCCCAAAAGTGAATTCCAGGGAACTCCCATTTGACTCAATGTAAAAGAGGCCTGAGATCAAACAAGTTTGTGAAACATGTAAACAATAGCCTGTTTCCTCCCTGAGGTTCATAATAGACAGCAGTGTAATAAAGGCCTAGGAAGGCCTTTTTCTTTTTGAAACTGCTTTTTTTTTTAAAAAAATATATTTTTATTGATTTCAGAGAGGAAGGAAGAAGAAGAGAGAGATAGAAACATCAATGATGAGACAGAATCATTGACTGGCCGCCGCCTGCACACCCCACACTGGGGATTAAGCTCACAACCCAGCCATGTGTCCCTGACCGGGATCAAACCTAGAAACTTTCAGTCCACAGGCTGATGATCTATCCACTGAGCCAAACTGGTTAGGGTGAAGGCCTTTTTCTATTGATGTAATCCTTTTCTAAGGAATACCTATTAAGGAACAGTTTTAGGGATTTAGCATATTCTCCTACCTTCAAACAGAAATAAACCTAAAGCTATACATGTTCTCAAAAGAAAAGTAGAAGGGTGACATTTTAAGAGCTCTAATTCCTTTTTTTTTTTTTAAATAGTTTATTGCTTTTAGAGAGAGGAAGGGGAGGGAGAGAGAGAAACATTGATGTAAGAGCCAAACATCAATCGGGCTGCCTCCTGCCCACTCCCCACCGGGGATCAAGTCCAAAACCCAGGCATGTGCTCTCTGACCAGGAATCAATCGAACAAGCAACTTCCCCATGCACAGGATGACAGCCAACCAACTGAGCCAAAACTGAAGAAAGTAAGCCTTAAGTCGCTTCGTAATTTTCATGTCTTAGTCAATTTAAAGCCAGATTTAAGAAAATAATACAAAGGTTTTAGCTAAAGACATTTTACACCTAAAGTCATACCTATGTTGTGATTTTTTAGAACAGTTCTGATGCAGGAAGATTTACAGAAAACTTTAACATAAACACATCACTGCATCTTTTATAAGGAAGCATGCAAGGTTTAGGACGCATATCAAATGCTCACCGTGGTGTCTATGAATGAGGGAGTTGGGAGTAAGTATCGGGTAAGGGAAAAAAATTAAATCACCATGTGATGTGTAGTATAATTCAACCTCATTTTTTGTTAAAAAAACCTTCCATATGTGTATATGTAGAGAAAAGTGTAAGGAAGAATACTTGCCTGTTAAGTGTGATATTTCTGGGTGGTGGTATCATGAGTAACTACATTCTATTTGTTAGTGAGCACTCTGTAATTTTCTACAAAGTGTACTTTATTACATATACTTTGAAAAAATGATAACATTTTGAAAAAATGGATGTTATTAACCTAAGGGTATCAACCCAATATGATCAGCCACTTGATGTCTTCATCGTCTGCCCCACCTCCCAGCTAGCCTTCCGTTTCTGCTGGCTTCCCCTGCGCATGCACACCAATGCTCCATGTGCCATGGCTCATGTTCATCTGGTCTTTACTCTTGCTGTTTCTTGTCCTGGTCAGAGCACATTCAGACCCCATCAATCTTTTAGAACTATGTCCTTCTACACACCCTTCTCTGAGGATATCAGATGACAATAGTAACATTCCTTCCTAAATATCCAGAACTAATTAATGCCCTATCTTACATCTACTGCAATTCATTCATTTGTACCATTTCATAGTTTCCTTAAGTTTTCTCTCACATGTCTTTTCTTCTAGAAAGCCTGCCAGCGCTGCAGGGCAGGGACTGCTTCATCACAGTCTCAGACCTCCCCAGGTGAGCACTGCACAGCACTTGCCATACAGGAAAGGCGCTCTGCAGATACATCTCAGGATTTCTGTTTATATGACACTTGCAAAAAAATGGATGGAACCATCTCCACTGCTCATTTAGAGTTCTGAATCGCTCAATAAGATTTAAAATAGTCAACAAGTACTGAGTGCTCATATATCTGGATGTCAAAAGGCATAATTTTAAGCAAGATGGCTCTAGGGACTGCCCACCAACCACCTGGTTTTATTATCCTCCTTTGGGCCTTTGCCCATCATGGGTAGAGCCTGCCTGCTGCTCAGAAAGAGCTGCCCCTCACAACAAGATGCGCCTTGATGGTATTGGATTCTTTTGAGCTAAAGGCACCTGAGACCCTGCAAGGTCAACATAAACTTTTATCTGTCCCTTAAAGAGTATCTATAGGGCAGGGCAAACGTCTAATAACTGAATATGCTCTTCTTACTGTCCTACAATGATCGTCCTTCCTTCTGAAGCCCCAAGGTGATTCCTAGCCTAGAATATGATTATTACATCATTTTCCCTCTCTGTCTTTGAATCTCTCATGTATGTAAGTTCTCTGACTCTCTCACATATGTGGAGTTCCCATACATATGTATGTGTTATATTCAGTTATTTTATCTTGTTAATCTGCTCCTTGTCTATTTGAAACTTAGACCAGCTGAAAGACCGTGCGGGTAGAGAAACACTTCTTCCTCCCACAGTGCACTGAGGGGAAAGAGCCCACTGGTCCTCTCCTCCCAGGTCAGGCCAGTCAGGCCAGGGAAGAGGCCGGCAGACTGGCTGTGACTGTGCCTCCCCTGCAGCAGCTTCCATGCAAAGCCACACCCCAATGGATAGTCTGGCAGCACGGCTAGCACACAATGCACTGATTTCCATGCCTTTATACTGATGGGGCCAAAGGGTACTTTGAAAAGCAATATTCTATAATTCCCTACTTCCTAACAATAATGATCATTTTAATTAGTTACTAATGGAACTCCTGTGGATTTATGGTTTCAGCAAATCAAGTTTTAATCTTCTGAAACATTTAATTACTGACATTTGAAAGGCATTAGATTGTGGGTAACATTCTCTTGAAATGAGACTGGATGAGGGCAGGGAAGGAAGTTGGGAAATTGCTTTTGTCTTAAAAGTGTTGCTTTTCTGAAACTGGAAAAGCATACAATGCCAATGGGAAAGTTTACCCACCATCATTCTAGGGAAAGGAGAATATATAGTTACCTTCAATGTACTTGTCAAAGGGGATATTCAGTAAACATATCACTTGTTAAGACACTCAAAGGTGAAAAAAGGTAAAACTTAGTAATATATGCTGAAACTGTCAAAGTATATATTTATATCTGGAGAACTATTTAGGAGATGACTCATAAAGAAGCATAAAATAATGATTTTGAATATTTCTATTAATAATTAAAGAATGTTACTTCATCAAATACCATTTCTCACACACGAGTGATCATTTCTATCAATACATAAAATACATGAGTTCTCTGTTTTCATAGGGCACTTTATACCCAAGGACTAATCACCTGAAAAGAGAAGGTTCCTTTTCTCACCTGAAATTTTGTTGTGAATGATGCAACAAATTTAAAGTCTACACAGCTTACTCTCAGTCTAAATTCTTATGAAATCTCCATCACTTAAATGTTAAATGCCAATTTGTAAGAGGCAAAAAAATAGAAACTCCTATTCTACCAAATGTTTTTCCTCTATCTTATTTCAAGGCTTAATTGTAAAAGAAATAAGAAATGAGCAGGAGGGCCAGCTGAGCTGTTTTTCAGCACAGCCAAGAATGGCAGAGCCCAGACCAGCAGCTGTGCACCTACCTCCTGCCTCTCCACATCCATGTTCCAGATGACTATGCCACCATCACTGCCACATGAGATGAGCTGCCGCGTGTGCTGTGCATAGGAGAGGGCCTGGATTTTGTCACTGTGAAAGAAAACAAGAGTTAGCCTCAGTGCAGGGGAGCAAGTGAAAGCCCAGAGGGAAGGAAGCTCAGCAGTCAGGGAATGAGCACACTCACTGCTGAGCCCCAAGTGCAGACTGTAGAAATGGGCTGGAAGTGTCAATATGCCAACTGTGGAAGGGTACCAAGTTTAAAAGTCAGAATGCTTGTTTAAGATCCTGAGGCCAGCCAATCTTTGTTACATCTAAGGAGAAAAACTGATTGTTAAATTGGCTGTAACATATTACTGGTTCTTTCCCTAAATGATTAAATAAACAATTATGTGCACGTGGTCATGTTGTACTTGTTCAAGAGTCATGATTTTCTTTCTATAAAGGTATCTTTTATATAACCAAAATATATAAGGAACTCATACAACTTAACAAAAGGAAGACAAACAATCCAATTAAAAATGGGCAAAGGACCTAAATCAGGGGTCCTCAAACTATGGCCCGCGGGCCACACGCAAATACAAATACTGTATTTGTTCCCGTTTTGTTTTTTTACTTCAAAATAAGATATGTGCAGTATGCATAGGAATTTGTTCATAGTTTGTTTTTTTTTAAACTATAGTCCGGCTCTCCAATGGTCTGAGGGACAGTGAACTGGCCCCCTGTTTAAAAAGTTTGAGGACCCCTGACCTAAATAGACACTTCTTCAAAGTGGACATACAGCTGGCCAAGAGACATATGAAAAAATGCTCAAAGTCACTAATCATCCAAGAGATGCAAATTAAAACCACAATGAGGTATCACCTCACACCTGTCAGAATGGCTACCATCAACAAATCAACAAACAACAACTGCTGGTGAGTCTACGAAGTAAAGGGAACCCTAGCACACTGATGGTGGAAATGTAGACTGGTGTAGCCACTATGGAAAACAGTATGGCATTTCCACAAAAAATTAAATATGGAATTGCCATTTGACCTAGTGATCCCACTTCTAGGAATAGAGCCTAAGAAATCTGAAACACAAATCCGAAAGAATGTATGCACCCCTATATTCATAGCAGCACAATTTATAATAGCTAAGATCTAGAAACAGCCCAAGTGCCCATCAGTAGATGAGTGGATAAAAAAGCTATGGTACATTTACACCAGGGAATACTATGCAGTTGTAATTAAAAAAAAAAAAAAAGGATCTCTTACCCTTTGAGACAGCATGGAGGGACCTGGAGAGTATTATGCTAAATGAAATAAGCCAGTCAGGGAAATACAAGTATCACATGATCTCACTCATATGTGGAACCTAATGAACAAAATAAACTAATGAACAAAATATATTCAGAGACATAGAAGCATAGAACAGACTGCAGAATCTCAGAGGGAAGGCGGGGGAAGGTGGATGGGTGGGAAGTGATCAACCAAAAAACTTGTATGCATATATGCATAACGCATGGACACACACAATAGGGTGGTGAACACCTGGGGCGAGGGGCCGGCTAGAAGGGGTCAATGGGGGTAAAGAGTGACCTATGTAATATTTTCTTTTTTTTTTTTTAAATATATTTTATTGATTTTTCACAGAGAGGAAGGGAGAGAGACAGAGAGTCAGAAACATCGATGAGAGAGAAACATCGATCAGCTGCCTCCTGCACATCCCCCACTGGGGATGTGCCCGCAACCCAGGTACATGCCCTTGACCGGAATCGAACCTGGGACCTTTCAGTCCGCAGGCCGACGCTCTATCCACTGAGCCAAACAGGTTTTGGCAATATTTTCAACAATAAAGATTTAATTTTAAAAAAGGTATCTTTTAAGAGTTTTGGAGGTTATCGATACAGATTTAACCCGACAGAGCCAGATGAACCGTGTTGTCTGGGGTGAGAAGCACGCCACGGGCGGCTTTCACAGGTAAGTCATTTCTTGGTTCAGAGTGAATCCTCAGCAGCATTAGACTCGAGCTACACTGACTTTATTTCTCTAGTTTTTATTCCCTCTTTACTGACTTGTGTTTATTTTTCTTTCTAGTCCATGCATGGTTGACAAATCATTCCTTCTTGGTGGCAGCCATGATGGAGAATTCAGTTTTATGGTCTGACAAGCTGATGATAACAAAAAATCCTAGAGATATAATTTCTGTTGGGTGGGAGAGAGCAGGGAATCTGAGTTCTTGGTCATTTTTGTTTGAATACTGTTCTATCTTGAGTTCAAATCAATTAAGAACTCTGTGCCCCCTGGGAAGAAGAGCAGCACTTTGAAATATGGACTGGTGATGTTTTGTGTTAATTTTGACCCATGGCTGAAGCTGTAGAACTGAAGCTATTAAGCTCTATGTGTTTGTGCCTACAATTCAGAAAAACCTTTTTATCTTTTTAGTCTCTCTATATAAAAGCCTAAGTGACCATCTGACCGTCCAGTAGCTATGATGTGCAATGACCACCAGGGGGCAGATGCTACACGCACAGGCATGGAAACATGGAACAGACTGATGAATCTCAGAGGGAACGGGGGAGGGCGGGAAGAGATTAACTAATGATCTTATATGCATACCAGAGGCCTGGTGCAGATTCGTGCACCAGTGAGGTCCCTTGGCCTGGCCTGTGGGGATCGGGCCAAAACCAGCTCTCCAACATCCCCTGAGGGGTCCCGGATTGCGAGAGGGTGCAGGCCAGGCCGAGGGACCCCACAGATGCATGAATCTGTACACCAGGCCTCTAGTTAATATATATTTTTATTCATTTCAGAGAGGAAGGAAGAGGAAGAGAGAGATAGAAACATCAATGATGACAGAGAATCATTGATTGGCTGCCTCCTACACGCCCCCTCGTGGGGATCAAGCCCACAGTCTGGGCATGTGCCCTGACTGGGAATTGAACCCTGACCTCTGGTTCATAGGTCGAAGTTCAATGGCAAGGCTTTTATCTTTTGTTGTATATGGAACATTTTCCTATTTACAGAGTGTATCAATAAATTAGATTATAGCACATTTTAAATTACAAAATGTGTTCTGTTTGGTTAATAAAGATAGCAAGTACTTACAAATGGAATATTCCTAAATTTCACAGAAAATAAGAAAATTGAACCCCTACAGCTTTAAATTTACTAGACATAAAAATAAAAACTATTTTATAGAAAATGTTATTTAACTCAATAAAAATTTTAGAATTTAAGTTCACAAAATTAAGGTAACTCTTTGGCAAATGAGACTAGTATGATAAGTTTTAAACACAGCTGTCTTTCTCTTATTTATCAGTGTTAAGCATAATGTAACTGTACATTTTATTTTATTTGAGTTGATTTCTCCTAAATTTCTATAGGACAGTGGGCCAAATAAGCTAATATTATGCTTGTATGTTTAAGATTATAAAAAATATATATTTGTGTTCAATTAAATGGAATACTTTTTCTGACAAACTTTTTATATAAATAGCAATTATGTTTTATAGCATATCAACTTAGAGATAATTCCAAGATCTTTAAGTAACTTAAAAAAGACTAATAACTTGAGCTAACCATTTAATAATCATTGGACACCAACCTAGCTAGATAATTTCCAAGTTAGAATACTGAAACTTTGATTACAAAGCATATTAAGTTTATATGTATTTGCTTCTTATTTTTCTACAGACCGGCTATGTGATTCATGTCAATGAATGGGTTCATTTTTGCCACTTTAAGGGGATGAAAAGTGATGTGTGTGTCACAGTAGAAATGTGTTATATGTGTCTGTGAGCTTTGTTAGTCTGCAAAAATGCCTGGATATGATAGACAGTTCTTAATTATCTTACATCCTCCTGAGGAAATACAGGTTAGTTCTTTGGTTAATTATTATCATTAAAGTGTGTTGTTGAGGCTGCCAGTTTCAAATAAAAAAGTATAACAGTATATACATTTTATTTTTGGTGGTGATTATGTGAGGAATTTTTATTCTACATTTTAAAATGTTTTTTAGTAGCTTTATTAAGAAATGCATGACATACTATAAGCTGCACATACATAAAATGTACAACTGGTCCATGAAACTGTCACTACAAGCAAGGTTATGATTTATCACCCCAGAGGTATTCTTTTGTCCTTTTGTAATCTCTCCCACCCAACTTTCCCCATCCCTCCCTCAGGCAAACACTGTCACTACAGATTAGTTTGCATTTTCTAGAGTTTTACAAAAACAGAATAACATAGTATGGGTTTTAAACAAATGTTTGGTTTCTTTTACTCAGTGTAATTACTTTAAGATTTATTTTTCTTGTTTGGTGTATCAACAGTTTTTTTTAGTTGTATTTTATTCATGATTTATCCATTTTTTAATTGATGGATATTTGAGCTGTTTCCAGGTTGAAGTGATTACAAAAAAGAAAACCATGTTCTTTGAAGTACAAGTCTTCGAATGGACAGATACATAGGATGGTTCCAGAATGGCTGGATTACATGGTAGATGCATTTAATTTTTAAGTGACTGCTATAGTGTTCTCCAAAGTGGTGTACTGTTTCTATGCCCACCAACAGTGCAATTTTTTATTCCTCCAAAGCCTCATCAAAATTTGGTCTGATCAGACTTTTAAATTTTAACCATATAACATATGGGTAGCAGCATCAGACTGTAGTGTCAATTTGTACTTTCATAATAACTAATGATGTTGAACATCTTAAAAAGAGTAGCTTTGTCTTAAAGCAGTGGTTGTGACACTCTTTGGTACAGGACTTTTTGACACTCTTAAAACTTATTTGAGGGCCTCAAGAGCTGTTTAAGTGAGTGATAACTATCAATACTTATTGCATTTGAAATAAAAACTAAGAAATTAAAAAAAATATTGATTTACTTGAAAATAGCAATGATGAATCCATTTCATTTTAACATAAATTACATATATATTTTATGAAAAATAACTGTATTTCCCAAAACAAACTACATTTTTACAAGTCTTTGTAATGTCTGGCTGAACAGGAGAGAGCCGATGTTCATCGCCTGCATTCGTTGTGATGTCCTCACAATGCAGCCTCTGGAGAACTCCCGTGTATACTTTTGAGAGTGTATAGATAAAAAAAGGCAATTCTAAAGTAAAGTACAAATTTATTCCAGAATATGAAAGAAAAAAAAGGCCAAAACTTGGAAAGTGAATTTTATTTGCTTTGGTTTAGAATACTTGAACCTGAAAAAAAGCTTATAAAATACATTAAAATTTTGGCATAGTTTCCAGTTTTGATGGCTTATTTCCTTGGTTTACTGATTAATGCCTTTGACTACAATGCAAAAAGGTGTTCTTCACCCTTCTATGGAATCAGCCTAGCCAGTAGATATTCTATCTCAGCAAAATTATTTTCAGCGTTTTATGTTGACTTGATTGAAGTCCATGATTATTTTTTAAAAAAAGGGCCATCAATTGTGAAAAGAGTTAAGATTTGTGTTATTATTCATTACAAATGTTTTATTGTTACTTTAATTATTTAGATAACCAAGTATTGTTTTTTAGGCACCTGCACTCCTATCTTAACCACTTCTTTTGTTTTTGCCTTCTCAATTAAGCCCTATATTTAAAATTTTATGATACTTTTACACCTAAAACTTTGAGATTTCCTGGAAGGGAGCTGGAAAATCATAAAGATTTGTTCCTTTGCTTTATAAAACGGGAGGTGCTATAAATAATTGCATTTGTTTGCAATGTTACTATTTTAAGAGGCATGGGAAGACTTGTCAGATCAGAAGAAATGCTCAGTCTTCCTTAGGTTAGGTCAGTATAGGTAAAATATATACATTTATCATTAAAATGGGTTGTTGAGACTGCCAGTTTTAAATAAAATTAATACTCCACAAGTATTTCTGAAATTGTGTATTTTATGCGAAGGCCCTGGAGATTTATGAATGCTCTCATTGCCTATAGTATGTTTTTACCTTCAGGGGAAATATTGACCAAAACTATCAGGAAATAGTTATGTAGGTATAATAATAAAGAATTTTACTCTTCTCCATCCTGATATTGTCACAGTAAAGAAATCGCCCATTCCATTTCTATAATCTATGGGTAAGCTTTGTATTACTCCGATGCTTGCCTGAAGGCTTTGCTATGAGTGACAGGGCAGGCAGGGGAATCTCAGAGTTCTGTGCAAAAGGACTATCCATACCAGGTATTTAAAAAAATATGAATATTTAAAAACATAATAATACCTGGTAGTTTAAAATAGCTGACATTTTAATACATTGCTGAGATAATTTTTAATATGTGCAAGTGGACTGAATCAGGATTTCCTTGGATTTCTGCATTCTTTTAGGTCTGTCTGCAGATGTCTTCATGAATGTGGACTACTAAACTAAGAACTAGCAGGACAAGAACTAATTATAAAGGACTAAATGAACCAAAGAGGGAAATCTCACTATGTTTTCTGGAATACTGTTAATGTTTCAATGTTCTATTTTCTGGATATGTAAAAATGCCTTTTCTCTTACTTTTTATGCTAGCTCTAACCTACGATTTAGTGAACTCTGCTTTTAGAGGCTAAATGAAAACATTTAAAAATGATATCCAATTCTCAGTGAACTTCCAGAATTAAAAACTGTTACTGAGTGTCCTTAATTTCCATGGCAATACAGTTATTTCATAGGTTCACTTAGAATCTATCTACAGGATGTAACTGAGCAACCAAGCCCTTACCTAGAATATCATTAGAAAATGATGCTCACTGAATCAGATATTACTAGCCATTTTAAGAGCTAATGGAGCCAAGCCTACAAAGTTATCCCAAGAAACTGGCCTGGTACCTGGTTTTGCAGTGTCCTGGCCTTACTGGTGGTAAAAAAGCTACCAAGGCAGGAACCCAGCAAATGTGGGAAACCTCGAGGAATTCAACCATGGTTATACTTACTATAAGTGAAAGCAATATGGTGTAGACTAGAGTTTCTTTGGTTTCCTAGCCTTGGGGTAGAAAAGCCCAACCCAAGATTTCTTACGAAAACTTCCAGAGAGAAGTTAATTTTGTAGGCTACTTAATAGTTGTTAATACTGTATGACTGTATATTTGCAAAGCAAACCAAGAAGGCCAATATGGTAATTACCACTCTTACTTCACCAATGTAAATAATTAGGCCATTAACAATAATCTTTGAGATTATTATGACTACAGAAGAGGAAGGGGGAAACTGTCAGGTAGACTGTGACTTTGAAATGGGCAGAACGAAATTACTGGGTACCTGTTCAATGGAATATTAGGTGTTGTCTAGCACACCCTTCTGGGTTACCTGCTTTTAAGGGGGTCTGCACCTTTAACAGAACTATTTTATAACTCAGTAATTTATAGAAAACTGCTATTACTGCAAACGAATCTTGTCCAGTGAAGATAGAACTAATCTCCATGCCCCAACCCTCCCAGGGCATAGTCAATTGTGATTCTACTTACAAATTTATTGCCACATTTTCCATTGCCTATGCATGTTATTTACTCTTTGGATTTTCCTTGGAACTGGTTTAACATCTTACTATTTCCTGTATTAATTAATAACTAATATAAAGTCTTTGGCACATAGTCACTTAAAAAATCAATTGTTTTCTAACTGTCCTAGTTATTTCCTACATTTTAAAGTATGGAGTACCATCATTCTGACACTCAGGCGCAAGAAGGAAAATCTATCTAGTTGAACAGACTCGTAACCCTATGATTTGAACTACATTTCATTTGTTAAGGCATTTTGATTTGGTTGTAAAACCAAAATAAGCTCCAGAAGAAACTGTACTGCCACTCATAACTGGCAGCAACATTCGGCAACAAATACATTATTTATGGAACTCCAATACTATTAACATTCCAACACAGAAGAGTGGAAAATAGTGATGAATGCTGGATTCCAAGCTTTGCAACAAAGCTGTTCAGGGACTGCTTGATTTACTGATTCAAAATACAACCACTTTGCAGTTAAAAACAAGGTGAGAGAACATCCCCAGGTTCACAGATTAATGGTTATAAAGAATAAACTATACCTTCTTCTTGCATTTATGTTTCATCTGACATCACGGTAGCATTTATACTAGAAAGCATTTCAAAACTGGTTATTATTTCATGGTTGAGTGCTGCAATGCCAATGATCTTACATCTGCATAAAAACCCCCCTTTCCACAGCCACCAGTATCTGCCATCACACAGACTCTGCTCAGTGGGATGGCTTCATTCCGTTCTCACCAGCCCTGGAGGTAACACATATCTGACCAGGCCCAGCTACATAATCTGGGGGGCCCACTGCAAAATGCAAACACAGGCCCCTCGTTAAAATGTAAGAGTTACAATATAGTGACAGCAGAGCATTCAAACAAGCGTGAGGACCTTCTGAGCACGGGGCCTGGTGTGGCTACATCGGTTGCAGAACCAATGAAGCTGGTCCTGTGTCTGAAGCTTCTTAAGCAGAAGGGAAAAGAAGCCATTGTCCTCTTCACAGAAACAGAATTTCAGGCACAGGCGAACATCTGCCCAAATGTCAACTCAGGCCCTCTTCCATCCCTTAATGGCATGGGGGACTTTGAGGATGCTTATAATAAAAGTAATACACATGGTATGTGAGCAGGAAGAGAGAAACCTACAGCTGCGGTTGTGAGACTAAGAAGCAAATACAGAAGCCATGAGTGCCAAGGGTCATGGCTGTGACCAAGCCTCAGGCAACCTGTAGATCCCAAGAAGGGACCCATCACAAGGGACCACACAGACTTTTTATCTGTACTTTAAATCAAGTTACCATTAAATTAAATTGCCAAAAAGTCTTTAGGAGCCTAGGAAAACACTGTTATAAGAAAAATTATGGTCCTAAAGTTGATCATGGAATGATATTATCTAAGAATAAAAAAGGATCTAAAAAGCCCTTGTGCCCTAGCTAGTTTGGCTCAGTGGATAGAGCGCTGGCCTGAAGGACTGAAGGGTCCCAGGTTTGATTCTGGTCAAGGGCACATGCCTGGTGCGGACTCGATCCCCAGTAGGGTGAGTGCAGGAGGCAGCGATCAATGATTCTTTCTCATCATTGATGTTTCTATCTCTCTCTCTCCCTCTTCCTCTCTGAAATAAATAAAGATATGTTTAAAAAAATAAAAAGTCCTTGTACCATTATTGGATTTGACAAGGTGGGCATGGGGCAATAAATGTCCAGTTTTATGCTTCGATAATATCCATCCAACTGTTAACTGAGACTTGAAAAACATAACTGGCCCCTAAAACTGGACCTTTTCCTTTGCCTTTCCCTCTCCAGAGCTAGCACATAATCATGTTCCCTTTGTTGCAGGGAAGAAAAATATCAAAATGCTTGCATTGCAGAAAAATTTATATAGAAGCATACTTTTTTAGTCTTTTCCCCCCTTGGACTTGGAAACATTTTTGCTGTCATCTATCAGTTACTCTAGTGTTAAAGCTCTCTCTGTTTTGATGGGATGCTTACCCACAAAATCAAACTAGTTACCAAAATGTTGTATTTCTGCTGCTGAAGGATGGTATGAAGCTAGAGAACCTGGGACAAAGCCATGTGAAGCTGTCCTCCACCCTATGGTTGGACATTTCCAGAAGGGGGAAGGCAGTCTCCCCACCATGAGGGACGAGAAGCTCTGGTATGATCTGCTCTCTCCAGTTCCCCAGCTGACCAATTCAGTCCCTGATTTGGAACTCTGACTACCCTTAGTCACCCTGAGGAAGGTGGAAAAATGAGTGAGTGCAGGACAGAAAAAAGGGCAGCCTTGGGCCCTAAGCAGAAACTCTTTGGCCTCTAAATTATAAAAGAGAAAACATCATATGGCATGGTGGGGACCATGTGTTATTCAATCTTTATTTTTCTATCTCTGGTGCCTAGTGCAGTGCTGAATACAAAGAAGGTTCTGAATAGCTTCCTTAGTTCAAACTGCACTAAGGTATGGGAGACTTAAGCTGCCAGTGAGTCTTTGTGGATGGTAGCTCAGTATTCTTATCTAAAAAATGATATCTGGGGAGAGAAACCAAGATGGTGGCATAGGTAAAAGAGGGTACTCGCTGCCTCCCACACGCAAGTCAAAATTACAACTAAAATGCGGAACAAACATCATCCAGAACCGCCTGAAATCTAGCTGAATGGAAGTCTTATAACTAGGGAAGTAAAGAAGAAAGCACACTGAGAGTAGTAGGAGGGGCGGAGGCACAGAACGGGCTGGGCCAGCATCTCAGTGTGCCACTTTTTTAATCGAAAGGAAGATTGTCTCTGCAGAGGACCCCTGTGAGGAGCAAGGGGTCCCAGCTCCACACCAGACCCCCAGTCCCAAAGCTGGGAAAAGAAGTCCCCATAACTATGGGCTATAAAACCCAGCATGAATTGGGGCTCAGTAACAAGGAGGCTCCTGAAAACTCAGCTGTTCCTCTTAAAGAGCTGGTACACGAACTGAACTTACAAGGTTCCGCTTCCTCTGAGCTCCAGTGCCACGGCAAGGCTCTGGGTGACCCAGACACATACAAAGAGGAACTGGATTGTCTGGCATCTGAGCAGGAACTCAGGGGCAGCTTTCTCCCAGATGCAGGTACTTGCAGGGTCATTGTTCCTGTGCTGGGACCTCCTGGTAAGAGGGCTGACTGGCAGCCATGTGTGTTTGCTCCACCCTGGTGATTCCCTGAGACCCCACCTTATCCAATTTGCAGCCCCACCCAACCTGTGTGTAGCAGCTTTTGCATATGAATGGTCTGTCCTTGCTCAGGCTTCAGACTTTGCTAAAATTTCTCAAACAGGCAAGAGCTGGACCAAGGTGCACCAAATCCATCAATAAAAGGCCCAAGACCTGGCACTAGCAGCAGCCTGCCTTGATTCAGAGCTGGGTCTTGCCTGGGCACTTCTAAAACTGATACAAATAAGAGGAATCTGCAGATCTTTCTGTAGCTCCTGATGGGTGGCCCCAGGCAGTGGCTAACTTTGCACCTCCCTGGAGATCCAAGAGCCAGTGCACCAAGTGGACAGCATCAGACCACACCAGATTACAACTCTACACATTGGTAAGCAACACACTCAAGGGGACGACTCAGTGAGCACCAAAACACCACTGAAGCAAGTCCTGCTCCATAGGGGTGTCTTCTGCACAGCAGCTCTCCCATTGTAGTCCCAGCTGGTCCTCACAGACAATTGGTCTGGAGGTCAATTACTCCCAGTGACACCAACAGCAATCAAGTCTCAACTACAACAAGACTGTGCACACAGCCCACAAAGGGGCTCACCTAGAGTGCTCAGCTCAGGTGACTGGGGAGGCTAAGCCACTGGGCCCTATAGGACACATACTACACAAGGCCACTCTACCAACACCTGGAGATATAGCAGCTCTACGTAATACATAGAAACAAACACAGGGAAGCAGCCAAAATGTGGAGACAAAGAAACATGTCACAAATGAAAGAAATGGAAGCAAGCAAACTATTGGATACATAATTGAAAACCATTCTGATAAGGCTACTCAAGAATCTGCATGAGACCTCCAAGGGACTTAGTGAGACTTTCAAGGATCTTAGTGAGAATGCCAAAGACACAAAAAAGGACCAGTCAGAAATTAAGCACATACTGACTGAAATAAAGAATACTATACAAGGATTCAACAGTAGAGTGGAGGAATCCGAGAATCAAATCAACGATTGAAATATGAGGAAGCAAAAAACAATCAGAAGAGCAAAAAGAAAAAAGAATCCAAAAATATGAAGGTAGTATAGGGAGTCCCTGGGACAACTTCAAGCATACCAACATTTGCATTATGGGGGTGCCAAAGAAAGAGAGCAAGATATTGAAAACCTATTTGAAGAAATGATGGAAAATTTCCCCTACCTGGTTAAAGAAAGACTTATAAGTCCAAAAGCACAGAGAGTCCCAAACAAGAGGAACCCAAATAGGCCCACACCAAGACACATCATAATTAAAACGCCAAGAGAAAAAGACAAAGAGAATCTTAAAAATAAGAGGAAAGCAGTTAGTTAACTACAGGGAGCACCCGTATGACTGTCAGTTGATTTCTCAACAGAAACTATGCAGCCTGGAAGGGAGTGGCAAGAAATATTCAGAGTGATAAATAAATAGCAAGGACCTACAACCAAGATTACTCTACCCAGCAAAGCTATCATTTAGAATTGAAGGTCAGATAAAGAGCCTAACAGACAAGAAAAAGCTAAAGGCGTTCACCACCAAGCCAGTATTACATGAAATGTTGAAGGAAAAAGAAAAAGATAAAAAATATTAACCATAAAATGGCAATAAATACATACCTATCAACAACTGAATCTAAAAATCAAAATAAATGAATAAGAAATCTAATGAACAGAATAAACTGGTGAATAAAATAAAATCAAAGGCATGGAAATGGAACAGACTGACAATTCTCAGAGGGAAAGGGGAGGGGTGAGAAGAGATTAAACGAAGATCTTATATGCATATATGCATTACCTGTGGACACAGACAATAAGGTGGCAAAGCCTGAGGCAGGGTGGGAACCAGGTGGAGGGAGGCAATGGGGAGGAAAAAGAGGGACATCTGTAATACTCTCAACAATAAAGATTAAAAAAATGATATCTGCTTTCTCTTTCAGACGGTTATATTAAGATTAAACTGGGGGAGGGGTGCCTGTGTGTTTTGAAAGCTCTTTACTAAATACTAGAGACCCGGTGCATGAAAATTCATGCACTGGAGGGGGCGTCCCTCAGCCTGGCCTGCCCCCTCTCACAGTCTGGGAGCCCTCAGGGGCAGGAGGTGACCCAGTGATCAGGGGAAGGCAACGCCCCATCACACCTCTGCTACTGCCACTGCCGGCAGCGCAAGTCTTGGCCGGCCCTGATTACCTGAGCCTCAGGCGGCCCTGGGTGGCTGGGCAGCCACCATCTGAGGCTTGCCTGTGCCTTGGGCCGGCCCTGGGCGGTTGGGGGGCTGAGGGGACTGGGGGACTATAGAAGCAGGTGCGTGGGGTGGGCCTGGCCTTTCCGCATGCCTGCCACCTGGGCGGGGCTGAGGGGACTGGGCGCTGCCATCTTGTGGCTATGGGCACCACCATCTTTGAGGGCGTGGCAGTCAATTAGCATATCCCCTTCTTATTGGCTGTGGGCGCCACCATCTGTGAGGGTGGGGCAGTCAATTAGCATATCCCCTCCTTATTGGCTGTGGGGGCTGCATCTTTGAGGGTGGAGAAGCCAATTAGTATATTCCCTCCTTATTGGCTGTGGGTACCGCCATCTTTGAGGGCAGGGCCGTCAATTAGCATATTCCCTCCTTATTGGCTGTGGGCACCGCCATCTTTGCGACAGTGTGAGGGTCAATTAGCATATTCCCTCTTTATTAGATAGGACAAGGCATTATATACATACAAGAATCACTGAACACTGATCCAGTGGCCAACTTTCAGGGCAAAGGAAAGGCTGCTGTAAAGGGGGCCTATGACTTCTCCTTTCCTGCCTGATGCCCTGGCCCCTTCTTTCTTCCTCCTTCTTTGTGAATCCCATCCTCCTACTTGAGCAGTTCCCATGGTTCCCCTCAGGCACTCACAACTAAACCACTCCAACAGGGTGACACCAACTGATGCTGAGGAAGCTTATTTCTAGCTCTCTGACACCAAGGCAACCCCTCTCAGGCGAAGACCTAAGAGCTCCTTAGAGAGTTGACTTGATTACTAAACTTGAGTTAAATAAAGTACCTAACAAAGGCCTTCTGCCATTGTTCCTATCTAAAGCTGTGCTTACTGGTGGCTCCTAATCTCATCAACCTGCCTCCCTGAGTTCTAAGAGTGTGATCCTCTCAGGATAAACTCCAAGTATGATCTGTTCCATTTTCTAAAAAACCAAGCTTATATTTGTTAGAAACTAGAGAACCTATTAGTTTAGGTTTCCTTTCTCTGGGATTGAGACTGTACCTCAACTTTATAGTTTTTCCTCTTACCAAACTGTAGGTGTAAGTTTCCTACAACAACACTCTCCATCAGGGTGCTCAGCACACAGTAATGCTGGCATGGAGCATTGTGACACTTTCCCACCCTGTGGACGGGTCATTCAAGACTGCTCGCAGTCTTCATCAACCACTGTGTAAAAGCAAAGCTAGTTATAAGCTCATCTGAATGAGTCCAACAAATATTACTGACCTTCATTCAAAACCTGCATTTTATTTCTCTGAGAGAGCCTATGTGTCAGGAATTATCTGGCAGATAAGATAATAACAGAGTATTATTAAACAGGACTGTGATTTCTCTCTTCACTTAACATGGATGATGCCAACTCCTACAGGATCTTGATGCATGTCACCTTGTCTGGAGAGAAATATAAGGGAACTATTCCTCTAATGAGCAGATGACAAAGTCCAAGTGGCCCCACAAGCCAGCTTTGGCCCCAGACAACCAGTCTGCTCTCTAAAATGGGAAAGAAGGGTTTAGCTACTTCTCCAACACTAAGCTATAACACTAAAGTAATTATCTGCGCATGGGCCCTCCAAAATTGGATTAGTTCAATAATCCTAAACCGTAGATTTAACTACTTAGGAGACTGTTTTAAAACTACTGTTTCTAAGAAGATTTATAGGAAGAGCTAAAACCAATCAGCTCACTGGGACATTACTGATTTGTTTATGGAAGTCTGTAGTCACTCTCAATATCATTTGGAAAACTTCACAAGTTAAAAACAATTTAGATTAGAGTTCCACAGCACATCTAAAGCTCTTTTCTGCAGCATGTTCAGACTCTGTCCCCAGGGACTATGGGTAGTACAGTGTAGGACAAATCAGAGTGTGATCTGAGGTTCACCAGCAGAGAGCTGCCTGGGATGGGAGGCCTGCTACCATCCAGATGCCCTCAGCTCCAGAGCAGTGACCAGAATCTTTAAAGACAGGGCCCAGGAAACTACTTTAAACCAATTTCTCAGTGATCTCTGTGCCCAGCCAAGTTTGAGAACTTGCTCCAAGGAAACAAGAAAGCTTTCTCAGCTCTTCCTCTCAGAGCCCTGAAATCTGTCCTAAGGAAGAACCTGATAAATACTTGAAGTACAAAAGGTACTGTGTAAGGAAGAATATTATCTCACATATTTTTCTTAAGCTATCAGGAATCTTGATGCCACATTTGACCTCAATTATAGAAATTCTGTAGGCCTTCATGGCTTGTACTTTTAAACTCTTCTTCTTTCACTAGGGGCCCGGTGCACGAAATTCGTGCACTGGGTGTGTGTGTGGGGGGAGTGTTCCTCAGCCCAGCCTGCCCCCTCTCACATACTGGGAGCCCTCAGGCGTTGACCCCCATCACCCTCCAATCGCAGGATCGGCCCCTTGCCCAGGCCTGACGCCTCTGGCCTAGGCGTCCGGCCCGGGCAGCGGGGACCTGCAGTGGCAGCGGGGGGGGGGGGGGGGGCGCGCGCGATCACGTGGGCTCCACCCCTGCCTTTGCAGGATGCCTCTGGCTGAGGCGTCTGGCCCGGGCAGCGGGGACCCACAGCTGAAGCGGCCCCGCGATCCTGGGCTTCGCTTTAGGCCCAGGCAAGGGACCCCTAGCTCCTGGGACTGCCAGCTTCGACCCTGCCCAGCTCCCATCGCTGGCTCCACCCCTACTTCCTGCTATCACTGGCCAGGGCGGAAAAGGCACCTGATTCTCCGATCATGGCTGGGGGGCAGGGCAAAGGCGGCCCCAGGGCCGCCTTTGTCCTGCCCCCCAGCTCTTAGCTCCCCCCTGGGTTTCCGATCACTGTCAGTGGCAGGGGGCTTCTTCCTGCTTTCCCTTTCGCCTCCCTGCATTGTGCCTACATATGCAAATTAACCGCCATCTTGTTGGCAGTTAACTGCCAATCTTAGTTGGCAGTTAATTTGCATATAGCCCTGATTAGCCAATGAAAAGGGTAGCTCGTACGCCAATTACCATTTTTCTCTTTTATTAGTGTTGATGCTCCAATTTTTACTCTTATATTCTCCCTGGTTCTAACTTTTACCTTCTTTTTATTTGCTGCCATTATTTTATCTTATGGTTTCTATAAGAGCTCTCAAATCCTCTATGGAATAGAATGCAGTATAAATAAGTAAACATACTTACACACAGACATAAGTCAAAGTGGCCATTATTTGTTTTCCTACCCTGTTCCTTCCTATGCTGAGATCCTGCCATAGAGACTGAACCACACTCCTTTGTTCCAGCTTTCAGCTGGGAATTTTTTCTCAAGAGTTCTTTACAAAGCACCAACAGCCTTACTTGTGTCCTTGGAGCTCGATGGCAGTTCCTTTTCTCCCACCGATGTCCCACATGATTACAGAGTGATCAGAGCTGCCTGAGAACAAAACTCGCTGGACCGGGTCCCAACAGAGAGCAGTCACCCCACCTGAGAGACCAGACACAGTGGAACATTAGTCACATAGTAACAATATTATTCACCAATAAAATACGAATGCAAATGAGTTAGGTTCTTGTGCAGTTCCTGGCATACAATAATGTTTTTGTTTAAAGAGTAAACAATAAGTCCCCAAAGAGAGAATAATTGGCTCTGAGAATAAGAATTCTACAAATTTATTTTATGGTACATTTAAATTTTTGGAAGATGCAGTTTCCAAAAATTTAAATGTACCATAAAATAAATTTCTCTAAAGACCAAAGACAATGAAAAAGATAATTAATTGACCTTTAAACAATAGTCATAATTCTAAGAAGAATGGAAAATATTGCATGGTTTGGAAATATTACCCCCACAATAATAGGTGAGAACTTATCAGGTTTAAAAAGATTAATTAGGTTTTTTTATCTTGAATATCAGCTATAATTAGACTATAGTATCTGAATTTAAATTTTATTTTCTCTCGTTGCAAATTTAAATTACAGATTCTGGGCAAATCATTTACATCCTTAAGTGTCAGTTTCCTCAACTATTTAAAATGGGGATGGTGATACGGTGACTACTGATAACAACAACCTAGCCATTACCTACTACATCTGATTATATGAGAATCAGAGCGGATCAATTATACAGGACCACTCTGTAAACTGCATTACTCTAGTGGTGTGGCTATAAAATACAACAGATTTTCTTCTTTGGCAGTGCCCTTATAAATCAAACTTGTGCGCTGAGTATATTAACTTTTTCCATATAAGGTGAGCACAAAGCCTACAAATAATTAAGAATGTGAAAAGCACTCATCTTTTACATTATTGAAAAATACTAAAATGTAAGGTTCTTGTTTTTTCTTCTTATAAGGTTCTTTATTTTTTAAAAAAGAAAAATACTATATTCTAAAAACAACATAAAATAGCTTACTTGTTGCAATCTGATGTTTTTCTTCTTTAGATTATCAATTTGTTCTAATAAAGTGTTTAACTTTAAAAGCTTTTAGAAAAGTTTCCCTTAAATAACTGTGATTTTTTTTTTCAAGATCA
This sequence comes from Myotis daubentonii, assembly GCF_963259705.1. Taxonomy (NCBI): domain Eukaryota; kingdom Metazoa; phylum Chordata; class Mammalia; order Chiroptera; family Vespertilionidae; genus Myotis; species Myotis daubentonii. Next base: position 129,795,707 of record NC_081841.1, read on the forward strand.
AAAGGAAAAAAATACCTACTATATTGCATTGTGTTTAATAGCTTCTTCCTATACCTGCACAGCATTCTGCTTACATATATTTCTGTCCATGTAATTAACATCACTTCCCCCCATTACACATATGGTAAATACCCCCTGCAGCTCCCATCTCCTCTTCCCTCACCATTTCCTCCCCCATCCCCCTTACACACACACACACACACACACACACACACACACACACACACACACACTACTAGTACCAAGCACACAGCCAGCATCAGATAGGCCCTCGTATTATTGTCTGTTGAATGAATGAAGGAGCAGATGAATGAAAACACAAATATATATAAACACGAATCCATGCACTGGTGGGGTCCCTTGGCGTGGCCTGCAGGGATGGGCCCAAACCACAGTCCAACGCCGCCTGCCGCTCCTGCTCATCCAGGCCCTGTTGCACCTGCCACTGCTGCAGCTGCCTCTCGGTAGGTTCACTGCCACTCCGCTGTGGTCTCCGGGCTGCAGAGGCCAGTCATGAGCCCTGCATTTGGCGGCCATACGTCAGCTGAGCAGCACTGACCACTGGGGGGCAGCTCCTGCATGTCATAGCAACGGGTCGACTGGTCGTTTGGTCACTTAGGCTTCTATATATATAGATTTTTTAAAATCCATAAATCTTACTTGCAACTCCTCTGTGATGCTTACTTAGCCTTTCAATGCTAAATATTTCCTTCTCCTGTAGAACTCATCTTCTTTCCCTGCTATTAAACTCCATGATTATACTTATTTTTAAACATCCTTCAGTATTTGGCCATGAAATAGTTCAAGATAAGCATTCCATTCTGCAAAACATGTTATTTGTTCCCACACAGCACCCAAATGGCTTATTTTGTTAAATATCTGTAGCAGAGTTAGCTAACTGTCCATCTAACTTCACATTCCCTCTTTCATATAAAGTGTACTTCCTGGAAAGCTGCTGTCCTGCAAGGACCACATTTGCCAGGCCCTCTTACATCTAGGTGGCATGCGACCAGTTCTCAGCAACAGAACCTCTACAGGAAACCAGATAGTAGGCGGAAATAATGTGCATCTCTTCCAGGCCAAGGCAGTTAAGATGTCCCTTTCCCACTTCCTCCTAGAGGTCTCCAAGACCCCCGGACAGGGAGAAAATGTATTCTAGGAGGAGCTTAGGTGCCTGAATCACCACATGGAAAGAACTGTAAATTAGCAACACCTATACTGGATTGTTACATGAGCAAGAAATAAACTTCTGCTGCATTAAGGCACTAAAATGTTGAAAATGACTTGTTAGAGCAGTTAGCATTGCCTTTTACAATGTCATGTATTTTTGGACTATTATAATAAGGCCAGTCCAAGAGGAAGGTGAGAGTCACCAAGACCTTCATAAATGTCATACAAATGAAAATACGTTACTAGTTTAGACTGTTAATCTTGATGCCCAATATTTAAACAGAATTTAGCCTCCAAAGCAATCCATCATAAACTCTTGAATTCGTTTTTTCTCCAAAATATATCCAGAATCTAAGCACTTCTCATTACCTCTACTGCTATCTTCGTATAAGCCACTATCATACAAGGAAAATTAAGAAGTATGACACACATTTTGTTGTAAAGGCTATGGCAGAAAACAATATTTATAAACATTGCTGATGAGAATGCAAATCAGTAAAGTGGGGTAGGTCACATCTAACAAAACTACATATGTGCTTAGCTCCTCATCCTGCAATCTCACTTCTAGATACTGTCACTTGAAGATACTGTCCCCAGTCCCACCAAATAATACAAAAATATGCATGCACAAGGGTATTGATTTCAGCATTGTTTGAAAAAGCTGAATATCGGGAACAGCCTAAATACTCATGTAAGAGAGTGGGAAAATAAACCATGCTACACTTACACACAGTGCTATGTAGCTCTGAAAATGAATGAGGATCTCCTGGATGGACAGAAAGTGATTTCCAGAATGTACTGTAAAGTGAAAAAGACAAAGTGCAAAAGAATTATCTACATCATGCTCCCTTTTACCTAAGAAAATAAGGGTAAATGAGATATTAAAGAGCTTTATTAATAGCAGGTGTGTGGGGAAGGCTGCGGAATGGGAATGGAGTAGGGATGAAGGAGAGTGACATTTTTCATAGTATATATTTTTTTGTTTGGTTCTGAGTTTTAGAACCATGTATATGTTTTACATACTCAAAAACAAGTAAATAATAAAAATCAACTTGGCGTGTGTGATTGTGTGTGGTGGATCCAAAATGGAATATACACTAAACAGAAAAACCTAGCAGTACTACAAATGAATGATACAACCACACTAAAGCAGGGCATGGGGAGAAGTGATAAAGGTAACTTTGGAAAGGTAATAAGGTTAAATATAAAAAGATTTGTATACAAAAATTGTACTCTGATTAATAGGCTTGTATTTCACAGGGCTATGTGTTAACAATTCTGGAACGGTTCTATGCGTATTCTAGGATTAACTAAATAAATGTGTTGAGGATAAGGAGAGCTGAGTTTCTCACTATTACAATAGGAGTTATAGCCGAAACCGGTTTGGCTCAGTAGATAGAGCGTCGGCCTGCGGACTGAAAGGTCTCAGGTTCAATTCCGGTCAAGGGCATGTACCTGGGTTGCGGGCATATCCCCAGTAGGAGGTGTGCAGGAGGCAGCTGATCGATGTTTCTCTCTCATCGATGTTTCTAACTCTCTATCTCTCTCCCTTCCTCTCTGTAAAAAATCAATAAAATATATTTTTTAAAAAATAGGAGTTATAAATAAGAGGAGGAAGGTTAGAATGATCTCTGTGTTAGCCTGGACTTGTCAGTATGAAATCACAGAAAATATATAATTGTAGATGTGTGAGTGCACATGTATTTTTCAGCTTTGTCTACTGAAAGAGCCTAGAAGCAATTACATCTCATTAACAATGAGCACACACAGCACCCAGATTTTGGCTTCTAAATACTAGTCACTAACAGAAGGTTCAAGAGCTGCTCAGATGGCTGATTCCAGGGCTATGGCAAGCAGTGCACAAGCTGAGCCAGGAACATTATGTGGTACCAAAAACTAAGACGTGTCAAAAAATGATGGAGACGTGTGAAAAAGGAGCCAATGTGAAAAGGTTCCTAATGGCCAAATTTGGGACAATTTGAGCATCAAAATAAATAAATGGTAGTACATGGTCCTCACACAGAAATTAGTGAGAAGTTGTGGGTCTATTCCACTATAAATAATTGAATACATAAATAGGGAATAAGTAAAAGTTTTTCCTTATAGTACAATTCCAACTAAAAAGTGTAGAAGGAATAATGCTAATAGAAAAAACAATTTGGCAATCACCACAGTCATACTTGTTTCTGGTAAGAATCATCCATGGATACTAAAGTTATTGGGCAGAAATATAATAAGAAACAATATTTACATAGTTGCAAAGTATTTCTTCATAAAATACTTGTGAATTACAAAGGGTGATCAAAGTGGAGAAACCTGGCAGACACATACCCTAACCAAGTGATCAAAGTTATCGTCACCAGTAACAGGGCAAATCATGTGCACCCTGATAAGATGCACTACTTAAAAAGCATAATTCTCACTTTCATGGGGTATTAGAAAAAAATGCATAACCTGAATTTAACCATGAGGAAACATCAAACAAGCTCAAATGAAGGAACATTCTACAAGGGAGGGGCAGTCTAGCTAGTACTCAAAAATGCCAAGGTCTTAAAAGACAAGGAAAGACTAAAGAAGTGTTCCAGGTTAAAGATAACTAAGAAGACATTATAACCAAATGCAGTGTGTGGTCCAGGGTTGGATTCTAAACCAGAAAGAGGATATTAGTGTGATAACTGGAGAACTGGGGATAAGGTCTGTGGATTAGAGAATAGTATTGTATCAATGTTAACTTCCTGATTTTAATATTTATACTGTAATATTCAAAGATGTTAACATTTGGGGAATATGGGTCAAAAGTTATTTCAAAATGAAAAGTAAAAACAAAACAAAACAAACCTATGACTATTATAATAGCCTCCTATAAGGTTTCTTTGCTTCCACTCCTCTTCCCGTTGTCCACTCTCTATCCGGTAGCCAAAGTGACCACTGAAGAACACAAAGTAGATTCTGACACCCCTTGCTCCAATCACTCCTGTTCCCATACCACTGTCCATGGCCTTTCATGATCTAGCTCCTGTCGTGGGGCTTCCCCTCCTCCACCTTACTCGCTCCATTCTACTCACACTGCCCTGCCTGCTGTTCCTATAGCATGCCAGATTCATTCCCGCTCTGGTCTTTGCAATTTGTTGCCTCTGCTTGTGATCTTCCCCGCAGCGGTCGGCAAACTCATTAGTCAACAGAGCCAAATATCAACAGCACAACGATTGAAATTTCTTTTGAGAGCCAAATTTTTTAAACTTAAACTATATAGGTAGGTACATTGTTATTAACTTAATTAGGGTACTCCTAAGGCTTAGGAAGAGCCACACTCAAGGGGCCAAAGAGCCGCATGTGGCTCGCGAGCCGCAGTTTGCCCACCACAGCCCTAGATTATCACTGGCTCATTCTCTCATTTAACACAAGTCCTTGCTCAAATGTCACCTCCTTCGGAGAGATCTTCCTTCACCACTCCTACCTCTCTCCTTTTATTTTTCCTTGGCATAACACTATATATTTATTTATTGTTTGTTGCCCCAACATAATATAAGCTCTACGAGGGCTGGTTTTGGCTTAGTCACCATAGTATCCTAGACCTAGAATTCTACCTTGCATAGTAAGTACTCAATAAGCTCAGACAAAGGAGCAAACGACTGAATGAAGGAATAAGTACATGAATGAATGTTCTTTGTTTTGTTCTTAGCACATAAAACAGTCATATGCCATCTCTTTTTCTGTCTAACCAGTGTTGTTTAAATGATAGCCTTCATCTATTCTATTACTCACACCTTTTAAGTCAGGAAATGCTCATCTGAAGGAGAAGCTCTGGAGATGGTCTTGCTTGACTGGTTAAGCCACTAGGATTAAGGGGATAGAAAAGAGAAAGATGACAAATACATGATTTCCCCTATATAACATGTTTGTCCCCCACCCCAAATTCTTACGTTGAAACCTAATCCTCAATATTTGGAAGTGTTTAGGTCATAAGGGTGGGGCCCTGAAGAATGGTAAGAGTAGTGCCCTTATGAAAGAGACCCCAGACAGCTTTCTCACTCCTTCCTGCTAAGTGAGGTTAGAGTGAGAATGCAGCAGTCTATAGACCAGGAACTGGGCCCCATCAAACATTAAATCTGCCAGGACCTTAATCTTGGACTCTCAAGTTTTCAGAACTGTGATAAATAAATATCTTTTGTTCATAAGCCACCCAGCCTATAGTAGTCTGTTAGGGCAGACCAGACACACTAAGATAACATATAAAATGGGTAACCCAGGCTCTCTAAGGCAGCATGTCAGATTTAAATAATGATGGTCATTGATAAAAAGAATGGTTAAAAAGGCTTATTTGACTTAAAGACTTAGACAGGTTTTTCATCCTATCAGAAAAAACATGGAAACACTTAAAAAGAATTTACTAAGTGCCACATGATAAATACCTTGCAACTTCTTCCAACATACATCCACATCTACAAGCCCTCTGGCTTTCTTTGTTGGTTACTATAAGACGTGGATAGTTTATGATGAAGAAACTGGACACTTGGCTATGGTATTTAAGTACAAAAGCTCTAGAATCAGATTCTGGGCTCAAATTCCAGCTCTGTCTTTGTTAAGTATGTGACAAGGGCAAGTTATTCAATGTTTTTGTGCCTCAGAAGTTTGCTTTGTAAATCAGGGGTGATAATTTTGTTGAGATTAAATAAGTTAATATATTATAAGGACACAGAATAGTGCCCAGTACATGGGAAACACTCAATAAATGTTAGCTATTATTATAGTGCAGGAGACCTCATCTATACCATCTCTATGACAGTATCCTTTGTTGAGCTAGCCTTCGGGCAGTGACTAGCTTGTTCCCTCAGAGCATCTCATACTGCTCTCCCAGCCATTATGAGATCAACTAAAGTTTTAGAAACAAGTTTGATCTCGAACTTTTCCACATTGCATTAGGCTGTAAGGGGCCAGAGCTGAGAAGGGGAGTTCTTCATAACACAGAGTTAGGAAGAGGAAAAAAAAAGATAATTAGGCTAAAACAAGTCAGGGTATACTCAGCATCCTCCCAAGGCTCAAAGTATTACACCACTCTTTAATAAGTGGAGAAGATGAAAGGAAAAGCTAAAAGACAGGCAATAGAACGAGACTGAGGGAAACAAATAACTGCAGGGTCCCATCCAAGCTCTATGTACATGTCCTAACCATAGTGTCCATTGGAGGTTGGCTTATAAATTGTAAACCACAGCATTCATTTCATGTCAGTTCCAAAAGCATGGATTGATCATCTTCTATACGGTAGGCCCTGTGCTAAGCTCTGTGGATAAAATCAAATCAAATAAAACTCAAGACTTAATACCAACAGGGGAGTTTTACCAAACATTCAAGGAAGAACTAAAACATATCCTCCTCAGACTACTACAAAAAATTCAAGAGGAAGGAACACTTCCAAGCTCATTCTATGAAGCCAGCATCACCCTAATACCAAAACCAGGTAAAGACAACACAATGAAAGAGAATTACAGGCCAATATCCCTCATGAACATAGATGCCAAAATCCTCAACAAAATCTTAGCAAATCGGATCCAGCAGTACATCAGAAAGATCATACACCATGACCAAGTAGGATTTATCCCAGGGATGCAAGGATGGTACAATATCCGCAAATCAATAAACGTGATACATCACATAAACAAATTGAAAGAAAAAAACCACATGGTCATATCAATTGATGCAGAAAAAGCATTTGACAAAATTCAACACCCATTTTTGATAAAAACTCTCAGCAAGGTGGGAGTAGAAGGATCATACCTCAACATAATAAAAGCCATATATGACAGGCCCACAGCCAACATCATACTCAACGGACAAAAACTAACACCATTTCCCCTAAGAACAGGAACAAGACAGGGATGCCCCCTCTCACCACTCCTGTTCAACATAGTACTGGAAGTGTTAGCCATTGCAATTTGGCAAGAAGAAGAAATAAAAGGCATCCAAATTGGAAAAGAGGAAGTAAAACTGTCCTTATTTGCAGATGACATGATATTATACATACAAAACCCTAGAGATTCCATCAAAAAGCTACTAGACTTAATACATGAATTTGGCAATGTAGCAGGATACAAAATTAACCCCAAGAAATCTGAGGCATTTCTATACACCAATAGTGAACTTTCAGAAAGAGAGATTATAAAAACAATCCCGTTTACCATTGCACCAAAAAAATTAAGCTACCTAGGAATAAACTTAACTAAAGAGGTAAAAGACCTCTACTCAGAAAACTACAGGACGTTGAAAAAAGACATAGAGGAAGACATAAACAGATGGAAGAACATACCGTGTTCATGGATTGGTAGAATCAACATCATTAAAATGTCCATACTACCCAAAGCAATCTATAAATTCAACGCACTTCCCATTAAAATACCAACAGCATACTTCAGAGATCTAGAACGAACTTTCCAAAAATTCATCTGGAATAAAAGAAGACCCCGAATAGCTGCAGCAATCCTGAAAAAGAACAAAGTAGGTGGGATCTCAATACCAGATATCAAGTTGTATTACAAAGCCACTGTTCTCAAAACTGCCTGGTACTGGCACAAGAATAGGCATATAGATCAATGGAATAGAATAGAGAGCCCAGAAATCGGCCCGAACCAATATGCTCAATTAATATTTGACAAAGGAGGCAAGAACATACAATGGAGCCAAGATAGTCTCTTCAATAAATGGTGTTGGGAAAATTGGACAGATATATGCAAGAAAATGAAACTAGACCACCAACTTACACCATATACAAAAATAAACTCAAAATGGATAAAGGACTTAAATGTACGACAGGATACCATAAAAATTCTAGAAGAATCCAAAGGCAAGAAAATCTCAGACATATGCCGAAGCAATTTCTTCACTGATACAGCTCCTAGGGCACTTGAAACTAAAGAAAAAATGAACAAATGGGACTACATCAAAATAAAAAGCTTCTGCACAGCAAAAGAAACCATCAACAAAACAACGAGAAAACCCACTGTGTGGGAAAACATATTTGCCAATGACATATCTGATAAGGGCCTAATCTCCAAAATTTATAGGGAACTCATACAACTTAACAAAAGGAAGATAAACAATCCAATCAAAAAATGGGCAAAGGACCTAAATAGACACCTTTCAAAAGAGGACATTCAGAAAGCCAAGAGACATATGAAAACATGCTCAAAGTCACTAATCATCCGAGAGATGCAAATCAAAACAGCAATGAGGTACCATCTCACACCTGTCAGACTGGCTATCATCAACAAATCAACAAATGACAAGTGCTGGAGAGGTTGTGGAGAAAAAGGAACACTTGTGCACTGCTGGTGGGAATGCAGACTGGTGCAGCCACTATGGAAGACAGTATGGAGTTTCCTTAAAAAACTGAAAATGGAACTCCCATTTGACCCTGTGATCCCACTTCTAGGAATATATCCCAAGAAACCAGAAACACCAATCAGAAAGGATATATGCACCCCTATGTTCATAGCAGCACAATTCACCATAGCTAAGATCTGGAAACAGCCTAAGTGCCCATCAGTAGATGAATGGATTAGAAAACTGTGGTACATCTACACGATGGAATACTATGCTGCTGTAAAAAGGAAGGAACTCTTACCATTTGCAACTTCATGGATGGAACTGGAGAGCATTATGCTAAGTGAAATAAGCCAGTCAATAAAGGAAAAATACCACATGATCTCACTCATTCATGGACAATAGAGACCATTATAAACTTTTGAACAATAATAGATACAGAGGCAGAGCTGCCTCAAACAGATTGTCAAACTGCAGTGGGAAGGCCGGGGAGGGTTGGGGGGCAGGAGGTAGGGGGGTAAGAGATCAACTAAAGGACTTGTATGCATGCATATAAGCATAACCAATGGACATAAGACACTGGGTGATAGGGGAGGCTAGGGGACTGTCTAGGGCGGGGGGATAAAATGGATACATATGTAATACCCTTTGTAATACTTTAAGCAATAAAAAAAAAAATGTTAAAAAAAAAAAAAAGTAAGACAGTAATTATACTTGGATGAGATAATATAGTTATGTTTTAAAACAAGAATGCTTAGAACTTAGAAATATGTATTAAAATATATACGGATGAAATAAAAAAAAAAAAAAGACTTAATACCAACAGAAATGTACAATGATAAGACGATGGGATTATCTGAGAACAAGAAGGACATGCACATTTTTTTGGTGGAGCCATTCACTCAGGGACATGTGGCTACTCCCTCTGCCTGGAGTGCTGGTCCTACCTTTTATCATCCAAGTACCTTTTTCTCCTCCTTCAAGGTGCAGCTCAGGTGTCCTCTCCTGCAGGAAGCTTTCTCCCAACCCCCCTCTCTAATCTAGGTGAGCTTGCCACCTCTGTGCACGTTTTATTGTCACACTCACCACTGTAGCTAACTTTAATGGGTTATAAATATGTTCCCATAGGCTTTAGGTTCTGTATCTTTGTACTCAAGCATAGTGCCTGGTACACAGTAGGTGCTCCATAAATGTTTACTGCTGTTGAGTGGATGGGAGAAAGGAATGGGAGGAAAATAAACCAGAGTAATAAAGCATCACTACAGAGACATGCAGCAGAGCCTGGGAGTTGGGGCCCAGCAGGAAGGCAGCGCACTAATAGCCATGGAAGGGGCACAGACAGATGAAGAGATATGTGGCTGGGAATAGTCTCTTCCTTCCCAGGTGGGTTCTGGCATCTATCAGCAGACAGAGCTTCCTGATGAACAGTCCTTTCTACCGAACACGTTTGGCAGCAGGGGAAGGCATCCACTTTCATTCAGCCAGCCTGCACTCCACAGTAATGCAGGCACATGCACCTCTGCTCAGTCCCACACCCAGGCCATCCTCCTTCCCCCCATAACTAGGAGAATGAGAGCCAGGGGCTGCAATGGTTGTGGGTTTCCAGGGTTTGTGATGCTTTAAATGACAGAAATCTTTTCTTCCACCTTTCCGCTCCCCTTCAAGGTTTTATTATATGCTTCTCCCTGCCTTTGACCTCCACCATATGACCTACAGAATAATTTTTTAACATAAATAAAATTTATTTTTAAAATAAAAGTATTTAATCATTATAAAATTTATCTATTATATACTCTCATAACTGTAATTTTTAATGGCTGCATAATATCCCAACACATAGACATACCTTAATTTAGTTCACTTATTGTTAGATTTTTTTCAATTTTTACCTTTATAAATTTTGCTAAGATGAATATTTTTAAACATAGAACTCTGTTCACATTTCTGACTAGTTAGAAGAGATTCCCAAATGTGTTACCAGACAAAGAGTATAAACATTTAAAAAAATTAATACATGTTACCAAAATGCTTAGGGAACAAAATTTTGGGGGGACTTTTACAACCAATCTTACAAACGCTAGACTATGTAGAGTGCTGTAAAAATCAGGGCTAGAAACTGCTGGGTCTCTCTTCACCCGTACATGACTGGCACCTCACTTGAGCATCTAGTCACACTATGTAAGGTGAAGGTATGTAAGCTAAATGTGCTTAAAGCAGAGTCATCTAAGTAAGTCCTCAGACCACGAAGCCTCTTGAATGAAACAGTTGACCTTTTTGCTCTAGGTTGAAGTGATGAGTGTTTTGGTAAAGCTAAATAAATGTACTCTTATCTCTAAGCTACACCTTCCTCCTGAGACCCACAAATCCAGCTGTCTCCTTGCCCCCAAGGCATCTCTTGGTCACGTCCAGATTAAAGCACTGTGATATTCTCTCCCAGACCTGTTCTACCTCAAATATTCCCGGTCTCAGTAAATAACATCACTGTCCACCCATGTGCTCCAGATAGAAACCTGGAGCCACTCCTACTGCAATTGCCACGTGCTGCTGAATCCGCATCTCCTAAACAGATTTTTTTTTTTAAGGCAAAGATTGACTTTTGTTAGGGAAAAAAAAACTGGCCTAAGACATGACTACTCACCACGCACTGCTTTTAGGTAGGATGTTTTAATTTCACACCATCTTATGTGGTTATCTAGGCCTCTGAGTTGTCTTTTTTTTAAAAAAAAATATATTTTATTGATTTTTTACAGAGAGGAAGGGAGAAGGGTAGAGAGTTAGAAACATTGATGAGAGAGAAACATCGATCAGCTGCCTCCTGCACACCTCCTACTGGGGATGTGCCCGCAACCAAGGTACATGCCCTTGACCAGAATTGAATCTGGGACCCTTCAGTCCCCAGGCCAATGCTCTATCCACTGAGCCAAACCAGCTAGGGCTACGCCTCTGAGTTTTTAAGGCCGTGGTGCAGGCCTTCCCTGAGCCTGCCAGGTTCCTAAACAGATTCCTATATTGAATCCCTCTTTTTTCCATGCCCACGGCTACCCCTAAGTCCAAACAAAGGTCACCTTTTCTAGGAACACCAGCAGTTGCTTTCTTTCTAAACAGTCTTTTCACATCCATTCTTGTCCTCACTCCATCCACTACCCACTGCTGCCAGAGACTTGTTAAAATGGAACCTGTTACCACTCTGCTCACCCTTCATCACTGGTTTCCCACTGCCTGTGAACAATGTCTGAGGTTTTAACGTTGCCTGAAAGGTCAGCCTGTACTTCTCTACCCTGGCTCTCCACATGGGCCATTTGACTTCATGCAGCTGTTCACACTTTCCCAGGCCAGGCGTCACACTTATTTCACACATTTGGGGCCTGGAATATTCACACCACCTGCCTCTTTTTCATTAGGGTGTCATTTATGCACCACTTCCTCGAAAGCTTCCCTTTAACTCTCTGGACAAGGAGAGGCTCTCGTTATTGTCTCCCAATGCAGCTTATGCATGGCATCCAGGCTCCACAGCGCTTGCTACACCCATGTTTGATTATCTGCAAGTATTGGTTTAACGCTTATATTCCATGACTGGAAGTCGGCTAAACTAAACATTATGCTTGTTTTCACCTATGTAATCCAGCATTCATCAAATAGAGACTCTTGATGAAAATATCAATCTATTACACTTTATATAAACTAGATTAATTGAAAGTCTTCATTGTAAGCAAAAATTATGTTTTCAATTATTTGAATCTCCATATTTGTACTGAACTATGTCTTTCCTTGTTTTTGTTATTTGTTAAAGTTACCTTTCACTTTCAATAAGTCTCCTAACAGTTAATGAAAAAGTTTGTATTTAATTTTTCATTAATTAGTATGCTTGGCAGATTTACATTTAAGCCCTCCCGTTTCTAATACGTTTATACTAATAAAAAAATTTCTAAGAAGTAAAAGAAGAAATATTGATATTATGAATGGTCAAAATCTGATATTTACCCCTTTCTTAAAGTCAGTGTATAACTTTTTGGTAGAAAAATATCCTAATTTCTGCAGAAATAGCAAAACACTACAATACTTGGCATTAGCTCTAGAGTCTAGAAATAAAACCAGCAGAGGAAGCATAAGAACATAAAACTAGTTTCTTAAGTCCCCTTAGATTAGTAAATGCTATGTCAGAGCCTCTGAGTATGCCTATTAGGCTGATTCCATCACAACCCACATTTTTATGATCTTCTGTACTATAACAGAGTGACGGGGGAATGTTATGGCTCTGCACACGGACCAAAAACTTGTCTGCTTCTGAGTTTGGATCTGGGCTGACAAGAACTCCAAGATCACTTTATAATAGATCTGGGTTTATCTTAAGGTCTTTGTTTGTGGGGTAGGGGAGGGAAGAGATTAATAAATCCTTACAAAACCCCCTTTTCCAGAATTGTGTCTGCCCGAGTTTGGGACCTCTCAGGGGCCAAAATGGGCTACTACACAGGGGGAGCTCGGTAACATGTTTGGACCACCATGGACTTTCTTAGGCATCCTAGCTTTAAATGAGTTATGCTATAGCCAGACTGGCAATGGGTAGATACTACTGTTCAGGAATAACAGCAAGTTAAATATGTGACCTGCTACATTTGCCTTCATGTTAGTTAGTGACCTTCTGGGGCCATATTCTGCCTTCCTCAAAGACACCTCATGATAAAATCATATGAAAATGCTTTAAACATTTGAGAAAGACAAGATACAATGTCAAGGTACCATTTTATATTAGAACTAACTCACAATACATGAAAGCCTTGGGCCACATCTGGCTCACCATATAGCAGTAAGCAGCAGCTACTTACCTTTTTTCTGACCTGATGGCAGCAATACAGAATTCAGAGCACTCCTATCAGCCACCATATGGTGAACACCTAACTACTAAAGAGCCAAAAGGTCAGGCTCAACACCACCTCCACCTAAACCAAATCTGGGAGTTAGCCCGCCCATTATGGCTGCTGAGTTCATCCCTAAATTTTTACCTTAGGTCCATCCACTCCTTGCTTTCACATTACCACATTTCCAGGTATTAGCTTCCCAATTACACTCTCTACTCACTGTCAGAACAATCTTTTAAATTTGATCAAATTAACATATTTGCTTTTAAAAACTCTTTAATGGTCCATACAAGAAGCAACCGATGAATGCATAAATAACTGGAACAAACAGATGTTTCTCTCTCTCTCCCTTCCTCTCTCTAAAATCAATAAAACAAAAAACCCCAAATACCTCTTTAATGGTGTCTCACTGACATGCCCTCAATGATCTGAACTGACTCTCACTTCCTTTCTGGCTGCCCCTAACTGCATACTCAGAGTTCTAGCTCAAAAGAGTTACTAGGTGTTCCCAAGAGAGCCACACTCTTGCAAATCTCCATGCCTTGGACCATGCGGATTTTTTTCCTGCCTAGATTGTTCTTCTTACTCTTCCATGAATTCAACACTTACTAGTACTCCTCCCCCAAAGATCTAAACTCAAACCACATCTTCCCTGGGGAGGCATTCTCTGACTAACTCCCACTTGCATCCAAGCTGGTGCCCATTCTTTGTTCTCGGAGACACTTCGGGCCTGCTTCTCCACTGTCCTTGCCACCATGCACTAGAATTACTGGTTTAGCTTTTGTCTCTCTCACTGGGCTGTAAGAAATTTTAGGACAGCGACCGTGCCTTTTAATTCTGTGACTGAGAATAGTGCCTGAGATCAACCAGAGAGCTCACAGGTGTAAAGAGACAAGGGTCCAGGGCAGAAACCACAGAGAAACAAAGGAGGAGAAAGAGCAGTTGGAGATGCAGAAGAAAACTGGAAGACAGCACGTGTCACAGAAGCCAAAGGAGGCCAGTTACACGCAGGAAGGAATCACAACGTAAAATACCGCCGCTGAAAGGTTTAAGTAGGGCATAGTTTAAACCATGTCCATTGGACTTAGCAACCAGCAGGCCATTGGCTGGCTACCTTGGGGAGAGCAGTTTGAGTGGAGTGATGAGACGAACAAATTGCAGGTGGCTGGAAAGGAAATGGGAGATGAAGAATTTGAAGCAGCTAGGAAAAGGATATTCTTTTAAAGCATTGCTGTTTGCTATAACATGAAGATTATGCTAAATGAAATAAGCCAGTCAGAAAACAAATACTATGATTCTATTCACAGGAGGAATGGTAGTAGTCAAATTCATAGACAACAGAAAGCAGCATGGTGTTTGCCAGGGCCTGGGGGGAAAGAGGGGAGTTAGTGTTTAATGGGTACAAAGTTTCCATTTTGCAAGACGAAAAATGTTCTAGATGGTGGGGTGATAGTTGCAAAAAAGTGTGGATGTATTTAATGCCATTGAACTGCACAGTAAAAAATGATTAAAATTGTAAACTTAAGATTAGGTATAGTTTACCACAATTTTTTAAGAAGAGAAAAAATATTGCTATTAAAGACATTGCTACAACAGGACATGGACTGAGAGGATTTTTGTTTGTTTTTATCAGAGAGGCAAGAAACCTTAGCATGTTAATAAATTCAGAAGAGTTAGTCAAAAGGAAGAGAAGGGAATAACTTTGGTGCTGAGACCCTGAGGAGAGTGAGCCTAGGGCCAGAGGACAGCAGGCTCCTGCTCCAGGCAGAAGGGAAAGAGAAGGAGGGAGTAGAAAAGTTTGTTGGGGAGAAAATGGGTGGGCAACAAAAATATTTTTTTTTAAGCTTCTATCTGATAATATCTATTTTTCTTTGAAGAAAGCGGCTGGAATGGGAGGGAGTGGCAGCTGAGGAGAGTGGGGAAGGTCTGAGAAAGCTGTTAAGGGGAATGGTAAGAGTGTACTGAGGACCAGTAATCATGTGCAGGGGTTAAGAGGCAGTTCCTGACTCTGCACTGGGATGCTGAATCCGAACCTGTGATGATGGGCTAAGCCTCCCAGCATAACTTGCAGCTGGGTCTTGACCCAATCAGTGGCTGACAGCACAAGGAGAGTGTGGATAGTGAGTGACTCATGGACAAAATTTACAGAGGAAGAACAAAGGGGCCCTGAGCTGAGCATGTTGGGAAGCACATGGCTAAAAGGGCTACACTGGGAAGGAAGAAAAGATGGGCTGGAAACATAGGGCAATGAGGGATCAAGGAGCGGACTTCTCAACAAGGGGAAGAGCAAGTGGAGTTGGAATAAGGGTTTATGGAAGCAAAAGATTAGGAGATTGAAGTTAGCAGTGACACATAGAAGTTTAAGATTCCTGAGGTGGGAGAGTTCTGGATCCCTACCAGGCCAGGATTGGCCAGGGTATAAGTGGCTAAAAAGAATAATCCAATCAGAGAGAACTGAGTCCTAGCCACAGGGGATATGTTTCTGTGTATCTTTCCTCCCAAACGTAGAGATAATTCAGATGATCTTTTAAGAATCTTTTTCTCTGGGTTCAATTTTCTCCCATTCCTTTTTTTCCCTTTAGGAAATCCCTTATGACCTAGGTACTATCCCTTTTTATACCCTCATTCACCTACTTTTGTTCTTATATGATGCCTAAACTCAATATTAAACTTGTTGTGTACTCAACCACGGGTGTAATCTGCAGAAGATAAAGCCCATTAAAAACCATGAAAACAGGCAGTGACTTATTTTCCAAGGTTAACATCACACATTAAAAATACTAGTAAAAAATTAATCATCATCACCTATTCAAGACTTTCAAAGGCTGTGTGTATATTTTACATTACCTTGTTTAAATGACTCTGAGCAGGCTAGTAACATAAAGGGAGCCTTGGGTTTTAAATGGGAAAGAGCCCAAAAGGAAGGGAAGTTAAAGAACTTTTACCTTTTCATACAACCTGGTTACCCATGATGAACATATTTTTCATTTCACTTGTCTTGGAAGTGGGAGTCAGTCTTGCCCGCCATCTCCTAGATCCAATGATGGCAAGGACAGACTGAGGCAGCTGCTTTTTCTGCAGGTGCCACATAGTCTCAAACAATGTCTCATTAACATGTGCCAACACTGGCTCTCTCTGGGGCAATATGACAAAGAACCAAATCACTAACATTTTTAAAATAGATTGAGTTCTCTTTTGTTTGTATTGATGGTGAAAATTTTTGACATTATGTTCTAATGAACCATTCTGAAATCAGTTAAGTGTATCATGTGTATCTTTATATAAGCCCAAAGTATACCCTGTCACATTCACATCTTATCTGAAACCAGAACATGCAGCACGCGCAAGCTCCCTGAGGGAGCAAGTGGCACATGGATTTTGCTTTCAGTCCCACCTGTATGTCCTTTGAATGTTGTGACCAGGGTGCAGTTTTCTTGCTCCAGCTTGAGGATGGTTACTTGGCCTGAATGGTCGCCAATAAACACATGCCGGGTTTCAACATCAAATCTATCATATAAGCATTAAGGATTTTTCTCAAATTAGTGGAGGGATTTATAAAAACAATAAATGTAAGAAAGATACAAAAGTGGACATAACAAAATGAAAAGACAGTATTAGTGGACAGTGAGACTCAACATGATAAAGATGTCAATTCTCACATGAATTTATAAATTTAATATAATTCCTATAAAAATATCAACATGTTTTCTTCCTAGAGTTAGATATGTTGATTCTAAAGAAAAACAAATAAGCAAGAAAAGCCAGGAATATTCTGAAAATAAAAGTAATATGGCATGTGATGGGGAAGGCTAGCCCTATCAGATATTAAAACGTGTTATAAAATTTCTTTAATTAAGTGTGGCACAGATGTATAATTGACAAATGGACCACTGGAACAGAACAGAAAGTCTAGAAACATACTTAAAAGAATAGAGAAATTTGTTACATGTCTACTAAAGGTGGCTCTTCAACTAATAAAGATGGATTTTTTTTTTAAAGGATACTGACACAAACTGAATAGTCATTTGGAAAAATTAAATAGGATTTGTATTTCACATTATATACCAGGACAAATTCCATATGAATTAGAGATCTCAATGTAAAAAATTAAAAAAATATGAAAGGTCTAGATGGAAGAGTTCCTTTATAACCCTAGTAGAAAAAGCTATTACTATCAAAAACACAAATACAATAAGTAAAGCTAAAAGACCAATTGAAAAAAAATATTTGCAAATTAAGTCACAAAAGGCCCAAATCTCTAAATATATAAAAAAAGCAATCAAGAAAAAAACCATAAGCCTAGTAGAAAAATGGGGAAAATATATGAATAGTTCAAGAAATGAAAATGTTGCTATGCAAAAACGCATTAACCTAGCAGGTCTGACTGCTGTCCTTTGAAAGGTTGTCAAAAAGGCTGACATGGCATCTGGGAACTTGGATTTTAGGAGGGTTTCCGCCACTAACAGACAAGAGTGGCTAACCGTGCCTTGACTGCACAAACAATATGGTTTATGACAAACACCCACTTTCCCTGTGGGAGTCTGAAAGTTTGGTACATGCCACGCAGAGGCTGCCTATGTGACCAGTAGAAGTCGAAGGTGCTGAGTCTCTAGTGAGATTTCCCGGTTGATAATGCCTAGCAATAATCCTGCCTCTGGAGAGCTGTCCGGGAACACACGGGCAAAAATACAAGACACACGACGGAGGCTATTCACTCTGCATTATGGTAACAACTGAAGTTTGAAAACAACCCAAAAGCCCATGAAACTGGGACTTATTAATTTAACTATGACATATCCATGCAGAGGGAGGAAAAAAAGACCTTCATAAGCAAACTGACATGGAGTAACTTTCAGGATATATTATTAAGTGTGTGTGGGGGGTTATATGCTTTACTACCTTTGCGTAAAAAAGGGAGAAAATATAAATATAAGTGTGTGTGTGCTCATATTTAGAAAAGAAAACCCTGGAAGGATAAATCAAGATCTAACAAAAATGGCTGCCTATGGAGAAGGGAGAAACAAGTTGAGGGGGCAGAAATGAGAATGAGACTTCTCTCTTGTTATCGAGTTTCCATTTTATAATCTCGTAATTCTTTTACACATTAAAAATATTTATAAAATTAAAAAATCCCCCAAATAGACAATATTGTAAAATGAATGAACCTAATTATCAAATTGGTGATATAACCACGTAGTTAACACAATTATTTCAAGTGACTTCAAAGCACAGCATTTTGACTATGCATCCTTTGTAGAACATATTTAAGGACAATGAGAACTGCAAAGAAATCTAAAACCTCATCCAGTAGTCTTGTTATTATAATATTACTATTATTATTTTGAAATACTATATGCGCTGATAATTTATTATTTTTTAAAAAATACACATACATATATTTTCTAGCTATCACTAATACTATTCTTCACTAAAAGAAGTGGCTGATTGCAGGAGTGGAATGAGAAGGTACAAGATGAACTTAAGACAGTTGTGCCAAAAAGCAAGGAAACGATCAGAAGATATGGGGATATAAAAAAGACACAGGGATGAATCATGTCTTATTGGCCTAACTCTAAATCCAAATCACTTATAAGTTTAGTTTCACTTTAGTTGAAAACGTCAATAACCTTCCCTCCCAGGTTCTTTACCTTGGTGCTCTCTCCTTTCATCTCCCAATATGCTCTATAGCTGGGAAGAGGGGGAAGGCAAAATCTTTTTTAATTTTCTTTGACTTGGCCATTTTGAATTCACTTAGCTGCTGGGTAAACTTAATTGCTTTTTACAAAAGAAAAATGTCTATGTAGGTTTCATGTTAACAATGCTTTAAGAGCTGGTGAAAGGTGTGGCCACACTACTTCGGTTTTAAGCTTTCTACCTTATTTTCCTCCTACCTTCCCCTTTCCTCACATGCCATCCAGTGAGAAGACCTGCCTCTCAGTCTTGTAAATGTACCTGAGACATAGGAGCAGAACCACTGTGTCCACTAAAACTGAAATGGTAGACCTGTAAATGTGGGAAAACTATACTCGTTACAGCCCTGCCACCCCTTGTTGTGTGTGTATATATAATACTTTGTCCTTCATCTGTAAAAGATCCAAGTGTTGGAATTCTTTGGTGTAAATA
Organism: Myotis daubentonii; assembly: GCF_963259705.1. NCBI lineage: Eukaryota > Metazoa > Chordata > Mammalia > Chiroptera > Vespertilionidae > Myotis > Myotis daubentonii. The sequence goes on from NC_081841.1 coordinate 129,815,173, forward strand.
AACGTTTGGTTTTATTTATCGAGAGAAAAAAAAAAGACACAGGAACCAATATGATGGGGCTCTTACTGGCCAAAGGTGGGACAATAAGAGCATTAAAAAAAAGCAATTTATTGAAATATAATGAATATATTGTTTAAAAGACAAACAAACCCTAAGCGTTTATAAGAGTCCCACTCAACAAAAGCTATTTGGAAGAGGGCTGAAATAAAATTATAGTACAACCTTAAAGCCAGAGTGATTGGCATTAAATATGACATGAGGAAATACGAAAACCAAGATAACCTTAATAGCTTTTCAGTACTCGTTCCCAGAATAGGAACAGATCTAAGAGACTACTTGGTGGAAAGACATTTCACTACGTAGGGTGACATCTTGAAAATATCTCCGACATGAACAGAATGTTAAAATGAAGAGTATCTGAATTATTTTGTGGAAAATATGATTTTAAAAAAAGGCCAAATGACAGGACTGAAAAGTGAGACTGAATAGAGTATTGACAAATTTATGGACTAGGAAGTGGGGAGGGAAACAGTTCTACTTCCTAACTTCAGCTGCCATGGGACTTCTGAGAAACAGCTCCATTCTACAGTATCTGGGTATGCAGAGAAGTAGCTAAAAGATTATCAAACTCAAATTCTATTCCTGGTTCTCAGGTAACAGTTACGTCACCTCGGAGTGTCACATAAGCTACCTGAGCCTCTCTGAGCCTTTAGTTTCAACACTATGAAAATTGAGAATTAGTTCTTTTTTGTTTTTACTTTACCTTACTGTATTCATGGTGAACAAAGTAACATTAAATAGAAACACTATATAAGCCCTCAGGGACTACAAATGTAATTATTCTTTTTCTATCCTTCTCTGCATTATTATTAGTATTTAGACTGTTTAATATCTGAAGATTCAGATCTATAGCCAACACAATCAAAGATTTTGAGGTTATTCAGAAAGAATTCAATTTGTAAACTGGTCAGTCCCTGTCTTCCCTTATTCCTCTACTTCATTGCATATTTACTCTCCACTAAGAGGCCTAAAAGAAGAGAGACTCTGGCAAGGGCAGCACTGTATGCCATCAATGTGCAGCACTGGAAAATTATCAGGAATGTATATGCTCCTAGGAGTAAGAGCTGGCTGGCACTGTGGCTCCAAAATTGGAGCTAGAGAGGCAGAGCTAGTGGAGGTAACGGAATCTTCTCCAAGGGCCTGTCTGTAGTACTGCAATTCCCCTCCACCTTAATAGCAAGATTAGACTAGATAGTCGTGGATACTAGGAAATGAAGCCACAGGCTTTCACACACACACACACACACACACACACACACACACACACACACACACACACACTTTGCTTGATAAAACCACATGGTTGTGGCCAAAGGAAACAGTTGAAAAACAAGGGACAAAAACTACCAAAGTCAAGTCAAGTTTAACTCTGTGTTTTTGTGTTTCATTTTCAAATAGTTTAAAAAGTAAACTCGCCCTGGCTGGAGTGGCTTGGTTGAGCATCATCCCATGCACTGATTCCCAGTCAGGTTGCAGCTCAATCCCCAATAGGGGGTGTAAAGGAGGCAGTGGATAGATGTTTCTCTCTCACATTGATGTTTCTCTTTCCTTTCCCCTCCCTCTCTCTCTAAAATCAATAATAATAAAAAAAACTCTTAAGGACAAGATCTTTATATTTCTCTACTGCTTGGTTTGGTTAGTGATATAGAAGATACATCACTAGGTGTGGCTAGTAATAGAGAAGCCAGCATATTAAGAACAAATTACATTGGTGCCATTAGTTCTGTTCTCAAAAGAGTAATGCAGTATGATGGGGAAAAACAGCAGTCCAAGCAGAATCTAGCTTCTAGCGGTGATTTTCCTCCATCCTAGCTGGGTGGCCACACATAGGGCCCATGACGATTCCTGGGCTTCAGCCGACTCATCTGGGAAATGAGGCATCGGACTGGATGGTCTCAGGCCCTTGCAGCTCTAACGCTATAAGAAATCATTAATGTACTGGCAAGAGAATTCATGACAATTCATTTACTTTAAAAAGTAAACTTTGGAATTTCTTTTCTTACTGTCCTTGCTTCTGGTCTTCTTGGTAATTTGCCATTTTACAACCTTCTACAAAAGCCATTCTTAATTTCTTCATCTCATCCTTCCAGTGAGGGAAAAAAAGTGACATTACCCCATACACACAAAAATACATCTACTGCAAAGAAACAGTAAAGTATTTCTTCAGACTGTTGAGAATTGCTGAATAAGCAAGTTTACAAATAAGGTGAAAAAAGTGAAAGCAAATCTTACTATTTCTTCCTACTTTGGCTGACAAGTGATCTGTTCCCACCTATTTTCTTATTTGTTAGAAGGTGAAGAGAGCTCTGCATCTTTTAAATCAAAGGCAGGGTCCTTGCAACAGTAGCATTATCCAAACTTATTAAGCCTGTGCTTGCTGGAGGCCAGATATGAGGATTACTCAGCATTAGCAGGTGTTCACACTGAGCACATGGCTCCTGGAGACTTGGAGATAGAAATAATACCATTCTACATATCCTGGAAAAGTCTTGGACCTGGAACAAAGCCTGTAGATACCAGCTGACCTACTCAAGTCCTGGCACAGTAGGCTCTCAAATATTTTTTAAATGAATAGGGAAACTGTGGTTCTTCTGCCAGGCACCAATGGGCATGTTCACAACCTTAGTATCTATGTGTAAATTAGTTCTGTACAAAAATAAAAGACTGTATTTCAGTGATGGTTTTATCCTTATGTTTTGCAATTGCTTGTGACAGCTGAGACTCACAATCTGGACTGTGTTCTAGCTAGATGTTAGGCTTTGGATCATAGTAGACCACAACCTACGTATTTTAGGTGAAATAAGCTCACTTTACTCCTCCTACATGAGGAATTGTTCATTAGAAAAGTCTATGAGTATCTTAATTAACAGGGTAAGTTAGCAAATAAAAAAACTTTCAAGTTGCACATCCCCCCAATTTTCTTGAAAGAAATAAGTCAGCAGCTAAGTTCCCACCAAGGAATTTTCTCCAGCAAAGGATACTGCAGGCCCGAGGCCACAGCACTGGTGCGATAACCTCCCAGGCGTTGCCCACTCTCAGAGCAGTGCCAGGCAAACTGCTTGTCTTGTCCCGTGCTCAGCACCCACTCCAGCTCCAGGACAAACAGGATCATCGTCACTCTGCTCTGATGTGCTGAAAACCAAGAGGCAAGAAAACAACCCATAAAGTACCCTAAAGGAGGCTGGTAAAGCATGGCCCACAGAGATGTACCGTTCTCTTCTCCCCTCCCAGAACAAACTAACACAGGCAGGAGAGGGGTTCTCAGCTGCAGTGAGGGCATGCCACTATGAAGGGGCACATCCGAGTTCTTATAGATGAAGTCTGGCTTATAAAATCTACAACAAAGTTCTAGATCAATTGTCTGTAAGAAATCAAACACTTGGAATGGAGGGCAGAATTTGGCCCAAGTGCTAAATAAAAGTGAATGAAGTATCCCTTATGTCATAGTACATACATGTGATGAGAACATATTTCCTAGGGTTGCTCATACACAAAAGCAACAACATCATAGAATTATTGCACCGCACAACTTCAGAGAAGAAACAACTCATGTCATTTACTCCATCTCCCTGGGGAACTGCGGCACAATACAGTTCAGTATTTTGGTCAAGGTCTAGTGGCTTCACAATTACCCAATAAGATCAGTAAAATATTCGCTTTCTTCTTAATATACAATCCCAGGGGGCAAGGAAGAGGGGGCTGTGGCCACTGAACAGAGCTGACTGGAATAAACAGAGATTAACATGCTGGAACCCAGGCCTGCTGGGTCGTCTGGTGAGCGGAGCAGACTGATCACAGGTGTGATGCAGTGACGGAGAAGACAGCAGTTTCCCATTCTGATCAGCTGCCAGTTTCTGTGTGTCTAACAAGTACCAGGTACTTAAAGCCATTATCTCAGTTATAGTGACCCTGCAAGAGTGGGGGGTTGCCTCATTTTACAGACATTACTTGGCCTTGGCAAGATGGCTCTTTCAGATTGACTCCCAAACAATACACTCAGAACCAGAGTGAATACCCACAGGACAGTCATTTCACCAAATGCCTGATGTTTTAAAATTTGGTATTTGAAGCATGAGAATCAAAGGGATACAAAAAAAGTATAGAAGCAATATTACAACTTCTCTACAGTAAATGTCTGCCTTTCAGTGTATCTGCCACAATCAAGATAAAACATCTTTAACTAAAAGAGTGACTTCCTGGAGAAACTCTGAAGATTTGTCATGTCTGTGTCATCAGATGTCTAATTAAGTTCCACCAACAATGGGATAAAAGCAAACTCTCTAATGCAGCGGACGCCAACCTTTCGGACCTCACGGACCACTGGTTGGCAACCACTGCTCTAATGGGTCCGAGTGTACCTGCGTCTATTTTAGGCAGAACATGGCTCCCAGCACTTTGCCTCTTTTTCTCATGAAGGGACCTTTGACCTCCTATTTATTACTTTCTAAGTCCAAGGGGATGACAGTGGCCCACAACATAAGGGGGGTGGGGGGGGGAAGGGGGGATGTTAGCCCTCTGAGCTGCCATCATGTGCCAGAGGAGAAAGAGTTCAGTGACTTGTTCAAAGGTAGACAACCAATGAGTGACGAAGCTGGAATTAAAACCCTAGTCTCTCGGCCAGATTGGCTTTCTTTCTCTGTGTCAGGCTATGACTCTGAAAAAGAAACAAAAAACAAACCCCCACACATACTCTTTTTAGGGTGACAGAATTCTTTTATTCAAAAAGAAATCCTTTCTACTCTGGTTTCTCTTCAGATCGCATAAATCTTTTGCCTTTTACAAAAAGAAATCCTTTAAAGGTCCATACATATCATTAAGCTTCAGAAACCTGGGCTTGAAGCCTATACTTCTTGAATGGCAGTGGTGAAAAAGCACATCTTTGCCTTGATCCTGATTTGAAGGGAAAGCATCTAGTTTCTCACAAGTATGATGTTAACTATAGGTTTGTGGCTTTTTTTGTCCATATCTCCTTATCAAGTTGAGGAAGTTTCCCTCTATTCGTAATTTGCTGAAAGTTTTTTTTTTTTTTTTTTTTTATCATGAACGGATGTCAGATTTTATCAAATGCTTTTTCTGCATCAGTTGATATGACCATACGATTTTTTCTTCTTTAGCCTCTCAGCCCTAAAATAAACCCATATCCTCAAATTCCCCTTCTCCCATATCTGGAAAACCATTAATTTACTATTTTTTATTATTTCATACTAGGGGCCCGGTGCACGAAATTCATGCACTGGGTGTGAGTGTGTGTGTGTGTGGGGGGGGGGGGAGTGTCCCTCAGCCCAGCCTGCCCCCTCTCACATACTGGGAGCCCTCAGGCGTTGACCCCCATCACCCTCCAATCGCAGGATCGGCCCCTTGCCCAGGCCTGACGCCTCTGGGCAGGGGACCCTCATTTCCCCCCATCACTGGTTCTGCCCCCAGCCCAGGCCTGATGCCTCTGGCCCAGGCATCAGGCCTGGGCAGGGGACCCCCAGACCCCTCCGATTGCTGGCTTTGCCCCTTGCCCAGGCCTGATGCCTCAGCCAGAGGCGTAGACCCCCATCACCCTCTGATCACCTGCTCGGCCCCTTGCCCAGGCCTGACGCCTCCGCCAGAGGTGTCAGGCTTGGACAGGGGACCCTCATCTCCCCCCGATCACTGGCTCTAGCCCCCGCCCAGGCCTGAGGCCTCTGGCCCAGGAGTCATGCCTGGGCAGGGGACCCCCATATCCCTCTGATCGCTTGCTCCACCCCCCGCCCAAGCCTGACGCCTCTGACCCAGGCTTCAGGCCTGGGCAAGGGGACCATCATATCCCCCCAATCCCCGGCTCCACCCCCCACCCAGGCCTGATGCCTCGGCCAGAGGAGTTGACCCTCATCACCCTCCGATCACCAATCACCGGATCGGCCCCTTGACCAGGCCTGAGGCCTCCGGCAGAGGTGTCAGGCCTGGACAGGGGACCCCCAGCTCCCCGCGGTTGCAGGCTCCGCCCCTGCCCAGGCCTAACGCCTCTGGCTGAGGCATCCGGCCCGGGCAGCGGGGACCCGCAGCTCCAGCGGCCCTGTGATCGTGGGCTCCGCTTTAGGCCCTGGCAAGGGACCCCTAGCTTCCGGGACTGCCAGCTTCGACCGAGTCCAGCTCCCATCGCTGGCTCCACTCCTACTTCCTGCTATCACTGGCCAGGGCGGCAAAGGCGCCTGATTCTCCGATCATGGCTGGGGGGCAGGGCAAAGGTGGCCCCAGGGCCGCCTTTGCTCTGCCCCCCAGCTCTTAGCTCCCCCCTGGGTTTCCGATCACTGTCAGTGGCAAGGGGCTTCTTCCTGCTTTCCCTTTCGCCTCCCTGCATTGTGCCTACATATGCAAATTAACCGCCATCTTGTTGGCAGTTAACTGCCAATCATAGTTGGCAGTTAATTTGCATATAGCCCTGATTAGCCAATGAAAAGGGTATTGTCGTACGCCAATTACCATTTTTCTCTTTTATTAGTGTAGATAGATGCAATCATACAAGGTGTGGTCTTTTGTGTTTAGTTTCTTTCTATTAGCATGGTTTCAAGGTCATCTATGTTATAGCATGTATCAGTACTTCATTCCTATTTTTATGGCCAAATAATAATTTTTTGTATCAATATACCACATTTTATTTATCCATTCATCCACTGATGAAAATTTAGGCTGTTTTTACTTTTTGGCTATTATGAATAATGTTGCTATGAATATTCGTGTACAAGTTTTTGTGTGAATACATGCTTTCAATTCTCTTGAGTATACAGGAGTGGGCAAAAGTAGTTTACAGTTGTAAGTACACGAAACAGAGTTTATTCTTGTATTATTACTTATTAATCACTGTATTATTTATTATGAACAACTATAAACCTACTTTTGCCAACCCCTGTATAACTAGGAGTATAAATACTATGTTACAAGGTAACTGTATTTTTAATTCTTTCAGAAACTGACAAACTATTTACCAAAGTGGCTGCACCATTTTATATTCCCACCAGCAGTGTATAAGGGTCCCAATTTTTCTACATCTTTGTCAACACTAGTTCCCCCTCCACCTTATTGGAGAGGAATTAATATTTATGCCCTGATGAACTGTGTTTCAGGTATTGTACTAAAAAATTTATATATGCAATCTCTTTTTTATTGTGGTAAAACAAAACATAAAATTTGCCATTTTAACCATTTTGAAGTGTACAATGCTGTGGCATTAAATACATTTACATTATTGTATAAACATTACCACCATCCACTCTCCAGAACTTTCTCATATTCCCAAATAGAAACTCTGTAGCCATTAAGCACTAATTCCCCATTTACCTCCTCCAGCCCCTGGCAACCACCATTCTACTTCCTGCATTTAAAGTTTGACTACTACCTCATATAAGTGGTATCATACAATATTTGTCTTTTTGTGACTGGCTTATTTCACTTAGCATATGTCTTCAAGATTCATCCATGTTGTAGTGAATGTCAAAATTCCTTTATATGTATGCAGCACATTTTCTTCCACTGTTTGGATATTATGAATAATGCTGCTATGCACATGGGTATACAAATATCTGTTTGAGTCCCTGTTTTCATTTCTTTGGGTGTAAACCTGGGAAAACCTCACTTGGTTGTGATGTACTATTCTTTTTATATATAGATGAATTTGATTTGCTAACATTTTGGTTAGATTTCTTACATCTATTTTCATGGAGGATGTTGGTCTGCAGATTTCTTAAACTGTCTCTCTTTAGTTTTAGTATCAGATAATGCTGAATTCATAAAATGAGTTAAAAAGTCTTTTATTTCTTCAATTTCTCAGAGTTTGTATTGTTTCTTCCTTGTTTGGCAAAATTTACCAGTAAAGCCATCTGGGCCAGGTGTTTACCTTGTGGGAAGATTTTAATCATAGAGTCAATTTCTTTACTAGCTATAGGACTATTAGGATTATCTGTTTCTTCTTGAGTGACCTGTAGCAGTTTGTACTTTCAAAGATTTGTTCCATGTAAGTTGTAAAATTTATTAGCATAAAGTTGTTCATAATATTCCTTATTTTCCTTTAAATACCTCTAGAATCTATACTAATAAAAGAGAAACATGGTAATTGGCATACAACCGCTACCCTTTTCATTGGCTAATCAGCGAGATATGCAAATTAACTGTCAGCCAAGATGGCGGCCGGCAGCCAGGCAGCTTGAAACTAACATGAGGCTTGCTTGCCTCAGTGACGGAGGAAACCAACGTTCCCCGCCTGCGGCTGCAGGCCTCTGAGCGGGCAGTTTCAAACACTGTAACAGATTCGCAACATTGTAAGCAAAGGCCAGAAATCTACTTTCAGCCGAGGCCTAAGAGCTGGAGCCAAGCCTCAAGCTAAAGCTGGCCCAGAATAAAAAAGAAAAAAAGCAAAAAAGGAGCGGTTGGGAACTTCAGTCACTCCCAGCCTGAAAACAGCCCTCAGCCCCTCACCCAGGCTGGCCAGGCACCCCAGTGGGGACCCCCACCCTGATCCAGGACACCCTTCAGGGCAAACCAGCCGGCCCCACCCATGCACCAGGCCTCTATCCTATATAGTAAAAGGGTAATATGCCTCCTGGCACTGGGATCAGCAGAGCTACGAGGCCTCCCGGCACCGGGATCAGCGTGACAGGGGGCAGCGCCCAAACCCCCTGATCGCCCTGCAGCTCTGTGTGTGACAGGGGGCGGGGCCACAACCTCCCTATCCACCCTGCTCTGTTCGTGCCAGGGGAAGGTGCCCCAACCCCCTGATCAGCCCTGCTCTGTGCCTGATAGGGGGGAGCTCCCCAACCCCCCCCCCCCACAGGCCCTGCTCTGTGTGTGACAGGTAGAGCCATAACCTCCCCATCGGCCCTGCCCTGAGTGTGAGAGTGGCGGCGCCCCAACCCCCTGATTGGCCCTGCTCTGTGTGTGACAGGGGGCAGTGCCCCAACTCCCCTATGGGCCCTACTCTGTGAGGGACAGGGGGCAGCGCCCCAACCCCGATTGGCCCTGCTCTGTGCGTGACAGGGTACAGAGCCCCAATCCCCCTGATGGGCCCTGCTCTGTGAGTGACAGGGGGCAGTGCCCCAATCCCCTGATTGGCCCTGCTCTGTGCATGACAGGGGGTGGCGCCACAACCTCCCCATCGACCCTGCCTTGAGTGTGACAGGGGGTGGTGCCCCAACCCCCCAATCAGCCCTACCCTGATCGTGACTGAGGGTGGCATCACAACCTCCCAATCTCCCTGCTCTGTGGATGACAGGGGGTGGCGCCCCACTCCCCAATCGGCCCTGCTCTGAGCCCGACCAGGGGCTGCACCTAGGGATTGGGCCTGCTCTCTGCCACCCGGGAGCAGGCCTAAGCCAGCAGGTCGTTATCTCCCAAGGGGTCCCACACTGCGAGAGGGCACAGGCCGGGCTGAGGGACCCCCCCTCCCCCCCAGTGCACAAATTTTTGTGCACCGGGCCTCTAGTCTATAATAAAATCACTTCTCTCATTCCTAATATTGGTAACTTGCACTGTCTCTATCTCTCTGGTAAGTCACCGTGGTCGGCAAACTGTGGCTCGTGAGCCACATGCGGCTCTTTGGCCCCTTGAGTGTGGCTCTTCCACAAAATACCACATGCGGGAGCGCATGTACAGTGCGATTGAAACTTCATGGCCCATGCGCAGAAGTCGGTATTTTGTGGAAGAGCTGGTATTTTGTGGAAGAGCCACACTCAAGGGGCCAAAGAGCAGCATGTGGCTCACGAGCCGCGGTTTGCCGAGCCGCAGTCTGCCAACCACTGGACTAGAGATTTATCACTTTTATTGATCTTCTCAAAACAAAAACAAAACACAGCTTAGCTTTGCCTCATTTACTGCAAGGATGAAAACCATTCTCAGCAATCCAACTGTCCACATTTCAGAAAATGTCACCATCACTCTGAAGGGATATACAGTTATTGTGAAGGGCCCCAGAGGCACCCTGTGGAGGGACTTCAATCACATCAATGCAGAACTCAGTCTCCTTGGAAGGAAAAAGAAGAGGCTCCGGATTGACAAATGGTGGGCAAACAGAAAGGAACTTGCCACCATTTGCACTATCTGCAGTCATGGACAGAACATGATCATGGTCTTCTGTTACAAGATGAGGTCTGTGTATACTCACTTCCCCATCAACATTGTTATTCGGGAGAATGGTTCTCTTGTTGAAATAAGAAATTTCTTAGGTGAAAAATATAACCACAGGGTTCAGATGAGGTCAGGCATTGCTTGGTCAATCTCTCAAGCCCAGAATGATGAGTTAATACTTGAAGGAAACAACACTGAACTTGTATGAAATTCAGCTGTTTTGGTTGAGCAAGCTACAACAGTTAAAACAAGGATATCAGAAAACTTTTGGATGATATGTACATTTCTGAAAAAGGAACAGTTCAGTAGGCTGATAAATAAGATCTAAGTTGTCCAGCTACAGCACCAGCAAGATGCCGAATGATTCCTCAGACTTATTAGTGATATATATATTTTGTTAATCCTCCCTGGAGGATATTCATCTATTGATTTTTAGAGAGAGTAGAAGGGAGGGGGAGAGAGAGGGAAAGAAAGAGAGGAGAGGGGAGGAGACATCGATGTGAGAGAGACACATCAATTGGCTGCCTCCTGCACACACCCAACAGGGGCTGGGTATTAAAACTGCAACACAGGGACGCGTCCTTGACCAGGAATCAAATTAGCAACCCTTCGGAGCCTGGGCTGACACTCTAACCACTGAACCACAGTGGCCAGGGCTATTGTGGTATTTTAAAGATGCAATAAAAGCCATGTATTGATTTGAGAAAACAAAAATCAGACAAACAAAAAACCCCACAGCTTTTGGTGTCATTGACTTTTCTCTATTTTCTGCCATCTATTTCATGAACTTCTGATATGATCTCTCTTCTGCTTCAGCTTAGGTTTCCTTTTTTTTCTCTTTCTGGTTTCTCTTTTTTTTTTTTAAGATATTTTATTGATTTTTATAGGAGGAAGGGAGAGGAATAGAGAGTTAGAAACATCGATGAGAGAGAAACATCAATCAGCTGCCTCCAGCACACCCCCTACTGGGGATGTGCCCGCAACCAAGGTACACGCCCTTGACTGGATCGAACCTGGGACCCTTGAGTCTGCAGGCCGATGCTCTATCCACTGAGCCAAACTGGTTAGGGCTCTTTCTGGTTTCTTGATATAGAAGCTGAGGTCTCTACTTTGAGACTCTCTTCTCTTCTAACATGGTTGTTTAATGCTATAAATTTCCCCTTTAGCAGCATCCCATTACTTCTGATACATTGTGTTTTCATATTCACTCAGTACAAAATACTTTCTGATTTCTCTTATGATTTTTTTCTGTAGCCCATGGATTATTTAGATGTGGGTTATTAGCTTCCTTGGTACTTGGGGATTTTCCAGAGATCTATTATTGATTCTACGTTAATTCCATTTTGATCAAAGAACATACCCTGCAAGGCTTGAAGTCTTCCAAATTTATTGAGACTTGTCATATGACCCAGAATATGGCCTATCTTGAAATGTTCTATGCACATTTGAAAAGAATGTATATCTTGTTTCAGTTAAATGGGATGTTCCACAGATGTCAGTGAAAACATTGATGTGTTGTTCAAGTCTTCTATAACTTATTGACTTCCTGCATGTTTATTCTATCAATTATTGATATGTTCAATCAATTATTGAGAGAGAAGTATTAAAGTTTGACTATAATTATGAAAAATGTGCCTATTTTTCCTCCTAAAGTTACATCAGTTTTTAAAATATTTTTATTATCTATTATTTTTATTGATTTCAGAGAGGAAGGGAGAGGGCGAGAGAGATAAAAGCATCAATGATGAGAGAGAACTATTGATCAGCTGCCTCCTGCACACCCCCTACTGGGGATTGAGCCCACTACCTGGGCATGTGCTTCTGACTGGAATTGAATCTGGGACCCTTCAGTCCGCAGTGGATGCTCTATCCACTGAGCCAAACTGGCTAGGGCTATATCAGGTTTTACTTTAAAAATTCAAAGCTATGTTTATTTGGTACATAAACATTTAGGATTGCTATGTCCTCCTGAGGGATTGAGCACTTTATCATTGTGAAATGATCTTCTTTATCTCTGGTAATATTCTTTGCTCTGAAATCTACTTTGATTAATATTAACAGAGCTGTTTAATCCAGATTTCTTTTGACTAGTGTTTGCATGGTTTAACTTCTTCCATCATTTTACTTTTAACCTATTTGTTATTATAGCTCAAATGCATTTCTTATAGATAGTTTATATTTGGGTCTCCCTTTTTCACAATATCTGATGGTCTCTGCCTTTTAATGGGCTTTAGACCGTACACATTTAATGTGATTACTGATAACTTGTTAGGTTTAAATTTATCATCTTACTACTAGTTTCTATTTTCCCATTTGTTCTTTCCCCTTTTCCCTCTTACTGTTTTTTCCATGAGTAACTGAGAACTATCATATGATTCTGTTTTATTGCTTTGGTTGGCTTAGAAGTTCTAACATTTTGATTTGTTATTGTATTGGTTGTGTTAGAGCTAGTAGTATATATCTTTAACTTATAGTCTTCCTTCAAGTGATATTATACCACTTTATGTATAGCATAAGAACCTGACAATAGAATACTTCCATTTCTCTCTACCTCTTGGCATTTATACTATTATTGTCATACATATAAATTTTACATATATAGTGTTATAAACATCATGCTTTGTCATTATTTTTAGTTAAACAGCCAGTTGTCTTTTAAAGAAATTTAAATAATAAAGATCGTATACAGTTGACCCTTAAACAAATGGGTTTAAACTGCATGCATCCACTTATATATATGTGGAATTTTTTCAATAAATACAGTCAGCCCTCCATATCTATGGGTTTTATTTACATCTATGGAGTCAACCAGCCACTAGTCAAAACAGTATTTTTGATCTGCAAGCTTATTCATTGTTCTATCCCATTTTATATAAGGGACTTGAGTACCTGCAGATTTTGGTATCATCAAGTAAGTCCTGCAATCAATACCCCTGTGAATATCTAGGGCTGACTGCAGTTCTTATGAAATTCTTATCATGTTTGGTGCTCTTTCTTCATTCTTTTGTGCAGATTCTTATTTTCCTTTGACATCACTTCCTTTTTTCCTGAAGGATTACCTTTAACATTTCTTTCAGTGTAGGTCAATGAATGACAAATTCTTTCAGAGTTTGTATGTCTGGAAAAATTTTTATTTCACTTCTATTTTCGAAGATACTTATACCGGGTCTAGAATTCTATGTTGGCAATTTTGTTTTTTCAGTAAAGATGTTGTTCCACTGATATCAAATCTATCTACCATTTCACGAATTTACTCTGTGTCTAGTCTACCCACTAATATTTTTATACCTAAAAGTTCTACCTATTTTTTTATAGGCTTATAATTTCTTTCTGGTTTCTCTACCTTCTCTGATTTTTAAAAACCTTTTAAAAGATGAAATGGTCTCCTTCAGATTGTTGATCATTATTTAAGATTAGAGGCCCAGTACACAAAATTTCGTGCAATGGGGGAGGGTGGGTAGGGTCCCTCAGCCCAGCCTGCAACCTTTCACAGTCTGGTAACCCTCAGAGGATGCTCCCGTGTGAGGAGCAGGCCTAAGCCGTAGTCGGACATCCTTAGTGCTGCTGCGGAGGCGGTAGAGGCTCCCACTCGTCAGCCATCAGCCTGGCTTGTGGCTGACAGGAGCTCCCCCTGTGGGAGCGCACTGACCACCAGGGGGCAACTCCTGCATTGAGTGTCTGCCCCCTGGTGGTCAGTGCGTGTCATCATGAGTGGTTGTTCCAGTGACCGGTTGTTCCGCTGTTCGGTCAATTTGCATATTACCCTTTTATTATATAGGATTCTTGGCACAATTTTTATGTTAAATTCTTAATTTAGAGCTCCCAGCACCACATGATTGCTTTAAATTTGTACTCTAGATCCAAAAACATTTTATAAAGTTACATATAACAGTGTCTTAATTTATGGTGTATAACATAATAATTTGACATATAGTCAAACTTCAGTTCTCAAACATATCCCATCTTGAACAATTCAGTTCTTGACCAAGTTGTTCACAGAAAAAATGTCTGGTTGTTGAACCATGCTTCAGCTATTGACCTGACAACCCTTCCTTTCATGCTGACACATCAACATGACAAAAAGTATTTCTCAGTTTATGAAGGAGAGAATTCCAAAGTCAGTTTATCTACAGAGTCAGTTTACCTCCTGTTGTTAACATCTCAGGAAACTGTGCTGTGAATATTTTTGTGGGTTTTTTGTTTTTGCTTTTGTTGCTGGTGAAATGGACAATTAGCACAATTTTAAAACATAAAGAGGCAATCAAGAGTGCTAATGTTGCTAAGAGTGTGAAAGAAACAATGATCACAGGCAATTGAAGAGATAGAAAAACTGTTGTTGATTTGGATAAATGAAAAGCAGTTAGGTGACAGCATTTTAAAGGCAGTGATATGTGAAAAAACAAAGATGCTGCATATTGACATCCTGAAAGATACCCCTGGAATGAATGCTGAAAGTGATTCCTTTAAGGCTACAAGGATGGTTCCTTAAATTAAACAAAAGAAGTGTTTGTTTATAGTTTAAACAGTACATTGGACATGTACTGTATATAAAAAAGGTTAAAACAAGGAATGATGTGGGGGTCTGGAACAAATTAATTCAATTTACATTCTTTCTAATGGGGAAAAATGATTCAGTTTTCAAACCAATTGCTTCTTGAACAGCATTCTGGAATTAATTAAATTCGAGAACCGAGGTTCCACTGTACGAATATATTGTGAAATGATTACCACACTAAATTTAGTTAACATCTATCACCTCACATAATTACACTTTTTTTTCTTATAAGACCTTTTAATATCAGAAGTTTTTTTACCTTAAAAGTTGAAATTTTGATTTTTCATGGGAAATTTTCCCCCTCTATCCAGATTTGAGATGGGGAATAAATTTCCCTTTAATTTCATGGGGTTATTTCCTTTTATGGATTTCAGCTTTATAGGATAATCTCAGTTATAATTTTCTATCTCACTCAGGCCCTAGGCCTCATCTCTTGTCCCTCACTGAACATTCATACAAAAGCTTCAAGCTATTTGGGGCTCTTTTCATCTCCCCAGGACATCTGCAATGTCAGGTCATATGTATATCACTCTGAGCTTCGTGTTTCTCTGTGCTTCTAGAACATGGAAATCTTCATTTTGTTTATCTCATCAGCAGTGCACTAAAAAGAGCAACAGGCCCTAGCCGGTTTGCCTCAGTGGTTGGAGTGTTGGCCCTCTGACTTAAGGGTCCCAGGTTCAATTCCGATCAAGAGCATGTACCTTGGTTGCAGGCTTGATCCCCAGGCCCTGTCGGGGCATGTGTGGGAGGCAACCAATGGATTTGTTTCTCTAACATCTATGTTTTTCTCTGTGTCTCCCTCCCTTCTACTCTGTCTAAAAATCAATGGAAAAAAAATCCTTGGGTGAGGATTAACCAAAGGAAAAAAAAAGCGCAACAAAACGTGTCATTTTACCATTTCTCTAGGTGTTTGTGGTGAAAGGGTCTCTTCAGTGATCTAGTTGTCAATTTTTTTTATAACCCCTTGTAAACAAAATGGAAATAAATAAGCTACCTTTTGATATTGTTAGATGTATATAAAACAAGTTGGATATAGGAGATCCAAAGAATAATGGCTTATGAAGAGTGGTTTTTAGTGATATACTCATCATTTGTGCATCTTTGCGGCCAATCACTATTTTTAACAAAGACTTAGGGATGATATATTTTATGATTATATGTTTAGAAAAATACAAAACTAAGTGAGAGTTAAATGACAACCAGGATTTCAAAATATCTTGGTAAGCTAAGATGATGGACTAAATAAAACGAGATGAATAACAGAATGTGAAGTTAAGCATTTAAGCTAAAAATAAACAAAAAACAACAAAATCCCCACAGGAAACAGCTTCAAAAGTACAGGAGATGCAGCCTGATAACAACTCAAGTGAGAACTTTTGAGGGGATGACTTGACTGCTCCACATGAGCTCACAGTGTAAAGTGGCTGCCACCCTTGATATTAGAAGAACAATGCCCAGGAGAGGAAGAAAATATGACTTTATACTTATCACATTATATGTGTGTATTAGTTATCTACTGTGCAACAAATTATACCCCAAAACTTAGTGGCTTAAAACAGTAAATATTTGTCATTTCAGGAGAATTTCTGTGGATCAGAAGTCTTGGTGCCTCTGCTGAAAGGTCTCTCACAGAATGGAATCAGGGTGTGGGCTGTGCTCTCATCTGAAAGCCTGATAAAGAAGGAGCTGATCTGAAGCCCTCTCACACGGCTGTTGGCATTCCTCATCGGCTGCTAAACCGAGGGCTTCAATTCCTTCCTGACTGCTGACATGGCCTCCCCTCAGTTCCTTACCACCTGGGCTTCTCCTCAGAGCAGCTCACAACATGGCAGCTGGCTTCCATCAGAACAGGGAAGCAAGAGAGCAGGAGAGGACAAGCAAGATGGAGGCCCAGTTTTTTAATAATTTAATCTCAGAAGTAATATTCAATTCTTGCTGCATTTTAGCTCCAGCCTACACTCAAGGAGAGGGGCATGAATACCATGAGGCAAAGATCATTAGGAGACATCTTAGACACTGCATACCACAAAGTGTCACTTTTTAAAAAATGGTCCCAATAGTAGTGTTTCTCAACCTGTGGGTCGCGACCCCTTTGGGGGTCGAACGACCCTTTCACAGGGGTCGCCTAAGACCATCGGAAAACACATATATAATTACATATTGTTTTTGTGATTAATCACTATGCTTTAATTATGTTCCATTTGTAACAATGAAAATACATCCTGCATATCAGATATTTACATTATGATTCATAACAGTAGCAAAATTACGTTATGAAGTAGCAACGAAAAGAATTTTATGGTTGGGGGTCACCACAACATGAGGAACTGTATTAAAGGGTCGCGGCATTAGGAAGGTTGAGAACCACTGCAATAGTACAACATGATATCCCAAGATTTGTGACTAAAATAAAAAAAAATATTTTTTTAAAGAACAAAAACTCAGGTCATGTAAAGAAAAATATAAATTGCTTAGGCTAGAAGAGAGAAGAAAAAAAAAGAGAGGAATGAACAGAGGTTGGAATTTTCATTGCTCTTTTAAGGGAGAGTATGCTTAGTTTTTGAAGCTCTAATAGGCTAAGCAAAGACCTATAGGGGAATATTCTAGCACTTATACTTACCATTATTATTTTTATAGGAGTTTATTTGAGCCAAACTGACAACATATGCCAGGGAGCAAGATCTCAAATGTTCCCTTATATCATATAACATTTCAATGGTCTGTTTACCTGTTTGTATCCTGCACATGATTATAAACTATTATAGGCAGACTAGGGGCCCAGTGCACGAAATTCGTGCACTGGGTGTGGGGGGGAGGGGGAGGAGTGTCCCTCAGCCCAGTCTGCCCCCTCTCACATACTGGGAGCCCTCAGGCGATGACCCCCATCTCCCTCCAATCGCAGGATCGGCCCCTTGCCCAGGCCTGATGCCTCAGACAGAGGCGTCAGGCCTGGGCAGGGGACCCTCATTTCCCCCCATCACTGGTTCTGCCCCCAGCCCCCTCCGATTGCTGGCTCTGCCCCTTGCCCAGGCCTGATGCCTCGGCCAGAGGCGTAGACCCCCATCACCCTCCGATCGCCTGATCGGCCCCTTGCCCAGGCCTGACGCCTCCGCCAGAGGCGTCAGGCTTGGACAGGGGACCCCCATCTCCCCCCGATCACTGGCTCTGGCCCCCGCCCAGGCCTGAGGCCTCTGGCCCAGGAATCATGCCTGGGCAGGGGACCCCCATATCCCTCTGATCGCTTGCTCCACCCCCCACCCAAGCCTGACACCTCTGACCCAGGCTTCAGGCCTGGGCAAGGGGACCATCATATCCCCCCAATCCCCGGCTCCACCCCCCACCCAGGCCTGATGCCTCGGCCAGAGGAGTTGACCCTCATCACCCCCCAATCACCAATCACCGGATCGGCCCCTTGACCAGGCCTTCGGCCTTCGGCAGAGGTGTCAGACCTGGGCAGGGGACCCCCAGCTCCCCGCGGTTGCAGGCTCCGCCCCTGCCCAGGCCTAACGCCTCTGGCTGAGGCGTCCGGCTCGGGCAGCGGGGACCCGCAGCTGCAGTGGCCCCGCGATCGTGGGCTTCGCTTTAGGCCCAGGCAAGGGACCCCTAGCTCCCGGGACTGCCAGCTTCGACTGTGCCCAGCTCCCATCGCTGGCTCCACCCCTACTTCCTGCTATCACTGGCCAGGGCGGAAAAGGCACCTGATTCTCCGATCATGGCTGGGGGGCAGGGCAAAGGCAGCCCCAGGGCCGCCTTTGCCCTGCCCCCCAGCTCTTAGCTCCCCCCTGGGTTTCCGATCATTGTCAGTGGCAGGGGGCTTCTTCTTGCTTTCCCTTTCGCCTCCCTGCATTGTGCCTACATATGCAAATTAACCGCCATCTTGTTGGCAGTTAACTGCCAATCATAGTTGGCAGTTAATTTGCATATAGCCCTGATTAGCCAATGAAAAGGGTATCGTCGTACGCCAATTACCATTTTTCTCTTTTATTAGATAGGATAGTACATATGTCTTGTTCACTATTATAATCCTCAGTTATTGGAACAATGACTGATACTCAATAAATACTTGATAAGTGATTAACAAGTATTTGATAAGTGATATGTGAAAAGATTAAAAAATAAATCTATAGGGAAATAAATTTTGGTTCAAAATATAAAACTAAAGAATGTAATTCATAGCATTTTCCCAAATCAGGATGGGTTGCTATGTCTCTGGAGGTATTAGAGGAAATGCTAGATAACCATGCAGGATGAACGAGATCAAGAGATTTGGATGAAATGACCTCTAAGTGTTAAAAGGTCCACCTCCTCCCCTATCCGGTTTGGCTCAGTGGATAGAGCATCGGTCTGCGGACTGAAGGGCCCAGGTTTGATTCCGTTCAAGGGCATGTACCTCGGTTGCAGGCACATCCCCTGTAGAGGGTGTGCAGGAGGCAGCTGATATTTCTAATTCTCTATCCCTCTCCCTTCCTCTCTGTAAAAAAATCAACAAAATATATTTTTTTAAAAAGGCCCACCTCTAATGTTCTGATGATCCCATGACATTGTTGGTCTGGATAATCCTTAACAAAAATTATTCCTGATCCATAGGGCAGAAATGGCCTGTGGTACACTATCAATGTTGAAGATACAATATAACCACAATCCGCTCCCTTAGATAGTACAGACACTCTGAGCCTTTAAAACATTTAACCAAAAAAAAATGAGCCTCATGTAAAGCAGCTCACTCTAACACTGGCCCCGCTCCCCATGCCTGCTGCACTGTTAGGAGGAAACCAAAGGACAAAGGCTGTGGGTTCTGGAGTCACAATGACCAGGTCAGGCCCTGCACTTTACCAGCTAAAGGACCACAGTCAAGTCGCCTTTAGCCTCAGCATCTTACTTCTAAAACTGGGATAACATTAACTTCAAATTGCTAAAGTTTTGTTCCCCCTGACTATATTAAAGTAAAGCCTCTCTTGTGGCAGTGGAAGCCATCAAGAAACATTTCAAAGTCCAGGTAAATGAAAGCACTGCTCTCATTCCTACCTTGATAGTTTTTCACAGGAGTTATCTTGTTATAATCTTCTGATAAAATAAATTCCTACAAAAAAGAAGAAAAATATTAAGCAAAAGGAAAATTTTTAAGTGAATAAATATATTTTGGTAAAACCAGATTGTATAAAGCAAATATCATCATAAAATTACATCTAATTCTATTTTATATTTTAGTATTTTGCCAATCAACTCAGCATTTTTGTACCTCTTTAAAGGTGATGCTCATAACTGTGACTCAGTGCAGTATCATAATTTTTACGTTATTAACTATGAAGTTGATCTTTTGAGTATGCATGTAAAGAAAACTGGATCAAGTTTAGAGTCATGATACTGATAAATTCTGAGATAAACCTGATGCAAGTTATTTTTCTTTCAATAGTGCTATAGCTGAAAATTTGCAAGGCTGTGGCCAGTGTACAAATAAATGTCAATCCTCTAACAGAGAAATAGTTTAAAGATTTTATTTCTAATATCGATACTATTTCCCCTTATTATGAGCTTCTCAAGGCTGCATCTTACTCATTCCTGCATCCCCAGGGCACCTGGCACAGAGCCTCGGCACAGTAGATAATCAATAACACTGATTAAATGAATACGTGAAAGGCATTTCCCAATTTGATGAGATTAATTTGAATGTCAAATTTACTCAAAGTAAATTTCTACAAGACACATATATACTCTTTGTGGGGGATACATAAAAGAGAGTGTGTGTTGCACCTATTCATTCACCTCATTTCGTCTCATCAGGTAGACATTTTGTCATCTCACGTCATCACGAGAAGAAGGGTGAGTACAGTACAATAGAAGATTTTGAGAACACATTCAGACAATTTTCACTACAGTATTGTTATAGTTGTTCTATTTTCTTATTAGTTATTAGTGTTAATCTCTTTTTGTGCCTAATTTATAAATTCAATTTTTTCATAGGTATGTATGCACAGGAAAAAATATAGTATACACAGGTTTTTACTATTAGTGGTTTCTGGCATTCACAGCGGGTTTGCAGCATATCCTCTGCAGATAAGGAAGGAATACTGTATTACAGAAACATTCATATGTTGATTTTCTCTTTAAATTAAGAGTTATTTAGAAAAAATTCTTATTTACAAGCAGTTATATTTATGGTTATCTTTTGTAGCTAATTTCTAGTGTTACTGGCTTATATTGAGAAAGCATTTTTATTTTTTTAAAATGTAGTAAGATTGTATTAATGGTCAAGATATTAATGATTTTGAAAATGTTCTGTAGATATGAGAAAAGTGCTTTTTATCCAAAGTTCATGATCTATTTGTATATCTATTTAACGAAACTTGATGATACTTTTCAAATATTCAATATTTTTACTAATTTGTCTACTTGAATTTCAATTTCAGGAAGATATATAAAAAAATGGGCTTTATTTTTAGTGTTTATTATTCTGATTATAAAAGTAATATGCTTATTGTCAAGAAACAAAAGCTATGAAACAATCAAGAAGGAAATTTAAATCGTCTATAACTCTACCAGTGATAATTGCTGTTAATATATTGAATATTTTGCCTTTCAATTTTTTCCCTTGCAGACATTAAAACACGTTAAATTGCAATAGTGGTATTATTGATGTTGCTTTGGAGCTCTCCATTTTAACTTAACATTATCACATGAACATTTTTGGTCATTAAACATTCTTTGAAAACAAACGTAAGGGCTACATAATATTCCATTGGGTTGCTATGTGAGATTTTGCCTAATCAGTCCCTGATTATTATATTTCTAAGACACCAGTTATTATAATCTGTGTTTCATTATTTTCTTTGAATGGTTTCTAGAAATGGAATTATTGATATTAAAGGTACAACTACTTCTAAAGCTCTAGCTGCACATTACCAATAATTTTTCTAAATAGTTTGTGTGCCTGCTAATGTTTTGGCAAATCAAGATGGCAGTGTAGGAGTTGACAGCCCAGTTCTCCATGATCCTGGAAGTGCAGGAATACCTGAACCTCAAGGTGCTCTACAAAACACTGAACAAATGCTTTCGAGCTGCTCAGAAAAACATCGACAGTAAGACAAGCCACGTCACCATGGTGGTGGCTGAGCTGGAGCTGACCTTGAGCAGCTGCCCTAGCATGGACTTTGTGGTCAGCCTTCTGGATGGCGTGGTGGAGAAGCCCAGCATCCTCAAGAGGAAGGTGGTGGAGTCCATTCAGGCCGAGAACAAGAGCGCCAAGCTGTGCAAATGCAAGACTGAGCACCTCAAGGAGCACAGCAGTGACCAGCCGGCAGGAGCCAGCCTGTGGAAGCGGAAGCGCTTGGGTCGCCTGATGGTTGAAGCACCCGCTGCACTCTCTTCGGTTACTACAACCGGGTGGCAGAGCAGAATGGAGGACTTAATGAACATTTAGATGTTTCTGAGGCCAAAGAAGTGGAGGAGTCTCTAGAGAGGCTAGAGACCACCACCTGCCGGGCCTGATGGCACAAGTCCTGGCTGCTCAAGATGACGAGTTCCCTGGAGTTAAGCTTAAGGATTCAGAAGTTCATTGAACTCAGCAGAAAAAGAGACTGGATGCCGTGAGGCACGCACGGAAGCATTTCGGTCAGGCAGAAGGGAGCCAGCTGGACGAGGCCGCCGGGTCATGGGCATGCTGGCCTTCCCACCAGACACGCACATCTCCCTCGACAAGGACCTGCTAGAGACCCAGCCAGGTGGAGGATGCTGATCCAGCAGTTCCAAAAGGACAACTACCGGCTGCACCAGCTGGGGAACAACTCTGCTCACCCTCACCCTGCAGGCCGGCCTCGTGGCCATAAAGACTCCCCAGTGCTATAAGGAGGACGGCAGCTCCAAGAGCCCCGACTGCCCGTGTGCAGCCGCTCCCTGAACAAGCTGGCGCAGCCCCTGCACATGGCCCACTGCGCCAACTCCTGCCTGGTCTGCAAGATCTTGGGCGACATGATGAACGAGAACAACCCGCCCATCATGCTGCCCAACGGCTACGTCTGGCTACGTCTGGCTACGTCTATGGCTACAACTCTTTGCTCTCTATCTGTCAAGATGATACAGTTGTCTGCCCCAGAACCAAAGAGATCTTCCACTTCTTACAAACTGAGAAAGTGTACATCATGGAGGCCTGGCCTGCGCCCCTGCCTGCCGTGGTGTTTGTTTCTTGAGACCGATCCATGAGCAAGGACAGACACTTAGGAGCAGAGGAAGGAAGAGGTACAGCCTGTACTTGGGAACCACATTTGGATCTTAGGACTTGGTAACAGGAGTCGATTAGCTGATGCTTCTGGGAAGGACCCGTACCTTCCAGAGACTTGAGACCCACTGGACACCAGGAAGACTCCAAGACATTTCAGACACAGTTTCCTCCCTCTTGCTAATGACCAGCCCTGGGATCAGGTGTGTCCTGCATATTTTTAAATGGCTATTATTTAGATAAAAATAGAATTTAAGAAATTTTAACACTCTAAAAAGTTTATTAGCCCAAAAATGCAATATAAAACCATAATGAGATATCACTTCACACCTGTCAGAATGGCTATCATCAATAAATCAACAAACAAGTGCTGGCAAGGATGCGAAGAAAAGGGAATCCTTATGTACTGTTAGTGGGAATGCAGCCACTATGGAAAACAGTATAGAGTTTCCTCAAACAATTAAAAATGGGACTATCTTTTGACTAAGTGTTCCCACTTCTGGGAATATACCCAAGAAATGGATGGATAAAAAAGCTGTGCTAGCCCTAGCAGGTTTGGCTCAGTGGATAAAGCATCTGCCTAGAAACTGAAGGGTTGGTCCCAAGTTTGAATCCGTCAAGGGCACATGCCTGGGTTGCAGGCTCGATCCCCAGTATATGGGGCATGCAGGAGGCAGCCGATTAATGATCCTCTCTCATCATTGATGTTTCTATCTCTCTCTCCCTCTCCCTCTCCCTTCCTTTCTGAAATCAATAATATATATATATTTTAAAAGCTGTGCTGCATTTACATTAAAAAAAGCTGTACTACTTGGCTGTCAAAAAAGGAAGAAAATCTTACCTTTTGTGATAGCATGAAATTATTACGCTAAGTGAAATAAGCCAGTCTGAGAAAGACAAATACCATACAATCTCACTTATACGTGGAATCTAGTGAACAAAATAATTTAACAAATAAAATAGACAGAGCATGATTAATATTCCTTACTAGAAGAACCAAGATGGCGGCATAGGTTAACGCCGGAGTTTGCTGCTTTGAACAACTACTTCAAAAGTGAAACTAAAACACGGAACGGACATCACCCAGAACCACAGGAACGCTGGCTGAGTGGAAGTCCTACAACTAGGAGGAAAGAGAAATGCACACGGACACTCAGAGGAGGCGCAGTGGTGAAGTCAAAATCTGAGGTGCGGAGTGCGCGGAGCAGGCTGGCGGCGGAGGGCGCGGTTGTTGTTTTCAATCGGGAGGGAGTCGCAGACTCTGAGCACCAGATCCGGGCGAGTCTTTAGGGACCCAGACTCAAACGGGAGAAGCGGGACTGTCTGGCTTCGGTCAGAGCGAGTGCAGCTTTCTCTCCGAGCTTTGCAGCGGGTGCTGGGACTCAGAGAGGCAGAGCCCCTGGGGACAGGACTGAGAGCCACCATAACTGCTCTCTCCGGCCCACCCTGTTGATCCTGTGCGACCCGCCCCGCCCAAGCCCTGCACAGAGGCATTTACCGGATAGCCTCAGGCAAAGGCTAGATTAGCACCTCCCTAGAGGACAGAAGTTCTCTCACTGCTGACACAGCTGATTCTCATAGCCACTTGGCCTGGAGGTCAAACCCTCCCTGGAATTAGCTACAACAATCAAGATTTAACTATAAGACTTCAAACAAAGACCACTAGGGGGTACACCAAGGAAGCATAACAAAATGCGGAGACAAAGAAACAGGACAAAATTGTCAATGGAAGATATAGAGTTCAGAACCACACTTTTAAGGTCTCTCAAGAACTGTTTAGAAGCTGTCGATAAACTTAATGAGATCTACACGAAAACTAATAAGACCCTCGATCTTATATTGGGGAACCAACTAGAAATTAAGCATACACGGACTGAAATAACGAATATTATACAGACGCCCGACAGCAGACCAGAGGAGCGCAAGAATCAAGTCAATGATTTGAAATGCGAGGAAGCAAAAAACATCCAACCGGAAAAGCAAAATGAAAAAAGAATCCAAAAATGCGAGGATAGTGTAAGGAGCCTCTGGGACAGCTTCAAGCGTACTAACATCAGAATTATAGGGGTGCCAGAAGATGAGAGAGAGCAAGATATTGAAAACCTATTTGAAGAAATAATGACAGAAAACTTCCCCCACCTGGTGAAAGAAATGGACTTACAGGTCCAAGAAGCACGGAGAACCCCAAACAAAAGGAATCCAAAGAGGACCACACCAAGACACATCATAATTAAAATGCCAAGAGCAAAAGATAAAGAGAGAATCTTAAAAACAGCAAGAGAAAGAAACTCAGTTACCTACAAGGGAATACCCATACGACTGTCAGCTGATTTCTCAACAGAAACTTTGCAGGCAGAAGGGAGTGGCAAGAAATATTCAAAGTGATGAATACCAAGAACCTACAACCAAGATTACTTTATCCAGCAAAGCTATCATTCAGAATTGAAGGTCAGATAAAGAGCTTCACAGATAAGGAAAAGCTAAAGGAGTTCATCACCACCAAACCAGGATTATATGAAATGCTGAAAGGTATCCTTTAAGAAGAGGAAGAGGAAGAAAAAGGTAAAGATACACATTATGAACAACAAACATGCATCTATCAACAAGTGAATCTAAGAATCAAGTGAATTAATAATCTGATGAACAGAATGAACTGTTGATTATAATAGAATCAGGGACATAGAAAGGGAATGGACTGACTATTCTTGGGGGGGAAAGGGGTGTGGGAGATGTGGGAAGAGACTGGACAAAAATCGTGCACCTATGGATGAGGACAGTGGGTGGGGAGTGAGGGCGGAGGGTGGGGCGGGAACTGGGAGGAGGGGAGTTATGGGGGGGGAAAAAAAGAGGAACAAATGTAATAATCTGAACAATAAAGATTTAATTAAAAAAAATAATTTAACAAATAAAATAGAAACAGAAGCATGGATACACAGAACAGACTAAGCTATCAGAGGGGAGAGGGGTTGGAGGACTGGGTGAAAAAAGATGAAGGGATTAAGCAAAACAATATATGTACAGGGGTTGGCAAAAGTAGGTTTAGAGTTATTCATATGGAAAATAATACAATAATTAATAAGCAATAATACAAGAATAAACTGTTTAGTGGCCTCACAACTGTAAACCTACTTTTGCCAACTTCTGTATATGACACAAACATGGACAACAGGGTGGTAGTAGCCAGAGGAAAGGGGTTGAGGGAGGTGGAAATGGGCAAAGTGGGGATGGATGGAGTTGGAAAGAGACTTGACTATGGGTGGTGAGCACACGATGCAGTGTACAGATGATGTTTTACTGAATTGTACACTTGAAACCTATATGTTTTTATTAACCAATGTCACCCTGATAAATTCAATAAAAATATTGGTTAGAGCAAAAAATGATTCAATCATGAGGCGAGGGAGCAAAGAGAGGGAGATGGGGGACACCAATATTGTCAACAATAAACTTAAAAATTATTCAATCCTTGTAGATTTAAACTGTATTAACATAGAAGCTATATGCCTCCTAATTTCTCTTCTTAAAAATTATAGTATATGGTCATTATAATAATCTATTTTTAACAACAAAAAAATCACATTTTAAGAATTTTGACTAGAATTGCACTAAATCTTTAAATTTAGAAATAATTGACATTTAAGTCTTTTATGTATAATTAGCAAATTCCTTCAACTAAGTTTCACATATTTCTTTTTAAGATCATTTTTAGTTTCTTATTAACTTCTATAAATGGAATTGTTTTTCTATTACTTGATAAACTTTGAGTAAAAAAGACAGATTTACAGGTGCTACTTTTGGACTAAAACTGAAAAATAGTGGTATCAATTCCTGGGAGAAACACTATGGACCCATTAAAAATCTTGTTTGTGACAGTTATAGGTAGGGTACTCAGTTACACAGGACATGTAACACAATCCAAAGACAGAATAAGGCACTATTCTGTTCTTAAGATTTAGAAGGAAAGACAGAAAGCATGTTTCAGATCAAAATTAAGAAAAAAAGAAGAAAAGAAAAAAAAATGGCAAGTCTGGTTAAGCTCCAACGTAAAGAGCTGTTACCAGTCAGAGTTTGGGGCTGGGGGTGGAGTAAAGAAAAATGGAGTATGCTATTAAGCTTCTTTGTACATTTGTCAATGCTTTTTCTATTGCTCCTGTCTCTGAATTTTTATGAAAACCAGGTCCTGCAGAATGAGTCTATCAGATGGTAATATTACTTTATTTGAGCAACAAACATCATACTGAAAAGTTGCTGGCATGCTCTGCCATTGAAGAATATACAAGGCCCATGCTTGTTTATACACATGCCATCTTCAACCCCCTTGTGTGTTTCACAAGAACATTCTTTCCTATTGGTTTATAAAACTATATCTGTCAAGTAGATAACACAGCTCTTGTCTGGTATCAGAGGTCATCTTAACTGAGTCAGGTTGATACTAAGCTTTTTCTCAGTCTAAGTAAGAAGTTGAAAGGCAGTACTCCATGTTTCCACTCAAATGAAAGATGTGGATTTCTTTTCTAGTCATCCTTAGACTCCAACCCATCACAAGCTCCCAGAGATGTCCTAGATTATTCTGTGAAACTTGGGAAGTAATGGAACAGAAGACTAGGATACATAGTACTGTGGTGTAGCTCTGGTTGGATCCAGGGAACCAGGCAAGAACCAGGAGCACAGTAAGGCCCAGGGGCACAGAGCAGCCCCCACCTGGGCCAAGTTTCATTTCCTTTCTTTCTTTCTTTCTTTCTTTCTTTCTTTCTTTCTTTCTTTCTTTCTTTCTTTCTTTCTTTCTTTCTTTCTTTCTTTCTTTCTCTCTCTCTCTCTCTCTCTCTCTCTCTCTCTCTCTCTCTCTCTCTCTCTCTTTCTTTTTGTTTCTTCCTTATACTTTCTTTCTTTTCCTTCCTTCTATTCTTCCTCCCTCCCTCCCTCCCTCCCTCCCTCCCTCCCTCCCTCCCTCCCTTCCTCCCTCCCTCCCTCTCTCCCTTCCTTCCTTCCTTCTTTCCCTTCCTTCTTCCTTTCTTTTCTTTCCTTCCCTTCTTTCTTCCTTCTCCCTCTCCCTCTTCCTCCCCCTCCCTTTCCCTTCCTTTGTCTGTGTCCACCAATCTGTTCCCCTCTTTCTCTTTTCAAAGTAATATTCAACCATTGCAAAATATAAGAACTTTTAAACAATCCTATATAATAAAAGCCTAATGTGCTAAGTGTCCAGTCATCTGTTCAAACAATCAAAGGGTAATGTGCTAATGATATGCTAAGGCCATTTAACCACTCGCTATGATGTGCACTGATCACCAGGGGGCAGAGAGTCGACCAGTCAATCAGTCACTATGACATGCACTGACCACCAGGGGGAAGACGCTCCAACTGGTAGGTGGTAGGTTAACTTGCTGCTGGGGTCCAGCTGATCAGGACTGAGCAAGACAGGCCAGACACGCCCTGGAGCCTTCCCGTGGTCCCTCCCTGGATGGCCAACCACCCTGCATCCCTCCCTGGACCCAATCATGCACCAGTGGGGTCCCTTGGTCTGGCCTGTGCCCTCTTGTAATTCAGGACCCCTTGGGGGATGTTGGAGAGCCAGTTTCAGCCCGATCTCACAGGCCAGGCAGATGGACCCCACTGGTGCATGAATTCGTGCACCGGGCCTCTAGTCAACAATAATTAAATTAAAAGGCAATGAGCTTGACTCCTCTGCTATCCCCATGGTTACCTTGACTCTCCACTCTGAGTTTACAATAAAGGAATGCTGCTACACAGTTCTAAGCAAGGTCCACCTGCTCACCTATTAAGGTTCAATGAAATAGATCCTAAAGAATTCTAATAATAGAACCATGATACCTTACACTTAAAGAGTGATTTCAATTTCTTGCTTTAGTTGAAAGTTTGCCAATGATCTCTTATTTCTTAAAATATAGCACTACTTTGGGGAATAAAAATATAATTTAAATTAGATTATTAACTACTGATTATTTGTCATATTTGTTACATATCAGAGCATATAAATTGATTTAATACTTGATAAACCCAAGTTTTATGAAGAAAACTAAATTAGAGTCTCTATATAGGTTTTCCTCTCCTCTCAGAAAAAAAGTACATCACAAACCAATCAGCAAGTTATACAAAAACTAAACAGGACCTCTTAACTCAGCCAAAATACAATAAAGAATGAAGGAAGGAACATTGTCATCTGCTTAACTGCCCAGCAAAAGTATTCAGGTACTTTTACATGTGTGCCTACGCAAAGCCATAAACTGAAGAGAGGAGATACAAACATAAAACGTTTCATAAACTCAAAGGTCCTACATTTCTGCGTGGGAACAGAGGTCATATTTCTTCATCTGCCTCCATAAAAGAAACTGATCTAAAGCCAAAATCTTTTTGAGAGGTGCTATATTGGTAAATTGCTCATTTTACATTTCCATATAAATCCATTTCTGATCTGCTTTAAAATGTTCAGGATATTGCCAAATATATTGCTTAGTGTCTTGATTATTAATTTACATGAGGGTGATTGTTTTAATTAATTGTGGTAAAAATAGATAACATTAAATTATCATCTTAATCATTTTTAAGTATATAGTTCAGTAGTGTTAAGTATATACACATTGTTGTTATGTTTTCATCTTACAAAACAAACTCTATACCCACTAAACACTAATGCCCCCTGCCCCCCAGCCCTTGGCAATCACCTTTCTAGTTTTTGTTTCTATGATTTTAACTATTTTAGATACTGCTTCTGAGTGGAATCATACACTATTTATCCTTTTGTGACTGGCACATTTTACTTAGCAAAATGTCCTTGAGGTTCATCACTATTGAAGCATGTGACAGGATTTCTTTCTTGTTTAAGGCTGCACAATATTCCATTATATACACATACCACATTTTTTCCAGCCATTCTTCTGACAATGGAAACTTGGGTTGCTTTCACCTCTTGGCTATTTGTATAATGTTACAATGAACATGAATGTGCAAATCTCTCTTCCAGATCCTGCTTTGAATTTTTTGGGGTATATACTCATAGGTGGTATTACTGGATCACATGGTAATTCTATTTTTAATATTTAATACTTAAGAGGTTGATTGATTTTAAATTTAGTGTTAGAAAAATATTACTACCTTTAAAATTGCTTTCTTTTTATTTTTTAAAATATATTTTTATTGATTTTAGAGAGGAAGGAGAGGGAGAGATAGAAACATCAATGATGATAGAGAACCATTGATCAGCTGCCTCCTGCATGCCATACACTGGGGATCAAGCCTGCAACCTGGGCATATGCCCTGGTTGGGAATCGGAACTGTGACCTCCTGGTTCATACATAGGTTGATGCTCAACCACTGAGTCACACTGGCTGGGAGCTGCTTTCTTTTTGTTATACAGTTTCATAATTAACTGGGTCTCCTTTTTGCCTTGGCTACCAGGTAATTCAGAATCAAAGTCTTAATCATACAACCTGTGCTAGACTTTATAATCTATACACTTGTACTATTCTAGGTTTCACTCAGGCTCTTTTGGTTGTCAGGAAATCAAACCAGTGAAGAAGAGAGGGTTTATTGTAAAGAGACAGAGACCATATGAGAGAGCTACTGGCCATTAAGCTGCACACACACACACACACACACACACACATATTTTCCCTGGCCTTGTCTCCAATTTTTATGTTCACTTTTATTTTTATTATGTATATTCTTGCAAGCTTGTGTGATAAGTTTCTGAAATCAGATGGAGCATAATAAACAAATCAAATAAACTTACTTCTACATTTTATAGAAGTTGACCCTATTTTGAAGGCTATTTTATACTATAAAATTGCAGTGTTTCAAAATTATTGAGAAATTTAGAATTTTGTAAAGAAATTCCAGAAAAGTAATGACTTCAGCTCAAATATTTAAATGGAGATAAATACCTTTATATCCTAATCCTTTTATAGATGTGAAAAGGCTGAGACTGGAATTTGCACCTCCTGTTTTGTTTTGTTTGTTTGTTTAAATCAGCAGTTCTCCAACTTTTGGGTCTTTGGTTCCCTTTACTTTTAAAGATTATTGAAGAATCCCATAGTGATGCGTTGTAATAACCTGGTTATTATTTAACAGGAAAGGCATGAAAGGGGGGACCAGATAATAGAGGCATGCCCTTGATAGAGCTTTTCGAAAAAGCTGCATTTAACACTCTCCAAGTCTGTTTCCTGCTGATTGATGGGAGAAAGGACTAGACCAGCGGTTCTCAACCTGTGGGTCGTGACCCCTTTGGCGGTCGAACGACCCTTTCACAGGGGTCACCTAAGACCATCCTGCATATCAGATATTTACATTACGATTCATAACAGTAGCAACATTACAGTTATGAAGTAGCAACGAAAATAATTTTATGGTTGGGTCACAACATGAGGAACTGTATTTAAAGGGCCAGAAGGTTGAGAACCACTGGACTAGACAAAGGCAGTTTAGACTCATATCCAGTAAGGTCTGAGTGATGTGGGAAAATGCTTGCTTATCAATCACACCTGGAAACAGGAATGGAAGCATAAGATCTAAATATATAATAACCTCTAAACAAAGAAGCCACTTTCTCTTGGCTCCCAGGGACCTGGCTCCTGGGACTCCTATTGCAGGGGCACACTCCCCTGCGGCCACATGGCTCATGGCCAGGTGGGGCTCCACACATGGATTACTAGACTTTAATCTGGCCTAAACACTGAACTTCACCTGGCTGCAACATGGAGCAGAAACTCTGGACACTTGCCCTCTTTCTGGCTTTACTGACCTCCCCACTGTACCTTTCCCAGGACTGGCTTAAGGGGCAGGGGACTTTGGAACCTGAGAAATGTAACTCCACAAAAGTAAAATAATTTTCCAGATCCCATCTTCCCATGAAATCTTAGAAAGTTCATTTTCTGAAGATATTGCAAGAGCCTCATTTCCACTCATGTCTGAGAAATCTGGCCCATTAATTCCTCCAGCATCAATAGGTTGCATTTAGTGATATTTATCATATTAAAAATTAAAACCAAGAAAATTAAAAAATATTAATCCATCAAAATAGTAATAACTTTATTACCTTACTATAAGTAACATTCATTATGAAGGAATATTTTTATTTATTTATTTTTTATATATTTTATTGATTTTTTACAGAGAGGAAGGGAGAGGGAAAGAGTTAGAAACATCGATGAGAGAGAAACATCGACCAGCTGCCTCCTGCACACCTCCCACTGGGGATGTGCCAGCAACCAAGGTACATGCCCTTGACTGGAATCGAACCTGGGACCCTTGAGTCCCCAGGCCGACGCTCTATCCACTGAGCCAAACCGGTTAAGGCTATGAAGGAATATTTTAAAAAATAAAAAAAAAATAGGCAGAAAGTGGAATTGTTTTTCATTTTTGCAAATCTGATTAATAGAAGTAGACAGTTGGGTCTTCATTTCTACTTCTGCATTCCATCAGTACGTTTGTTAAAAAATGAGAGTACAAAGGGCAAATAATATGTTAATATTATGAAAATAGCTTTGACCTCACAGGCAATACTTTGAGAATACTGGTTCAGTGACTGACCTGACTTTTTTTTTTTTTAATCTTTATTGTTGAGATTACAGATGTCCCTCTTTTTCCTCCCCATTCCCCCCTTCCACCTGGTTCCCTCCCCGCCCCAGGCCTTCACCATCCTATTGTCTGTGTCCATAGGTAATGCATATATGGATATAAAATCTTTGTTTAATCTCTTCCCGGCTCCCCACCCTCCTTCTCTCTGAGATTGTCAGTCTGTTCCATTTCCATGCTACTGATTCTATTTTATTCACCAGTTTATTGGGTTCATTATATTTCTTACTCGTTTATTTCGATTTTTAGATTCAATTGTTGATAGGTATTTGTTGCCATTTTTTTGGTTCATATTTTTTATCTTTTTCTTCTTCCTCTTCTTAAAGAATATCCTTCAACATTTCATATAATACTGGTTTGGTGGTGATGAACTAACTCCTTTAGCTTTTTTTGTGTGTGTCTGTTAAGCTCTTTATCTGACCTTCAATTCTAAATGATAGCTTTGCTGGGTAGAGTAATCTTGGTTGTAGATCCTTGCTATTCATCACTTTGAATATTTCTTGCCACTCACTTCTGGCCTGCATAATTTCTGTTGAGAAATCAGCTGAGAGTCATATGTGCATTCCCTTGTAGATAACTAATTGCTTTTCTCTTGCTGCTTTAAAGATTCTTTTTCTTTAACACTTAGAATTTTAATTATGATGTGTCTTGGTTTGGTCCTCTTTGGTTTTCTCTTGTTTAGGACTCTCTGTACTTCCTGGACTTATAAGTCTATTTCTTTCACCAGGTAGGGGAAGTTTTCCATTATTATTTATTCAAATAGGTTTTCAATATCTTGCCCTCTCTCTTCTTCTGGCACCCTCATAATGCAAATATTGGTACACTTGAAGTTGTCCCAGAAGCTCCCTACATTGTCCACATATTTTTGGATTCTTATTTCTTTTTGCTCTTCTGGTTGGGTGTTTTTTGCTTCCTCATATTTCAAATCATTGATTTCTCAGAATTTTCTACTTTACTGTTGAAACCCTGTATATTATTCTTTATTTCAGTCAGTGTATGCTTAGTTTCTGACTGGTCTTTTTCCATGTGTTTGGCATTATCACTAAGATCCTTGGAAGTCATACTAAGTCCCTTGAGGTTTCTAGAAGATTCTTGAGTAACCTTATACTAGTAACTGTGGTTTTGGACTCTATATCCAGTAGTTTGCTTTCTTCCATTTCTTTCATTTGTGACATTTTTCTTTGTCTCTGCATTTTGGCTGCTTCCCTGTGTTTATTTCTATGTATTGGGGAGAGTTGCTATGTCTCCTTGAGTTGGTAGAGTGGCCTTGTATAGTATGTGTCCTATAGGGCCCAGTGGCTCAGCCTCCTCAGTCACCTGAGGTGGACACACTTGGTGCACCCTTTTGTGGGCTGTGTGCACAGTCTTGTTGTAGTTGAGACTTGATTGCTGTTGGTGTCACTGGGAGGAATTGACCTCCAGGCCAATTGGCGGTGAGGATCAGCTGGGACTACAGTGGGAGAGCTGCTGTGCAGGAGACACCCCTATGGAGCAGGACTTGCTTCAGTGGCGCTTTGGTGCTCACTGAGTCTTCCCCTTGAGTCTGTTTTTTATGGATATGTAGAGTTGTAATCTGGTATGGTCTGACACTGACTACTGGGTACATTGGCTCTTAGGTCTCTAGGCAGGTGCAAAGTCAGCCAACTGCCTGGGGCCACTCAGCAGGAGCTACAGAGAGGTCTGCAGATTCTGCCTCTTTGTATTGGTTTGGAAGTTCCCAGACGAGGCCTTGCTATGAAGAAAGGCAGGCTGGTGCTGGTGCCAGAAGTTAGGTCTTTTATTGATAGGTTTGTGATCCCTTGATCCAGCTGCAGCTTATTTGAGATTTTCAAGGACAGGCGATTCATATGCAAAAGCCACTGCAGGCAGATTGCATGGGGTTGTAAACTGGATGAGGTGGGGTCTTAGAGAATCACCAAGGTGGATCAAACAGAAGTGGCTGCCAGTCAGCCCTGCAACTGGGGAGGTCCCAGCATAGGAGCAATGATGCCTGTGAGCACCTCCATCTGAGAGAAAGCCACCTCTCAGATGGCTTTCCTGCCCCCATGCCAGACAAATGTGTCCCCCAGAGCCTTGCCCTGGTGCTGGAGCTCAGAGGAAGCAAGACCTTGTAAATTCAGTTTAGCAGCCTGTGTGTCACTGAGCTCCAATCTGCACTGGTTTTTAAAGCCCATAGTTATGGGGACGTTTTTTCCCAGCCCTGGAACCCTGGGCTGGGGGTCTGGTGTGGGGCTGGGACCCCTTGCTCCTCTGGGTGGCCTCCACAGAGACAATCTCCCTCCTGATTAAAAAAACAGCCTGTTCCATGCCTCCACACCTCCTACCGGTCTCAGTGTGCTTTCTTTTTTACTTCTCTAGTTGTAGGATTTCTATTCAGCAGCTTTCCAGCAGTTATGGATGATGGCTGTTCTGTATTTTAGTTGTAATTTTGATGTGGTTGTGGGAGGCGGGCGGCAAGTACAGGTGTTTACGTATGCCACCATCTTGGTTCTCTCTGATCTGACTTTTGGTTTTGACTAATCATTATTTCAGATTCTGTTAATCTGCCTGCAGACTTCAGAGAATTATTCTTGTTTGTTTATAAATTATGAAAAGAGGCTTCAATGGCTACCAAACAATGGAACATTCTCTCCACCCAGGAACTAAGTGGGTTAAGTGCCTGTCAATGCCTAAGGACCCTAATTTTTTCTTTTCTTTTCTATATATTTATTGAGTTCAGAGAAGGAGAGAGATAGAAACATCAATGATGAGAGAATCATTGATCAGCTGCCTCCTGCACATCCCCTACTGGGAATCGAGCATGCAACCCGGGCATGTGCCCTTGACTGGAATCAAACCTGGGACTGTTTAGTCTGCATGCTGACGCTCTATCTACTGAGCCAAACTAGCTAGAACTTTTAAAAATATTTTTATTGATTTCAGAGAGGAAGGGAGAGGGAGAGAGAGACAGAAACATCAATGATGAGAGAATCATTGATCGGTTACCTCCTGCACGCCCACACCAGGGATTGAGCCTGCAACCTGAGCATGTGCCCTGACCGGGGATCAAACCGTGACCTCCTGGATCACGGGTGGATGCTCAACCACTGAGCCACACTGGCTGGGTGGGACCCTGATCTTTTCTGATCTCAGTATTTTAAGAAATGGGAGGAAGGAATGCTTTAGTTGCAAATCCCCAGCCTCAGCTCTGAACTTTGTAAGAAACCTCTAGTCATATTTCTAAGAAGACTGATGTGTCACAAAACATGGAAGAATATGAAGCAAAAGAAGTGATAACTGAGGCTTGTGTAACAAGAACAGCTGTTAGCCTCTCTAGATTCAAAACACTGTGTACAAAGAAACAAATTCAGGTTTACAAATTCTTTTGATAAATTCTCTTTCAAACTCAGATTTATAAACAAAACACACGAATGCAACTTCAAGGTCTTGCAGCACATCATCTGTTCTCTCTCTAGGTTTGCCTGGATGCTTAACTTAAAGTTTAACTGACATCATTTTTCTTTAATGAAGTGGTTCCCAAAGTGAGGCACATGCACCACAAGGGGCAATTTGACTTTTAAGGGGAGTAATTTGAGAATGAATTATTAACAGTGAATTTTTTGCATTTCTTATGGTTCTAGGGGCCTCATATACAGTATATAAATATATATTGTGACATATTTATGCATTTCAGTTCTCTATTATGTTTTAAAACTTTATTTGCCATTTTTTCATATCAGTTGATATTATTATTACTATTTTTAGGCTTCAGTTCATGGATTTAAAAAATATGTCTTTTTTTTCTATTCAATCTTTCATTTTATTATTTTTTTTAAATTAAATCTTTATTGTTCAGATTATTACAGTTGTTCCTTTTTCCCCCCACATAGTCCCCTCCACCCGGTTCCCACTCCACCCTCTGTCCTTAACATGCCCCCCCCCACTGTCCTCATCCATAGGTGTACGATTTTTGTCCAGTCTCTTCCCGTACCCCCCCACACCCCTTTCCCGCCCGAGAATAGTCAGTCCACTCCCTTTCTATGCCCCTGATTCTATTATATTCACCAGTTCATTCTGTTCATCAGATTTTTTATTCACTTGATTTTTAGATTCACTTGTTGATAGATGTGTATTTGTTGTTCATAATTTGAATCTTTACCTTTTTCTTCTTCTTCATCTTCTTAACACATTTCGTACCGCTCAGGAGTTTTCTCGTGTTTCGCGCGCCATCTGTTAAGGACAGCTCATGAGTGTTCTCGTTTTTCACGCCCATGGAAAAAGGAGCGAATCTAGATACTTATGTAAATTTTGTTTGGTCCCTCTTCATAGAGGAAAATGTTTTACGCAGTAACATACATTAAAAAAGTACTAGGAACTTTAATTGTTTAATTGTTTTTGTAAATAAAAATGTTATAATTATTGAAAAACAACACCTAAAGTGCATTATGATGATTTAAATAACGTGCAGTTTGCCCAAAAACGTGCGGTCCCTGGCGTATGTCTTAGAGATTTCTATGTGGTGCGCAATGTGTTAAAGGATACCTTTCAGCATTTCATATAATACTGGTTTGGTGGTGATGAACTCCTTTAGCTTTTTCTTATCTGTGAAGCTCTTTATCTGACCTTCAATTCTGAATGATAGCTTTGCTGGATAAAGTAATCTTGGTTGTAGGTTCTTGCTATTTATCACTTTGAATATTTCTTGCCACTCCCTTCTGGCCTGCATAATTTCTGTTGAGAAATCAGCTGACAGTCGTATGGGTACTTCCTTGTAGGTAACTGACGTTTTTTCTCTTGCTGCTTTTAAGATTCACTCTTTGTCTTTTGCTCTTGGCATTTTAATTATGATGTGTCTTGGTGTGGTCCTCTTTGGATTCCTTTTGTTTGGGGTTCTCTGCGCTTCCTGGACTTGTAAGTCTATTTCTTTCACCAGGTAGGGGAAGTTTTCTGTCATTATTTCTTCAAATAGGTTTTCAATATCTTGCGCTCTCTCTCTTCTTCTGGCACCCCCATAATTCGGATGTTGGGACACTTGAAGTGGTCCCAGAGGCTCCTTACACTATCTCGATATTTTTGGATTCTTTTTTCTTTTTGTTTTTCCTGTTGGGTGTTTTTTGCTTCTTCGTATTTCAAATCTTTGACTTGATTCTTGCGATCCTCTAGTCTGCTATTGGAACTCTGTATAATATTCTTTATTTCAGTCAGTGTATGCTTAATTTCTAGTTGGTCCTTTTTCATATCCTCAAGGGTCTCACTAGATTTTTTGAGGGTCTTACTAAATTTATCACTGGTTTCTAGAAAATTCTTGAAAAACCTTATGTGTGGTTTTGAACTCTATATCCAGTAGTTTGCTTTCCTCCATTTCTGTCATTTGTGACCTGTTTCTTTGTCTCCACATTTTTTATGCTTTCCTGTGTTGATAGAGTGGCTTTCTGTGCTAGGTGTCCTATAGGGCCCAGTGGCTCAGCCTCCCCAATTACCTGAGGTGGACACTCTTGGTGCACCCCTTTGTGGGCTTTGTGCACAGTCTTGTTGTAGTTAAGCCTTGATTGTTGTAGGTATCACTGGGAGGAATTGACCTCCAGGCCAATTGGCTGTGAGAATCAGCTGGGTCTACAATGGGTGAACTTCTGAGCTGGAGACACCATTCTGGGGCAAGACTTGCTTCAGTGGAGCTTTGATGCTCACTGAGTCTGTCCCCTAAGTGTGTCCCTTATGGATCTGAGGAGTTGTAGTTTGGATGGTCCCACTCTGACCACTGGGTACACTGGCTCTTGGATCTCTAGGGAGGTGCTAATTTAGCCTCTGCCTGAGGCTACCCAGCAAGAGCTACCGAGTGATCAGCAGATTCCTCTTCTTTGTTTGGGAATTGGATGTGCCCAGATGAGGCCCAGCTGTGAAGCAATGCAAGCTGCTGTGGGGCCTTGGGCCTTCTTTTGGAAGTTCTAGGTCTCTCTGACCCAGCTGCAGTTTGTTAGGTAATTTTCAGATTGCAAAGAACCAGGCCTTTCATATGCAAAAGCCTCTGCGCACAGCTTGGGTGGGGCGAGGTCTCAGGGAATCAACAGGGCGGGGCAGACAGCTATGGCTGATCCTCAGTCCTACCATAAGAGGCCCCAAGTCTCAGTGTCCCAGGGATCGCTGCAAGCACCTCTGAGAGAAAGCCGCCCTTGAGTTCCTACTGATGCCAGACAGTCCAGTTTCTCCCCATATGAGTCTGGGTCCCCAGAGACTCGCCCAGAACTGGAGTTCAGAGCAGTTGGGAGCTTGAGACTCCCTCCCAATTGAAAACGACAACCGCGTCCTCAGTTGCCAGGCCTCTCCACGTGCGCCTCCATATCTCTGCACTTTACTTCCACACCTCCTCTGAGTCTCAGTGTGCTTTTCTCTTTCCCTCTAGTTGTAGAATTTCCACTCAGCCAGCCTTCCTGTGGTTCTGGATGATGTCTGTTTTGTCTTTTAGTTGTATTTCTGAAGTGGTTATGCGAGGCAGCACTTTCCGGTGTTTACCTATGCCGCCATCTTGGTTTTCCTCCTGATATTATTATTTTTTTTTAACAATTTCTTCGTGATTTCTTCCTCAGTACTTCAATTGTCCTTTTGTTCTTTTATTTTTCTCTTTCATAGATGCCATGTTCTTTGGAAGCTTGTTTAGACCAAGTTCATGACCTTTTAGGCTTCTTCCACGTGAATAGGAGTTCACTTTTTGAATAATAAGAATTATATGTCATGGGTGGGGGGGGGGGAATCAGGATTTTAGAGATGCTTAAGTGGGGCATGGCCAAAAAAAAAGTCTTATAGTGGTTATATAGGATTTTATAAGTGGTTCCTATGGAACCACTGCTTTTTTTTTTTTTTTTATAAATATATTTTATTGATTTTCCACAGAGAGGAAGGGAGAGAGATAGAGAGTTAGAAACATCGATGAGAGAGAAACATCGATCAGCTGCCTCCTGCACATCTCCCACTGGGGATATGCCCGCAACCCAGGTACATGCCCTTGACCGGAATCGAACCTGGGACCCTTCAGTCCGCAGGCCGACACTCTATCCACTGAGCCAAACCGGTTTCGGCGGAACCACTGCTTTAATAGTAACATGGTTTTACACTTTTCCACCCCCAAACCCCCCAGCACTGAATGTAAGTAACCAGACGCAGTTGGTTTTACAATACCTCTCCCAAAAGGACGGAAGGGAGAGGGTAAAAGAAAAAAATGACACACAGGTTGGAAATCAACTACTTCCAAGACTGCGTCTGGCAAATTTCAGAATCTTAAGGACAAATGCTCTTGGAAATTATTCAACAGATGAGGAATTTACCCTGCTCAAGGCCTCAATCTGAAGCCAGAACAATGATGTATTACACAACAAAGCCAATGAAGTACTATGCCTTCATTGCCCTTCAGATAGGAAAGAGACTGCATATTTTAAATAACTTTTAAACACAATAAAAGTTCTGCTATTATATTAAACAGCAGATTACATGACAGATCAGTTTACATAAATTCTAATTGGTAATACTTGTTTTTTAAACAAAAAATGGCTCAAACCTTTTGACAAAATTATTCTGAACAAAAAGTTGCCTGCAAAAATTGAAAATTACTTTTAGCTGATGTCATGAAATTAAGCCTGATAGTCAAGGCTGGCAACTACTGTTCAAACTTATGAAAGCAACTGGTGAACGAAATTTGGACCTTTGGTTGTTAAGTTTTAGATTCTTGGAATTTTAGAGTTTGTAAGGGGTCTTAGAGATTGCATAGTACAATGACTCATTCTTTTTTAACTACTGATCTTTTGATTCACACAAACCTCAAAAAGCCTCTTCAAAAGGATACTGAAACCTGGGTGAATGTCTCATTGAATTTCTATGAGCAAAGGGAAATATTTCAGTG
Source organism: Myotis daubentonii (assembly GCF_963259705.1). Taxonomy (NCBI): domain Eukaryota; kingdom Metazoa; phylum Chordata; class Mammalia; order Chiroptera; family Vespertilionidae; genus Myotis; species Myotis daubentonii. The sequence continues at coordinate 129,855,538 of NC_081841.1, forward strand.
CAAATTCTGAAATCACTGCATACTTCAGAAAATCCAGATGACAATACATATAACAAACACAAAAGATAGATAAGTACAAGTACAACTCATGCCTCCCTCATTTTCTGTTACCTAAGTCTATTGCCTAGAAACACTACTAACTGGTATGCCATGGACATTGACAGTCAGTATACTATTTGGTAGTGTACTGACTAAAAATGAGCTTGGCCTGGGAGGTATCTTTGCCAACTACCCTTTCTCTCCAGTCAATTTCTTTTACACATTTAGTAGTCAGATCTTTACCATCCTTCTTAAACCCACATCCCTTCCAATGCACTTCCAACTAAAGTACATTTGTGCTTGACAGTGGCCTGCATCCCCCCACTACCTAGCCTTTGCACTAGTCTCTCCTTTGCAGGAAACTGTTCCCTTTCCCCAATCTCCATCACTTTTCATATTAACCCTTCTAGGCAAGGTTGAATGGTCTGCTCATATAATCACCCCAAACAGAATGAATCTGACCTTTGCTGAAATTCAACAGGCTCATCTTTTATGGTCTTGATCACAATCTGCATTAATTAGAGCTATCTATGATCAGATTATTTTATCTTTCTTCATAGATTTTTAAATAGAAAAAAATGGAGTTTTTGTTTTCTTTCTTAATACATGTGTCTCCTATATGTCCAGCATTTCCCCCAATATGCCATGAAGGAGAGGTAATCAATAAATATTTGTAAAGTAATAAGCATTCCTTTTGTTTTTTTATGTCAAACTTTTAACTGTACTAATATTATAAACACTCTACCTCAAGGTCTTTGCAATGTTTGTTCTTCTACCATGAACACTCTTTCCCCAGATATCAGCATGACTCACTACCTCAACCTTCAATTTCTCTGCTCAAATGAGACCTCCTCAATGAGGCCTAACATATATGTCCATCCTTTTAAAATTTGCAATCCGTCTCCTCTACCCCACCCTCACATTCCCTGTCCCCCTTACTTTGCTTCATTTTTTCCCATAGCACCTATTACCTTCTAACATATTTAAGTTTTTATATTTTTCTTTTTTAAAAAATATATTGTATTGATTTTTTTACAGAGAGGAAGGGAAAGGGATAGAGAGTTAGAAACATCGATGAGAGAGAAACATCGATCAGCTGCCCTTGGTACATGCCCTTGACCGGAATCGAACCTGGGATCCTTCAGTCCGCAGGCCAACGCTCTATCCACTGAGCCAAACTGGTTAGGGCATATTTCTTGTTTATTAAATGAAACATATAAAAGAAGAGGAATGGGGAAGGAGAGAGTTCATTGATATATCTCAAGCAGTTAGAGCACTGACTGGCACATAGTAGCTGCTTCAACATTTTAGTATGGGTGCATGCCGGAGACCAATTCCAGCATGACAGCAGGGCTGCATCTGGGAATGGCTAAAGGCATTTCCCCAAACCTGAATAGGATACATTAAATTGATTTCTTGGCTGCCAGACAGCTAAAAGGCATCTTAATCTACATGTTATTGCCTCCTACTGGCCAAACACCTGAACAGCCGTAGGCTAATTTCCCCATTCTGACAATGTTTCTGTGTACCCTTTGAAGTGTATATCTCTGCCTCGCCTCAGGACAAGTTGTGTTAATAAAAAGCATGGGGTCCTGGGGACAAGGAGAACCTAAGGCCTTAGACTTAAGACCTTAGATCTTAGCTCCTTTAGCTAAGCTCCTTTGACCCCCAAAATGCCTTTCAAAATTATATTTCGTCTCCAGACTCTTTATTAGTCTCTGGACTCTTATTTAATATCTACGGACAGCCTTCTCCAGATTCCTGAACCCTTCTTGATGCTGGGACAAGAACCCCGGCAGGTGCAGCAAACAAGTATGACATTAGGTTTATGCTTTTATATAGAGAAGACATCAAAAAAGGATTAAGTGATTTCCTCATCAACAGTAGGCTAGGAATGGTGAAAAAGGGGGACACCTGAACTAGTTTTAACAATAAAGAGAAATTTTTAAAAAATCCTATATAATAAAAGCATAATATGCTAAGTGTCCGGTTGAACGGTCGGCCGATCAACCAATCAAAGAGTAATATGCTAATCATATGCTAAGGCTGCTCAACCACTCCCTATGACATGCACTGACCACCAGGGGGCAGATGTTCCGATCGGTAGGTTAGCTTGCTGCTGGGGTCCGGCCTATCAGGACTGAGTGAGATGGGCTGGACACGCCCTGGAGCCCTCCCACAGTCCCTCCCCAGCTGGCCATCCTCCCACGTCCCTCCCTGGCCCGATCATGCACCGGTGGGGTCCCTCGGCCTGGCCTGTGCCTTCTCACAATCCAGGACCTCTTGGGAGATGTCGGAGAGCCGATTTCAGCCCAATCCTGCTTAATGCAGGAGCTGTCCCCTGGTGGTCAGTGCGCTCCCACAGGAGCAGTGCTGCTCAGCCAGAAGCCGGGCTCACAACTGGCAGCACTAAGGATGTCTGACTAATGGTTGAGGTCTGAGGGCTCCCAGACTGTGAGAGGGCTCAGGCCGGGCTGAGGGACCCCTTCCCCTGCCCGAGTGCAGGAATTTTGTGCACTGGGCCTCTAGTAATAAAATAAAACAAGCCTAAATCAGAAAAAAAAATAGTAGGCTTGGAAGTAAGATCTAGATTCCTCAATTGGGGTCAATGCTAACCACAATAGGTTTGAATAAAAATATGTACAATCACCAGACATTCAAATAATAAAAGAAAGAAGGAAGGGAATCTAATTACTAAAGCTATTACTTTTTGTAATCAATGCCAAAAAATAAAAGAGCACTTGGTTTTGACTCAAATCTCAGGACTAATCAATGTTTTACTTCCTAGTTCAATAGCAAAACACCATAATATGTTGCTTTTTTTTTTTTTTTACAATTAACATATAACATTTTATTAGTTTTAGGTATACAAAATAATGGCTTGATATTTGTATTCACTGTGATGAGTTCTTTTATAAAGTTAACTGATTCAAACCATGGTCTTTGCGCTAAAATGTTGTTACATTTTTCTGTATTTAAACTGACAGATTTTCAGCCTGAACATTATTTAAACCAATAAGTGTGCAGAGAGCAAGTAATGAGCAAACATTACCTATTCAACCCAGTTTTACTAGCCAAAAATGGTGCTCACAAAAAACAAACTGGCTTAAAACTTCAGAGTTTTTAAAAATTTCTTTAAACTTGAGATGACAAATAATTATGTAAAAAACTCTAATTTCAGATAAAATTATTAACTTTATCAAAAAGTAAATTAAAGTTTATCTTTTCTTGAAATGAACAGAATTTCTGCTATAAAAATAATAATTAATATTTATTGAGACCGTTATATAAATTACCTCATGTGATCCTCTTAACAACGATGAGGCACATATTCTTCCTAATCTACAGTGAGTAAATTGAGCCTTATGTGAAGTTAACCAACTTGTATGTCATTATCCAGCTAAAAGGTGACAGAGCTGGAATTCAGATACAGAATTCTCTGGGAGCAGTTCATACCTCAACAACCAGGATATCTGCCCCTGATATCTGAAGGCAAAGTGTGTTAACAATGATTTTTCCCATGAATTCTGAGTAAACTCTACCTGATAAAGGGATAGAAGAGAGGAATAAAACAATCACTTATTCCATATCAGAGCTGGTGGGAAACAAGGGCTTCTATAAGAATGATTAGAATGTAAGAATGAAAGTAAAAGAATAAAGAAACTCTGGAGGGAAACACGGTGCAACTAGCTTGGTTTTCATTCACTTGAAAACTATTACTGAGGTTTCAATTTGTGCAAGGCTCCCTACTGGGTATTGGAAATACCAACGCATGTAATGTTTCCTGCCTTCAAGTTGCTCAGGCTAATGGAGGTTAGAAACAAACAAACAAACACAAAAAACAAGGAAATAAGGTGATCAGCAAGAACAAGCACCTTATCAAAGGCAGCAAAAGAGGAGCCAAAAAGGAAGCGGTTGATCCATTTTCTAAGGAAGATTGGTGTGATGTGAAAGCACCAGGTATGTTCAATATACGAAATATAGAAAAACACTAGTCACGAGAACTCAAGGAACCCAAATCGCATCTGATGGTCTCAAGGGTCATGTTTTAGAAGTGAACCTAACTGATCTGCAGAATGATGAAGTTGCATTTAGAAAATTCAAGCTAATTACTGAGGATGTTCAGGACAAAAACTGCCAGACTAATTTCCATGGCATGACTCTTCCCCATGAAAAATAAGCTCCATGGTAAAAAAAAAATGGCAGACTATGACTGAAGCTCATGTTGATGTCAAGACTACTGATGGTTATTTGCTTCATCTATTCTGTGTTGGTTTTACTAAAATAAATAAATAAACAAACAAACAAACAAACAAACAAACAAAATGCAATATTCAGATTCAGAAGACTTCATATGTTCAGCATCAACAGGTCCACCATATCTGAAAGAAGATGATGACAAATGACTTGAAAGAAGTGGTCAATAAAATGATTCCAGATAGCAGTGCCAAACTATTTAACCACTCCATGATGTCTTTCTTAGAAAAGTAAAGTGCTGAAGAAGCCCAAGTTTGAACTGAGAAAACTCAAGGAGCTTCCTGGTGTAGGTAGCAATTCTAGAAAACCTATTGGGAATGAGACAGGTGCTAAAGTTGAATGAGCCCCGAGTCCAAGAATATGTTTAAAATTCAGACATTTAATGGCAACAAATAAAAATCCTATTTGTGAGGGGGGGCGGGAGGGATAGGGGAAAATAAGAAAACAAGGAAATTAGAATTTACTAAATTTCTCCTATTTACTATTTTGAGGAACTCTATGTGTTATCTTACTTAATAATATACAATCATATAAACTAATATGTATGTAATATACATATAAACTAATAATTAATTACACATAAATATTATAGCAGAAATTTCAACTAAATGCTATGAGAGGCCTTAAGAAGGGCCTTTTAACCCTGCCCTCGAATAGGACAGGCTTCTCATAAGAATGGGTTTGGGGCTTTAAGCTAATTGTTAAAGATAGAGAGGAGTTCCTCAGGGGGAAGGAAGCAGGAGGTCAGTAACGGTAACAGCATCTTTTAGCAAGGGGACACCATGTATATGGGCATGGATTTGTGAACCATACAAGTATGATATTTGGGTAAGAGAGTTTGTAATAAATGAAGCTGACAAAGTAGGCAGGAAGTAAGAAATGTGAATTATATTCTTCCAGAAGTTGTTGAGAGTCTATACACAGAGGAGTGGCATGATTACACTAGAATTTTAGATATGTGATGGCAGAGTAGCTATAGGAAACTAGATAAGAGACAGTAGGAACAGTCAGGGGCTTACTGCAACAGTCCAAGCAAATGCTGTGAGGGTCAGAAAGATTTAAAGTATTGGTGGAAATAAGCAAAAGAGGAGAGTCTGAGGAAAGCTCTGAGGTAAGTCAGTAGGCCAGGGCATTGATTGCTGTAAGATTTGAGGGGGGGATGTAGATCTACTATAACTCCTACTTCCAGTTGTAGCTCCTTGGTGATGTCATTTACTGAAGGAAGGAGAAAGAGCATGTTAGGGAAAGAGAATTATTTCTATTTAGAATATGCTAAATCACAAGTCTTAGAGATTCGAGGTAGGAATGCCATGTAAGCAGCTAGGAGTCATAGTTCAGGCTCTGGAGGACAGAATGGGCCATCTTGAGAACTGTATATGTAGGATAATTAGGCTGCAGGCGCAGATCACCAAGAAAGTTTGCAGCACAGGCAGAACCTTGGAGAGCACTGACATCTAAGGCTTTGCCAGAGAAGGAAGAGCCAGTAAAAACATCTGGAGAGCCCTAGCCCATTTGTCTCAGTGGATAGAGCATCTGCCTGAGGACCAAAGGGTCCCTGGTTCGATTCTGGTCAAGGGCACATATCTCAGCTGCAGGCTCCTCCCCATCTGGGCCTCGTCCAGGCTCGTGCAGGAGGCAACCAATCAATGTGTTTCTCTCCATCGATATTTCTCTCTGTCTTTCCCTCTCTCTTCCACTCTCTCTAAAAATCAATGAAAGAATATCCTCAAGTGAGGATTAAGAAATGATAATAAAATAAATCTCAAGAAAAACCAAACATCTGGAGAGAACTTGGGGTTTACTAAATTGAAAATAGGTCATGCATGCATAGAAGTCTAACCAATGGACACAGACACCAGGGGGGTAAGGACATGAGTAGGGAGGGGTGGGGTGGAGGGGCAATGGGGAGATAAGGACACATATGTTATACCTTAATCAATAAAGAAAAAAAAGAGAAGAAATGAAGATTTACTAGGGACTGAGCTTGACAGTATGGTAAAATGACTCCATAATTCAAACCAATAGGAGAACTGATAAAAGCATAAGAATAGAGGCTATGACAGTAGATAACAATATAATAAAAAGACGCTGAGAAAAACAGGAAAAAAAAAGAAAACAGAACACTAATTACCCAACCCACTGGAAGGCACCTTTTCAGCTCTTTTCTCTTCTAGCCATGACAGATAAGCTCTCGGCAAAAGAACCTGCCCTATCTTTCAACCCAAGTGACCAGTTTGACCTGAGTGATTGCTGCTGATGGAAAAGCTGTGCTGTTCTACATGGCAGTACAATTAGCAGTCTTTTGGCAATGTGTAATCTGCCTCAATGAGATTAATGTGTAATACTGATAGTTTTCTTCCTATACTAAGAGTATTTATGAAAATGTCATATTCACTGGTAACTATGAGTAGAGTTATCCCTCATCTGTGGGAATAGATGAGTGAATTGTGATTTGTGGCACCTACATTCAAGGTATAGTGCTACAGGAGTCATAAATAAACAGGGAGGGGGAGAACCAAGATGGCGGCATAGGTTAACGCCGGAGTTTGCTGCTTTGAACAACTACTTCAAAAGTGAAACCAAAAAACGGAAGGGACATCACCCAGAACCACAGGAACGCTGGCTGAGTGGAAGTCCTACAACTAGGAGGAAAGAGAAACGCATACGGACACTCAGAGGAGGCGCGGTGCTGAGGTCAAGTTCTGAGGTGCGGAGTGCGCGGAGCAGGCTGGCGGCGGAGGGCGCGGTTGTTGTTTTCAATCGGGAGGGAGTCGCAGACTCTGAGCACCAGATCCGGGCGAGTCTTTAGGGACCCAGACTCAAACGGGAGAAGCGGGACTGTCTGGCTTCGGTCAGAGCGAGTGCAGCTTTCTCTCCGAGCTTTGCAGCGCGTGCTGGGACTCAGAGAGGCAGAGCCCCTTGAGACAGGACTGAGAGCCACCATAACTGCTCTCTCCGGCCCACCCTGTTGATCCTGTGCGACCCGCCCCGCCCAAGCCCTGCACAGAGGCATTTGCCGGATAGCCTCAGGCAAAGGCTAGATTAGCACCTCCCTAGAGGACAGAAGTTCTCTCACTGCTGACACAGCTGATTCTCATAGCCACTTGGCCTGGAGGTCAAACCCTCCCTGGAATTAGCTACAACAATCAAGATTTATCTATAAGACTGCGAACAAAGACCACTAGGGGGTGCACCAAGGAAGCATAACAAAATGCGGAGACAAAGAAACAGGACAAAATTGTCAATGGAAGAAATAGAGTTCAGAACCACACTTTTAAGGTCTCTCAAGAACTGTTTAGAAGCTGCCGATAAACTTAATGAGATCTACACGAAAACTAATAAGACCCTCGATCTTATATTGGGGAACCAACTAGAAATTAAGCACACACGGACTGAAATAACGAATATTATACAGACGCCCGACAGCAGACCAGAGGAGCGCAAGAATCAAGTCAATGATTTGAAATGCGAGGAAGCAAAAAACATCCAACCGGAAAAGCAAAATGAAAAAAGAATCCAAAAATGTGAGGATAGTGTAAGGAGCCTCTGGGACAGCTTCAAGCGTACCAACATCAGAATTATAGGGGTGCCAGAAGATGAGAGAGAGCAAGATATTGAAAACCTATTTGAAGAAATAATGACAGAAAACTTCCCCCACCTGGTGAAAGAAATGGACTTACAGGTCCAAGAAGCGCGGAGAACCCCAAACAAAAGGAATCCAAAGAGGACCACACCAAGACACATCATAATTAAAATGCCAAGAGCAAAAGATAAAGAGAGAATCTTAAAAACAGCAAGAGAAAGAAACTCAGTTACCTACAAGGGAATACCCATACGACTGTCAGCTGATTTCTCAACAGAAACTTTGCAGGCCAGAAGGGAGTGGCAAGAAATATTCAAAGTGATGAATACCAAGAACCTACAACCAAGATTACTTTATCCAGCAAAGCTATCATTCAGAATTGAAGGTCAGATAAAGAGCTTCACAGATAAGGAAAAGCTAAAGGAGTTCATCACCACCAAACCAGGATTATATGAAATGCTGAAAGGTATCCTTTAAGAAGAGGAAGAGGAAGAAAAAGGTAAAGATACAAATTATGAACAACAAATATGCATCTATCAATAAGTGAATCTAAGAATCAAGTGAATAAATAATCTGATGAACAGAATGAACTGTTGATTATAATAGAATCAGGGACATAGAAAGGGAATGGACTGACTATTCTTGGGCGGGAAAGGGGTGTGGGAGATGTGGGAAGAGACTGGACAAAAATCGTGCACCTATGGATGAGGACAGTGGGTGGGGAGTGAGGGCGGAGGGTGGGGCGGGAACTGGGAGGAGGGGAGTTATGGGGGGGGGGGGAAAGGAACAAATGTAATAATCTGAACAATAAAGATTTAATTAAAAAAATAAATAAATAAATAAATAAACAGGGAGGGGAGCCCACTTTGTAAACAAAACCTCCTCTGGGTTACCACCATCCTGAGTCACTATAGCATCCAACTGCAGTAAAACAAAGAAAACACAAGCCCAGCAGAAAACCCCAGCACTGCACCCATGATCAGGGCAGACCCAATGCCACTCCCTTCTCTAACGTAAGCTTCTAGGCAGCAAGGCTAGAAAAAAGCCTGCTTTCAAGACTCTCTCAGATCAGAGTAGATGTAGTAACACGAGATGATGGCAATTCAGTGACCAAGGGACTATAAAAGAGTAACAGTGTCCTTCACACATTTTGGCTTGAGTTCTCAATCTTTATATCAAAGGAATAAATGGCAGATGGCTCCTTGGGGTTAGTTTCATGACTCTGTTGTTGTCAAGGTACTCTGGGAGGCATGCCTTCAAAGGTGACTGACATGGAATACCATATCAGTACTTCTAGGCTCTGAACCTTGCGATCTAAAGGACAGTGATATGAGAACCATGACCCGATATATAGTTTGTATAAAGGATTAACTTAAAATAAAAATTAGAAAAATATTTGTGCACATAAAGATATTATTTTCACATGTCTACATGGAAATCCTATATAATAAAAGGGTAATATGCAAATTGACTCAACGGCTGTTCTACTGGTCGCTATGTTGCGCACTCATCACCAGGGGGCAGATACTCAACGCAGGAGCTGCCACTGGTGGTCAGTGTGCTCCCACAGGGGAAGTGCCACTCAGCCAGAAGCCCTGAGCCATGCTCATGGCTGGCGAGCACAGTGGAGGTGTTGGGAGCCTCTTCTGCCTCTATGGCAGCACTAAGGACCCCTCGGGGATGTCTGACTGCTGGTAGGCAGACATCCCCCAGGGGTCCTGGACTGCAAGAAGGTGCAGGCCAGGCTGAGGGCCTCCCTTCCCCCGCTCCCCAGTGCATGAATGTCGTGCAATGGGCCTCTAGTAATAATAAAATATTTGTGACAGATTCCGTGTTAAAAAAATTGTAGGACCACAGATAGCTCTCTGGACACTGGCCCCTAAAATTCAGACTCCCAAATGAATAGTAAGTTATATAGCTCTTGATGGCTGGTAACCTTCCCGCCTCCTATACTCTTAGTTCACTGGAGTAAGGTTGTCTCTTGTGACGAGAAATTTGCTACATCTTCTCCAGCCACCCATTCAGAGTATCTTTAGTAATTGCACACTTCTCTGAGCCCAACCTTCTCCTGAGGGTGATGAAAATTAAAATGGCAACAACTTGGATAAAAAAAAACTTTGCAGAAAAAACTTGTATTTGACAGGCCACATTTTGCAAATTACTGGTAAATTACTGCGATAAGGCAGCAAAGACTGAGTGAAAATGGGACTAGAAATAAGTTGAGTCATCCTAAGGAGTATGCCACCATGAAGCCACTTCCTCTTCTTTGGAACCAGCCAACTAAATCCACATGACATAGATTATAACCAAGGCTTCTGGTTACCGCCAGTGGAGGATGCTGCTGCTAATGACAATAATGTTGCCAGGAGCTAACATTTATGGAGCACTTGATATACAAAGGCACTGTTCTAAAAGCTTAATGTATATGATGTCAGATAATCCTCACAACAACTCTATAAAATGGATATATTATTCTCGTTTTATAGATAAGAAAATTAAGAGTAGAGCAACTTGCCCAGGGTGACACAACTTATAGAGTGAGAGCTGTGATTTGACTCAGGCAGTTTGATCCAGAGTCTATGCTCTTAACCTATCTATATTGTCAACTTGATTGACTATATTAATTAACTCACTCACTAATTCATTTGACAAATATTTAGTTACAATTCATAGGCACTGTACTGGGGTGTCAAGGATGTAAGGATGTAACAAAGAGTCAAGTTAAACAGCCAATGTCTTGTGGAGCTTATGCTGAATACATGTACTAATCAAATAATCACCCATATAAGTATAAAATGGCAACTATGACAACTGTTACAGAGGAGGGGCACTCAATGCTATGAGCAGTTATAATCCAGGGACATGTTGGAAGATTGGGGAAGACTTCCCTAGGAAAATAAAAAGTAAACTATCTGAATGACGATAGCTTAAGTAGGTGAAGGGAGGAAGGAAGCATATTCACAGAGAGCTCTGTGAAAGGAGGGAACATAGCGAGTATAAGGGATTAAAAGTTGGCCACTAAGGCTGAAACTCCAAGAGGAAGGGCTTTGCACAAAAGGAGGCTGCAGAGGGCAGGGACAGACATGGCAAGATCGCACAGGCCACGTGAAGAATTTTGGCCTGTGTCCCTAAGAGTAAGGGAAAGACATTAGAGATGCTTGGCGGGGGAAATAACAAGGTAAAATGTGTTTTTTAAAAGGTCCTTCTAGCTCCAATATGGAAAACAAATTGGAGGAGGCAGAAGGAATATGGAATGACCAGTGAGGGGGTCAACCAAGGGTCCAAGGAGAAGACGATGGAACAGGGCAATGGTGGTGCTGGTTGAGGGGGTGGGAGGTGATAATGATGATGATGTTGATGATGAAGAGGGGTGGAAGCTGAAAAGTATTTAGGAGGTAAAAATCAATTAAGTAATGGACTGGATAGAGTCTAACAATGAGGAAGGAAGATGACTCCAAAAATCCCTGGTTCTTGCAAGAGAGTAAACAGTGGTTACAGTCACTAAAATAGGAACACTGAGAAAAAGCAGGTGTGTAGGGAGGAACAATGAGTCTGATTTTGGACCTGGTGAATTTGAGGTTCCTTAGAGATAACCAACAGGAAATATTAAGAAGGAAGTTGGAACTTCAGAGAACGATGTTTCTCTCTCTTTCTCTCCCTCTCCCTTTCTCACTCTAAAACCAACTAAACAAAAGCATATCCTCGGTGAGGATTAAAAAAAAAAAAAAGTCAAGCTATTATCAGAAAAGTTGAGTAGCAAATATAAAACCATGATATGGATGAGACTGTCTTGAGAGAAATAGCGAGGGCCTAGGAGCAGAGACACTCCAAAACTGAATCAAAGTTGGTTAGACGACATTCTATGATGCAGAGACAACACAGCCAGAGAGTAGGAGGAAAACCAGGAGAGTATTGTGCTGTTAGATGTACATAAAGAGACTATTTCAGAAAGAAACAGCAGAGCTAAATGCTGCAGGGAGGTCAAACATGATGAGGACTGAAAAATGTCAGGTACATAGATCCACACGGAGGTCTTTTTAAAAAAATATATTTTCATTGATTTCAGAGAGGAAGAGAGAGAGAGAGAGAGAGAGAGAGAGAGAGAGAGAGAGAGAGAGAGAGAGAGAGAAACATCAATGATGAGAGAGAATCACTGATCGGCTGCCTCCTGCACGCCCTCTTCTGGGGATGGAGCCCACAACCCAGGCATGTGCCCTTGACTGGAATCAAACCCGGGACCCTTCAGTCTGCAGGCCAATGCTCTATCCACTGAGCTAAACCAGCTAGGGCTGGAGGTCTTTTGTAACCACAGCCAGAGCTACTTGGGCAGACTAATGAAACTAGAAGCCAGACTGCAGTGGTCTAAGAGAGGGAAATGAGAAAATATAAGAAGTGACTATGGACAACTCTTTTGGGAAGTTTGATTATAAGAAGAGAAGTGAGACAGAACACTGGGTGAATAGGAAAAAGAGTTGTGACGTTTTAGCCTTTGTTTCCAATAAAAAGAAACTTGAGTGTGTTTAAAAGCCAATGTGAAGGATCCAAGGTGTTGAGGGGGAGTTATTAAGGTATATCACTAAGGGAAAGTAACTTGAAAAATAATACACTCATCAATTCCTAGCCACTGCCTTTCTGAAGCATGGATATGCTGCTTAATATGGCCAAAATAAGATGACCACCTTCTGAAACAGTAACAATGTCCCTATAAGGACATCCAATGTGGCAAATAACTCCTGTAGGTAGTAAATAAGTAATTTCAGTTCACTGTGCACTCTACTGGATCTCCTCAACACCCAATTTAAAATACAGGGCAATCTGGTGCCCCTATGGGTATTCATGCTACAGAATCTGTCTTAAAAGTAGGATCAAGAGGACCTTTAAAACTTTATAATTGCATGGAGGTACCACAAAATTGTTTTGGTACATGGAATGCTCTTGGCACCTGCATTCACTACTAGTTTACCAAGTTTTTAGATAACATGCAGGTACTGAACAATAAACATCAGGGTTACATGTACAGTGACATAACTAGAGGAGATAGGTTTGTCCTTGAGAGGTTTTCAAAAGCTCTATGATCCACACAAATATTGAAGGCATGCTAACTCTCACAAAAACAGTGGTTTCCATGACAAAACCATCTTCAAGGAATGCTATATAACAAAAGGCTAATATGCAAATCGAGCAAATGGCAGCTATGACATGCACTGACCACCAGGGGGCAGTCGCTCAACACAGGGGCTGCCCCCTGGTGGTCAGTGCGCTCCCACAGGAGGAGTGCCACCCAGCCAAAAGCCGGGCTCACATCTGGTGAGTGCAGCCACAGTGGTGGGAGCCTCTCTTGCCTCCATAGCAGTTGGACATCCTCCGAGGGCTCCTGGACTGTGAGAGGGCTCGGGCTGGGCTGAGGGTCCCCCTGTCCCGCCTCTTCCCCCCTCCACCCCCATGCACGAATGTTGTGCACTGGGCCTCTAGTTATATGAATAAATAGTAAGCAACTAGCATGTTGGCAAACTAGGACTCTTTTTTTTTTTAAATCCTTACACAAGGAAATGTTTTCCATTGATTTTTACAGAGTGAAAGGGAAGGGGGAGGGAGGGAAGGAGAGAAACATTGATGTGAGAGAGACACATTGACTGGTTGCCTCCTGCCCACTCCCCAGGGCCAGGGATTGAACCTACAACTGAGGTACATGCCTTTGACCAGGATTCCAACCCACAACCCTTTGGTCCATGGGTCAACACTCTAACCACTGAGAAAATCTGCCAGGGAACTACCCTAGGACTCTTGAGGCTAAGCAGAAAAGGCCATATATACGTAAATATATAATTTGTATATTTAAGTTCATTGCAATTAGCACAAACTCAGAAGAGAATAACTATGTAGCAATCTATAAAAAGATCTCACATTAGAAAGTCCAGTGCCATAAAATGATGAAATGGCTTAGAAATGGTTGTCTTTTGTGGAAGAAACCATGGAATAATGAATCATAAGTTAGTATAAATAATAGCGAAGTTATGTAACAGTTTAAAAGAAGGAGGTACTAGCGATTCTTGGTTCATGTTTCTCTGAACAGAGGACCTCTGGGAACTTTCTTCAAATCAACTCTGTGTTGATCTCATGATTAGGATAGTATATTCATGTATGGTGTCACACTAGCAATCCAGGAAAGCAAGAATATTCCAGAAACTATATAAATTCTTCTGTAAGAACAAAATTTGGAATGCATCATGACTGACAAGTCAGCTTTAGCACTGCTGTCTCTGAGTTAATCAGGGGGAAGGTTTTCAAAATATGTTCTCTCCAGTACGAGTGGCCCAACTGTACATTCCATTTGGGTACAACAGAAGTGCCTTATTCATGTTACTTGTGTCAACCGATGGTCCTTGGTGCCAATTCAATGCCAACACAATCCCCAATATGAGGTGCAGTGAAGAAGGAAACTTTATTCAGTGCAAACAGCTCAATGTACAGCATGGCTGTGAAAACAGCTAGACTGTGAGGCAGCCCTGGGCCATGACTTTCTTCAGCTAAGCAGCTCAGCTGTGGTCTGCTCTGGTCTGCCCCCTTGCTCCTGAGTCACTCTGTTCTGCTCTTGGTGTTTTATCTGTAGCCCAAGCCAGGGAAAATGCAGCCTTCAGTCTTTCCTAGAAAGGGAAAATTTGCTCCCTAAGCCAGAGGGGGAACTGGCTTATATGGACAGAAATCTCTGCTCCTTGTCTCTGATTGATCTGTCCTCATGTAAATAAGGACTCCCAAAACTCCCAGTTTGATTGGCCCAAAAGGCACTGTCCTGATTAGTCAGAATAGAGCCACTCTGGTTAGCTGGAGCTGTGCAGCTCTGATTGGGTGGGAAAAGCCTTAGTCCTATTGGTTGAAATAAGATTCCAGGACTCCTTTATAAGGGCTGGCTCAGAGAGCAGGAACACAGTGAAAACAGGCAGTTCAGCAGTTCAGTGTAGTCTCCCTAAAGTGCAGTTTATGTAAGAGGCTCCTGTGTAGAAATGGCTGCTAGACTCTGTTTTGTTGTTTTTAATTTTAGTCCAGTTAGACACCAAGAGCCCTTTCTAGTAGGTGTCTTCTTTCTCAGGGTTCATACTTTTCATCACTGTAGAATGTGATCTCACCATTTGGGTTTACTCCCTGTAGGCTCATTATAACCCACAAAAACACACAACTCACCCAAAGCACCTCATTAAATTCTTTAAAAAAAAATCCATTTAGCAATGGCTTGATGCATGGAATAACACAGCTTCCAATTTATTATTGTCCATCCTAAGGCAATTCCTTGCCATTGGGCTGTCCTAGTTGTATGAAGAAATCAACTTGGTATTATAAGAAAATCTATCCAAGGCTCAGGGAAGTCCTAGCTGCCACCACTGTCTTGATATGTGACCTACCCAAAAGATCACTTAATCTAGGAGAGGATGGCATTAGATTAAAATTAAGGCCCTTCAATTCTAACATTTTATGTCCCCCAAGGGGATTTTGAATCATCCTCTTCTAATATCTTTGGATACCTCTTCCTGAAGGCATCATATTACACACTCACAAAATTGATTCCTAATAAACAGTTAGAACACTATTATGAAAATACTGTAGGGACAATATAACCAACTGTACTAAATTGAATAGTGTCCTCCTGAAATTTATATCCTGTCCTCCTGAAATTTATATTCACCTAGAATCTCAAATGTGACCTTATTTGGAACTAAGGTCTTCACAGACATAATTAGTTAAAATGAGATCACAACTGGATTAGAATGAGCCCTTAATCCGATGACTGGTATCTTGTGAAGACACAGAGACAGAGAGGAAGGAGATGAAAAGATGGAGGTAGGGACTGGAGTGACATATCTACAAACCAAGGAATGTCAAGAATTTCCAGCCACCACCAGCAGCTCCAGAAAGGCAAAGGATTCTCTCCTAGAGCCTCTAGAACAGCCGTGGGCAAACTACGGCCCGCGGGCCGGATCCGGCCCGTTTGAAATGAATAAAACTATTGAAAAAAAAGACCGTACCCTTTTATGTAATGATGTTTACTTTGAATTTATATTAGTTCACACAAACACTCCATCCATGCTTTCCTTCCGGCCCTCCGGTCCAGTTTAAGAACCCATTGTGGCCCTCAAGTCAAAAAGTTTGCCCACCCCTGCTCTAGGAGGAGCCTGACCTTTTTGATACCTTGATTTCATATGTATAAGCCCCAGGAACTGTGAGAGAACAAATTCCTTTTTAAAGCCACCAGTTGGTAGTACTTTGTTACAGTGGCCCTAGGAAAGTACTATAGCAGGTATTGATATGCTGGTAACTGGTGAGGACTCATCTGGCTGTCATGGGAATATACAAGGTGTCCCCCCAAAATTCATACACACTTTGAATAATTATTAATTCCAATGGATTAAATTTGAAAAAGAAACATCAATTGAGCTGTTAAGTGTGCATACATTTTGGGGGGATACCCTATATATGACTGTTACAAATACTAAAATACTTTGGAACTCCTGAATATAATAAAACACTTAAGAGTTCAAGATCCTGGTTTCAAGTGATAATAACAGATATGATGATTCTTGGATTTCCTTCTATGGATGCTGAAAATTAATAAATAGAAACCCAAAGTTCTTCACATGGCCTGTGCGATCCTGCCATGTCTGCCCCTGCCCTCTGCAGCCTCCTTTTGTACAAAAAATGGAGTTGGGAGGTTAAAAGAGAGTGAACTCTCATACACATGTTACTCAATGCACTCTACTGACCACAACAGGAAAAGATGTACCTTGCATTTCTGACAGGAAGTGCTGCTACTTCAGCAGAAGGAAGAAACGATTCCTCCTTGTCCAGTAATAGCTCAGCCAATGGGAGACTGACATATGGAGTCAAGGGAAAAATCACTATACTTCAAACTTTCAGTTTCCTCTAATGGACTCTCTGTTTAAAGCAACTCCTCCCAAGTGCAATAAAAGGGTGTTTTCCTCCTTTGTTTGTGCTTGGTTCACCATTTGAATGCATGTCCCACATTTTAATTCTTTGTTGTTCTCAAACCCATTTTGGTGGAAAACTATATCCGGTTATTTGTTAAAGGTCATTTTAAAAGAGGTAATTACCTTTTATTTAGAAAAGTAATATCCCCTCTTACAGAAACTACATTCCTCTCCCTTGAAACTACAGGAAGGGGGATAATTTCTGCTTCCCTATTACAACAAGGATTCTTCTGCCTGAGTGATGACTATAAACTCTGACATCAATTCCCCACCTAAGATTCTGCCAAGACATACACATTCTGAATTCCATCATGTGAAGCAATTTTAGAAAATTAAGAAATACAACTAGTGAAATAGAATGACACAAAGTAATTCTATTGTAAAGTTGTTAATCTAATTGTAAAATATAAATCACCAAGTAATAATAAATGATAAAGACATATTCCTTCAATAGTCCCAAAAGTTCATCAGATTTCTAGTCTTGCCTGAAAAAGAGGCAAGGAAAGCCTCATTAAAGCATATTTTAGGTCCCACAAACTCTCAAGAACCCATTATGTTTCCACTTTAAAAAAATATGTTTTTATTGATTTCAGAGAGGAAGGGAGAGGGAGAAAGAGATAGAAACATCAACGATGAAAGAGAATCAATGACCAGCTGCCTCCTGCATGCCTGCTACTGGGAATCAAGCCCGCAACCCAGGCATGTGCCCTTGACCGGAATCAAATCTGGGACCCTTCAGTCTGCAGGCCAACGTTCTATCCATTGAACCAACTGGCTAGGACCATTATGTTTCTACTTAAGTTTCTTAGTTGCTTGCTTCATATATGTGTTTATAAATTTCAGATAGCAGAGTTAAGTATAAAATTCTTAAACAACCACCCAAACCAGTCACTTAAACACAGGATTCACTCATATTGTGTCAACTGCTGAGAGCAATTTATCTTGCCAACTAAGTGCCCAACTTGGGCTTTAACATCCTGATGACTTAAACTGAAATGCCTTCTTTCCTTCATTCAACAGACATTTTACAAAGCTTCTACAGAGGTCCAGGATTCTGTTAGGACACAACACTGAAGCAGACATAGTCTCTGCCTTCAGGCAGTTCACAATCTAGTGAAAGAGATCCACAGATAAAAAAGAAGGGAATGGAAAGCCTTTAGCAGGAATTCTTTACAGATGCAGAAATGGCTCCAGAAGAACAGATTGGGGTGAGGAAAAAGCCCAGGCTTCAAGGCACAGAGAGAAAGCTCCTAGCTCTGCTGAGAGATGTTAATTGATTAAGTAAGCCAGAAAAGACATGTGTACTCTCTAGGCCTTAGTGTCCTTATCTGAGAAATGTGAGTAATAATACCATGGGAGGATTATTGTAAAGCTGGAATGATATGATGTATGTAAAGCAGAGTGCCTGGTGCACAGTAGCTGCCAATAAATATTTATTCTCTTTATGTTTTCATTCCTTTGGATAACCAATGTGAACTCACAGTAATATCTATGATAATAAAAGTATAATATGCTAATTAGACCGGAGAGCCAAACAACCTTCCGGATGTCCTTCCAGAAGACCTTCCAGACAAAGCTGGGAATGCGAGGGACAAGCCCCTTGCATGAATTTTGTGCATTGGGCCTCTAGTATACTATCCTATCTAATAAAAGACAAAAAGGGTAATTAACTGTACCTCTGCCACGCTTCCCATTGGCTAATCAGGGTGATATGCAAATTAACCGTCAAGAAAGATGGCGATTAACCGCCAACAAAGATGGCAGTTAATTTGCATACGCACAATGATGGGAGGGGAAAGGGGAAAGACGGAAGAACGGTGATCGGCAACCCAGGCACAGGCAAGAGCTGGGGGGCAGGCAAAGACCGCCTTTGCCCACCCCCTAGCCGGTGATCACCTTTGGAAAGCTGGGCAGCAGGCCAGGCGACACCCCCTAACCAGGGGTGCCGGCTGCCTGCGGCTGGTGATCACCATGGCGATTGGAGGGAGAGAGAGCTGGGGCCGCAGGCCAGGCGGCAACCCTGGACCCCCAAGGACCAGCGTTGCTGGGTGGCCTGCAGCCCGTGATCCCCATGGCGATTGGAGGGAGAGGGAGCCGGGGCGCAAGCCAGGCGGCAACCCCGGACCCCCGAGGACCAGCGCTGCTGGCTGGCCTGCAGCCCGTGATCCCCATGGCGATTGGAGGGAGAGAGAGCCGGGGCGCAGGCCAGGCAGCAACCCCGGATACACGGGTGCCGGGGTTGCCAGCTGGCCTGCGGCCTCGTGATCCCCATGGCGATCGGAGGGAGAGAGAGCCGGGTGCAGGCCAGGCGGCATCCGGGCACCCCAGCACCTGACATGCAAAGGTCAGGGATGAAATGACTTTTCCCAACCACATCTGCAAATATCCTGGGGAAGGAATCACTGAAGAGTTCACAGCTCTCTTACTTGGCAAGGAAGAAAAAAGTTGGCAACGGAAACAATCCCTTACATCAAAGTTAAGGTCCCTCTGGATAAAAAAGAGTATTTCCAACGTAAAGGAAGGAGCAGGCAAAAATAATAGGTTCTTATGACTTCCACTGAAGATCGAGCATATGACAGAGTCAAAACGAACATACAAATTAAAACAGACAGTGGACATTCAAATGACCTGAATCAACTGTCACTGTTTGTCCCAATAGCAGCAATGCTTATGTGATAATATAGTTTAACAAACATACAAAACAAGTCACATGATAAGAGAGGTTCGGCTTCTAAAGTAAATTGAATATGTTCTTTTAAAATTCTAATGTCCTTCCCTCTGACTATAATTCCTAATTTTCCAATCAGAAAATTACCCCAGGTGATCCAGTAACATGTACAACTCCAGTAACCTAGCTTATTTAAAAAAACAAGTATCCCAACTATTTTTAAAATATTTAAATTGATATTTTAGGGTTAAAATTATAGAAGATATTTAGATCCAAATATATTTTCTGAATAGAAAATATTTCAGTTTTTGATTAAAAAAAATAAACATAAAACAATATATAAGTGATACATTTTCCCAAGGAACTCTGAATTAGTACCTTTCCCTCTAACTTTCTTCAAATTAAGAGAATCTATGGAGTTCCCTATACTGCACAAGTTTTAAAGAAAGAAAATAAGACTTTCTAAGAGCATCAAATGCATGTTTTCTTATTTACAAACATATACACTCTTCTCTCTCTCTCTCACTCTCTCTCTCTCTCTTTAAAATATATTCTTACTGATTCAGAGAGGAAGGGAGAGGGAGAGAGATAGAAACATCAATGATGAGAGAGAATCATTGATCGGCTGCCTCCTACACACCCCGTACTGGGGATCAGGCAAAAACCTGGGCATGTGGCCTGACCTGGAATCAAACTGTGACTTCCTGGTTCATAGGTCGATGCTAAACCACTGAGTCACACCTGCCGGGCTCAATTCTTATTTATAAATTCATTCCAAGGACATATACAGCTTGAAAGCTTTGGAAGCAGTTTCAAAAATAACTAGCTTTTAAGTAACAAGAAAACAGTTATAGAAGAAAGTTTAAATTAAAAGAAAAAAATTGTTTTAATTTATTCAAGAGTGGGAACATCCTCCATGAAAATGTGTACCTTGACTGTGGATGGTTAGGTGGCCTTATCACACCTTAGGAATTCAAATGCTTTTTACAATGACAAGAAAGAGAGTTTCATCTCATTTCTCTCCCAGGGTAGATGTCTGTCAACAGAAGGTGGACATCAATAAAAGGAGGGGTTTGCACAATCAATCCAGAAAGTCAGCAATCTATGAATAATCCAGAACCCAGAACCCAGTATTTATCTCCTCTGCCACACACCCTCCCTCCCAGCCAGTGAGCAAGATAATTACTCTCAAGTCAAGTTAAGTGCCCCCCAGTCACAGTGGCCCAATGCTGACATACAAAGCATACAAATAATTCTCACTCTGGCATAAAGTGACAAATTTCTTGGAAGGAAAGCAGATACTATAAATTTCTCAAAGTCTTCCTGAAACATTTTTTAAAGTAATTTTTACTTCTTTAGAAAAAATGCATACATGGCAAACCATCTGTAATAAAAGGCCCATTCTATAAAATTTTACCTGGTCCTACTCATATCTGCAATCATAATCATATTTACAGACAAATATATCTATACTAATAAAAGAGTAATATGCTAATTAGACTGGGAGACCTTCCAGATGTTCTTCTGGACAAAGCAATGGTGGCAGGGCTGAGGTAGAGGCGGTTAGAGGCCAAGAGGGGAGGGCACTTGTGGGTGATCAGGCTGGTGGGGGGTGGGGCCGTTGGGGGTAAGCAGACTAGCAGGGGGGCCAGTTGAGGGCAAGCAGGACATCAGTGGGGGTCAGTTGGAGGTGATCAGGACAGCGGCGGGGTGGGCAGTTTGGAGTAAGCAGGCCAGCAAGGGGACAGTTGGGGATGAGCAGGCCAGTGGGGAGGGAAGGTAGGGGTGAGCAGGCCAGCAGGGGGGGCAGTTTGGGGTGATCAGGTTGGCAGGGGGGGATTTGGGGGCAAGCAGGCCGGCAGCGGGGGGGGGGGGGAGTTGGGGGTGAGCAGGCTGGCAGGCAGAGTGGTTAGAGGCAATCAGGCAGGCAGGCAGGCAGGCAGGTGAGTGGTTAGGAGCCAGCAGTCCCAGATTATGAGAGGGATGTCCGACTGCTGGTTTAGGCCCGATCCCTATAAACTGGCAGGACATTTTTTGAGGGGTCCCAAATTGGTGTAGGCCAGGCAGAGGAACACACTCTCTCCCGTGCACGAATTTTGTGCACTGGGCCACTAGTCCCATATAATAAAAGAGAAACATGCAAATTAGCCATCCCTCCACTACGCTCAAGCCACGCCCACCAGCCATGCCCTCCAGCCAATCCGAGTGACTATGCAAATTATCCTACAAAGATGGTGGTTAATTTGCATATGCAGGTGTCAACAGCCCCAGGAGGCGACAGTGGCCGTGGCCGCAGGCGTCTGGGACTTTTACCGCCCCGGGAGGTGAGGCCGTAGCCATGCCTGCAGGCTCCTGGGACTTTCACCAGTCAAAAAGGCGTGGCTGCCCACACCTAGCCACGCCCGCAGGCTCCTGGGACCTTGCCGGTGGAGAGCAGGAGGTTTGGAGGACTTGGCAGAGCAGGAGACCGCTGGACATAGAGCAGAGGGAGAGAGAGGGTGGCTTGTAGGGCGTGGCTTCCTCTGTCACCCCAGCTTCCTCATCACAGCTGTGAAAACTGACAGCAGGGAGGAGGAAGTCCCACCCCCACAGAATCAACCAGAATCAGCCATTGGTCAGACAGCTCTCAGCGGCCTGATAGCTAGGACTCTCATTCACCTGCATCTCAGACCGTGACAGTAGCGAGGTGGGACTATGTCAAAAGAATAACTGTTGATACAACGTAGCTCTGCAGCCAAAAGATGCTGGTGTTATCAACAGAAAGTGTCTGCAGAGCAGCGTGCATCTGATCTTGAAAGAAGGTGGCGCCTGTCGCTGGATGTATCTGAACACCAACTACTGGAAAAACATCGCTCTGATGCCGAAAAACACCGGCGTTATTGACAGAAAATGTCTAAAGACCAACGTGCCTTTTTTTAAAAAATATATTTTATTGATTTTTTACAGAGAGGAAGGGAGAGAGATAGTCAGAAACATCGATGAGAAACATCGATCAGCTGCCTCCTGCACACCCCCCACTAGGGATGTGCCCGCAACCAAGGCACATGCCCCTGACCGGAACCAAACCCGGGACCCTTCAGTCCGCAGGCCGACGCTCTATCCACTGAGCCAAACCGGTTTTGGCCCAATGTGCCTTTGAAGTTGAAAGAAGGTGGTGGCGACAACAGAATATGTCAAGAGAACAGTCATCAACAAGTACTACCAATACCAGTAGGAACTGCCTTCTAAGCGAAAATGGAGTACATGAGGATGCAATCCTCGAACATAGTTGTGGTGGAATGACTGTTCGATGTGAATTTTGCCTATCACTCAATTTATCGGATGAAAAACCATCCAATGGGAAATTTACTTGATGTTGTAGCAAAGGGAAAGTCTGTCCAAATGATATACATTTTCCAGATTACCTGGCATATTTAAAACCATTAATGACAAACGAAGATTCTGACAATAAAAATTTCATGGAAAATATTCGTTCCATAAATAGCTCTTTTGCTTTTGCTTCCATGGGTGCAAATATTGCATCGCCATCAGGATATGGGCCATACTGTTTTGGAATACACGGACAAGTTCATCACCATACTGGAACTTTACATCCTTCGGATGGTGTTTCTCAGAAGTTTGCTCAACTCTGTATTTGGGATACAGCCGAAGCTACAAGTAAAAGATTAGCAATGCCAGAAAACCAGGGCTGCTCAGAAAGACTCATGATCAACATCAACAACCTCATGTATGAAATAAGTCAATTAACAAAATCGTACAAGATGCTACATGAGGTAGGAAAGGAAGCCCAATCTGAAGCAGCAGCAAAAGGTATTACTCCCACAGAAGTAACTGGCAATTAAATACGATCGTAACAGTGATCCGGGTAGATATAATTCTCCCCGTGTAACAGAGGTTGCTGTCATATTCAGAAACGAACATGTTGAACCTCCTTTTGAAAGGGACTTGCTCATTCATTGTAAACCAGATCCCAATAATCCAAATGCCACTAAAATGAAACAAATCAATATCCTGTTTCCTACATTAGATGCAATGACATATCCTATTCTTTTTCCACATGGTGAAAAAGGCTGGGAACAGATATTGCATTAAGACTCAGAGACAACAGTGTAATTGACAATAATACTAGACAAAATGTAAGGACACGAGTCACACAAATGCAGTATTATGGATTTCATCTCTCTGTGCGGGACACGTTCAATCCTATTTTAAATGCAGGAAAATTAACTCAACAGTTTATCGTGGATTCATATTCAAAAATGGAGGCCAATCGGATAAATTTCAGCACAGCAAACCAATCTAAGATGAGAGTTGAAAAATATAGTGGTTTGATGGATTATCTCAAATCTAGATCTGAAAAGGACAATGTGCCAATTGGTAAAATGATAATACTTCCATCATCTTCTGAGGGTAGTCGCAGAAATATGCAGCAGCGATATCAGGATGCTATGGCAATTGTAACGAAGTATGGCAAGCCCAATTTATTCATAACCATGACATGCAACCCCAAATGGGCAGATATTGGAAACAATTTACAACGCTGGCAAAAAGTTGAAAACAGACCTGACTTGGTAGCCAGAGTTTTTAATATTAAGCTGAATGCTCTTTTAAATGATATCTGTAAATTCCATTTATTTGGCAAAGTAATAGCTAAAATTCATGTCACTGAATTTCAGAAACATGGACTGCCTCACGCTCACATATTATTGATATTAGATAGTGAGTTCAAATTACGTTCCTCAAATTAATTCCCTTTCAATGTGCACGAATTTTGTGTACCAGGTTACTAGTAAGAATATAATAGCCAAAAGAACTAACAAAACAACAAGAAATCCATACAAGGTATCATTTATTTATTTATTAAATTTATTTTTATTGTTTAGAGTATTACAGATGTCCCCCATCCCCCTGCCACCTTTATCTGGCTCCCCCTCTCCCCCACCAGGCCTTTACTGCATTATTGTCTGTATCCATGGGCTACTCTTTTCGTCTCCCCCACCCTTCCTTCTGAAATTTGTCAGTCTTTTCCATGTTTCATGTCTCTGGACCTATTTTGCTTGTCAGTTTATTTTATTAATTAGATTCCACATATGAAGGAGATCATGTGATATTTGTCTCTCTCTGGCTGGCTTATTTCACTTCAAGTAATACTCTCCAGGTCCTTCCATGCTGTCTCAAAGGTTAAGAGATCCTTCCTTTGTACAGCTGCATAGTATTCCATTGTGTAAAGGAACCACTTTTTTTTAATGAGACAGTTTTTCTTTTCCCCCCACTAAATTTATTGGGGTGATATTGGTTAATATGACCATACAGGTTTCAGGTGTGAGTTTCCATGTTACAAGGTCTGTATATTACACTGTGTGCCCACCACTCAAAGTCAAATCTTCCATTACCATATATAAGGACCCCTTCAACCTCACCCCCTTCCCTCTGCCTACCACCACACTGCTATTTGTGTTGTGTCCATGAGTTTCAAGTTTTATATCTCACATATGGGTGAAATCATATAGTTCTTAGCTTTTCTGTCTGACTTATTTCACTTAGCAAAATATTCTCAAGGTCCATCCACATTGTTGCAAATGGCACTATTTCATATTTTCTTATGTCTGAGTGGTATTCCATTGTGGATATATACCACATCTTCTTTATCTAGTCCTCTATCATGAGACACGTTGGTTGTTTCCTGGTTGTGGCCACCATAAATATTGCTGCAATGAATATAGGGGTACCTATATCGTTGCAAATACATGATTTCCAGTTTTTCAGGTATAGACCCAGGAGAGGGATTGCTGGGTCGTACGGTAGTTCTATTCTTAACTTTTTGAGGAATCACGAGACTGTTTTCCACAGTGGTTGTACCAGTCTACATCCCCACCAGCAGTGAATGAGGGTTCCCTTTCTCCACAACCTCTCTAACACTCGTTATTACTTGTCTTGTTGATAAAAGCCACTCTAACAGGTATGAGGTGGTATCTCATTGTAGTTTTGATTTGCATTTTCCTAATTGTTAGTGAGGTTGAACATCTTTTCATATATCTATTGGCTCTTTGTATGTCTTCTTGGGAGAAGTGTCTGTTAAGGTCCTCTGCCCATTTTTTGATTGAGTTGCTTGTTTTTTTGGTGTTGACTTTTATGAGTTCTTTATATATTTTGGAAATTAAATCTTTGTCAGAGTTACTGTTTGCAAGTACCAGCTCCTATCTGCTTGGCTGCCCCTTTGTATTGTCAGTTTCTTTTGCTGTGCAGAAACACCACTTTTTTATCCACTCATCTACTGATGTGTACCTGGGCTATTTCGAGATCTTAGATATTGCAAATAACTCTGCTATGAATATAGGGGTGCATATATTTTTTCTGATTTGATATTTCGGGATTCTTAGGATATATTCCCAGGAGTGGGATTGCTGGACCAAATGGCAGTTCCATTTTTAATTTTTTGAGGAATCTCCATACTGTTTTCCACAGTGGCTACACCAGTCTGCATTCCCACCAACAGTGCACTAGGGTTCCCCATTCTCACCAGGACGTGTTGTTGATTTATTGCTGGTAGCCATTCTGGCAGGTTTGAGGTGATACCTCATTGTAGTTTAAATTTTCATTTCTCCGGTAATTAGTGACATTGAGCATTTTTTCATATGTCTCGTGGCCATCTTTATGTCCTCTTTGGAGAAGTGTCTATTTAGGTCCTTTGCCCAATTTTTAATTGAGTTGTTTGTCCTCCTTTTTTATGATAAAAACTCTTAGCAAAGTGGGAATAGAGGGATCATATCTCAACATAATAAAGGTCATATATGACAAACCTATAGTCAACATCATACTCAATGGGAAAAACTAAATGTGTTTCCCTTAAAAACAGGAACACGACAGGGTTCTTAGCTTTCACCACTCTTATTCAACATAGTGCTGGAAGACTTAGCCACAGCGTTCACACAAGAAGAAAAACTAAAAGGCATCCAAATTGGAAAGGAGGAAGTAAAACCATCATTATTTGCAAATGACGTGATATTTTACATAGAAAACCCTAAAGACTCCACCAACAAAAAACTACTAGATTTAATAAATGAATTTGGCAAAGTAGCAGGATACAATATTAACATCCAGAAATTGATGGCATTTTTATACACCAATAATAAACTCTCAGAAAGAGAAACTAAAAAACAAAAACAAAACCAAAAAAACCCCATCCCATTAACCACTGCAACAACAACAACAAAATAAGATACCCAGGAATAAGCCTAACCAAGGAGATAAAAGACTTATGCTCAGAAAATTATAGGACTTTGAAAAAAGCATAGAGGAAGACACAAACAAATGGAAATGTATATAATTGTCATAGATTGAAAGGATTAACATCATTAAAATATCCATAATACACAAAGCAATCTATAGATTCAATTGCAATCCCAATTAAAATACCATCAACACATTTCACAGATCTAGGCAAATATTCCAAAAATGTATATGGAACCCAAAAAGATCTCAAATAGCCACAGCAATCTTGAGAAATAAGAACAAAGTTGGAGGGATCACTATACTGGATATCAAACTATACTATAATGGCACTGTGATCAAAACAGTCTGGTATTGGCAAAAGAACAGACATATAGAGCAATGGGACAGAACAGATACCCCAGAAATCGACCCATGCCATTATGGTCAATTAATATTTGACAAAGGCCTGGCTAGTGTGGCTCAGTGGTTGAGTGTTGACCTATGGACCAGGTGGTCACAGTTTGATTCCCAGTCAGGACACATGCCTGGTTTGGGTCTTGATCCCCAGTGTGGGGTGTATAGGAGGCAGCCAATCAATGATTCTCTCTCATCACTGATGTTTCTATCTCTCTCTCCCTCTCCCTTCCCCTCTGAAATCAATAAAAATATATTTTATAATATATTTGACAAAGTATCACTTATTGTTATACAAACATCACTATTCTGAATGTTAATCTTTATATAGATCAATATTTTCCTCTTGTCCCAAACTTCCCATAACACATACATTAAATTAATCTTCGGAGAGCAGAGATGTTATTATTTTGGAGGCTTTTCAAACATTTTTCAATGACTATGCAATTATCTTGCAAGATTTTAATAAAATAATAGTTTTGATGAAGAAAAAATATATTTATAAAGATGAATACACACACACACACACACACACACACACACACACACACACATATATATATACACACACCCCTCTGTAGCTATTATTTAGTAGGGTTGGTGAAAATTAGTTTAATGGGAATTCTTTAACTTCTGTGTTTGACATTTCCTCACTAGTCTATTTTCCCCTCAGAATACCTTAGAGCAGCGGTTCTCAACCTGTCGGTCACGGCCCCTTTGGGGGTCAAATGACACTTTCACAGGGGTTGCCTAAGACCATTGGAAAACACATATATAATTACATATTGTTTTTGTGATTACTCACTATGCTTTAATTATGTTCAATTTGTAACAATGAAAATATATCCTGCATATCAGATATTTACAGTACGATTCATAACAATAGCAAAATTACAGTTATGAAGTAGCAACGAAAATAATTTTATGGTTGGGGGTTACCACAACATGAGGAACTGTATTAAAGGGTCATGGCATTAGGAAGGTTGAGAACCACTGCCTTAGAGAGTCTTGCCAAGTAGTGATGGGGGGAGATGTCTCTTTTAGGGATTCAGTTCCTTTACACAATGCTAACTATTCATCCTGTGTTTAGCTTTTAATAATCAACCCCCAATTATCTTTTATTCTGTATACTCCCATTAGTCCTCTCCTCAAACTGTTGATTTCGTGCCAATTTCCTCCAAACATGTCCTGCCCTTTCTTACCTCCATGGGTTTTTTCCCTATGCCATTCATTTTGCCTGAAATACCTCCTATTTTTAGCTAACTAAATCCCAGGTCATCTTCTAAATTCAGCTCACATGGAACTGACCAGACCAGACCACTCTCCCACTCTCTTCTGATCTCAGCTTTGACAACATCACACATTGATGTATTGCTACTTTTGCTGTTATTTTTATTCTGTGCTACTTATTTCTTAACTTCATTTTCCCCCAACTGAAAGATAAATTCTTTGAAACCAGGAGTCACATGTTGGAATTAGCATAATCTTTTACATACAGTTGATATTTAAATAATTGTTGGTTGGCTAGAATACATGAGATGTTATGACAGAAAATTTTAAAGTCCTACCTCAGCATAAATAGCAATTAACACAATTGGACTGACTTCTTTTAACATTAAAACAGAAGGCATTTCTGCCCTAGCCAGTTTTGCTCAGTGGATAGAGCATTGGCCCTCGGACATAAGGGTCTCCTGTTTGATTCTGGTCAAGGGCATGTACCTTGGTTGCAGAGGCAACCAATCAATGTGTCTCTCTGGCATAGATGTTTCTCTCTCTCTGTCTGTCCCAACTTCCTTCCACTTTCTCTAAAAATCAATGGAAAAATGCCCTCAGGTGAGGATTAACCAAAAAACAAAAACAAACAGAAGGCATTTCTGAAATCTCAAGATGAATTAAACTATTGGCATAACTTCTTCTCCTATAGAGAATAATTTCACTGTGAAAAATATTTTGAACTATAGAATTATACAAATAAACTATCTCAGAATTTAAACAAGCACTCGTTACAACCAGCTATATTAAACTAGAGGTCTGGTGCACGGATTTGTGCACCACTGGGGTCCCTCAGTGTGACTTGCGGGGATCGTGCTGAAACCGGCATCCAACATCCCCCGAGAGATGTAATAGTGTGCGGGAAGTGGCAGGCAGCCAGGGAGGAGCCGCTCCCGCTCATCCCGGCCCACTCATTCCGGTCAGCTGAGCATCTGCCCCTATCTTCCACCACCGCCCCTCGCATCTCCTGGTCTGTTGCACCCAGCTATGGAGAAGTGGGTCCCTAGGGCGGAGCTCCTGTGGCCTCACTAGGAGTGCAGACTGAGATTTGGAGAAGTGAGGTGAGTGCCTGAGGGGCACCCGGGGCGGACCGGGGATTCGCAGTAGCTACACGTTGAGGCTGCCCACTTCATGTGCTGTCCTGCAAGTCCTGGGATGGCTCTGGTCTGATAGGAGGAGGCAGGCACTAAGAATGGAGTTGGTGGTCTCTTTTTTCCCTCCCTCCATCCCTTGGTCCCGGCTGCCGTAGGAGGACGCGGCCAGAGGGGTTGATGAGGGTTGGGGGTGCCACACCTCTGGAGCAGTGCCTGGGGAGCAGCAGAATTTGGGCTGGTGGCCCAGCCTCCCAATGTGAACTGCAGCTCAACCCCACCTGCTTGCGATCTTTCATAAACTCAATGGCCTGTTTCTCTTTTCCTCTGTCCAAGTTGACTGCCCCCTGGTGGCCAATGCACATCATAGCAACCAGTCCATTGGTCGCTTAGGCTTTTATATATATAGACTAGAGGCCCGGCTCATGGAATTCGTGCACGGTTAGAGTCCCTAGGGGCGACTGGCGGGGCGATCGGGGGCCCCCCCGCTGGCACCTGCTTTGGCTGGCCTGGCGCTGCCTGCTCACAGGCCCCACCCCCTGTCGCCACCGCCGCTGCCACTCGGGGCCTGTGGGCTGGGGCAGCTCCTGCATTGAGCATCTGCCACCTGGTGGTCAGTGTATGTCATAGCAACTGGTCGTTCCTTCTGTCGTTCTGCCATTCAGTCGATTTGCATATTAGGCTTTTATTATATAGGATAGATAATAATAGTGTTTATACTTTAGCTAACAACTTGAACAATTTACTCATTGTATCCCTAACTTGGACAAAGAACCAAACTAAGATCTGCTGGGAGAGGAGATGAATAAAAGATTGACCAAGTCCTCAACATTCAATACTTTATTTAATGGAAGCGACAGACTTCAAAACTTTTTACAACCTGGCCAGCATGGCTTAGTGGTTGAACATCAACCTATGAACCAGGAGGACACTGTTCTATTCCCGGTCAGGGCACATGCCCAGGTTGCAGGCTCGATCCCCAGTGCGGGGCGTGCAGGAGGCAGCCAATCAATGATTCTCTCTCATCACTGATGTTTTTCTCTCTCTCTCCCCCTCTCCCTTCCTCTCTGAAATCAATAAAAATATATTTTTTAAAAACTTTTTACAAAACAAGTTAAATAAGTAATAAAATATAGCTAACCTACTGAGTACTGTGTGTATAATTTCAGTTGGTAGGGCTCAGAAACCACCTGTTCAAAAAAGAAAAAGAAAGAACAAAAGGTAAAAGACAGCATTTGAACAATGCCTTAAGAAATAACTGAGACTTTGTACACCAAGATGGCAGAAGGGGTTTGGGGCTATAAGATCAGAAAAAGCAAGTAATAGCCATGAAAATATGCCCTCATCCCATTTTAGCTTCTGTTAATCAGTGATCTAATTTGCTAATTCATGGGAAAAATGAAAGGCCATTCCTCTCCTACATCTCAAAACTGTCTCTATCTTTCCCTCCTATCTCAAAAGTCTCCCCACCCTTTACCAAAGCTAAATTCTCCAAATTGTTCCTGACCCTTTTGCTGCTTGTCTACTACCATATCGTGTTCTTCCTTTTGTGGCCAAATTTTTGAAAGAATGGTCTATATTTATCTCTACTTCCTAATTCACTACTCAGTTACATAAGGTTAAATCCTTTTTATTCAGTAAAATAAAATGAAATAAGGATATACTTTCTGATTTCCCACTTTCTTTTTTAAAATAAGTTAACCAGTATTTCTTTTTAAAATTTATTTGCTATATTCAGGGAACAGAGTCTCTAAATAGATTTCTCATGCCCAGAGAGTTAACTATTAAACAGATGAAACTCTGTGTAAGTAAATAAATTGCTATTGTAGTTATCAGTGAGAATTATGAACCTTAAACATGCTGTCTCTCAATGTATCTTTCCAAAACTCAGAGCTCTTTTACAATTCTTCAGATGAGAATAGGTGGGTATACAATTCATCTTCTTCAGCAATATAAAAGAGGTACTTTTAAGGAAATTAATTCATGCTGGGCCCTTAATCCTTTTTAGAAGACCCAAGATAAGGTAAGGTTTGATATCTCGACACTGTATTGACACACTGAGAAGTGTCTCAGTCCAGTCTTGGATTCATGTGTGGTTCTCCAGCTGTTTCATTTACTAAAGAAATAACGCCTAATGCCCTGGCCAGTGTTGGTCAGTGGTTAGAGT
The DNA here is from genome assembly GCF_963259705.1 of Myotis daubentonii. Taxonomy (NCBI): domain Eukaryota; kingdom Metazoa; phylum Chordata; class Mammalia; order Chiroptera; family Vespertilionidae; genus Myotis; species Myotis daubentonii. The sequence continues at coordinate 129,887,219 of NC_081841.1, forward strand.
GCCGGCCCATGCACCAATGGGTCATGGTGCAATACCTGATCAAGGGCATGTACCTGGGTTGCAGGTTCAATCCCTAGTCCCAGTCAGGGAATGTGCAGGAGGCAACTAATCATTGTGTCTATCTATCTGTCTCTCTCCCTCACACCTCCATTCTCTTTTAAAAAAAAAAAAATTATGGAAAAAATATTCTCGGCTGAGAATTAACAAAACAAACGAATGGCTAAGAACTCTCCATAACTTCTGTTGTTTACCTTTCTTGACTCCAAAGCCAAATTTATCAGCACCTGTTAACCACTTACATTGATTTAAAAAATGCCAAGAATCACCTGTATGTTATATACACACATGTCTTTTCATAAACAGTGAGTGTTATAACTACTATTCCATGAATAATTGAGCAATATGTGGGTCTTAGCTCACCTTTTCAGATTTCCTTTGTAATAAACACTTTATTTCATTAAGCAATCCAATTATCTTGCTTTATCTTTTAAAAATAGATTTATCCCACCTATACCCAACTTTTTTAAAATGGCTCTTCTTAATGTAGACAAGATCTTTACCATGAATTTCTCTTCTGTCCTCCTAAGGAATAGAGTTTACAGAGCTACCAAATGCATTGAATATTACAGAAATTCCATAAATATTTGTCAATAGGCTAATTTATATTTAACAATATTAAGGTCACCAAACAAATGTTTTGATTAGGGAACAAATTGAAAATTTCAGCTCCACCTCTTCAGACTCCTTGTAGGGGTCAAGTCAAGACTACAAATGGAGACCTACATTGCATACGTCTAAATATTCAAGTTATAAATCAAGTTAAACTATTAAATAAAATATGGTCTCTTCCTCCAGTCTTGATAAATATACCTTCAACCACCTGGAGGTACTGATACTAATTTCGAATTTTTAGACTCCTTGAAGTTCCACACTATGGTGTGATGACATGGGAGTGCCAGGCCATACCCTTCTCTTCACATTCCCCAGTTCAATCAACAACTTGAGGGGGCTTGTTCACACGTGTGGACATCCTACCCACTTCAAACCCTAGCTACCCTTCAGGCTAAGGCTACTAATTCTGTACAGTACCCACAGCATGGAGGTGGACAGAGTGCCCTGAAGATGGGCATACCCTCTTGGCTCTTCAGATCCTTCATCCTATGGCAAAGTGTGGCCAGAATAGAGTCCTCTAATTCACAGGTTGCAAAGCAAGGCCTTGCTTGCCCAGAACGAAAGGTAGTACATACTGGTTAATTTACCAAATTGGAGAATTTTCCACATCAGTTTGTTACTGGTTAATATACTAGTTGAAAATATACACGGTGGAACCTCAGTTCTTGAACTTAATTCGTTCTAGAAGGCTGTTCGAGAAGTGATTTGTTTGAAAACTGAGTCATTTTTTCCCCCATTAGAAATAATGTAAGGTAAGTTGAATTAATCCGTTCCAGACCCCCACATGATTCCCTGTTTTAATCTTTCTTATATACAGTACATGTCTAATGTACTGTTTAATCTATAAATAAACACTTCTTTTCTTTCAGCTATTGAACCAACAATACTGGCCTTAAGTGAATCACTTTTAGCATTTGGTCCAGGGATGTCTTCCAGGTCAGTATGCAGCATCTTTGCTTGGTCATATAATACACTGCCTCTGAAAAGGCTGGAACTGGCTGCTTTTCATTTATCCACGTCAACAACAGTTTTCCTACCTCTTCAATTGTGATCCTTGTTTCTTTCACACCCTTAGCAACATCAGCACTCTTGATGGCCTCTTTATGTTTTAAAATTCTGCTAATCTTTCATTTCAGTTTTGCCAGCAACAAAAGCATTCTCTCTTTTATTACCTAAGAGACCCTTTTTGTCATGATGAGGTATCAGCTTGAAAGGGTTGTCAGTTCGAAAACTGAAGTTTGGTTCAATACCGAGACATTTTTTTCTATGAACAACTTGGTCAAGAACCAAATTGTTCTAGATGGGAGATGTTCGAGAAATGAGGTTTGACTGTATGTAAAAATAAGATTAAGTGGTAAAATCTGAGATCCCAATCTTTAATAACTTCAGTTCCCTCAAGTTCTACAATTGAAGGGTCTAATACAGCGGTTCTCAACCTGTGGGTCGCGACCCCTTTGGCGGTCAAATGACCCTTTCACAGGGGTCGCCTAAGACCATCCTGCATATCAGATATTTACATTATGATTCATAACAGTAGCAATATTACAGTTATGAAGTAGCAACGAAAAATTTGGGTCACAACATGAGGAACTGTATTTAAAGTGCCAGAGATTGAGAACCACTGGCTAATATTTACCTGGATCTACTATTCAGACTAAATGTAGATTCTGTGTTTTCTTTAAAAATTCATATAAATTTACCAAATTCTACTCACATGCTACAGGGAGTTAAGAGGACAACGAGGAACGGAAGACAGAGGGGAAGGAGAAAACATAGAGTATCAAAGACAAGAACAGATATGTGGTCTAAAAAGTCATTTCCCTTGTATTCTGTCCCTTGTGTGGGGAAGCATATGACACCTTGATTAACAATCTGATCAAAGCCACTAGTATGACAGCTTGTTCCCACTAACACACAGATTTGTGTAGTTCACTTGCTGGCCTCATAATGCCCCTATTCTAGGCACTGTGTACAATGTAAATCAAGCTGAATTTTATCAGCATTGAGTCTAATGATAGCTCTCCCTATACCTCAACATAAATTGCTGCACTGCAATTTTTACTTTACTTAGCAAGAAAATTCACTTGTTAATTTGAAAAAAAAATTAATAAATAATTCTCATCACAATACATATATACATATTCCACAGGAAGGGAATTATTTTAACTGGAAATCTTATTTATGTGTACTTACTGAGATTGTACCATTGTCTAGACCTATGGACAGTCTTCTTGTTTCCGGATTAAAAGACATGCATGAACATGGAGCTGAAAGAAATGAACATGTTGATGAAGTTAACAAAACAATGATTCTCATCTATGCAGGAGTGACTAGCTCAAAGTGTATGGCTATTTTTTTCTTTGGCCATATTTCCTGAATAACAGTTCATTTAACTCCCACTCACCAAAACTGAAAACAGTAAATTTATAGCCAACCCTAGTTTTTCAGTTATACTTTTAATCAATATAACAAATAAGATATTCTCAAGTTCTAAGGGGCTTGGTCTCAGCTGTTCTGTCCATATCAAGTCTAAGTTTGCTTGACTAGATTAATAATATTTTGTGCTGTGTAATCCTTCTGTCACCAGCCTATCTGTCTCTTCCACTCAAACCCCAACTTTAATAGAAAAAACTATCTTTTCTGAACTAGTTAAGCAAAAGAAAGATCTTATTATCCCCCCCGCCACTAGTATAAAAATCTATTTTGAATCACAATTGATTTGGGGTATGAAGACTAGCAGAAATCTTTTATCCTCAGCATTCAAGGGATATGCTGGAAGCTGCTAATTAAAAAAGACTGAGGATTTGTCTCAATCTAAATGAGAACCAACTTGACACAGGGCCAGGCTCTACGCAGTGGTTCTCAACCTTGGCTGCACATTAGAATTACCTGGGAATCTTTTTAAAATCCTGATTTCTGGGCCTCATCCTCCGGAAATTCTGTTTCTTTGTTATGGGGTGGGGCCACAACATTAGTAACAGAGAAATAGAATTTCCGTAGGATGAGGCCCAGAAATCAGGATTTTAAAAAGATTCCCAGGTAATTCTAATGCGCAGCCAAGGTTGAGAACCACTGCACAGGAAAGAAACCAGGTGAGTCAGTTCACCCTGTCCTGGACTGGGCTACCCGGTTCTGCAAGAATGACCTCAGCTTAAGTAAATTAAGCATGTCTGGAAGCCACGTGTGGCCATGACGTGCTTGCTAAACAGTCAGCTTCCAGGTGCCTGCCTTATCAACCTATGCTTGCTTGTAAGGATGGAGGCCTTTTGACAATTTGTCCTATACTGAAATAGTTGTTATAAAGAGTCCTACACAATTTTTAAAAATTCCCCCTATCTTCACAGTAGCGCTGTAGATCATGAACTATATTCATCATCATAATCATAACTGGCATCAGATATTTTTATTACTACTTTTCACAGTTATGATTAGATGTCTTACCCAAGGTCACACAGGAAGAAAAAGCTGGAAAAGGTTCAAAGACATAACTCAAACACAGTCCTACTTTCAACCATCCAACTTAGATATCTTTAAACTATAAAGGAACTTCAAGTCCTACTAACAGAGCCATGTCATAAACACATCAATTAGTAATATTTTTTCATTCTCTATAAAAGGGCCCTGAACCACAATAAAAAGATCTTCTAGCCCTAGCCGGTTTGGCTCAGTGGATAGAGTGTTGGCCTGCAGACTGGAGGGTCCCGGGTTCGATTCTGGTCAAGGGCACATGCCTGGGTTGCGGGGTGATCCCCAGTGGGGGGTATGCAGGAGGCAGCCAATCAATGATTCTCTCTCAACATTGATGTTTCGATCTCTCTCTCCCTCTCCCTTCCTTTCTGAAATCAATAAAAATATTTGTTTTAAAAAAATCTTTTAAACTACATAATCACTTCTTTCTAATTTTCAATCATGATACAGTTAGAAAATAGAAACATACAAAAAATAATCCCCCCCCCCCCCGAACTTCTAACTAGTACAGCAGAATATCTTCTTTCAGTTTAGCCACAAAATTAAACTAGATTCCCAAAAGAACACTGCTGGAAAAAGTAATCAAATGGTATTTAATGCACTACCCTAAGAATGTCTTACTTGCCCATGGCCTACAAACTATGTTGACAAAATTTCTACACAGATGCTAAGATGCCAGGTCTCATAATCCTATATTGTGGGTAAAATTAAAATAAAATGATTTCATGAAAAATTATCATGTTAGCTGAAAAAAGCAAACAAAAATACACTGTGATTACAACTACATAAACACATAAAAATATATACAGAAAAGCTAAATATAGTTTGTTCAAGTAACAAGATTACTTCTTTAACATTGTCTTTACTTAGTATTTTGCTATTTCTGTTACAATTTTTAAATTGAATGATTTATTAAATATAAGTATCTATATATATAAAAGGCTAAGTGACCAATCATCTGATGGACCGACCAGCATAAAGGATGGCATACGCACTGGCAATCCTATCTAATAAAGAGGGAATATGCTAATTGACCCTCATGCTGTCAGAAAGATGGCGGCGCCCACAGCCAATAAGAAGGGAATATACTAATTGACTGCCCTGCCCTCAAAGATGATGGCACCCACAGCCAATAAGGAGGGAATATGCTAATTGACTGCCACGCCCTCAAAGATGGCAGTGCCCACAGCCACAAGATGGCGGCGCCCAGTCCCTTCAGCCCCGCCGGGGCGGTAGGAGCACAGCAAGGCCGGGCCCACCTGCCTCCAGAGACCCCCAGTCCCCTCAGCCCCCCAGCTGCCCAGGGCAGGCCCAAGGTGCAGGCAAGCCTCAGATGGCGGCTGCCCAGCCTCCCAAGGCCACCTGAAGCTCAGGTAACCAGGGCCGGCCGAGGCTTGCGCTGCTGGCAATGGCAGCAGCAGAGGTGTGATGGGGCGTCGCCTTCCCCTGATCGCTGGTTCACTTCCCGCCCCTGAGGGCTCCTGGACTATGAGAGGGGGCAGGCCGGGCTGAGGGACCCCCCCCCCCCACGCCCCCAGCCTGGCCTAATAATCACAAGTCAATAAAAAATAATGGTCTCTCTGATGGCTGAAAGTTCATCACAGATAAACTGGCTAAAAAACTACTCTACTCTTTTACCTTAAAATTACATTCCCCAGAGGCTAAGCAGTGGCTGACCAGAACTATAAAATTACAATATCGCTTCCCTCTATGACTATCAAAACTGTGTCCCTGAATTCAAATTGAAATAAATACAGCATGATACAAAACCTGAAGATATATTTATTTCCCCCACCTTTAACTGTTTTCCTACAAGAAAGGATAACCACCAAAGTAATATTTGTAGGGTGACCTCCATTTGCTAAGGCCTCTCATGTATACCATGTGTCAAAATTTATAGAGCCTGCAACCTGTACAGGGATCAGGAGGACCTGTGGGAAGAGATCCCATACCCTATGTTGGCAGGGAAGTCCTACAGAAAGAAATCTATGTTTACAACAGAACTCTATGGTTCTAATGGTCCCTCCCCTTAACTTCCTCTTCTCCTCAGTAAAAAAGGGGCTTTCCACTTCTTGCACTGTGTGCTTGTGGCTCACCACGGCTGCATGCACTGGATTGCAATTCCTTTTTTTCCCTCAATATATCCTTTTGGGTGATGGAATACCTGGTTGGCTTTTGTTTACATTTGATGCATGCTATGTGTGGTTTGCCTGGGACTGCTTCCACCTCCCCTCCCCTAAGAACTGAAATTCAAGGCCTTGCCACAAGTCTTGTTGATATCACATCCTATTTTTCTCTAGCTTATTTTCTCACCATTTTTATTGAAATCTAGAAAAAAACTGATTCCAATGTCTTCATAAAATAGTACAAGAACTCATTTTCTATGCTATCTGATTAAGATTTGCCATTTCCCTTCTCTGTCTCAGACTTATGGCAGTCAAAGAAGTATACTTGGCAATATTTTAAGATAGTGAAAGGTAAAAATAAGATAGAAATTTGTGCAGGCTATGTGCAATGGGAAATAACATTCTCATACTTTATGCCTTCATGGCCTGCTAAAATCTTATCTTTAAAATTAAACACTTACTGAATATTTTTGTTTGTTTGTTTCAAGTATTACAAATAGTAGTACATATGTCTCCTTTTTCTTCCATTGACCTCCCCCCGGCCTCCCCTACCCTCTGACACATGTTCCCACTCCCTGCCCCCAGCAGCTGTGTCCATTGCATGCATACAAGGCCTTCAGTTGATCTCTAACCCCGGCCCCCAACCTCCCCTGCCTTTCTGCTGTAGTTTGACAGTCTATTCAATGCTTCTTTGTCTCTGTATCTATTTTTCTTCATCAGTTTATGGTGTTCATTATATTCCATAAATGAGTGAGATCATGTGATATTTATCTTTCTCTGACTGACTGATTTCGCTTAGCATAATGCTCTCCAGTTCCATCCACGCTGTTGCAAATGGTAAGAATTCCTTCTTTTTTATAGCAGCATAGTATTCCATCGTGTAGATGTACCACAGTTTTTTAATCCACTCATCTACAGATGGGCATTTAGGCTGTTCCCAAATCTTAGCTATTGTAAATTGTGCAGCTATGAACATAGGGAAGGATATATCCTTTCTGATTGGTCTTCCTGGTTTCTTGGGATATATTACTAGAAGTGGTGTTACTGGGTCAAATGGGAGTTCCATTTTTAATTTTTTGAGGAAATGCCATACTGTTTTCCATAGTGGCTGCACCAGTCTGCATTCCCACCAGCAGTGCACAAGGGTTCCTTTTTCTACACATCCTCACCAGCACTTGTCATTTGTTGATTTGTTGATGATAGCCAGCCTGACAGGTGTGAGATGGTACCTCATTGTCATTTTGATTTGCATCTCTTGGATGATTAGTGACTTTGAGCATGCTTTCATGTCTTTTGGCTTTCTGAATGTCCTCTTTTGAAAAGTGTCTATTTAGGTCCTTTGCCCATTTTTTGATTGGATTGTTTATCTTCCTTTTAAGTTGTATGAGCTCCCTATAAATTTTAGAGATTAATCCCTTATGAGACATAAAATTGGCAAATACGTTCTCCCATGCAGTGGGCTTTCTTGTTGTTTTGTTGGTTTCTTTTGCTGTGCAGAAGCTTTTTACTTGGATGTAGTCCCATTTGTTTGTTTTCTCCTTAGTTTCCATTGCCCTAAGACAGTGATGGCAAACCTATGACATGCGTGTCAGAAGTGACATGAGAACTCATTTTTTTGGTTGATTTTTCTTTGCTAAATGGCATTTAAATATATAAAATAAATATCAAAAATATAAATTTTTGTTTTACTATGGTTGCAAATATCAAAAAAATTCCTATATGTGACACGGCACCAGAGTTAAGTTAGGGTTTTTCAAAATGCTGACACGCCGAGCTCAAAAGGTTCACCATCACTGCCCTAGGAGCTGTATCAGTAAAGATATTGCTACGACAAATGTCTGCTATTTTGCTGCCTTTGGAGTCTTCTAAGATTTTTATAGTTCCCCATCTTAGGTTTAAGTCCTTTATCCATTTTGAGTTTATTTTTGTGTATGGTGTAAGTTGGTGGTCTAGTTTCATTTTTTTGCATGTATCTGTCCAATTTTCCCAACAATATTTATTGAAGAGACTATCTTGACTCCATTGTATGCTCTTGCCTCCTTTGTCAAGTGTTAATTGAGCATAATGGCTTTTGTCAATTTCTGGGTTCTCTGTTCTGTTCCATTGGTCTATATGTCTATTCTTGTGCCAGTACCAGGCAGTTTTGAGAACAGTGGCTTTGTAATACAGCTTGGTATCTGGTATTGTGATCTCTCCAACTTTGTTCTTCTTTCTCAGGATTGCTGCAGCTATTTGGGGTCTTTTTTTATTCCAGATGAATTTTTGGAGAGTTTGTTCTTGGTCTTCGAAGTATGCCATTGTTATTTTAATGAGGATTGCATTGAATTTATAGATTGCTTTGGGTAGTATGGACATTTTAATGATGTTGATTCTACCAATCCAAGGACATGGTATATTCTTCCATTTGTTTATGTCTTTCTTTATTTCTTTTTTCAGCATCCTGTAATTTTCTGAGTACAGGTCCTTTACCTCCTTGGTTAAATTTATTCCTAGGTATCTTAATTTTTTGTTGCAATGATAAACAGGATTTTTTTTAGTTTCTTTCTGTGAGTTCATTGTTGGTGTATAAAAAAGCCATAGACTTCTGGGTGTTAATTTTGTATCCTGCTACATTGCCGAATTCATTTATTAAGTCTGTTACTGAGTATTTTTTAAACGTAAATCTTTGTAGTTTCAGGCAGGTATTCTGCTTAAAGGTTAGGAGAAATAAAATGAGAAAAAAACTCCAACCTGGGCAATTATAACAATAACTACATAATTTGAAAGGGGAAAAGCTCAAGAGATGCGAGTCCTAGAAAAAGGGAACTTAAGAGACCACCATCAATCTCAACATAGTCAATAATTAAGTGGATTAGAGAGAAATTGGCCACTTGTGTTTTTAATACTTCTACCTCATAGGTCAGGGGTAGAGAATATCTGTATAAGGCCTGAGAAATCATTTGGTCTGACCTGGCCAAGGCATTAGGGGTGAGTTAATTAAATATAGCAGGCTAATTTTTAAGTTGATAATTTTGTATGGCCTACAAATAATGTTATAAATATCCAAATGGCCCTTGGCAGAAAAATGGTTTCCATCCCTGGTCTTAAAAAATATTGCACTTGCTTAAAAAAAAAACAATGTAGTTGAGAGCAGGATTCTCAAAATACTTCTACTTGGGGAAAAGTTTCCTGATTTCTATTATTTAAACCTGTGATTCTTTCAGTTTATGACTTACTTTCTGTCCTTTGCTGATCGGTTGAACTTTGCTCAAATCAACATAAGTTTCACTGACCGGTAAGCCTGAATTTCAATCACTCTGACTGCTTTACAATACTAAAGGCATTATTTGGCAGGAAACATGAATCTTCATGGAATGTTCTGGTGGGAACTTTAAAACTAAATAAACAGCATTACTTCCATGAATAAAACTTCAGTTGTTAAAGGCATCCTGGTGAAGTTAAATGTCAAAATTCTAAGTTAAAAGGGCTTTGAATACAGAGCCTCCAAGGAGCACCCCACCACCACAAAGTAAAGATTTAATTTACTGATCTTACTTCATTCAGACCTGTTTGTCACAAGACAGTTGGTATTATGTTTACAATATTCAACCCATGCTTTATTTTTTTAAAAAAAGTACATTTTATTGATTTTTTTTTACAGAGAGGAAGGGAGAGGGATAGAGATTTAGAAACATCGATGAGAGGGAAACATCGATCAGCTGCCTCCTGCACACTCCCCACTGGGGAGGTGCCTGCAACTAAGGTACATGCCCTTGACCAGAATTGAACCCGGGACCCTTCTGTCTGCAGGCCGACGCTCTATCCACTGAGCCAAACCAGTTAGGGCAATCCATGTTTTATTTTATTAAGAACACTTATATCTATTACTTCGATTGCCTAGTGTTTAAAAGCATTTTTTCATTTAAGTCAAATATTTTATGTACTCCAACAAAATGAGCCATTTATTTTCTTTTAATTTAGTGAGTGACATCAACAAGATTACAGTAAATTATCAATAATCACTTTTTCTCCCTGACAAGTTATAAGTTATAACCAAGTGATCTAATAATTACAGCAAGTATAAAATTACTGTCAGATGAAAATCAAACAAGAGTATGCTAAATAAATGGTTTAATTACTCAGATTAATATGTTATCTTCAGTTTAAATAATCAGTGTTTTCCTTCATTTCCATTAAAAATCAAAAGTTCCTTAGGTACCTTAGTAAAACATAAAAATGAAAAGATAACATTATTTTCAAAAATGTAAATACTATAAAGAATACATTGTTTTTACACATGGTTCCACAATATAACCTATATAAAATAGAAACCAAAAAAGGAACAATATACCTCATAACTAGCAACCAAGAAGTTATTTGAAATAAGGTATGAACAACAGGATAAGCATTTCCTATATCCCCCCATCTGCCAAGAAACTCCCTCAATCCAATTAAAGATATTGTCTAGAAGTGACCAAAACAAACACTAGCTTATAAAATAAGAACTGCCAAATCCATTATTTTCAATACCTTTCTATCATGAATGTAACTACATGAATTTCCTCCCCAAACTTCAATAAACCCAACAGAAGAAGTGGGATAACACATGAACCACTTTCACAGTCCTAAAACATTAAAAGTTGTCCTTTGACTTCATCAATGGGAAAATTCCCATTTGCAATTTACATACAGAATAACTCATTTCCTTCCCAGATAAAAAGCAAATGAACATATTAACAGTTTTAATATCCTAAGTCCTCAATTACAAGTTATCTGTTGCTCTGGGGAACAATTTTCAACCTTTTCCATCTCATGGCACAAATAAACTACTAAAATTCTGTAGCACACCAAAAAAATATATTTTTGTCAATATGACAAAAAAAAAAAAATAGGTATAGTTTTGATTCATTCACACCGGATGGCTAACCTGCTGGTTGTTGTCATTTTTTTATTTGAGAATCTAAGGAAAAAGAGGTCAGTGTCCTGGATAGTCAGTTATTGCATGTTTTAAAAATTATTGCAGCCCTGGGCGGTGTGGCTCAGTCGGTTGGGTGTTGTTCCGAATATTGAGAGGTCACCAGTTCGATTCCTGGTCATTGCCCATGCCTGGGTTGCAGGTTAGATCTCCAGTGGGGGGCATGCAGGAGGTGGCCGATTGATGTCCTGTTCTCACATCAATATGTCTCTTTCCCTCTCCCTTCCTCTCTCTCTCTCTCTCTAAAAATCAATAAAAAATATTTTTTAAAAATTCTTACAACTTACCGGTTGAAAATCGCTTTTCTAAGACTCCAGTCCCAACAAATAGGAAAAGGAAACCAATCTAGTCAAAACCTCACATATTAGCAAATCTTTCCTAATCCCTCTGGGTTAAGATCAGCAAAGTATACATTTCTAAACACCAATAACCTGAAAGGACTTTACAAATACTTATTTGATACTGCAGGCCCGGTGCATGAAATTCGTGCATGGGTAGGGTCCCTAGGCCTGGCCGGCAATCAGGGTCTATTGGGGCCTTCCTTCCCCAGGTGCTGGCTGCTGGCCGGGGCCTTCCTTCACACCCGCCTTGGCCTGGCGCCACCCACTCACCTGCTCAACCATCCCGCTGTAGTCCGGCTTTCTTCGGGACCCATCAGGGCTGGCAGCGCCTCCACTGCCACCCACTGCCAGCGCCCCGTCACCAACGCCCACCATGTTCTGCGCTACCCCCTGGTGGTCAGCATACGTCTAACTCCTGGTCGGTCAAATTCTTGCCCATAGGGACAATTTGCATATTAGCCTTTTATTATATAGGATATCTCATAACCAGAAAATGGACAGTTTATCTATTAGACTTCAGACCAGAGAAAATGTAAAGGTCTCCCCCAAAACTGACTCAGCAAATTGGTAGCAAAAATGAAAATCAAATATGTTTCCCTCCCAGGCATAGGTTCTAACCTACAAGGTATTTTGAATATAGTAGTTCCCCTCTCCCCTTATCTGCAAGGGATACATTCCAGGCACCCAGTGGATGCCTGAAAATGCATATACATACTATGTAAACCCTATATATACTATGTTTTCCCTATACACACATATCTTTTCATAAAGGAAGCACTTTATGGGTTCACTTTGACTTACATGAATTGCCAAACACCGTTACTCTTTTAAAAAGAATTTTTTAAAATACATTTTTTTATTAATTTGAGAGAGAGAGAAAGGGAGAAGGGGAAAGAGAGAAACATCGATTGGTTGCCTTCTGTTCGCACCCCTACCTGGGACCTGACCCACAACTCAGGTATGTATCCTGAATGAAAATCTAATCAACAACCTTTCTGTACACAGAATAATGCTCAACCAATTGAGCCACTCTAGCCGGGCTCAGCATCATTACTCTTTTACTTTGGGTTCATTATTAAGTAAAATAAGGGTTACTGCAACATAAGCACTGGCATCGTGAGACATTCAATCTGATCACCAAGAGGGCTACTAAGTGACTACAGGCCAGGGAGCATATACAGCAGGTAGAAGCTGGACAAAGGGATGATTCATGACCCAAGTGAGACAGGGAGAGATTTCATCACACCACTCAGGACAGCGCTCAATTTAAAACTCATGATTGTTTTTTTCTGGAATTTTCCATGTGATATTTTCAGACCATGTTTGACCACACTGACTGAAACCATGGAAAGTGAAACCACAGATAAAGGAGGACTACTGTACTCCAATCTTTTTTTTACAATATATTTTTATTGATTTCAGAGAGGAAAGGAGAGGGAGAGAGAGATAGAAACATCAATGATGAGAGAGAATTATCGACCAGCTGCCTCCTGTATGCCCCACACTGGGGATAGAGCCGGCAACCCCAGGCATGTGCCCTGACCAGGAATCGAACCTGTGACCTCCTAGTTCACAGGTCACTGCTCAACCACTGAGCCACACTGCTGGGCTTTACTCCAATCTTAAACAATTCCTATCTTTGGGTGAATTTAATATAAACAGCAAAACTATGTTCAAACTTCATCTCTATATTCGTCTTACCTAAGATCATTTACTTAATGCATTCCCTCAAATTCATGAAGAATTTGAAATGGCTTAAAAAAACAAAAAAAAACAAAAGAAAACCAGATACAATAAAACCAAACAATAGGAATAAGCAAAAAGTCATGACTAAGGAAACATATAAGAACAGAAAGAAATTAGAATATAGATCTATTGGGAAACAAAATAGGTTTCACATTTCACATTATCATAGCGATTCTCAACCTATGGGTCGCGACCCCTTTGGGGGTCAAACGACACTTTCATAGGGGTTGCCTAAGACCATCGGAAAACACATATATAATTACATATTGTTTTTGTGATTACTCACTATGCTTTAATTATGTTCAATTTGTAACAATGAAAATACTTCCTGAATATCAGATATTTACATTATGATTCATAACAGTAGCAAAATTACAGTTATGAAGTAGCAACGAAAAGAATTTTATGGTTGGGGGTCACCACAACATGAGGAACTGTATTAAAGGGTCGCGGCATTAGGAAGGTTGAGAACCACTGCTTTAGAACCATGTACCAGGTTCTTAGAACTGTTACTCCAAACCTTTTCACCTCATGGTAGATACAGAAATTAGATCTGTATGCCACTGGAGTGAAAGGAAGAGAATACTAGGGCCAAGATGACTAGATTACCCCTGCTCTGCTACAGGGATCAGTTCTTAGAGCCAGTGAGCCATTTGGGCCATCCTAATATGTTGTACTATACATGCTGGGAAGTTCCACCTTAGAGAAAGCAAAGGGTTTCTCACTCTCTTATTTGAAAAATATTACTGCTTAGTGCTTCTCATCAAAAGGACACTGAACATTATGATAGACAATTACTTCAAAAATAGCAATAACGTACACATCAGTCTGAGATGAGAGCACAATGAATGAAGGCATTTCTGCACAGGGCTAACATAGAGTGGGAAAAATCAAAATATAGGTGAATCATCGAATTTCATGATGCCACCATAAATAGACTTTCAACCAGGCTTTGGATAAAAACTGGGAAGTAAACAGTTAAAAATTATGTTTTTCAGTGAGAACTATAGTTCCTATACTTTTTAAAAGTTAACAGAGACACATCAAACAGTATGGTGGTTACAAGAGGGAAAGGGGTGGTGGGTGGTAGAGGGTAAAGTTATTGCTTAGGATTCTGTGTCATCATCAAGTTCCTAATAATGTTTATCTCAAGTACATTTCTTGCTTGCTATCCCAAGCCCTCACTATTCTGCCCAGGTCTGCCTCTCCTCTGCCTTTGCCTTCAAGGAAGTGACCAGTCTCTGGGATCAACTTCAATTTTTTGGATTATAGACCTTCCCCAACTCTTTCAGTGAGATGTTGTAACAAGTCTGATAAAAAAGCAAGACCACTGATCAGACTGGTTCATACCATTTAAAAATCAAGAAAAAATCAATCAGAGAATTCATTTCCCTTTCCAAATACCTAAGTCCCCATTATCGCCTTTGCATATAATGGTGTCTGCTGGAGGTGCAATAGGTAAGGGACAAATGTAAGTACTCAGAATTATAAGAAGTTTCTTCCTCACTAATATAGGGTTCAGCTCCATGGTTATAACACAAAATTCTAGAGACACATAAAACCTCAAAGATAATTTCAAAAGTCACAGAAGGCCATTACATTCTTAATTCATTTGTTCATAATCAGGCAAATTGTTATTTATGTTATTACAGCATTCTTTTGCCAGAGGCACAAACATAATCACATCTACAATTTAGCATGAATTTATTTTAGTTATTTTTTTTATGGCATATAGTTCTCAAACTGGGATACTTGTATCACACACACACACACAAAAGGTGCAAACTGTAGCAAGCCAGAGGGTATATGAGCCCAAACAGCAAATCTGAGGGATTTTTCTAGGATGTCAATTTTAATTAAGATTTGAAAGAAGGGGAATAAGGGAAATGTTTACTAATATAACGGATGACGAATGTAAATAATGGTTTTATACTAAAGCAAACATAGACTATGATGCCCAAACTTCATTAATTTTAATGATAAAATACTAACTGAAAAGAAAGTTCCTATTTTGGAGAGCTAGGTCTTCTCTCCCTACAAGGGAATGTTGGCAGTGTAAGAATCTAAGAATCAGTCATATCTTTTTTAAAAAGTATATTTGAAAGATTTGCTATTTATCAGTGTAAGGACATATTTCTCATGTAAGATCTTGGGGAAATGAGGTTGACTTCCATTTAGATTGTTTCAATCTGAAGCAAATTCTTTTAAGAACTGAATGTTCAATGTTGAATGTCTTGAATTTTAATAAATAACGTAACAACAATGCAAGGACAAATTTACTTCACAAATATAATCACTGGACAAAATTTTGAATTGTCTAAGGAAGTACTTTACGAAAAAGTTAAACAAAATGTCAGAGAACAGAGTGAGACTGCTGTAATCAGTGTATATGCTGTAGTCCTTCCACTAATCTCATTCAGAAACTATGCATATATAATCAATTTCAGAACAAATTTCTTATTTTATATACTGAGAGCTTTAGAAAATCTAAAGTGATTTACTATAGTACTTTCCATTGATAATCCCAACCTCAGGCATCACTACTCAAGAAGAAAATACAGAGAAGGTAATCTCAGAAAGAAGGGGAATTGAGGTCAATGTTTAGTTTTTTTAGACAGAAATCCAGATACTTACAAGGCATCACATGATATATGCTTGGCCAATATTGTCCACTATCTCTCTTTAACCATACACGAACTGTCCTGCAACAGAAGAAAATGTGTTTTAAAATAAATATTTTTAGTCATAGGAAAATTTTGATAGAAACCAAACCTATTAATTATACACACATAGACATATTTTATATGAAACATATCTTAACTATACATAATATATACCTTAACTATATAAAATATATATATACATATATATGCATATACACCACATAAGCCTCTCTAAAGATCCTACATTTAAGGCTTGTATACATCAAGAATTATATATGACTCTTGAACTATCCCCATATATGTCTATATGAGCACATGTAATGGTGATAATGAAAATTATTATTATTTTTGTTGTTGTTTTGCCTCTCCATGTTTATGATTTTCCCCCCTAGTCTGCTGGAAACATTCATGTGCCTGGGAGCTACTAGGTTTTACTACTGAAAGAAATGCAAGGAGATAAAATGAAGCAATATGCAGTATCTGACACACAGAGAAGGATTACATAGTAAATCCATAGTCTTACCGGCCAGGCCAGGCCACTGTCTTGAGAGATAGTTCTTCCAAGCATGGTCTGGCAATCATAAACTTTGAGAATCACATTTCCTGAGCTAAAGGGCTAGTTATTGGGCCCACCATGAAACAATGAAATCCCGTAGCAAAGACTATGAGTGACATTCCAGGCCAGCTGGCCAGAAAGAGAGCTCAGAGAGGAGGAGCAAAAGAAAGAAATATGTAGTCAAGAGTGGGCCATTGGGCTCTGACCAGTGGCCCCACCATGAGTTACATGAGCCATGACATCATATGCATAAGTTGGCAAGGCAAATACAACTAAGAGGTAAAGGGACAGTGCTTCATAGCCCACAGAAAGTAGCAGGCATCAAAGAAAATGAGCAGTTCCCCACTGCTAGTAGATTATATATGTCACACCTACACTCCATACTCTTAAATCATCCAGGATAAAAATAAGACAAAGAAAGAACATATTTTCCTCAGAGAGTTGAACACTACCTAAACAAACTACTTAAGTCTTCATACTACATAGACTAAGTTTTAAATACTTTGGATTTTTTCCCAATTAATCAGTAGGTCCCATAAGAAATATTAGGAAAAAGACTAGGTTGACTACAGACAAAATAAATGTCATTATCTCTGCATGAACACAAGATATAGTGTAGTGATATATAGTAACAATACAGATACTTACAAAATCCCATCCTTCTGGTCAACTATCCTAATTTGTGAGAAGGACTGGCATAATGGTAAAAAATTTGTAAGAAGTTATTTGATACATATACTATTTATACACATATCAGTCCTCATTTAAATTATTTTTATAATATATGCCATTACATTTTAATATGTAGATTCCCTCAACAAGAATGAACGCAGGAGTAACATCATAAATATGGCACAGTGGGAAGCTCCAGGAATCAGACCCTACACCAAATCAACTGTTGAGCTGGCAAGAACTGTCAGAATCACTATTTTAAAACTCTAAAGTCTAGCCTGGCTGGCATGACTCAGTAGTTAAGCTTTGACCTATGAACCAGGGGGTCATGGTTTGATTCCTGGTCAGGGCACATGTCTGGGTTGCAGGTTCAATCCCAGTGTGGGGCATGAAGGAGCCAGCCAATTGTGATTCTCTCTAATCATTGATGTTTCTGTCTCTCTCCCCCCTCTCCCTTCCTCTTTCAAATCAATAAAAATATATTTAAGAACCAAACAAACAAAAAACTCTAAAGTCTAGTTACATACTAGCAGGACACAAGGGAATGCATGATGAAGTAAAAAGCTGGTATGTCAGTGAATTTCATGTTTTGCTAGCAGCTACCATCATGCATGCACTATTCCTGTAGCAGGCAGTTGTGGGGACAGTGGCCCATGTTCAGAGTGGTTTGCTGATACCAAGGTGGGAACCCTGCCCTCACAAAATTTGGGGATGTGTGTTGTGATTTGCTGGCAGTTCACAGAAAGACTAGAGAAGAGACTGGCCATTGTTTGAATCCAGAAGGGCTGAAGGGCCCCAGGCAACGTCTGTCAAAAGAATTTAAATCAGTGGTTCTCAACCTTCCTAATGCCCCGACCCTTTAATACAGTTCTTCATGTTGTGGTGACCCCCAATTTCATTGTTACAAATTGAACATAATTAAAGCATAGTGATTAATCACAAAAACAATATGTAATTATATATGTGTTTTCCAATGGTCTTAGGCGACCCCTGTGAAAGGGTTGTTTGACCCTTTTTAAATTTTAAATGGAGAGAAAACCTTTCTTTCCTTTATGAAATCCAGGTATTAAAAGAAATCAGCCCTAGCCAGTTTGGTTCAGTGGATAGAGCATCAACCTGTGGACCAAAGGGTCCTGGGTTGGATTCCAGTCAAGGGCACCTACCGTGGTTGCAGGCTCCTCCCTGGCCTAGGCCCTGGTTGGGGCTCGTGCAGGAGGCAACCAATCAATGTGTTTCTCTCACATAGATATTTCTCTCTGTCTTTCCCTCTCTTCCACGCTCCCTAAAAATCAATGGAAAAATATCCTCAGGTGAGGATTAACAACAACAGCATATCCTATATAATAAAAGCCTAATATGCTAAGTGTCCAGGCGACCGGTTGTCCATTCAACCAGTCAAAGTGTAATATGCTAATGATATGCTAAGGCCTCTCAACCACTGGCTATAATATGCACTGACCACCAGGAGACAGACAGTGGACCGCTCGACCAGTCGATATAACATGCATTGACCACCAGGGGGCAGATGCTCTGACCAGTAGATTAGCTTGCTGCTGGGGTCCAGCCCAGGGTCCCTCCCCCGCTGGCCAATCTCCCGCATCTCTCCCTGACCCCAATCATGCACCAGAGGGGTCTCTCGGCCTGGCCTGCATCCTCTCTCACTCCAGGACCCCTCAGGGGATGTCAGAGAGCCGGTTTCAGCTCAATCCCACAGGGGGAGCACTGCTCAGCCAGAAGCCGGGCTCATGGGGGCAAGCGCAGCAGCGGTGGCAGGAGCCTCTCCTGCCCCCAAGGCAGTGCTAGGGGGAGCAGGCCTAAGCCATCAGTCAGACATCCCCAGAGGGCTCCCGGACTGGAAGAGGGCACAGGCCAGGCTGAGTACCCCCCTGCCCCCCGAATGCAGGAATTTCATGCACCGGGCCTCTAGTATATATATAAAAGAAAAGGAAAGGAAAAAAAGAAAGCAAGAAATCATTGGTGGAGGATTTCAAGATGGTGGTGGACTAGGTTGAAGCTACATTCACCTCCCCCAGGATGAAACTGGAATTACAACTAAATTAAAGAACAGTCATCCTGAATAACTAACTGAAAACTAGCTGAAGAGGAGTCTTACAACCAAGGATTTACTGAAGAAGACACATCGAGACAGGTAGGAAAAGCAGAAATGAGAAATGGCTGGCTCTACTCCCACAGGCAGCAGCTGAGGTTCCAGACAGATATCTCAGCTATGGGAGGTTTCCCTGAGAAGAGTGGGGCCTAAATCAGAAACTGGGCTTCCCAGTTCAGAGCACCGGAGCCAGGAAGAGTCACCCATATAATATCTGGCTGTGAAAAGCAGTGGTATTTCTGTCTGCCAGGGAGCATTAAAGTTAGCTGCAGACACAGGCACTCTCTTGAAGGGCCAACACACATAATTTTGTGCACAGTCACTCACCTTGGACTCTGGTCGAGAGAGGGTGAAGTGGACTAGATGGCCTGAGGAGAGTGTGGGGTTTGTGGCTCTGGAGAGGGAGCGGGAGGGACAGACCCCAGAAATCCCTGTGCTGAGTCATTTTTCCATACCACAGATGCCATCTTTCTGGGGTGGAGGACTCCCCTCCATGTGGCACCAGCTAGGGGAAAGCAACTAGACTCACACTCTAGACTCCCTCTCACCCCACCCTGTAGAGCTTAGGCCCTGCTGAGGAGTCAGCTGCCTTGGCCAGGTTGTAGAGGTCTGGGCAGATGCAGGGGCTGACAGAGTTGTCTGGCTTTGAAAAAGGGGCCATTACCTCCACTTTCCCATGAAGCTAACTGGAGCTTTCCCCTCACAGGATATCCAATAGAACCACCCTCCTTGGCTTCCAGGAGACTCCAGCTCTGAGGTCTGGAGGCTCCACCCACCAAATCTTAGTTGGTTTCACCCAGCCAAGGTGGGACAAAGTCCAGGAAAGACTGATTCATAAGGTTCTGGGGCCAGGACCACACGCACCACCTCTCCAGAAGCCTGACTACCACCTCTCCCTCATAGGAGACCCACTAGCACCATCCTCCCCATTCAGCCAGAGGCTGTTTTCATTGACTGAGCCTAACAAGCAGCTGGCAGGTGGAGGCAGGTGGATGTGGATATCAGGGTGCCTTGGGACTTTTGCTGACCTGCCCCTGGACCCAGTATTAGAAAAAAACAGCATTTGTGTGTAGCTTGGTCCTTTGAAAATGCACGCAAGCCAAGCAATGGCAGCCACAAACTATGGACCACTTTGTAGTTCCAAACAGGTTTCTGAGGGCCAAGCACAGACAGCATCTGACATTGGCCTGCACCAGAGTCCTTCCTAAGACACCCAGAGAGAACACACACAGTTACCAATTTCAGACAGCATCAGAGCAGCATCCAATAACTTCACAAACAGCATATCCAAAAGGAGATCTCACCAGACACCAGACTCTGTTGTAGTGAATTCTGTTCATGTTGTCACGACCTACAGAGCAGCTTGCATGCCATGGTTGGGGTTGAGCCTCACACAAAGCCAGCATAGGGGGGTCAACCCTATGCAGGAACTGGCAAATAGCAATCAACACTCAATTACAATAGGAGGGGCCATATAAGCCACACGGGAGACATTCCTAGAGCACTCAACTCAGGTGATCAATGGGACTGCACCATTACATACCACAGGACACCTACGGTATACGGCAACCTACAACACACTGGGAGTCATAGCAGATCTAATTACTACATAGAAACAAACACAAAGAGGCAGCCAAAACACAGAGACAAAGAAACACTCGCCAAATGAAAAGAACAGAACTCTCCAGAAAAAGAGCTAAATGAAATGGAGGCAAGCAATTAATCAGATACAGTGTTCAAACTAAGGGTTACAAGGATGCTCAAGGACTTAGTGAGAACCACAAGAGCATGGAAAAGGGTGTAGAAAATATTTTTTTAAAAAGAACCAGAAAAAAATGAAGATTAAAATGTCTGATATCAAGAATACACTAGGCTGCATGAAGCAGAGGATCAAATCAGTGATTTGGAAGACAAGGTAGAAAAAAACACCCAATTGGAAAAGCAAAATAAAAAAGAATCCTATATAATAAAGAGGTAATATGTAAATTAACCCTCACACCCTCACAAGATGGCTGCCTATGACCAGGCCGGCAGGTGGGTTAGTGAGGGACGACCAAATGACTGAACAGCAGACTATGTGGGGTGACCAGGCTGGTGAGGAGGCAGTTGGGGGCAACCAGGCCGGCAGGGGGGGCAGTAAGAGGCGACCAGGCCAGCGGGAGAGGGGCAGTTAGGGGCAACCAGCTGCCGGGGGGTGGGGGGGTGTTCAGTTGGGGCGACCAGGCCAGCAGGGGGTGAACTTGGGGGCAATTAGGCTGGCGGGGGGGCAGTGAGGGGCAACTAGGCTGACAGAAGGGGGCAGTTGGGGGCAACCAGGATGGCAGGGGGCAGTGAGGGGCGACTAGGCCAGTGGGGTGGGCAGTTGGGGGGCAATTGGGGGCAACCTGGCCATCAGCGGGAGGCAGTTAGGGGCGACCAGGCTGGCAGGGGGAGGCAGTTAGGGACAACCAGGATGGCGGGAGGGGGGGCAGTTAGGGGTGATCAGGCCAGCACACAGAGGCAGTGAGGGGTGATCAGGCTGGCACGGGGAGGCAGTTAGGGACAACCAGGCTGGCGGGTGGGGGGGCAGCTAGGGGTGATCAGGCCAGCACACAGAGGCAGTGAGGGGTGATCAGGCTGGCAGGGGGAGGCAGTTAGGGACAACCAGGCTGGCGGGGGGGGGGGGCAGTTAGGGGTGATCAGGCCAGCACACAGAGGCAGTGAGGGGCGATCAGGCTGGCAGGGGGAGGCAGTTAGGGGCAACCAGGCAGGCAGGCAGGTGAGCGATTAGGAGCCAACGGTCCAGGATTGTGAGAGGACTGTCCTAAACCGGCAGTCAGACATCCCCCAAGGGGTCCCAGATTGGATAGGGTGCAGGCTGGGCTGAGGGGACCCCCCCCCCACCCGTGCACGAATTTCATGCACCAGGCCTCTAGTTGAAAATAATGAGGGTAGTTTAAAGGACAATTGGAAGTATATGAAGCACAACAACATCTGCATCATAGGGTTACAGAAGGAAAACAGAGAGAGTAAGGAACTGAGAACTTATTTGAAGAAATAATGACTGAAAATGTCCTTAACTGGTTGAAGGAAAAAGACACACAAGTTCAGGAAGTGCAGAGAGTCCCAAATAAGATAAAACCAAAGAGCCCAAACCAAGACACATCATAATTAAAATGTCAAAGATTAAAGACAAAAAGAAAATTTTAAAAACCATGAGAGAAAGACAGTTACCTACAAGGGAGCTCCCATAAGACTGTCATATAATTTCTCAATAGAAACATTTCAGGCCTGAAGTGATTAGCATAAAATATTCAAAGTGATGAAAAACAAGAACCTACAACCAAGACTACATTCTCCATCAAAAATATCATTTAAAACTAAAGGAGAGCCCTAGCCAGCATGGCATCAAATTGGACAAAAAGAAATAAAACTGTCAATATTTGCAAATAACATGATACTTCATATAGAGAACCCTAACAATTCCACCAAAAACTACTACAACTGATAAATGAATTCAGTAAAGTAGTATATAAAATAAATATTCAGAAATCAATTGCATTTTTATACATCAATAATGAATAGTCAGAAAGGGAACCTAAGAAAATAATCCCATTCACAATTGCTTTGAAAAAAATACCATGGAAAATTTTAACCAAGGAAGTAAAAGATCAGTACTGGGAAAACTATCTTCTATACATATAAAAGCCTAAGCAACTGAACGCCCAAACGACCAGTCAACCAGTCACTATGATGCACACTGACCACCAGGGGACAGACACTGAATGCAGAGAATTGGGCTTCCTCCTGTCTGGATCGGGCCTGCGGGAATTGCGAGAGGGCACAGGCCAGGCCAAGGGACCCCACGGGTGCACGAATCTGTGCACCAGGCCTCTAGTAAGATAATAAAAAAAATAAACTGAAGAAAATACAAATAAGTGAAAGCATATACCATGTTTATGGATAGGAAGAATTAATATCATTAAAATGTCCATACTATCCAAAGCAATCTACAGATTCAATGCAATTCCTATCAAGATACCAATAGCATATTTCACAGAACTAGAACACATATTCCAAAACTTTATATGGACCATAATAGACCCCAAATAGCCACAGCAGTCTTAAGAAAAAAGATCAAATTTGGAGGTATCATGTTACCCAATATTAAACTATACTACAAGTCCATAGTATTTAAAACAGCATGGTACTGGCATAAAAATAGGCAAATAGATTAATGGAACAGAACAGAGAGCCCAGAAATAAACCCATGCCTTTATAGTCAATTAATATTTGACAAAGAACGCAAAAACATACAATGGAGTAAAGACCGTCTATTCAGTAAATGGTGTTGGGAAAATTGGAAAGATAGGTGCAAAAAAAAAAAAAAAAAGAAAGAAAGAAAGAAACTAGACCATCCTCTTACACCACACACAGGAATAAACTCAAAATGTATTAAAGACCTAAGTGTTAGATTCAAAACCATAAAAATACTAGAAGAAAACAGGCAGTTAAATCTCGGACATTTCTCCTAGCAATATTTTTTCTGATATCTTGCCTCAGGCAAGGAAAAACAAAAAAAAATGTTTTTAATGGAACTACATCAAACTAAAATGTTTTTGCACAGCAAAGGAAACCACCAACAAAATGAAAAGACAAACCACTGAATGGGAGAACATATTTGCTGACATATCTGATAAGGGCTTAATATCCAAAATTTGCAAAGAACTTATAAAACTTGACAATAAAATAAAAAAATCCAATTAAGAAATAAGCAAAGGATCAGAATAGACACTTGTTCAAAGAGGACATACAGATGGCCAATAGATTTATGAAAGGATGCTCAACATCACTAATCATCAGAGAAATGCAAATTAAAAACAATGAGATATCACTTCACTCCTGTCCAAATGGCATCATCAATAAATCAACAAACAAGTGTTGGCAAGGATGTGGAGAAAAGGAAAGCCTCATGCACTGTTGCTGGGGATGCAGATTGATGCAGCCACTGTAGAAAGCAGTATGGAGTTAAGTCAAATAATTAAAAATTGAATTGCCACCCTAGCCAATTTGGCTCAGTGGGTAGGGCATCAGCATTCGTACTAAAGGGTCCTGGGTTTGATTCCGGTCAAGGGCATGTACCTCAGTTGTAGCCTTGATCCCTGGCCCAGGTAGGGGCATATGCAGGAGGCAACCAATCGATGTGTCTCTCTCACATCGAATGTTTTTCTCTCTCTGTCCCTCCTCCTCCCTTCCACTCTTTCTAAGAATCAATGAAAAATATCCTCAGTGAGGATTAACACACAGAAATATAACTCAGCCTCAGCAATTCCACTTCTGGGACTATATCCAAAGAAACCCAAAACACTAATTCAAAAGAATATATGCACCCCTAGATTCATAGCAGCATTTCTTCCAATCACCAAGATTTGGGAGCCGCCCAAGTGTCCATCAGTAGAGGTGTGGATAAAAAAACCTGTGGTATATTTACATAATGTAATACTACTCAACTGCAAAAAAAAAAAAAAAAACAAGAATGAAATCTTACCTTTTGCGACAGTGTGGATAGATCTGGAAAGTATTATGCTAAGTGAAATAAGCTAGTCAGAGAATTACAAGAAGCATGTGATTTCATTTATATGTGGAACCTAATGAACAAAATAAATTAGAAACAGACTCATAGATACAGAGAACAGAATGACAGCTGTCAGAGGGAAGGGCAGTTGGGGATTGTGTGAAAAAGGTGAATGGATTAAGCAAAGAAAAAAACGCATAAGCATAGACAAGTATGGTGATTACCAGAGGAAGAGTAGTGGGAGGAAGTATAAGAGGGTAAAGAGGTGATAAATGGTATGGAAGGAGGCTTGACTTGGGGTGGTGAACTAAAACGTACAGATGATGGATTATAGAATTGTACATATGAAACCTATAATTTTATTAATAAATGTTACCCTAGTAATTTAATAAATTTTTTAAAAGATGTAAAATACAAGAAAGCTAGAGGAGCTATCCTAATAAGACACAAAATGTTTTTAAGTCAAAAATTGTTACAAGAGATAAAGGACACTGTGTATTGACAAAAGGTCCAATTCATCAAGAATCTACTATAATTGTAAATACATGTGCCAAAAAACAGAGTCAAAAATGGTATCAAGTAAACATTGACAAATTGAAATTAGAAATCAACAGTTCTTCAATAATAATTGGATACTTCAACACACCACTTTCAATAATGAATAGAACATCTAGACAGAAGATCAAAAAGGAAATAGATGATTTGACTATAAACCACCCAGACATAACAGACATAGAGAACACTACACCCAATGAAAGCAGAACACACTTTTTTCTGAAGTGCACATGCAGCATTCTCCAGAACAGGCCATATGTTAAGCCATAAAACAATTCTCAATATACTTCAAAATAATGAAATCATACAAAACATCCTCTCCAACCATAAATAAATGAAACATTATAATCAATGAGGGAAACTGGAAAAATCACAAATATGTAGAAATTAAACATCATAACCTTAAACAACTAATGAATAAAAGAGGACTCATTAGGAAAACTAGAACATACTTTGAGATAAAAGAAAATAAAAACACAACATCTATATATTTAAAAGCCTAAGCGACCATTCTACTGTTCGACTGGTAACTATGACATGAACTGACCAGCGGGGTCAGTCGGTTAGCTTGCTGCTGGGGTCTGGCCGATCAGGACTGGGCCAGATGGGCAAAACACGCCCTGGAGCCCTCCTGCAGCCCCTCCCCGGCCCCAATCGTGCACCAGTAGGGTCCCTCGGTCTGGCCTACACCCTCTCGCAATCCGGGACCCCTTGGGTGATGTCCACAGGCCAGGCCAAGGGACCCCACTGGTGCATGAATTCATGCACCGGGCCTTTAGTGTGTGTGTGTGTGTGTGTGTGTGTGTGTGTGTGTGTGTGTGTATCATCCTATCTAATAAAAGAGAAACATGGTAATTGGCGTACAACTGCTACCCTTCCCATTGGCTAATCAGGGCAATATGCAAATTAACTGCCAGCCAAGATGGCGGCCGGCAGCCAGGCAGCTTGAAACTAACATGAGGCTTGCTTGCTTCAGTGACGGAGGACTCCAACGCTCCCCGCCTGCCACTGCAGGCCTCTGAGTTGGCAGTTTGAAACATAGTTCCAAAAATAGAAGCTAAACAAAACCCCAGAAACCAGCTTTCAGACCTGGAGTTGATACAGAGTTTCGATTGTAGAACCTAAACAAACCAGATACCTGCTTTCAGCAGTGGATGCCTAAGAGCTGGAGCCTCAGAGCTAAAGCTGGCTCAGAATAAAAAAAGAAAAAAGAAAAAAAGGAGCAGTTGGGAGCTTCAGTCCCAGCCTGAAAACAGCCCTCAGCCCCTCACCCAGGCTGGCCAGGCACCCCAGTGGGGCCCCCCACCCTGATCCAGGACACCCTTCAGGGCAAACCAGCCAGCCCCCACCCATGCACCAGGACTCTATTCTATATAGTAAAAGGGTAATATGCCTCCCAGAACCGGGATCAGCAGAGCCACGAGGTCTCCCGGCACCAGGATCAGCATGACAGGGGGCAGTGCCCAAACCCCCTGATCGCCCTGTGGCTCTGTGTGTGACAGGGGAGGGGCCACAACCTCCCTATCGGCCCTGCTCTGTTCGTGACAGGGGAAGGCGCCCCAACCCCCTGATCGGCCCTGCTCTGTGCCTGATAGCGGGGAGCTCCCCAACCTCCTGATCGCCCTGCGGCTCTGTGTATGACAGGGTGCGGCGCCCCAACCCCCCCACCCCACGGGCCCTGCTCTGTGTGTGATGGGGTAGAGCCATAACCTCCCCATCGGCCCTGCCCTGAGTGTGACAGTGGCGGCGCCCCAACCCCCTGATGGGCCCTGCTCTGTGCGTGACAGGGGGGAGCTCCCCAACCCCCTGATGGGCCCTGCTCTGTGCGTGACAGGGGGGAGCTCCCCAACCCCCTGATTGACCCTGCTCCGTGCATGACAGGGGGGAGCTCCCCAACCCCCTGACGGCCCTGCTCTGTGCGTGACAGGGGATGGCGCCGCAAACTCCCCATCGACCCTGCCTTGAGTGTGACAGGGGGCGGTGGCCCAACCCCCCAATCGGCCCTACGCTGAGCGTGACTGAGGGTGGCATCGCAACCTCCCAATCCGCCCTGCTCTGTGCATGACAGGGGGCGGCGCCCCAATTCCCCAATCGGCCCTGCTCTGAGCCCGACCAGGGGCTGCACCTAGGGATTGGGCCTGCCCTCTGCCACCCGGGAGCAGGCCTAAGCCGGCAGGTCATTATCTCCTGAGGGGTCCCAGACTGCAAGAGGGCACAGGCCGGGCTGAGGGACCTCCCCTCCCCCCCGAGTGCACAAATTTTTGTGCACCGGCCCTCTAGTATATAATAAAAGGCTAATATGCAAATCGACCAAACAGGCGGAACAAGTTGCTATGATGCACACTGACCACCAGGGGGCAGATGATCAACACAGGAGCTGCCCCCTGGTAGTCAGTGCGCTCCCACAGGGGGAGTGCCCCTCAGCCAGAAGCCAGGCTCACAGCTCTCCTGCCTCCACGGCAGCCCTAAGGATGTCTGACTGTCAGATTCCTAAGCTATCAGTTGGACATCCCCCAAGGGCTCCCAGACTGCAAGGGGGCATGGGCCGGGTTGAGGGACCCCCCACCAAGTGCATGAATTTCATGCACCAGGCCTCTAGTATATATATAATAACCATTCAAAAGAATGAAGTACTGATATATGTTAAATTTCGATGAATCTCAAAAACATTATGCTAAATAAAAGAAGCCAGATTTTTTTTTAAAATCACATATTGGATGATTCCTTTAATATGAAACGTCCTGAATTGAAAAATCCATAGGTACAGAGAGCAGTTTAGAGGTTGCCAAGGGATGAAGGTGGGGTGAATGGGGAGTGATTACTTAATGGGTAATGGAGTGTTCTTCTGGGGTAATGAAAAGTTTTTAAACTAGAGAGCTGGTGGTTGCACAACACTATGAATGCATGCACTAAACATCAAGATGAATTATCACTTTAAAGTGTTTAATTGTATGTTGCTATAAATTTCAGCACAATAAATTTTTTTTAAAAAAAGAGAATCAATAAAGACTTTGCCTAAAGTTGAGGAAATCATTTTCAATCATGTGACAAAAAGCTTGACAAAAGCCAATGTACTGAAGATGGCAGAGATGAAAGCCAGAAAGAACCAGGCCTCAATTACAACACTGATCAAACAACCTTTAGACTAACTTTAGACTTGTTTCTGAGATGATTTTATCTCTTTTTACCTTAAGCCACTGTTAGGTGGATTTTGTTACCAGGATCTGAATAAATATTAACTGATAGAGAAGATGAAGGAAAGGAATGTCTTTCCTTAGGTTTTGGGTTTTTCCAACTACACGGATGATGCTGCCATTCACTGAGATGAGAGATCCTGGAAAAAGACTAGATTATGGGTGAGAGTCATTAGTTCACTCTTGAACATTTATGTTGGAGGTTCTTTGACTGAGTTCCTAATTAATGAAAATTATAATTACAACCTATTATGTGAAGTAGTTGTGAAGATTAAATGTAAAGTTCTTGACAGAGTGCTTGGCACATAGCAAGCATTCAATAATTGTCAACAAATATCATTATCATCACTATTGTTTAAAAATGAATTAATCAACCATAGCATGGGAAAATTCAAGTTCCAATACCTTTCCTGCTTTGTCAACATATTGAACACTTTAATCCTTGATACAAGGGATTTTACACTCAATCTATAAAGGTGTCCTGTAAATTATTTATCCATTCCTTTATGCATTTCATTAACATGTGCTGAGGCATTGTGCAGGAGTTCTATGTGGACAGATAAGTAGACAGATCATTAAAGCGATTAAAGATAAAAGCTGTGAGCTATTATATATCTATGTAAGGCCATGTAGGGAAGGTAGAAGAAGGGCATAAGGGTCAGGAAGCAATGACTCTGGAGGGATGGCATTACCTATTTCATTTATTTCCTTCATTACACTGGCCACAATCTGTTATGTGATCTACATGCATGTAAACATAATTATTATCTGATTCTCCCACTAGAAAATAAGTATGAGGATAAAGATTGTCTACCCAGAGCCTGGCAGAGTGTATGGAATATGGAAAATATATGAAAAATATTTGTTGGATGAATAAAAATAGGAGTTAGTCCAAGGTAGCAGAGACTGCTGGTTGCTTACATCAAACCCATTCTCTTCTTCCTCCTTTACAGCAGTTAAATTACAAGGTGATATGTATATATGAGACGTGTGATATACATGATGTACCTGACATGCATGATATACATGATATGATACATATCACCTTATAATTTCTGCATCTGAAAGATGAGCATTGATTCAACTAACATTACAGTAGTATAACAACCTATGTGCACATAGCTCCACATGTAATTGTCATTCAAATGATCTACAGTTACAAATTTATGATATATATATCAATATCATAAATTTGTAACTGTACATATGAATATATGTCTTATATACAGAGTATCCCAAAAAATGTATACAAACTTCAAATAATTAATTCCAATGGGTCAAACCTGAAAAGAAAGAAACATCAATTGAGCTATACAGTATGTATACATTTTTTGGGACACCCTATATATTAGTGTATATAAATATACTAAAATATACATTAGTGTTTCTAAAAATCCCAGTTAAGAAAGTACGCCTCGTGCTTGCTTCCACAGCACATATACTAAAATTGAAACGATACAAAGAATATTAACACGGCCCGTGCTCAAGGATGACACACAAATTTGTAAAGCGTTCCATATTATAAAAAAAAAAAAAAAAAGTACGCATAAATATAACTAGTGCAGGTTTGTTTTAATTTTTTTCCTTAATACTCACTTAAAGATGCTTCCATTGATTTTTTCTTTCTTTCTTTTTTTAAATATATATAGAGAAACATTCAGTTGCCTCTGTATGCCCCCCTTCCGGGGACCAAACCCAGAATCTAGGCATGTGCCCTGATCAGGAATCGAACTCCTCACCTTTTTGTGTACACAGGAGAACACTCCAACCAACTCAGTCACCTGGCCAGTGCTGCTTTAAGATATTTTAAAAATAGTTATATAAGTCAAAGAGTGGCAGGATAATATTAATTTTTAAATTTTAATACTAAAATTTTGTCTATAGAAATAGCCCCAAAACACTTTGCCTGTACATTTCATTCTTAAAATAGCCCTATGAAACAGAAATTATCCTTTAGAGGTGAAAATCTAAGGCCCAGAGAACTTAAGCAATTTGCCCTAATTAGTGATGCTCACTAGTTACATTTTAAATTCGGTGCTCTTCTTTCCTGGCCAGTATAGCTCAGTTGGTTGGAGCATAGTCCCACACACCAAGAGGTGGGTGGTTCAATTCCCAGTCAGGGCACATACCCAAGTTGTGGGTTTAAAATCTGGTCGGGGTATGTGTGGGAGGCAACTGATTAATGTTTCTCTCTCTCTCTCTCTCTCTCTCTCTCAAACCAATTTTTAAAAAAGAAAAGAATCTCTTTAAAAAATAAAAATAAAATAAATAAGTATACTACCTTCCTTACACCAACATTAGAACAATATTAGAACAATTTATAAATTTTACAATCTATAAAAATTTAAAGAAAAGTATCTGTTCCCTTAACTGTAGATGTATAATGGCAATTTTAAAAAGAAAAAAGGTATTGCATCTAAGAGGTCAAATATGCAATTGGGATGGCTGTAATTACCTAGATAAATGTAAATCCCACTATACAAAGCCTATATTATTTTTTCTTAAAATCATATTTAAAAAGCTTTTAATAATGAGTGAAAATCTTTTTCCTTAAAAGAAATTTCAGAAAAAAACATAGCTGTGATTAAGAGTCATAGTTAAGCCAGTAGAGGTCAGTGTATTAGAGAAGAAAAATGCATGACCATACTGAAATGCAGGGCAACTACATTCACCCCACACACAAAGCCTGACAGGACCACATACAATGCACTGCCCACCTTGTGGGGTCCTGTTTTCTTCTCCCTGCCTCATCCTCTCCCTCAAGCTCTCAACACTACGCAGAAACAAACACTGGAAGCGTTGGGAAAGAGAAGCAATGCTCACCTCAAAATCAGGAAGGCAAGGTAAGCCCCAAAAGGCCTGTCAGTTCAATGGCTGGGCTATTTTGAAAACAGCATAATCTTATTGTATTGTACCCCGCTGACTACATTTCAACAGGTAAAAAAATTACTTTTAAATATTAGCCTTAAATATTATTCCTTAAACCTAAAAAATTTTCCCTTTTTTTCAAGGTAAAAATGGATAAATTATAGCATTTATCAAATCTCCACTATGATCAGAGCTGGTTTGCTCTTTCACTGAGCTCTAAATAAAATCAGAGAAGGAATCACATTTTATCATACTTGGCATCTACCCAGGGACAAGCCCCTCACCATGTCCAAAAGTGGTGCTCATGGTTTGTGACAGATCAAAAGAATCAGTCAAAAATCCCTCTCTAGACAGCATGGAGGTCCCTGGAGAGTATTGTGCTAAGCGAAATAAGCCAGTCAGAGAAAAACAAGTATCACATGATCTCATTCATCTGTGGAATCTAATGAACAAAATAAACTGATGAGCAAAATAGATCCAGAGACATAGAAGCATGGAACAGACTGTTGAATCTCAGAGAGGGAAGGCGGGGGTGGGTGGGTGGTGGGAAGAGATCAACCAAAGAACTCCTATGAATATATGCATAACTCGTGGGCACAGACAATAGGGCAGTGAAAGCCTGGGGCAGGCTAGAAGGGGTCAAATGGGGGAAAAAATGGAACATATGTAATACTTTCAACAATAAAAATTTTTTTAAAAAATCCCTCTCTTCAGTCACTCACCTCCCATCTGTCCACCAACAACAAGAAGTTCTCTAATTACATCTGCACAGGGGCCTCGTGCAGACATGGCAGCAAAGAAACTGGGCTGACACCAAAATATCTTTATACTGTGCTGGGCAGGATAATGGGAAGGAACTATACAACCTTTATTCTATAGCTCCAGCATCTATTTCATCCCTAAAGAAATAAGAAAGGGAGTGATATTACCATGCTATTTCCCATTCCACCCCAACTCCCTCTAAGTAACTGAATCCAGTGCCTTTCTAAGCTACAATCTTAACTAGAATGGGTATATCTCCCTTCCAGGCAGCCCTCAGCCCAGGAGCCTACATGGCCTGGGCTAGGAAATGTTAGAGAAAGCTTCCCAGAGGTGATGGTGTCGGAAGTACAGGATAAGGAGGCACTTACCAGAAGAAGGGGGAGAAGGAGAGGTAGCATGTTTCTATCAGAGGGAGCAGCACATGAGCACAGGGAGGAAAGAGCAAGCAGGGAGGGGGCAAGGTGGTAACAATGAGAATCAAGCTGGACAAAGCAGCAGGCAGGGGGCCACCTAGGCCACTTAGGGCTTTCTGTGCCCTGCTGAGGAGTCTGGATTTTACTTTGAGGACAATGGGGAGCTGCTGGAGGATAAGCAGCCAGTCACAAAACCATAATTTTGTTTGTTTGGGAGAAGCCTGTGAAGGGGACTAGAGTTTATCACCCCAAAATATGCCTTTTGAGATATTGAATATTTTAAGCGGGTTATTTTTCAGAAACAAAAGACTCAGAACCTTTGACTCTCCCCCTTTACCTGCCTCAAGGAATTCATATAAACCTGCTTCAGGAAGGAAACTTCAGCACATCCCCCTCAGCATCTGTGAATTAACTGTGGCAGACAGGAAGGATCCAAGCAAGCTTGTTTGATTTCCATGTGTGCTCTTTCTCATCAACCTGTGAATTGCCTACTTTCCTTTTGAAGTCCCAGACCCCTACTTCCCTCTCCTTTGTCCAGAAGGGCATATAAGACTCAACTGACCAATGTGCATTCATATCTCTAATTCTTATATATACACATAATAAATTTGGTCATTTTCTCCTGTTAATTTGATTATTAGTCCAGCAGAAGTTAGAAATGTGGGAGGAAAATTATTTTTTCTGCCCTTACACCTGGAATAAGCCTCATTACCCTGAAGTAACCAGGATAATGATATAGGTAGTAAACCAGAAGAAAAAGGATGTGGCCTAGAAGAAAGAGGATACATATTAGAGCATTTAAAAAGAATACGCCTCTGGAGTTGGGGGCTGATTAGAAGTAGGGTGCTGCGTGCCATTCATCAATAAGTGAGTTTTATGGAAGACAATATGGACTTCATTTGCATTTGCAGAGTTTAGGGATGATCCAGTTAGGGCTGTCAAGGATTGAACTACCTACTTGAAGTCCAGGAGCAAGACCTGAGCTGAAAATTAAGATGTGAGAGATACTAGCACAGAAGCAATAGCTAAGTCATTGGTGAATAAGTATAAAAGAGGGCTGGTAAGATTAAAGACTCATGTGGTACCTGGCATTAATAGCCTCTGTTGTTGCATTTCATTACTGTTTAAGGTTCTTCCATGTCTAGTTGAAGCAATGAAGCACAGTAACTTCATCTCGGGTAAAAACTGTTGTTTAAATTTTAACCCTGCTATCCTGGCTTCTGTACACACCTGCTTGCTTTAACAATAGGGTAGTTACCTCAGTTTCCAGATTGAGACCTGGAAACTCACATAAATCACCCCATTATGTTGCCAGCCCACATCACAAAGGTTATTCTCCTGTGCCTGAGGACCAGAACCGCAAAAATTGCTTTAATTGCTTTTCCATTGACTCATTGGCTCTGGGAATGTTGTCCCTTGACTCAATGGATCCAAGAACTAACCCTATAATTAACTTTTAGAGATAACTAACTTTGCTCAGTTTGCTTTTGTACAATCTGCTTTCACAAGATAGCTCCACATTCCAACGTGTAGCAGGATGTGGTTTTTTTCTTTATAAGATCAGTGCTGTAGTCACTCTGGAGAGCTGATGCCCCCCTTGCAGCCCCAGGCTTCTGAATAAATGACTCCTTAATTCGACTTCTTGGGGCGTCCTTTGTGCGATTCATGGGGTACATTACAACATGTGTCGTAGCTACTCATAAAAGAGTGCTGCAACAGGCTCATTTTCCAGGTCGGAAGGATCCGAAATAGTAGTAGACTAGGTAGATGTTATACTCGCCTCATCCCAAAACCAAACTAGAATTATAACTAAAATACAGAACAATAAGCCTGAATAAACAACTGAAGACTAGCTGAATAGAAGTCATATAACCAAGGGTTTATGGAAGAAGCCATATCAAGACTGGTGGGAAAGGTGGAGGTGTGAAAAGAGCTAGCCTCACTCCCATGGATGTGAGATTCCAGAGGGACATCTCAGCTGCAAAGGCTCCCCCTAAGGACTATAAGGTCTCAACCCCACTACAGACTCTCCAGCCGGGAAGAGGTGCCCACATAACATCTGGCTGAGAAAATCAGTGGGAATTCTGTATGCCAGGGAGAGACAGAAGTCTGCTAGGGAAACAGGTACCTTCCTAAAGGGCCAATGCATAGAGGACAGGAGAACAGACTGCTAGTTGTGTAAAGAGAGACTGGGGTTTGTGGCTCTGAGGAGAGAGCTAATAGGACAGCTGTTGGGACTCCTGTGCTGAGTCACTCTTCTGTAGCACAGACTTCATCTTTCTTGGGTGGAGCACTCCTCTCCTTATAGCATCAGCCTAGGGCCGTGGTCGGCAAACTATGGCTCGCGAGCCACATGCGGCCCTTTGGCCCCTTGAGTGTGGCTGTTCCTAAGCCTTAGGAGTACCCTAATTAAGTTAATAACAATGTACCTACCTATATAGTTTAAGTTGAAAAAATTTGGCTCTCAAAAGAAAGTTCAATCCTTGTACTGTTGATATTTGGCTTTGTTGACTAATGAGTTTGCCAACCACTGGCCTAGGGGACTGCAATAGCCCCACCCTCTGGACTCCCTGGTGAGAAGTCAGTTGCTAGGGACAGGGTATAGAGGTCTGGGCAGACTCAGGGGGTGTCAGTGACTGAGTTGTGTGGCTTTAGAATGGGGGCCATTTTCCCTCTCACTCCCAAGCAGCGCAGAGCCCTCTCTTCAGGCTGCCAAATCTTGAACTGTTTGGGCTTGATAGACTCTGCTTGCCTCAACCTGACAACTCCCTGAGACCCTACCCCACCACAAAGGTCTGTGGACCCTTGGTAGACTTGGTATATCCTGGGACCTTTGCTGAAGGGCCTCAGACCCATCACTGGCAATGAGTTTGAACCTGTATCAATCTGGTGAACACCACTCACCCCTACCTGGTGACTCACTGGGAACCTAGCTCATGCAACTCATGACGTGGTACCTCATACTACCAGAGGCTCTTTCAGCAACTGAGCAGGTGGAGGCAGGTGAAAGCAGGCTTCGGGGTGCCTTGCTGATCTGCTCCTGGGCCGAGTGCTGGTAAAAGCTAGCCTTGGTGCTCAGTTTGATACTTCTTGTGCACACTCAGGCCCAGCAGAAGCAGCCACAAACTATGGGTTGCTGGTAGCTTCTTACATGTTGCCCAGGGCCAGGCACAGATAGCATCTGACATTGGCCTGCACCAGAGTCCCTCCCAAAGGCCCCAGAATCAACACACCCAGTGGCCAGCTTCAGATAACATCAGAGCAAGATACAATTAGCTTCACAAGTGGCATATCCAAAGGGAGATCTCAGCAGGTACCAGACTCAGCTGAGGCAAATTTTGATTCATGGGGTCAGCACCTGCAGAGCAGCTTGTATGCTGTGGTTGAGGTTGATTCTCATAGTCAGCCAACCTGAGGGTCAACATCACATATGAATGGACCAAGAGCAATCAAGATGAAGTAACAACAGGAAGGCCTACATAAACCACACAAGGGACATTCTTGGAGCACCCAGCTCAGGTGATCAAGGAAACTGCACCACTGGGGCTCACAGGACACCTACTACATAAGACCACACTACCAAGACTGGGAGTCTTAGAAGATCTACCTAACACAGAGAAATAAGCACAAAGAGAAAGCTAAAATGGGGAGACAATGAAGGAACAGGAGAATCTCCAGAAAAACAGCTAAATGAAATGGAGGCAAACAACTTATAACATGTAGAATTCAAAAAAATAGTTATAGGGATGCTCAAGGAACTTAGTGAAAACTTCAAAAAAGAGATATCAAGCATTAAAAAAAGGCATAGAAACCATTAAAAATAAGTCAGAAATGAAGAATAAACTAGAAGGAATAAATAGTAGGTTGAATGAAGCAGAGTATCAAATCAGCAATTTGGAATATAAGGTAGCAGAAAACAGTCAGAGGAGCAAAATGAAAAAAGAATTTCAAAAAATGAGGACAGTTTAAGAGATCTTTGGGACAACATGAAGCGTAACAAAATCTACATCACTGAGGAAACCAGAAGGAGAAGAGGATGAGCAAGGGATCTAGAACCTATTTGAAGAAATCATGACTGAAAACTTCCCTAACCTGGTAAAGAAAAGACACAAGTCTAGAGTGCCAAACAAGATGAACCCAAAGAGACCCAAATCAAGACATATCATAATTAAAATGGCAAAGGTAAAAGACAAAGAAAGAATCTTAAAGGCTGCAAGAGAAAGACAGTTAGTTACCTACAAGGGAGCTCCCATAAAATTATAAGCTGATTTCTCAATAAAAACATTTCGGACCAGAAGTGACTGGCATGAAATATTCAAAGTGATGAAAAGCAAGGACCTACAAGTCTACCTTACCCAGCAAGGCTATCATTTTAAATTGAAGGAAAAATAAAGGGCTTCCAAGACAAGATAGAGCTAAAGGAGTTTGACACAAAACCAGTATTACAAGAAATGTTAAAGGGTCTTCTTGAAGAAGGAGGAGGAGGAAGAGGAGGAGGAGAAAGGGAGGAGGTGGTGGAGGAGAAGAAAACAAAACAGAGAAACACAGTTATAAAGAATAAAGCGGCAATAAATATGTACCTATCAATAATCATTTTAAATGTAAATGGCTTCAATGCTCCAATCAAAAGACTAGAGGCTCTGGCAGGTGTTGCTCAGTGGTCAGAGCATGGCCCGTGCACTGAAGAGTCACGAGTTCGATTCCTAGTCAAGGGCACATTTCTGGTTGCAGGTTTGATCCCCTGACCTGGTTGGGGTGCTTGTGGAAGGCAAGCGATCAATGTGCATCTACCCGCCCCCTTCCTTCCACTCTCTCTAAAAATCAATGGAAAAAATATCCTTGGGTGGGGATTAACAAAAAACAACAAAAAAGATATAGGGTAGCTGAATGGATAAGAAAACAAGATCCATATATATGCTGTCTACATGAGACCCACCTCAGAACAAAAGATACACACAGACTAAAAGTAAAGAGGTGGGAAAAGATACTTCATACAAATGCAAATGAAAAAAAAAAGCTGGGGTATCCATACTTAATCAGACAAAATAGACTTCAAAACAAAGGCTATAGTAAGAGATAAAGAAGAACACTACATAATGATAAAAAGAGAAATCCAACAAGAGGATATAACCCTTGTAAACATTTATGCACCCAACATAGGAGCACCTAAATATGTAAAGCAAATCTTGATGGACATAAAGAAAGAGACTGATAGTAATACAGTCATAGTAGGGAATTTCAACACCCCACTGACATCAATGGATAGATCTTCCAGACAGAATGTCAACAAGGAAACAGCAGCCTTAAATGACACACTAGATCAGATGGATTTCATTGATATCTTCAGAGTGTTTCACCCCAAAGCAGCAGAATATACATTCTTTTCAAGTGCCCATGGAACATTTTTTAGGATAGACCACATATTAGGACACAAAACAAATCTCAATAAATTTAAGAAGATTGAAATCATATCAAGCAACATCACCCTAATAAATTATAAAAAATTTAAAAAAATAAAAAAGAAAATAATACAATAATTAATAAATACTAATACACGAATTAGAAAAAGAGGGCCAAAGACAAACCCCTGAATAACAACAATTAAGAGGTGTAGAACAAAAAAGCCCTGTGAAGACCTTAATGTGAGACACCAATGAAGTAGAAGAAAAATCCTTTACTTCTCAGGCATACCATGTATCCTAATTTTGGGGCCAGAAAATAAGGTCATTATAAACATACCTAAGAAATGAACCAAATTCACACAAAAAAATAGTTACACTTTTTAAAAAATATTTTTGTATTGATTTCAGAGAGGAAGGGAGAAGGAGAGAGATAAAAACATCAATGATGAGAGAGAATCATTGATCGGCTACCTCCTGCACACCCCCCTACTGGGGATTAAGCCCACAACCCAGGCATATGCCCTTGACTGGAATCGAACCTGGGACCCTTCAGTCCGCAGGCCGATGCTCTATACACTGAGCCAAACCAGCTAGGGCTAGCTACAATTTAAACACACACACACACACACACACACACACACACACACACACACACAAAACTATATAAGTCACTTTTCTGAGAGAAAAAATTGGGGGTGGTGACAAACAGTATACCATAGGTTGCTAGGTTACCGAATAAAATAAGACAGGCATCTACCCATGTTGAAATCTAGGCTTTAAAAAATGTGTGCTAGAATGATGCAACCTTCATTAGTTACCATAGCAATGAGATTCATTTCCCAGGGGACAATTGTTATTTTTGCCATTACTGAAGTAAGGGGGTGGGGGGTGAAGAGTAAAACCTACTGTGTTTTGAAGACCCTCTATTTTCAGGGAATACTTTTCAAATAGATCACAC
The DNA here is from genome assembly GCF_963259705.1 of Myotis daubentonii. NCBI lineage: Eukaryota > Metazoa > Chordata > Mammalia > Chiroptera > Vespertilionidae > Myotis > Myotis daubentonii. Next base: position 129,926,230 of record NC_081841.1, read on the forward strand.
ATTTCAACCTCAATACAAACAGAAGGCAGTCTCTAGGGATCTGCAAACAGGAAAACTTTGAGCAAAGGGATGTCTGTCAGTCAATGTCCTTTTGTAGTTTTCAGTCACTTGTTTAAAGAGGGAAATGCCTTTATTGCAGAGAATGTTGCAGAAATTCTTGGAAAACATACCTGAGAGATTAAAGATGTTGTGAAAAGGCCTATTTCTCTATGATAATTTGTATAAAAACAAACTGCTGGCCAGATTCTCATTATACGCACTCAGATCGCATGTCGTAAACTAAATCTTATCTCCTACAAAACACTATGTATCTCTGTATTGAGAGTGTCTCCATGGATAGAAGGAGGCTGCTGCTGTGTGGAGTGAATGAAGCACCCAGGGGTTAGGGCCCAAGCTGGATGCTGTCCAGCTTCTATACCACTCTGCCAAGTAGCTCAGTTCCAAGCATTAATAACCCCACTATACCAGACCTAAACAACTTCGCAGAATCACAGACACCTGGATTTTTTTTCTCATAACTGTAGCAACCTAGCAATCAGAAGCTGGAGAAAATATGTGGCTGTTTTATATTTCAAAACCTTGAGTTTTTAACGACATTCCTGCTTTAAAAATAGCAACAACCATTCTGGTCATTTGCAGGCATGTGGTTCTGCCAGGTGTAATAATTACAGATCTCCCCCTGGCATTTTAACCAGCAGGGTCATCTCTCTCAAATCAAAGGTGTGAAAACCTTTGTCATTTAAAATTTTTAAAATCACAACCAAGAGGCAATACCTTCATTGTTTTTAAAACTATAAAATGAAGTCTTAAAATGAAGTTAAATGGACCCATATGCTAGGTGAGAAATTATAAACACACACAAAATACATGGAATTGCTGTCTTTATCAGTTATTAGTAAGAGTCTTGAGAAAAAGAAGCCACCACAAGGCCTTACACTGGTAAGTTTTATTACTAAAAAGCACTATTCTGTGTCTACAAATAGTTTCCTCACACTGGAGACTTGTTTTGAAGATTTTGTTTTCTTGGTGATTTAATTCTTAGTGGCCATTTAATCACAGCTTCCTGTCCTTGCACAGTAGTGGTTTTAGAGTTCCCAGGCTCCCACCCTCTTACCAGCATTGCCTGCATATCTACTCTCCCATATTAGCATAATTTCCCTACGAGCCTCAGGATTCCTCAGGCAAATTAAACTCCAGGATCATACTGTATCTTGCATATATTAGGACAGTCATATTAGCTGTCAATGCCAATTAGCAAGTCCATCTCCTCATGAGTTGATAAATTCTTTGAGAACTTTTAAAATTTATCCTGAATATTTCTATCTTTAATACCTACAATATTTTTATTTTGAATACATATGGTACTTAGCATAGAGGAGTTGCTTGAAGAGGTCATATAAATACATAAAAAGAAAAAAAAAGAATGGGAAATAAAAGAGAAGAGAAAAATGAACACATTCCTAGTACAATGATAAAGAATAACCCCTTGCCGAAACCGGTTTGGCTCAGTGGATAGAGCGTCGGCCTGCGGACTGAGGGGTCCCAGGTTCGATTCCGGTCAAGGGCATGTACCTGGGTTGCGGGCACATCCCCAGTGGGAGATGTGCAGGAGGCAGCTGATCGATGTTTCTCTCTCATCGATGTTTCTAGCTCTCTATCTCTCTCCCTTCTTCTCTGTGAAAAAATCAATAAAATATATTAAAAAAAAAAAAAAGAATAACCCATAGGGAAGCACTAGGAATGCACCAGAAGATCAGTGAGGCTGGATGGATGGTTCCTGGTTATTACCATCAGCAATGCCATCTGTTCCTCAGCCAGAGTCCCTCACAGGAAAGAGAAATGTGAGTACAAGCCTTGAACTGTCAGTCTGAGCACTTCAACAATATGAGAGTGTTCATCAATATTACCCATTAGGAGGAATATGGATGGAATCATTAAAAGAACAATATAGATTTAAATATAGTGCTTGGCTCTGTATGCAGTGGGAAGGCACGATCTGTATCAGCCTACTTACCACTCTATTCCTACGGACTGCTACAGCAGTGATAATGCTCAACAGGGACTTAATGCAATAGCAGACTGAAAGAGCAGTTAGTCAGAGAATGCCCCTGGCTGCCACTGTTCTGAATCTGTAGATTGATGAACTGCTCTTTTCCAGGGTAGTTAAATGTAGCAAAATGACCAAGAATTTCACACCTTAAAAACACAAAAGAGCTGCAGGGAGGGGAGAATAGGGAATTAATGTTTAATGGGTATGGAGTTTATGTTTGGGAAAGTGGTGGTGGTGCACAACACTGTGAAAGTATTTAATGTCACTGAATTGTACACTTAAAAATGGTTAAAATGGTAAATTTTATGTTATATCTATTTTAAAACAATAAAAATATTTTTTTAATTTTAAAAGGAAAGGAAAAAGGACTCTCTCTCTAAAACTCAATCTTCATAGAGTTGCCAAAGATGCAGCAATTAGAAAACAGCTGTCAACAGACTGACCCTGAGAATGTGTAAAAGGAATTCACTTGTCCACTGCAGCATGTTGCAGGGTAAGGCAGCAGGATACTCATCCAGCATTCAAATCCAACTTGAACTTAAGAGTATGAAGGAATTAGAATTGATATCCTATGAAAAAAAGGAGCAAAGGAGAACTTCTGAATCATGTGTAAGTGGGTAAGGTTACATAATGAAAGGGGATGTTTTCAAAAGACTACTTAGGTAGTAATGAGCAACATGGATTAGGCAGGAGAAAAATTAAAGGCTGAAATACCAATTGACAGTCTACTACAGTGATCAGCATGTTAGAATGCAGTAGTGGCAGGAGAATAATGAGGAAGAACCAAATCCTAGATGTTTTTAAGAAGAAACAAGACCCCGGAGTTCTTGAATATCCATTTTATGGGGGATTTTTTTTGTTTTATTTTCTGTTTTTGTTTTTATTTATCTTCACCCAAGGATATTTTTTCCATTGATTTTTTTTTTTTTTTTTTTTTTAGAGAGAGAGAGAGAATGGAAGGAAGGGGAAGAGACACAGAGAGAAAAACATCGATGTCAGAGAATCACATCGACTGGTTGCCGTGGAGCCTGCAACCAAGGTACATGCCTTTGACTGGAATCAAACCCCAGGACCCTTTGTGCCGACAATCTAACCACTGAGCCAACCTGCTAGGGCTTCAGTATCCATTTTAAATACTGCAGTGGGAATGGGATATAGGGTGAAAGGCCTAGAGCCAACATAAGGAATCTAATAAAATATTCTATTTAAACTGGGATCCCAAAGACTACATCCTTAGTGTAAGAGTTTATAAGAAATAAATCCTCCCAAGCAGAAATGGAACAGCATGGAAACTTGTCTGGATAAAAAGGGGTAAATTTTTTTTAATTAAATTGTCTCCACCAGCTGATCCTCATGAAAAAAATAAGTATGTATTTGATCTACTTGTGTTATCTGAAAAGCTTCATGTGGAGAATTAATTTTAGTTGGTCTTACCTAGACTTATAATGTCCTCAGGTAACCAGTTAGAAGCAAAAGTAAACCCAGTCTTCCAGAGGAGCTCAACTTCAAGGAGGTCTTAAAGTTGAAATGAAGGCAATGAATGACAAGGAAATTATCCCAGATCAAGTCAAGTTATCATTTCCTCTCCCAGATGAACTGATCAGACTATGATGATGATAATATTATGAAAATTATTGTTAATTTAGTTCTGTGTGACAATGGCATTATGGAATGCAGAACAAGTTATCGTTTATAGATATTTTCTGTAGTATTAACACGTGAAATAATATAGTAAACTAAAATTCATTTAAAGTAAATCCCAGTACTCCTCCCAACAAAAATTGAGGTGGGAAGATATTTGAAATAAGATTGGCAAAAGGTTGATTTTTGAAGCTGGGTGATGCAAGCATCGTTATTTTTGTGTGTTATTTATCTCTGAAATTGCCCATTATAATTTTTTTACTCTTGAGGTCTTGTCTCATACCAATCTACACTAATAAAAGAGAAAAATGGTAATTGGCGTACGACGATACCCTTTTCATTGGCTAATCAGGGCTATATGCAAATTAACTGCCAACTATGATTGGCAGTTAACTGCCAACTAAGATTGGCAGTAAACTGCCAACTAAGATTGGCAGTTAACTGCCAACAAGATGGCGGCTAATTTGCATATGTAGGCACAATGCAGGGAGGCGAAAGGGAAAGCAGGAAGAAGCCCCCTGCCACTGACAGTGATCAGAAACCCAGGGGGGAGCTAAGAGTTGGGGGGCAGGGCAAAGGCGGCCCTGAGGCCGCCTTTGCCCTGCCCCCCAGCCATGATCGGATAATCAGGCGCCTTTGCCGCCCTGGCCAGTGATAGCAGGAAGTAGGGGTGGAGCCAGCGATGGGAGCTGGACAAGGTCGAAGCTGGCAGTCCCGGGAGCTAGGGGTCCCTTGCCTGGGCCTAAAGCGGAGCCCACGATCGCGGGGCCGCTGCAGCTGCGGGTCCCCGCTGCCCGGGCCGGACGCCTCAGCCAGAGGCGTTAGGCCTGGGCAGGGGCGGAGCCTGCAACCGCGGGGAGCTGGGGGTCCCCTGCCCAGGCCTGACACCTCTGCCGGAGGCCTCAGGCCTGGTCAAGGGGCCGATCCAGTGATTGGTGATCGGAGGGTGATGGGGGTCTACGCCTCTGGCTGAGGCATCAGGCCTGGGCAAGGGGCAGAGCCGGGGATTGGGGGGATATGATGGTCCCCTTGCCCAGGCCTGAAGCCTGGGTCAGAGGCGTCAGGCCTGGGCTGGGGGCAGAACCAGTGATGGAGGGAGATGGGGGTCCCCTGCCCAGGCCTGACGCCTCTGTCAGAGGCGTCAGGCCTGGGCAAGGGGCCTATCCTGCGATTGGAGGGTGATGGGGGTCAACGCCTGAGGGCTCCCAGTATGTGAGAGGGGGCAGGCTGGGCTGAGGGACACCCCCCCCCACCCAGTGCACGAATTTCGTGCACCGGGCCCCTAGTAACTATATATAATTGTATGTCACAGAAAGACATAGCCTCCTTTGAGAGTACAGTTTATGAATAGAGAAATAGTAGTGGATATTAATTCACAAAAGTACTAAACACTTTTGTCATTCACTTAACAATCTGAATTGGTTTAATATCCTCTGTTGGTATTAATAAATAGTTCATAGATGAGACACTCTTTATTTCTAGAGAATAGACAGACAATTTCTGGGCCTCTAAAATGAATGAACAACCTTTAAAAAGTTATGTGTTAAAAGGTATAGCTGAGGCAAATTATCTAGCACATATGCCCAAAAGAAATTGGTACAAAGTATCAGAATATCCAGCTAGAAAAAGTTTTTAAGTTCTCATGCTAAATATTCTGAATATATAAATTACACAGCATATATCAATGATAAAAGAGACAACAGCACATGGACTGCTTTGAAGTTAGATTAGCACAGTAGATGAAAATGTCTATTTTCTGTAGTGCTTAAATGTATTTCATTAGGAGATTAAATTCCCTTTACTACTGGAAAACACTAAGTGGCATAAATGATTGAAAAATCTCGTCATCTTTTAAAAACCCACTGTATACAAATACCCTTTCCTCCTATAATCAACCATTCTTCCTGTGGGTTCTTGAGATACATAATACATACTCATGAATGTTAATAAATCCCATAAATCAAAATCACATGGACTTCCTTTCCATATTGAATATCCCCCATAAGCTTCCATAGAATTGCCTTGATGTATCAAAGTACATGGTGCAACAAAGTGCAAATGAACCTACAATAGCAAAAATTCTTTATATGTTGGTTGAAGAAAAGTCTATTACCACAAATAATTCACTGTCTTGACCTCCCTTGGAAAGCATGCTTGATTTAAGCCATGCCAACAGAAAAGCTTACATGTAAACTCATTCAATTCACAGAGAAGCCAGAGAAACGAAACCTTGTGTTTATTAGTCAATACTCATTTATGTTTTTGTGGGGAATTTCAGGTAAAAGTAATGGCCAAAACTAAATTATTTTCTAATATTCCTTTCAGGGTACTTACAAAAAAGTTCTTAAATTTATAAGACTCTTGAGCTAAGGCTGACATATCACATAGCTCCTCTACCAAAAGCTATTTTATAAAGCAAGCATGATATGTAAATTATTGCTCTATATAATATGCAGCAGTATTGAATTAATCCCTGCAAAAATAAAAGTCTGAAATTTTAGAAGTACCCAATATTTCCACTAGACAGTATTCGCCAAGGAATTATATATGTAATAAAATGAATGCAATCAGCATTTTCTGACTCACACATCATAGCTTTTCATGAATGGGTATTTAAGTATGAAGATAGATTAGCTCTCTAATCTCATTTTAATGAGTTTCTCTTTGTCTTTGAGGGGCTACACTGCACAAATGTTCAATGACTCTACTCAATAGTCATTTATATTAATCCATTTAAGAATTCTGAGATTGTGCTGATTGCACTTACTTGAGCATACAAAATTCACCAAAATATAGTCAGAGAATAATTTAAGTAATGTAAAGTTATCTCTTCCATCCAATAGGTTCCTAATTCCTGTCAATTCTACCTCCTAATGTAACTTAAGTTTATCCTCTGTCCACTGTCCATGTTGTCTTAGTCGCACTCTCGCTGATATCCACAGAGCTTCTTGGCTGGTCTCCTGTCTCCTTTTCCCCTTCTTTGAACCCGCACCCAGATACTGAGAAGCCATCATTCTAAAATGCAAATCCAATTATGTCACAATCTTCAACCATTTGGGGATCAAGTCCAATTCTATGGCCTATGAGGTTCCCCAGGATCTGACCTCTGTTTGCTTTTCTGGCCCCACTCACCCCAGCTGCCCAATACTCTATCCAAACTATTCTTGGTTCTCTAACTCAGTCAACAGGCATACTTTTTGTTGGATTTCATAGGTCAGAAAAAAACAAACAGAAACTAAAAGTATTAAACATAGGGTTATCAACTTTTTATTCTGCCAAGAAAAAAACACTTCAAACAAAAACAAAATCTATAATTTGCTAGCATTTTCATTTTACAAAGTTAAGAAAGATATGATCTTAGAATTCTAAAACTTGGTAAGTTTTAGATATAAAAGCTCATTATATTGTCTTTTTATTTAACTGTACATTGGTGAAAACTCCTGCATGAACTGTTCAATGGAACAACTGCCCTCACTCATCATACCTTCATGCCTCAGCATGTGCTAACCCTCTGCTGAAGCATCTTTCTCCCACATTGCCCTTTATGACCTGCATAACTAGCATTCATCCTTCCACACGCACCTTACAGGGCAGTTCTTTTCAAACTTTAAAGTGTATATGAATAACCTGGGGATTTTGTTAAAATGCAGATTCTTGTCACAAAGAGTTTGTCCTACATTTATTCTAGAAGCTTTATGGTTTTAGGTTTCACATTTAAGTCTATGCATGATCCATTTTGTGTTCATTTTTGTACGTATATGAGGCATGGATTGAAGTTCATTTAATATGCAAATATTCAATTGTTCCAGCACCATTTGTTGAAAAGATAATCCTTTCTCCACCAAATTGCTTTTGCTCTTTTGTCAAAATCAAATCACTATATATGTGTATTGGTCTCTTTCTGGACTTTCTAATCTGTTCTATTGATCTATTTGCCTAGGCCAGTGATGGCGAACCTATGACACGTGTGTCAGAGGTGACACGCAAACCCATTTCTTTGGTTGATTTTTCTTTGTTAAATGGCATGTAAATATATCAAATAAATATCAAAAATATAAATCTTTGTTTTACTATGGTTGCAAGTATCAAAAAATTTCTATATGTGACACGGCACCAGAGTTAAGTTAGGGTTTTTCAAAATGCTGACACGCTGAGTTCAAAAGGTTCGCCATCACTGGCCTAGGCCATGCTATCTCATATGTATGTTGAAGGTTCATTATCCAAAAACAAAAAACAAAAACATTCTGTGCAAATGACAAAGAACCTGGAATGTTCTGGATTCCCTGATGTTTGCCTGTATTCTCTTTCTCTTGCTATATTATATTGTATGCTTGTCTTTCCTAAGCCTTAGTATGTAAGCATACTTTGTGAAATCTTGTGAGTCCTTTTAATTGCTGCGACTTTACTTTCTGTGTTGAAAAAGAACACAATGCCAAAGAACTGGCCATTTTTCACCTTGCCTAAATGGGTCAAGGCCAATTTTCCCTTTGACCTCTCAGCTAGGATTGGTATTTCCCAAGTTCTACTGATCATGGCCTACAGGTATGTTTTGATAATAACCAGTTAACCATGGCCAAGATAACTAAGATAATTGTAAAATAGGGAATTGTTTAGTCTAAAGCATGTTTACAAATCAGAGTGTGTTTGCCAATGTATGAGTGCAATGTGCATGCATGAATGTGAGCTGCAGCAGGTAGATGAAGCTCACTGACACATAAACCTAAAAATGAGCAAAACCCAGCAAAAGCCAAAACATTTTAAGAAATATCTCCAACTGCCCAATGTATAATTGTCTTACCTCCTGATATATAAAGCAAAACAAAGGGTTGGCATCTAGCACATTATAAAAAAAAATGAAGAAACTCCTTTCTGGTGGGCATCCCTTCCATTGAGAGTAAAGCCAATGGATATATGGAACATAATGACACATCTCAGTGGGGAGGGCGGTGGAGGGGATGGGAAGAGATTAACCAAAGAACATATATGTATATATACATAACTCACAGAAATAGACAATAGTGTGGGGAAGGCCTGGGGTAGGGTGGGGGCTAGGTAGCAAAGGGTAGGGTGTTGGGAAATGGGGGACATCGCTAATACTGTCAACAATAAATAAATAAATAAATCCTTAAAAAAATAAAATAAGAGTGAAGCCAAAATAAAGTACATGAAGAATCTGAGAAAAAAGTTCCATTCTGGCACTCACTGCCCAGATATGGGGACACCAGAAAAGAAATAGAGAGTGATGGTACGATTAGAGTAAAGCTTCCATTTTTCCTTCTATTAGCTGAGAATAATAGTAGTAGAAAGATTAATAGCAACTATTAAGGACTGAATGTTTGCGTGGTCCCAAAAATTCGTATGTTGAAATCCTAACACCCATGGGATGGTGTTAAGAGGTGGGGCCTTTGAGAGGAGATTAGGTCACAAAGGTGGAGCTCTCTTGAATGGGATTAGTGGTCTTATGAGAAGAAACACCAGAGAAATGATCTCTCGCTCTCTCCCTGCCACGTGAGGAAACAATGAGAAGACAGCCATCTATAAATCAGAAATAGAGGCTCACAAAGAACCCACCATAGGATGGCATCTCGATCTCAGGCTTCAACTTCCAGAACTGTGAGCACTTATTATAGAAGACACATTGTACTTTACCTGCTTTCCTTCATTTAATCCTCACCGAAGTTCCAGGAGGAGAGCCTGTGTTCACTTCCATCGTAGAAGTAAAGAACTGCAGTATGCAGATGATAACCTGCCTGTGGACCCCAAGCCAGTGAGAGGAAGAACGAGAGAAAAGTTACCCCAGCCTGTGAAGAAGCAAAAAAGTTCTCCTTGCTCAGACAGAGTGGCTCAATGGTTGAACATCGACCCATGAACCAGTACATCACAGTTCGATTCCCGGTCATGACACATGCCTGGGCTAAATATACAGTAGGGGGCCCACAGGAGGCAGCCAATCAATGATGTTTCTCTCTCATCAATGTTTCTATCTCTCTATCCCTTTACATTCCTCTCTCTAAAATCAATAAAAATATATTTTTTTTAAAAAAAAATTCTCCTTGCTTTACTAAAGTTATTTTTTAGTATTGAATATATGAGAAAAATCAGCCTTTTCCAATTTTAAGGTGCTACAAGATACTGTAAATTTACAAAAGTTTAATTGACCCTAACCTGGATCCTTAATATCCTAAAATCTTTGATTATTAAAAGGCTGAAGATATTACCTTTTCTTCATTTTGAAAATTATGTATTGAGTATTTACCACAAACCAGGACTAGTACAAGAAACACAAAGAGGGTAAAAATGGGATCCTGGCCCTCACATAGCCAAGTTTCCAACCACTTTCCCTCAAAAACACACCTCCAGGCTTTGCAAGACTAGTTCTTGGTGTTATTTATAGAAGTAAAGCCATAACTCTGCTGGAAAATAAGGGAGAAAGAAGTTGATGAAGGAGGAAGAAAGTTTACAGCTTTGAAATCTCCAGTTTTGGAAGCTAGACTCAAAAATAAAAGTCTGTGTTACATTTTAGATGAGATGGAATTAATTGACATTTACAGACCATTTCATCTCAAAGCAACAAAATATACATTCTTCTCAATTGCACATGAGACATTTTCAAAGATACACCATATGTTAGCACACAAACTAAGTCTACAAGTTCAAGAAGATTGAAATCATATCAAGCATCTTCTTGGAGCACAATGGCATGAAATTAAAATCAACTACAATAAAAAAAAAACTCAAAAGCATTCAAACACATGAAGGCTAAATAGCATGTTATTAAACAATGAATGGGTTATCAAAGAGATGAAGAAAGACATAAAAACTTCCTGGAAACAAATAAACATGAATACACAACAACCCAAAATTTATGGGACACAGTGAAAGCAGTCCTGAGAGGGAAGTTCATAGCACTACAGGCCTACATCACAGAACAAGAAAAACTGCTAATAAACTATCTAACCCTACAACTTGAAGAATTAGAAAGAAAACAAAAAGAAAAGCCCTGAGTAAGTAGAAGAAAGAAAATAATAAAGATCAGAGGGGAAATAAATGACATAGAGACAAAAAAAAAAAAAATCAATAAAACCAAGAGCTCATTCTTTGAAAGGATAAATAAGATTGATGAACCTTTAGCAATTTTTGAGGTTTGGATTTGATCATTTTTGCTCTGTGAAATTCTCTGAGTTATGCTGTTCTTCACTAGCTAGCAAAGAAAAATATGATCACTTATAATTTCTCTCTCAACTCTTCTTATGCCACTTAAAAAGATTAAGGCTTCCTTGTGAGACAGCTATGTATATCTCCCTACCTTCTCCAACTCTGGGTTTTGTCAGTGTGATAGAAATCCATTTAATTGGATTTATAGAAGTAAAGCCATAACTCTGCTGGAAAATAAGGGAGAAAGAAGTTTAGCAGGACTCATCAAGAAACAAAGAGAGGACCTAAATAAACAAAATCAGAAACAAAGGAGGGAAAGTAACAACTGATCCCATAGAAATACAAAGGATCCTAAAAAAAATACTATGAACAACTATATTCTAACAAGGATGAAATGGACATATTCCTAGAAAAATATAATCTTCCAAAACTCCACCAGGAATTATCAGAAAACCTGAATATGCTGATAACTATTGATGAAATAGAAGCAGTAATCAAAACACTCCCAGCAAACAAAAGCTCTGGTCCAGAAGGTTTCACAGGGAAGTTTTACCAAATATTCAAAGAAGAACTAACATCCTCCTCAAATTATTCCAAAATTCCAAAAGAAGGGAACACTTCCAAGCTCTCCTTACAAGGCTAGCATTAGCCTAATTAATTCCAAAACCAGATAAAAGACACTATAAAGAAAGAGAATTACATGCCAATATCCCTGATGAATATAGATGCTAAAATCCTCAACAAAATATTAGCAAATCGGATCCAGCAATATCTTTAAAAGATCATACAGCATGACAAGGTGGGATTTATTGTGGGGATGCAAGGTTGGTACAATAGACAACAAATCAATAAATGTGATACATCATATAAACAAATTGGAAGACAAAAATCACATGAGCATATCAATTGATGCAGAAAAAGCATTAGACAAAATCCAATGCCCTTTTTTTGTGTGTGTGTGTGGGGGGGGGGGGTTAATCCACATGAGGATATTTTTCCATTGATTTTTAGGGAGAGTGGGAGGGAGAGAGAGTGCGAAACATTGATATGAGAGAAACACATGGAATGGTTGCCTCCTGCACAAGCCCAGACCAGGAGGAGCCTGCAACCAAGGTACGTGCTCTTGACCAGAATCAAACCTGGGACCCTTCAGTCAGCAGGCTGACGCTCTATCCACTGAGCCAAACTGGCTAGGAATCCAATGCCCTTTTTTGATAAAAACTCTCAGCAAAGTGGGAATAGAGGGGTCATACCTCAACATAATAAAGGCCATATATGATAAACCTACAGCCAACATCATACTCAATGGGCAAAAAATAAAAGCATTTCCCCTAAGAACAGGAACACGTCTGTTTTCACCACTCTTATTCAACACTAGAGGCCCAGTGCACAAAATTCATGCATGGGGCGGGGGTGCGGGGGTGTCTCTCAGCCCAGCCTGCACCCTCTCCAATCAGGATCTCCGGTGGGATCGGGCCTAAATGGGCAGTCGGACATCCCTCTCACAATCCAGGACTGCTGGCCCGGTCACCCCTAACTGCCCTCCCTTGCCAGCCTGGTCATCCCTAACTGCCCTCCTCTGCCAGCCCGATTGCCCTTAACTTCCCTCCCCTGCAGGCCTGGTCCCCCCAACTGCCCTCCACTGCAGGCCTGGGATCCCCCCAACTGCCCTTCCCTGCAGGCCTGGGGTCCCCGCAACTGCCCTCCCCTGGAGGCATGGTCCCCCAAATGCCCTCCTCTGCCAGCCTGATCACCCCTAACTACTCTCCCCTGCAAGCCTGGGTCCCCCCCAACTTCCCTCCCCTGCAGGCCTGGGTTCCCCTGCAACTGCCCTCCCCTGCAGGCCTGGTCCCCTCAAAATGCCCTCCTCTGCAGGCCTGGGTCACCCCTAACTGCCCTCCCCTGCAGGCCTGACTGCCCCCAACTGCCCTCGCTTACAGGCCTGGTCCCTCCCAACTGCTCTCCCCTGCTGGCCATCTTGTGTCCACATAGGGGCGGCCATCTTGTATGTTGGAGTGATTGTCAATTTGCATATTACCTCTTTATTATATAGGATAGTACTGAAGTCCTACCCACAGTGATCAGACAAGAAGAAGAGATAAAAGGCATCCAAATTGGAAAAGAGGAAGTAAAACTGTCATTCACAGATGATATGATATTGTACATAAAAACCTTAAATACTCAACCAAAACACTACTAGATTCAATAAATGAATTCCGCAACAGAACAGGATACAAAATCAACACCAAGAAGTCAATGGCATTTTTATACGCCAATAATGAACTCTCTGAAAGAGAAACTAAATAATCTATTTTACTATTGCAACAAAAAAATTAAGATACTTAGGAATAAATTTAACCAAGGAGGTAAAAGACCTGTACTCGGAAAACTACAGAACATTGAAAAAAGAGAGAAAAATATAAACAAGTGGGAGAATAGACGGTGTTCATGGATTAGCAAAATCAACATCATTAAAATGGCCATACTACCCAAAGCAATCTATAGATTCAATGAAATCCTTATTAGAATACCAATAGCATATTTCACAGATTTAGAATAAACACTCCAAAAATGTATATGGAACCAAAAAAGACCCCGAATAGCCATAGGAATCTTGAGGAAGAAGAACAAAGTTGGAGGGATCACACTACCAGTTATCAAGTTACACTACAAAGGAGAAACCAAGATGGCGGCATAGGTAAACACTGGAGTTTGCTGCCTCGAACAACCACTTCAAAAATACAACTAAAAGACAGAACGGACATCATCCAGAACCACAGGAAGGCTGGCTGAGTGGAAGTTCTACAACCAGGAGGAAAGAGAAAAACATACTGAGACTCAGAGGCGGCGCAGTGCTTAAGTAAAATACTAAGGTGCGGAGTGCATGCGGAGCGGGCTGGTGGCTGAGGGCGTGGTTGTCGTTTTCAATTGGGAGGGAGTCTCAGGCTCTGAGCTCCAGTTCTGGGCGAGTCTCTAGGGACCCAGACTCATATGGGAGAAGCAGGACTGTCTGGCATCGCTCAGAACCCTAGGGCAGCTTTCTCTCCGTGGTGCTTGCAGCGATTACTGGGACATTGAGAAGCAGAGCCTCTGAGGGCAAGACTGAGAGCAGCCATAATTGCTAACCCTGCCCTGTTGATGCCGTGAGACCCACCCCGCCCAAGCCCTGCAGGGAGACTTTTGCTGGATAGCCTCAGGCAAAGGCTAGATTAGCACCTCCCTAGAGATCCAGGAGCCAGGAAGCCCAGAGGTCAGAGTGGGACCATCCAGTTTTCAGCTCTGTGGAACCATAAAAGACACACTCAGGGGGCAGACTCAGTGAGCACCAAAGCCCCATCGAAGCAAGTCTAGCCCCAGAGGGGTGTCTCCAGCACAGAAGTTCTCCCACTGCAGACACAGCTGATTCTCACAGCCAATTGGCCTGGAGGTCAATTCCTCACAGTGATAACTACAACAATCAAGGCTTAACTACAACAAGACTGTGCACAAAGCCCACAAGGGGGTGCACCAAGAGTGTCTACCTCAGGTAATTGGGACACTTAGCACAGAAAGGCACTCTATCGACACAGCGAAGCATAAAAATGCCGAGACAAAGAAACAGGACACAAACAACAGAATTGGAGGAAAGCAAACTGTTGGATATAGAGTTCAAAACCACACTTTTAAGGTCTTTAAAGAACTGTCTAGAAGTCGCCGATAAATTTAATAAGGCCCTCAAAAAGACTGGTGAGACCGCCGATAAATGTAATGAGATCCTCAAGAAATCTAATGAGACCCTCAATGTTGTGATAAAGAACCAACTAGAAATTAAGCATACACGGACTGAAATAAAGAATATTATACAGACACCCAACAGCAGACCAGAGGAGTGCAAGAATCAAGTTAAAGATTTGAAATACGAAGAAGCAAAAAACACCCAACCAGAAAAGCAAAATGAAAAAAGAATCCAAAAATATGAAGATAGTGTAAGGAGCCTCTGGGACAGCTTCAAGCGTACCAACATCCAAATTATAGGGGTGCCAGAAGATGAGAGAGAGCAAGATATTGAAAACCTATTTGAAGAAATCATGACAGAAAACTTCCCCTACCTGGTGAAAGAAATAGACTTACAACTCCAGGAAGCACAGAGAACTCCAAACAAAAGGAATCCAAAGAGGACCATACCAAGACACA
Source organism: Myotis daubentonii (assembly GCF_963259705.1). NCBI lineage: Eukaryota > Metazoa > Chordata > Mammalia > Chiroptera > Vespertilionidae > Myotis > Myotis daubentonii. The sequence continues at coordinate 129,941,249 of NC_081841.1, forward strand.
TCATCATTAAAATGCCAAGAGCAAAAGACAAAGAGAGAATCTTAAAAGCAGCAAGAGAAAGAAAATCAGTTACCTACAAGGGAGTACCCATACGACTGTCAGCTGATTTCTCAACAGAAACTTTGCAGGCCAAAAGGGAGTGGCAAGAAATATTCAAAGTGATGAATGCCAAGAACCTACAACCAAAATTACTTTATCCAGCAAAGCTATCATTCAGAAGTGAAGGCCAGATAAAGAGCTTCACAGATAAGAAAAAGCTAAAGGAGTTCATCACCAACAAACCAGTATTATATCAAATGCTGAAAGGTATACTTTAAGAAGAAGAAGAGGAAGAAAAAGGTAAAGATACAAATTATGAACAACAAATACACAGCTATTAGCAAGTGAATCTGAAAATCAAGTGAATAATCTGATGAACAGAATGAACTGGTGATTATAATAGAATCAGGGACATAGAAAGGGAATAGACTGACTATTCTTGGTGGGGAAGGGGTGTGGGGGTGAGGGAAGAGATTGGACAATAATCGTGCACCTATGGATGAGGACAGTGGGTGGGGAGTGAGGGCGGAGGGTGGGGTAGGAACTGGGTGGAGGGGAGTTATGGTAGGAAAAAAGAGTAACTAATGTAATAATCTGAACAATAAAGATTTAATTGAAGGGAAAAAAAGTTACATTACAAAGCCACTGTAATCAAAACAGCCTGGCACTGACACAAGGACAGGCACATAGATCAATGAAACAGAGACCCCAGAAATCTACCCAAGACATTACACGTAATTGATATTTGACAAAGGAGGCAAGATGATACAATGGAGTCAAGACAATCTCTTCAATAATAAAAGGTGTTGGGGAAATTGGACAGGTACATGAAAAAAAAAAAAATGAAACTAGCCCTGGCTGGTTTGGCTCAGTGGATAGAGTGTTGGCCTGTGGACTGAAGGGTCCCGGGTTCAAATCCAGGTCAAGGGCACATGCCTGGGTTGCGGGCTCGATCCCCAGTAGGGGATGTGCAGGAGGCAGGCAATCAATGATTCTCAATTCTCATCATTGATGTTTCCATCTCTCTCTCTCCCTCTCCTTTCCTCTCTGAAATCAGTAAAAATATATTTTAAAAAAAATGAAACTAGACCACCAACTTACACCGTACAGAAGAATAAACTCAAAATGGATAAAATACTGAAATGTAAGTCGGAAACCATAAGAATCCTAGAAGAAACCATACGCAGCAAAATCTCAGACATCTCTCATAGCAATATGTTTACAGATACATCTCCTAGGGAACTAAGGAGAAAATAAACAAATAGGACTATATCTGTACAGCAAAAGAAACCATCAACAAACTGAAAAGAGAGCCCACTGCATGAGAGAATATATTTGCCAATTATACATCCGATAAGTGGTTAATATCCAAAATATAAAAGGACTTTATAAAACTTAACAAAAGTAAGACAAACAATCCAATTAAAAAATGGGTAAAGACCTAAACAGATACTTCTCCAAAGTAGACATAAAGAAGGCCAAGAGACATATGAAAAAATGCTCAAAGTCACTAATTATCCAAGATGCAAATTAAAACAACAATGAGGTACCACTTCACACCTATCAGAATGGCTACATCAACAAACTACAGTCTTGGCGAGGATGTGGAGAAACGCAAACACTAGTACGCTGCTGCTGGGAATGCAGACTGGTTCAGCCCACTGTGGAAAACAGTATGTAGTTTCCTCAAAAAATTAAAAATAGAACTGTCATTTGACCCAGTGATCCTACTTCTAGGAATACTAGTATATGCTAAGAAACTCAAACCACCAATCAGAAAGAATATATGCACCCCTATGTTCATAGCAGCACAATTTACAATAGCTAAGATTTGGAAACAGCCCAAGTGCCATCAGCAAATGAAGAGATAAAAAAGCTGTGGTACATTTACACAATGGAATACTATGCAGCAGCAAAAAAGAAGGAACTCTTACCTTTTGCAACAGCGTGGATGGACCTGGAGTATATAATGTTAAGCAAAATAAGCCAGTCAGAGAAAGACAAGTATCACATGATATCACTCATATGTAGAATCTAATGAACAAAATAAAGTGATGAACAAAACAGATCCAGAAACATATAACCATGAACCAATCTGATTAATTTCAGAGAGAAGGTGGGGGTGAGAAAGTGGCTGGGGGGAAATTAAATGGGAAACTTATATGCATATATGCATGGCCCATGAATACAGACAATAGTGTGTGAAGCCTTTGGAGGGGTGAGTGCTGGATGGAGGGGGTCAATGGGGGGGAAAAAACAAAGGGGACATCTCTAATAATATAAACAATAAAGTTAAATGTTTTTTAAAAAGTCTGTGTTACACATGGAAAGATATTTTAAGATGTAATAATAACTAACAATTTTAAGCACTTACACTGAGCCAAGTTCAGTTTTAATTACTTTATGAGAATTATGATTTAATCTTTACATGTATCCTACAGATTGGCACTATCACTATGCCCATTTACAAGATGATAAAACTGAGGTCCAGAGAGATTAAGTAATTTACTCATCCTCTCAGGCATTAAAGAAGTCAGAATTCAAACCGGAAATCCGTCTCCAATCCCTATGCACTTAACAATTATTCTTGTCACTGAAGGAAGACTCAAATATCATGGTACTATACTAAATTAAGCATACTGACCAATGGAACCAAATTAAAAGCATATATACTAATTAGGATACTAAAAAGTTATTATAGTGAGGGAAAGATGAATTATACAATAAACGGCGATGCCCTAATTAGTTAGTTCCCAAAAAGTGGACCCTTACCTCACATAATTTATTAAAATAAAAGTCAGTGGTTTAAAGAATTATATGTGAGTATCTGGAACCAACATGATGCATATTACCACGACTTTGTCTCATCATTCCTTGCTAAAATGACCCAACTAACTTGATAGAGAAAATTCTTCACCACAAACTGACCACTTCACAGGAGCCCCATCCAAAACCTGAACCCTTGAGGAGAGTGAGCAGGAGATGGCTTAGAAAAGAGAGTAGTGAATGGAGAGCCTAATCAGCAGCTAGTTCCCCAAACCTCAACAATAAAACTGCTGCCATTCATTAGCTATTGAGAATCAAACACCCTACCTAAGTGCCTTAGAGTGTTAATAAATTTAAATATTATTATACACACGAGTAAACTGGTGCTCGGAGGTTTAAACAAGATGCCCAATGTTACACAGCTAATATAGCAAAGCCAGGGTTGGAACACAATGGCTATCAGTCTCAAACTTTAAACTCCACTACAAAGAGAGGGGCCAAGTCCACCAGGATCTCATCTTCAGAGCCTGCAGACAGCTTCTGGATAGGAGCAGAGGCTGGAAGCAAGGCAGTGCTGGACAAAGAGTCATGACACAGGTTCTGCCTGGATGCCAGGCCAGCCAGCTATGCAAGAGGAAGGGAAACTACTCCAGTAGGCTCAGAGCTGCCAAGACAACACAAAAGAGAGACTGTTCTGCAACAAAGGGGAACTTTGCCCTGCAGCTGTCTCCCACTGCCTACAACTCCATCTCTACCCCACAAAAACTATCAGAACTCTAAGCTGTTGATGAGAAATTATAATAAATCTAAATTTTCCCCTATGTTTGACTGTAATGAAAAGAACTGAACACGGTCTACACAATTTCCGATAAAGCATTATTTCAGTTCCCCATACTGCATAAACTAGACCTCACTTGGCAGATGAGCAAGCAGACAAGCAAGCAAACTAGATAGGAGAAGAGACTCAAATATTTTAAGAGACACGGAATAATCTGAATAACTGCAAGAAACAAGACAAGCTTACAAATTCTAAAATTTACATTCTCAATGAACTTCAAACTGACAGTGAATCAGTGATAACAAACATTACTTCAAGGAAAGGTGAAAAGGGAGTAACAAGAAATAGCATTTGAAAACAAAAAGTGAAACTAGTGGCCTAAAGAATAGAGACAGTGAAATGCAGACTGGCTACCGCAGAAAACTAGTGCTCAATGAAATCTCCCAGCGTTCACATGAAAATAATAAAAAACAAGACATTATCAGTGAAAAAGATAAAACCTGAACAACAGATCCAGAAGATCAAATTTGTATATAATAGGAATTCCAGAAAGAGAAGGGAGAGATAAGTAAAGCAGAAATATTAAGTAAATAATAGGGGGTGGGGGGAGCTTAAAAATGAGTTTTTCAAACTGAAATTATGCACAGAACTTGGCAGAATTAATCATAAAAGATACACACATCCCAGAATTTCTGAATGTCAAGGAGAAAAAAAATTAAATAGACATAGGAACCTCCACCAAGATTTTTTTTAAAAAAGGTGGGGAGGGGTATTAACTGCTAAAAGACCATGGAGTAAGGTTTGTAGGACTTTGAAGGTAAAAAATTGTGACCTAGTAAGAATCCCAAATTTAACTAAATTATCAATATTGTAATTATCATGATTATAAAGCAAATGAAAATATTAATAGACTCAAAGATAACAATGTACTTTCCACATATTCTTTCTGGAAAAAAAATTCTTAAGAAAGGGGGACATACAATCAATTAAAAAATAAAGAACTCAAGAAAGTAGAAGATATTTGAAAGTATAGATATAGATGAGTATAAAACAAATAGCAGTGAGCAATAAAGGTAACAAAAATACAGTGATCTAAATTATGTATGCTAATGGTGTTGAAATCATGATACAAATATTCAGCAAGGAGACTTGAAAGAGCAAAATGCTAAAAAAAATTATATGAACAAACATTTCTAATTATTTCAACAAAATTTAGGCTATAAAGGGAAGGAAGAAAAGAACATGCTGAAGCTCATATAGCTTAGGGGAGCTCCTCAGCTACTGCTCCAATGCTAAGTGCAAATGTTAAACATACCCACAATTACAACAAAAATTAGACATATTTAACTTCCAAGTCACAAGGAAATTTAAAGAAAATTCAAGACAAAACTCAGAAAAGGGTAAACAATAGGAAAGCATAATAATTTGAAAACCTAACACAAGATGCCATGGGTAAGACCAAACATTCAGTGAATACTAATGGATAAAATATGCCTATTAAAATACACATACACACACACACACACACACACACACACACACACACACACACACACTGGGTTATGTGCAAAAGTATCAGACATAGAGTAGATACTAAAAAAATAGTGTATATAAAGAAAGAAATAACGTTGCAGGCACTGTAGTGAACCAAATATTTTTAAGAAGAAAAGGAAACTTTACCAGTTTAAAACACCAAAATTTTCATTTCAAAAAAATGTTTTAAAATCTCACCATGAACTGGCAAGAAAATAAATGAAATCCCTCAGAGGTCAAAAACTTAATAAAGTGTATAATCTTTAATCCACAAATTCCACTCATAGTAATTTAGTCTACATTCACATGTTTTAAAAGGAAGAAATCTCTTCCTGTTTCTCATCATGGCACAGGATTAAGGGGAAAAGGAGAACCCCATGAGGGAACTTCACATCCATAGGCTCTGCCTCAACATCTGTGTGGGGAAAAGTGGAGACAGACTGATCCAGGCAGCCAAGGTCCTGAAGCAGCTCACAGGCCAGACCCGTGTGTTCTCCAAAGCCAGATACACTGTCAGATCCTTAGGCATTAGGAGAAATGAAAAGATTGCTGTCCACTGCATAGTTTACAGGGCTGAGGCAAAAGAAATCTTGGAGAAAGGTCTGAAGGTGTAAGAGTACAAATTACAAAAAAATAACTTCTCAGATACTGGAAACTTTGGTTTTAGGATCCAGAACACCTCAATCTGGGGATCAAATATGACCCAAGCATTGCTATCTATGCACTGGATGGACATCTATGTGGTGCTGGGTAGGCCAGGTTCCAGCATCGCAGACAAGAAACGCAGGTCAGGTTGCATTAGAGCCAAACACAGAATCAGCAAAGAGAAGGCCATGTGCTGGTTTCAGCAGAAGCATGATGGGATCATCCTTCCTGGCAAATAAATTCCCGTTTCCATCGAAAAGGCCAATAAGATATTTTCAGTGGGGGGCGGGGGGTGGGGGGGAGGAAGAAATCATGCATGGGAGGAATTCATAAATTCAAGACAGTTTTCACAGTTTGGGGTTGTTTGGGCTGCAAATAAAAGAAACCTAACTAAAGTGACTTAAACAAAAAGGATCTAATTTAAACAAAAGGACTAGATGGCAGGCACTCCAGGTTGATTCAGTAGCTCAAATACCTATTGTGGCTAAGGCTCCATATTTCCGCACATCACTTTCAGTGTGTGAGGGACATCATGTTAGGCGAATGCAGGGTATAAAAGACTGTACATATAAAATGATCCTTACCAAAATCAGAGAAAAAGAAATGAGTTCAAGGAAATCTGTTAATAGTGGTTGCTGTAAGATGGTGTTATCATGAGTGGTTTTTTACCTCCTGTTTCATATATTTTTTGGTGCTTTACCTATTTTTTATAAAAATGTAATACATGTACAAACTGAAAACAGAAAAAATCTATACATATATCAAAAAATTAAAAAGAGAGGTGCTGCTAAAGAAAGGAGCTCAATTATCCTTTGGCCATAATGACATAGGTTCTTTCTCCTTGTTTTCCAATCAGAATTCTTTCAAATTTATTTGCTACATGTCTGAGTTTTCTAATTCTCCACCACATGCAGCACAGTAGTTTAGTGTAAAAAACTCAGGATAGCCCTAACCGGTTTGGCTCAGTGGATAGAGCATTGGCCTGCAGACTGAAGAGTCCCAGGTTCGATTCCGGTCAAGGGCATGTACTTTGGTTGCGGGCACATCCCCAGTAGGGGGTGCGCAGGAAGCAGCTGATAGATGTTTCTAACTATTTCTCTCCCTTCCTATCTGTAAAAAATCAATAAAGTATATTAAAAAAAAATAAGAATAGCCCTGACCGGTTTAGCTCAGTGGATAGAGCGTCGGCCTACAGACTGAAGGGTCCCAGGTTCGATTCCGGTCAAGGGCATGTACCTTGGTTGCAGGCACATCCCCAGTGAGGGGTGTGCAGGAGGCAGCTAAATTGATGTTTCTCTCCCATATTGATGTAAAAATCAATAAAATATATTTTAAAAAATAAAAATAAAAAGCTCAGGATATTAATAATTATGATCTATGTAGGGTATAACACTTTATAGTACTTAATAAAGTCCTTATTTCATTATTCACTATACTGGTATAACACTTAAAGATAAATAGAAAAAAATAAAAATAGGTAAATAGAGCATTTTGCAGTGAGGAACTTGAAGCTTTAATCATTCAAGAGCCCTTCCCAAAATCAAATTAATTGGGAAGCTTAAATATAATTTACCCCCAAAACATTCTATTTTCATATACCATATGTCATTAAGATAATATTAAAATACACTCGTGGTTATATTGCATCAATTTCCAAGGGGCTCAAATTCTTTTAGATATTTAATTAATACCAATAACCACCAGTGCTCCTAAATCTACTGTAGGCAAAAATGAATGTTTAAATAGAGACCAAAGGTGATCAGGAGAAACCTACACTATCCACTTAGTGTGCTTCAGTGACTTCCTTCTGTTACCCTTCCTCACATCATGAGGTCATCAGAACAGCTCAAGGGGCTTCCCACTTATCAACTAATTTCAGAGGCATCTTCCAAGACTGTCTTCTCATTAGCTTAAAACTAGAAATTTGGAATTTAGAATTTTAATTTTAAACTGAAGGACCCGAGCAATAATCTAGTCAAATTTCTCATTTCACATACAAGGAAACTGTCAATGCAGTTTAAATCCATTAAAATGGACCAGTTATGAACACAAATGCTCCACTGAGCACAGAAAGATGTCTTTAGAAGATGTCTAAAGCCTGCAAGAATTCATACTGCTGCTTAAGCTTTACTGATACTTATGATCCTATTTTAAAATGCTGGTCAATCAATTTATAAGGCCCTGTTTAGATATTACAAATCCTCAAGTAAAAAAATCCCATTCAGTTAAACATGACATGCAGAGTAAAGCAGCTAAATAGCATCTACTCGTCTTCGGCCACAAGGAATGGAAATGAATCTCTGCCTTTTTGGTTATTTTGTTGTTGTCTTTTGTAATGTGACATAAGACATTACAGAGAAGAATTTGTAAACATTAAATTGCAAACAAAATATTCACTGAAATAGAATTTGTGTTAGGTTTGTTTCATTTTATGCTCTAAGACAAACTTGGGCTTCCTGTCCTCACTTAGAAGTTCCAGATTTCACAGGAAATTCTAAAACATTAATTCCCCTTCAGCATCTGTTCTCCCCAGATCCTCACTGTTAGGCACTAGTGTGGCAGCCAGGGGCTCTGGGTCACCCATTTATCAGGAAGAGTTCACTAAAAATTCTTAGCCAGCCTCATTCATAAACATATGAACAACATATTAAAACAATCAACAGAAGTAACTCACTGGAGTGCTAAGTATTAAATGCTACGTCAGGTGAATATTCCCTCCCAAAAGATCAGTTTCCTTTTCGAAGTCCTGGCTGCATCTCATCCCTGCCCTGTCAGCATCTGGCCCTCAACTAGGGCTAGCTGCACTCTGAGCTGGCTAATATTGGCTGAATTCCACATGATTTTAGTTGGCCTCAGTAATATTTTTGCTTAGTTCTCAAGTCCAGAGGTACTTATTCTATAAATGGCTGCCATTTTTGTACTGAACTTGTGAAACCCTCCAAATCAAGGCCTATTTTTATTGGCTCATTAAGTATAGGTACCAAATTTTGGTAGTGGTTGGCATGGGAAAGGGTGGAGCAATTTTGCTTTGTACATTATAAATATACTAGGGGCTCAGTGCATGAATATGTGCACCTTGAAAGGAACTGTGGGCCGCAAGGCTGTGGTGGGCACAGGGGTGGGTCTCGGCCCATCCTCCACACCCCCGACCAGCCCCTCCTGCCATAGGCCCAGGTCCTGTCTCTGCAGGCAGTCTCGCTCCCACTGCTGCCACTCCCATGTGCTGACTGCGCTAGCTCGCTCCGTTTGCATCCGCTGACGGTAGCACGGAGCAATTGGGGCCAGTGCCAGCAAGGGGTGCGAGTGGCAGCTGCTGCCCCTATAGCCCCTCAGAAGCAGGGGGAGGTGGAGAAGCCCTCAAGGGCAATCGGGGCTGGCAGCCGCTGCTCACACCCGCTGACAGTGCAGAGCAATCAAGACCGACACCGGGCAACAGCAATGGCTTCAAGCAGCGGTTCTGGTGCCGGCAGCGGGTGTGAGCGGGGCTGGCATCGGCAGCAGGTGCGAACACCAGGCAGGACCACAGTGTGCAGGAGCAAAGAATTTTCAGTAACCACCAGAGGTTCCAACCAGCACCCCGCCTTTCTCTGGCACCCCTGCTCACCTGCTCCACCATCCCACCGTGCCTGATGCCCGCCATGTTCCGCGCACGCCCCCTGGTGGTCAGTGCACATCACAGCGACCAATTGTTTGGTTGTTCAGGTTGGTCCACCATTCGGTCTATTTGGATATTAGCCTTTTATTATATAGATTTTTTTTTTGTTAATCCTTACCCGAGGATATTTTTCCTATTGATATTTAGATAGAGTAGAAGAGAGAGGAGGAAGAGAGAGAGAGAGAGATTGGTTGCCTCCCACACGTACCCCAATCGGTGCTGGGAATCCAACCTGCAGCCCCAGGTTCATGCCCTTGACTGGAAATCGACCTGAGATACTTCAGTGCTCTGGTTGACACTCTAACCATTGAGCGAACAGGCCAGGGCCAAATATCTTTTTTTAAAAAGAATTATTACCTTTAATGTGTAAAGATACACCTTTTCACTTTTATTACACACCTGGAGCTGAGGGAGAGCTACCTCCAGTTAAAACAGATTCAACTCAAGAAGCGTGAGTTTTGTGTCCCAAACTTTTATATGAACGAGTGGGATACACATGTGAGCTTCATAGGGAGTCATCACACCAATTCCAGAAACATATGGGGCTAAAGTGCTGTTTAATCAGAATATACTTGACTGTGGGAAGCCGACTATTGTCTTCTCTAGCAGAGAGGTATGGACAAGGAGCCCAGAATGCTGGTGACCCTTGAGCCCTGGCAAGGGTCAGGGCTATGCACCCACTGTTTAGTCCAGACCATGGTAGCTGAAGCAACTTCCTCACCAGATAGGCATGTAAATCCTTACTGATAAGATAGTCTGTCTGTTACTGGAACTTGCCTGCCTAAGGGCTATAGGTGCATCCCAAACTGAATAAAAGGATGGCAGGGCCTGAGCACAAGTGGAATCCATACTCTTTGGATGGGCTCTCGCCTGGCCCCCCAACTTGCAAATTATTATTTCTTGTCTCGTCTCTTTCATTTGCGTGCGGCCCCTCTTCCAGAGCCCAAACTCCGAACCACATGGGACGTGGGGGTAATGCACACTGGACCAGTAAGCACTAAGTTTGAATTATGAAATTATAGGTACCCGTGACAGGTACCCTACCACCCCTCACTACCTCTGCCACCATCATCCTGGTCAAAGCCACCTTCACCTCTTCTACTGCCATGACCTCCCAATTGGTCTTCCAGCTTCTGTCCTTACTCACCCCAACCCTGCACCTAGTTGACTCTCACACAATCAGGTGACACAATTAAACAAGTTAAATCTCATCACTCCCTGCTCAACATTCTGCAGTGGCTCCTGTTTTACCAGAAGGAAAGCCACCATCTTCAGAATGGTCTGTAAAACAATCTTTCATCCTGTAACATCCCCCCGACCTCGTCTCTTAGCACTGCCCTCCTAGCCACACTGCCTCTTGGCTTAACATCAGGAACATTCCTGCCATGGTGCCTATGCACTGGTTGTTCCCTCTGCCAAGAAAATTCATGCCCAGATAGCTTCATGGCTAATCCTCTCACCCTTCCAATCTTGATTCAAATATCACCTTCTCAGTGAGAACTACCCTAGCCATTCCTTTTTAGAAAGTGGAAACCCCACCTCCGCCCACCCGTAACTGTATTCCCAAGTCCTTTTATCCTGCTCTGTTTTTGTTCACAGTGCTTATCATCTTCTAACACCCTCTTTACTTACCTTTTATGATTATTGTTTATTTCTCCTCAGAATATAAGCTCCACAGGGGTAAGGATCTTTGTTTTGTTTACTAATATTATCTTCTGCCTGAATAGTGTCTGATAGTCAAGAATTCAACTAATATTTGTTGAACACATGCTAAAGTAACATAAAATGAGCAGAGTGAACACAGCCTAATGCAGTCACATAGAGATCCCAATACACCAGATTCTTGCCACGTACAGTGATGAATGGAACCAGGAAAAGCAAATCAGGAGTCACAACCATGCAAGAGTGATGGCTCACACCACTATTCTTGGGACCAGTACTATAAATACTCAGTTAAGGCCTGAGAGAGAGCATCTGGGATGAAATCTGAACTCCTGCTCTTAGCAAATTCTATCAGAATCCAGCAGTAATATGTCCACAGCTATCGCAAGTAAATGTGTGCCTGGAATAGCCCTCTCCTGAAATGAATCAACGTCACTATATATTGGTTTCTCCCAACCAGATCTTTTCTCTAATCCTTCATCCTTTATCATGTTATCACAAAACAGGGTTCAATCACTTCAAAATCAGCTCTTGAAAAGAATATTAGGTGACAGTAGGAGCACAATCATTTAATTATGTCTCTTTATTCTGCCCCTTTATTTTAAAAGCTCGGGGATAGGGGTTAGGGAGTAGTAAAGAAATTACTTCTATAAATTAAAAATTTCTAGAGGAAATGAGAAAGGGCTGGAAATAAGGTAACTTCCAAAAGTTCACTAAATGTGTATTTTGACATGTGGTGTGCTGGAGAGATGAGTGATTTTCACTGATGAGGGTATGATGAGGTCTGAAAGATTAAACCACAAACATCTGTTGAGAGGTTACCGTGTAAAAAATACACAAAAAAATCTGAAGATCTACATTGAAGGAAAACCACAGGTGACTAGTGAAAAATGAGTGAGGAGATTTAAAAAATACAACTCTTAGACAGTATTCCAGGAGCCTGAATTGACTCACTGAATTCTCCTAACTAACCCTATGAAAGAAGTGCCATAATTATTCCCATCTTAGAGATGAGGAAAGTAAGGCACTGTATCATTCTCCCTGCTTTGTCTCTGCCTTCTGGCTCCCTTTCATCTTTCTAGTGCAGCTTATCCATTCATCTGGTTTGCCCAGAACTTCCCTGATTGATGTCTGTTGTCCCTGCCTGAGCATTAACAGCACCAACCTTCAATTTTTTTGTATATTGTAGGAAAAGGATATAACATAAAATTTACCATATTAAACCATTTTTAATTATACCTTTTCTTTTAGAATTGTCCCAGTTTAGCCTGGCCAGTATGGCCCAGTAGTTGAGCATCGAACTATGAACCAGCATATCAAGGTTCGATTCCCAGTCAGGGCACATGCCCCAGTTGTGGGCTCGATCTCCAGTGTGGGGCATGCAGAAGACAGCTGCAATGATTCTCTCTCATCATTGATGTATCTATTGGTCTCTCCCTCTCCCTTCCTCTCTGATATCAATAGAAATATATGTCTCTTTAAAAATAAAATTGTCCAGCCCTGACCAGTTTGGCTCAGTGGCTAGAGCGTCAGCCTGTGGACTGAAGAGTCCCAGGTTCAATTCCGGTCAAGGGCATGTACCTTGGTTGTGGTCACATCCCCAGTAGGGGGTGTGCAGGAGGCAGCTGATGGATGTTTCTCTCTCATGGATGTTTCTAACTCTCTATCCCTCTCCCTTCCTCTCTGTAAAAAAATCAATAAAATATATTTTTTAAAAAATAAAAATAAAATTGTCCCAGTTTAGGCTATATACAATCATCTTTCTCTACTACAACTTTTCTACTGTAACAGTTTACTTACCTGCTTCCTTGACCGAACTGTGAGCTCTTGGAGAACAGAACTGTGTGACCTGTGTTTCTAAGCTCACAACCCTGCACAGTAATGGCCATATTGTTAGCAAATGTTTAATAAATGCAAATGAATGAATGTTATCCCAAAATCCCTACTCTTTAATTTTCATTTTAAGAGGGCAACTGTCCTCTACCAGGTTCAGGATTTGAAATTTGTAAACTGTTCCAGCTTACCTGAGACCAGCCAGAGAGAGCCAGTGGTCTGCAGAACACTAAAAGCATGTGTAGCTGGATGAAGGATATGGCACAGACCCAGAGGGTAGGCATGCCCGAAAGAGCCAAAGTAAAGTGGAGCCTGCCCGGAGCACCACCAGACATGACCGAGCATAACACGAGTTCTACCAGCAAGAGTTTTCAGCAGCAACTCCAGGCAGGGAGGTTATCCCTCAGCGATCTCCAGTCTAGGCACCAGGCCAGAGCAGCCGCTCAGGGCAGAGCCATAAAGGACCTGGAGGTCACCAGGTGGGTCTATCCACACCTGTACCACTCTCCACCACTTCACCCACATGCCATCTTAGTGAAGAACATGGAGGGAGAGGAAATGTGAAAATCAAAACTTTGTATATTTAAAAATTAATTTTACTTGCATCAGACTAATTACTTATTTTAGCTTCCCCATCTACCCCAACCCATCCATATCCAAATTGGGAAGGGACTTGTAAGGAAGATCAGCCCAGATTAGAAAATACGGAAGGAATCATTCTCTCTGCCTGTGTGTTCCGTAAGTAACCAGTTTCTTCTCACCTTTATTTTGCTGACCCACAATATGAGGTAGAGAGAGGAAAATAATCCCCAATCCTATTTAAAGAACCTCAGTTCCAATATTTAATTTTGGAAGGAGAATCTCCTCTATATTTGTCCACCATTGGAGGTGGAAGAAGTAGATTTTGTGAGGAATGAGAGAACATAGTTGAGAAAGGAAAATCACAGTAAGTGAGGCACCATTTGCTTTTTCCCACTTGGAGCTCTGCAGCTCACCATTACAGTAACAGCATTTTTTAAAAATAAATCTTTAGTGTTGAAAGTATTACATATGTCCCTCACCCCACCCCTGCCCTCCACCGTAGGTCTTCAGTACTCTATTGTCTGTGTCCATGGGTTATGCATATATGCATACAAGTTCTTTGGTTGGTTACCTCCCACCCACCCATCCTCCCCCACCTTCCCTCTGAGATTCCGCTTTCTGTTCCATTTTTCCATGTCTCTCGATCCACTCCATTCATCAGTTTATTTTGTTACTTAGATTCCACATGAGTGTGATCAAGTGATACTTATCTTTTTCTGACTGACTTATTTCACTTAGCATGATACTCTCCAGGTCCCTCCATGCTGTCTCAAAGGGTAAGAGATTTTTCTTTTTTGCTGCTGCAAAGTATTCCATGGTATACATGTACCACATATCCACTCATCTACTAATGGGCACTTGGGCTGTTTCCAGATCTTAGCTTATAAATTGTGCTGCTATCAACATAGGGGTGAATACATTCTTTCTGATTGGTGTTTCAGGATTCTTAGGATATATTCCTAGAAGTGGGATCAATGGCAGTTCCATACTTAATTTTTTTAGGAAACTCCATACTGTTTTCCACAGTGGCTGTACCAGTCTGCATTGCCACCAGCAGTGTACTAGGGTTCCCTTTTCTCCACATCCTCACCAGCATTTGTCATTTGTTGATGATAGCCATTCTGACAGGTGTGAGGTGATACCTCATTGTTGTGTTAATTGGCATCTCTCTAATGATCAGTGACTTTGAGCATTTTTTCATGTCTCTTGGCCATCTTTATGTCCTCTTTGGAGTAGTACCTATTTAGGTCCTTTGCCCATTTTTTAATTGGATTGTTTATCATCCTTTTGTTAAGTTGTATGAGTTCCTTATATATTTTGGATATTAACCCTTTATCTGATGTATCATTGCCAAATATGTTCTCCCATACAGTGAGCTCCCTTTTTGTTTTGTTGATGGTTTCTTTTGCTGAGCAGAAGCTTTTTATTTTGATGAAGTCCCATTTGTTTATTTTCTCCTTAGTTTCCTTTGCCCTAGAAGATGTATCTATAAACATATTGCTATGAGATGTCTGAGATTTTGCTGCCTATGGCTTCTTCTAGGATTTTTATGGTTTCACAACTTACATTTAAGTCTTTTATCTATTTTGAGTTTATTCTTGTGTATGGTGTAAGTTGGTGGTCTAGTGTCATTTTTTATTTTTTTTTGCATGTATCTGTTCAGTAACAACATTTTTAGAGCAGCAGAAGGCATCACATATTTCATTCACTTTTCTAGCCTTCCCAAAGGTGGACAAGTGCCAGCAGTCTTGTGACTGCTGCTTGATGAAAGGCATGTGGCACTGCTCATTCCATTTGCAACACACCCTCTCCCAGTATTCACAGTGGTGACAGGCAGGGAGGGGGACACTCCAAGCCTTTATTGTTTTGCTCTGGCAAGCCTCCCATCATCTAGAACTGTGATGTTCTATGTTCAGGGGCAATTCAGCAACATTCTGTGAGAATGCGGTATACTAACAGTGAGGGTGACAGGAAGAGGTAATTTTACTTTATACAAGGTAGACAGGCTGTACACATTTAGGACACCCTTCAAATACCCAATGATCATTTCAAGATCCATTAATTATCTGTTAATCATAGTTCTCCAGACTAGAGACCAGGTGGTACATCTGATTGAGTCCTCTCATTCATCCATCCACTTATACAGGCATTCATTTAACTAGCTTTATTTATTGCTACACAATGTGGAAACCACTGGGGATACACAGAAGAGCAAGATACAGTCCCTGCCCTCAAGAAGCTCAGAAGCTAGTAGCAGAGGTATACTAGTAAAGCAACATACTGTCAATTCTTAGTTTACTATCACTATCATTGGTACTAGGATCAGAGACAGGCCATCTGTTAGCCTAGAGCAAAGTTTTAATGAGGTAACGTGCTAGCACATGGTCAGTGCTCAAAAAATGTTAATTGTCTTTCATATCCTCTCTTTACTGATACTCTTAAAAAGTGCTGCCAATATGTAGCACTAAATCCAGGTGGCCCAAGACAAAATTCTGTTGAATTCATAAATGAAGATAATCATACAAACCCAGAGTGTTGTTGAAGAATCAATGATATAATGATGTTAAAACCCTATACAAAACTTGACCATAAGAATTACTCAACTGCTGAAACCGGTTTGGCTCAGTGGATAGAGCGTCGGCCTGCGGACTGAAAGGTCCCAGGTTCGATTCCGGTCAAGGGCATGTACCTTGGTTGCAGGCACATCCCCAGTGGGAGATGTGCAGGAGGCAGCTGATCGATGTTTCTCTCTCATCGATGTTTCTAACTCTCTCTCTCTCTCCCTTCCTCTCTGTAAAAAATCAATAAAATATTATTAAAAAAAAAAAGAATTACTCAACTATGTTAAGCTACTGTTCCTTCTCTTCTGAAGTAAATAAAAAAAGTAAAATACTTGTTTCGTGACGTGCCCTATAAAAATGTATTAAAGTGGTGACTCATAAGGTGGTTGCTTCCATTGATTTAATTCTCTGAGAAGGACTTCAATGGTACAATGATTTTTTTATGATCTCTTTGATTGTATCAGGAGAGCCAGATACAATCAAAGTCCATCATTCATCTATTGCAGGAGAGACAGCATTCCACTAAATAATTATATATGTCAAAAACATTGGTATTTACATAAAAATCACTGTGGCTTTTGTACAAGTGGATGCCATGGACAGTGGACATGACATTCACTCTCCCTTACACAATTTCAGAAAAAGTGCTGAAGGCACCATCTCCACTCAGTCCACACATATGACTGAAAACACATTAAGATATCAGACTAAAAATCCTTTTATTTTTATTTTTTTAAATTGAGGTATAATTGACATACAACATTGTGTTAGTTTCAGATGTACAACATAATGATTCCATATTTGAATACATTGCTAAATGATCACTAAAATAAATCTAGTTAATACCCATCACCATACACAGTTACAGAATGTTTTTGTGGTGAGAACAAAAAACTATTTTTGTCATTCACAGATTTAGTATTTTGTCATTCACAGATTTAGTACAATGACGTGAACTCAACAAATGCCTGTTGATTCATCAATAGGCAAATCATGTCTTTCATACATTTAAATAAAACGTGTCTAGCTTTGTGTAAATTACTGTATTTATAAAAATGAATACACATAACTATGTGCTAGATACTATTCTAGAAGCTCATCTCCAGTACTACCCCTTTTAAAGTGCTGTGTTCACAAATACTCTGAATTCTCTTCCTTCTGAATATATGGTAGGATGACACTTCCCAGCCTCCTTCAATTCGGGCATGACCATGGGACTTGCTTTGACTGATGAAGTGGAACTGATGTTTGTCAGTTCTGGGAAGAAATCTCTAAAAGCCAGGGCAGGATCTGCCAAGCTCCTTTCCCAAGTTGGTTAAGTCTTTTAGCTCACCAGCTGTTAGTAAAACCCAGATAACACTCAATAGTTGAAGCCACTGAGATTTGGATGTTGTCTGTAACTATAATATAATCTAGCCTATCCTGATTCATACGACAGGGTAGTTGAAAGGAAGATAGCATTTTTTTCCAATATTCTATCAATTAGATTGTTTACTAATCCATCATTGGCTCCCCACCACTCCCAGAAAGCAAGGCATAAATATTACCATTTTAAGCATTTTTACAAAATAAAAAATTTATATATTCCTTTATTTTTGAAAATTCTGCTTTTCAAAAAGTCATTACTAGTCTTTCTCTCTTTCTTCCTTTCTTTTTTTAAGAACACACACACACATACCTAATTCACCTTTGCAAAATATCAAATAATATCTACCTATATAAAAAGTGAAAAATCAGCCCTGGCCAGTTTCTCTAAAAGAAAATCAATGGAGCCCTGACCGGCTTGGCTCAGTGAATAGAGCATCGGCCTATGAACTAAAGGGTCCCAGGTTCGATTCCATTCAAGGGCATGTACCTTGGTTGCAGGCACATCCCCAGTGGGGAGTTGCTGGGGTCCAACCCCAGCAGGTCCAGGGGTCCCCAAAGGTGTGGACGGAGTTGGCGAAGAAGGAATGACACAGAGGCAGTGTTCAGTTGATCAGCATGGTTGGGTTCTCTTGCCTGGTTCTATTGCCAGGTTCTGTAGGTTCTCCAGCCAGGTTCTGTAGCCAGGTTCTGTCCAAGACCTTTTGCCATGTTCTCTCGCTAGGTTCTGTCTCTAGGTTCTGTCTCCAGTTTCTGTCCAGGATCTTTTGCCATGTTCTCTCCAGTGAAGTTCTTCTGTCTCTAGGTTCTGTGTAGGTTCTGTGTCTAGGTTCTGTGTCTAGGTTCTGTGGCCAGTTTCTGGGTCTAGGTTCTGTGTCCTGTTGACTTGTTACATCTGAATTTATACCAGTTGATTCCAATCCTATCAATCTCTATTCCAAAGGTTAGGGCGTTTCTTATCTCCATTCCAGGGAGTAAAGATTATGTAGTTTAAGCATGATTGTTCGTAGTTAAAGTGATTAATTACCCGCCTGGCACTTAGTGAAGGGGTTTTATTCCCTCCCTAATTTCAGGGGAAAATCCCTACCTGGGGAAACAACCTTTCTCAGAGAGGTGACCTTGGTTAAAACACAGCGCCAAGAAGGTGAGCAAACATATTAAGAACAGTATGCCATATATGACAGGTCCCTTGAAACAGCAAGGATAGACCGGCTCCCGGCAGGGAGTGTGCAGGTGGTAGCTGATAGATGTTTTTCTCTTATTGATGTTTATAACTCTCTATCCCTCTCCCTTCCTCTCTGTAAAAAATCAATAAAATATATTTAAAAAATTAAAAGAAAATCAATGGAAAAATATCCTCGGGTGAGGATTTAAAAAAAAAGTGAAAAATCATCAGACCTCTTACCTCAATTATTTTATATGCATACATAGATGCTTTTTTTTTTTTTTAGTGGAAGAGGCATCACAAAAACAGTATACACATTACTTTGCAACTTTCCTACGTAATAGTCCACTGACAGCTTTCCAGTTAATTGCATTGTATGGCCACAATGTAATTTATTTAAACACTAGAGGCCTGGTGCATGAAATTCGGGCACTGGCGGGGGTGGGGGGGAGCTCCCCTCAGCCTGCCCTGTGCCCTCTTGCAGTCCAGGAGTCTTTGGGGGATGTCTGATTGACAGCTTAGGCTAAGTGGGCCTACGCTGTCAGTCGGGCATCCTCAATGCTGCTGTGGAGGCGGGAGAGGCTCCAGCCACCGCCACTGTGCTCGCCAGCCATGAGCCCGGCTTCACACTGACCACCAGGGGGCAGACGCTCAACGCAGGAGCTGCCCCGTGGTGGTCCGGGTGATTACCAGTTGTTCTATCGTTCGGTTGATGTGCATATTAGCCTTTTATTATATAGAATGGCCCTACTGATTTTGGCTTATTCCACAGTTTTGTTTTTTTTTGAAAGAGTGGAAGGGAGGTGGAGAGACAGAGAGGAAGACATATCGATGTGAGAGAGACACACTGACTGGTTGTCCCCTCCTCTACTCCTCCCTCCCACACACACACCTGTACCAGGGCCAGGGATCAAGCCTGAAACTGAGGTACCTGCCCCTAACCAGAACTGAACCCAGAACCCTTCAGTCTGTGGGCCGAGGCTCTATCCACTGAGCCAAACCAGCTAGGGCTTGTTCCACATTTTAATTTAATTGCAATGTTACAATAAACACCCTTGTAAAATCATGCAAATATTTTTGTAATATTCACCCCAAAAAGCCAGTTTGCGGAGTCAAAGGTAAGTACATTTCACATTTTGACAGGTACTGTCAGTCAAATTGCTCTCCAAAATGATGGTATCAGTCTAACAGGACTACCAATAACAGATGACAGTGGCTTTTCTCCTTAGATCCTTATGAAACTGGATATTGTCAAATTTTCAAAATATTTATCAAGCTGGGAATTTAAAAAGCTTTATTTTAATTTACATTGCTTTAACTATTTTGGTTCAATAACTTTTACTATCTGTATTTTTTTTTTCAGAAGTACCTGCCTACCCATATTTTTTGTTTCTTAATAGTTATATTGTATCACTTATGTGTAGAGCTTTTGTAGCTATTATAAATACTAAGATTTTTTAAAATATATTTTTATTGATTTCAGAGAGGAAGGGAAAGGGAAAGAGAGATAGAAACATCAATGATGAGAGAGGATCATTGATTGGCTGCTTCCTAAATGCCCCACACTGGGGATTGAGTCAGAAACCCAGGCATGTGCCATGACCTACTGGTTGGTAGGTGGACGCTCAACCACTGAGCCACACCGGCTGAGTGATATTAAGACGTTTTAATCTATGTTGCAAATATTTTCTCCAAGCCTTCATTAATGAATGCTGGTTTCAACACAGATTTTTTTTTAATTAATATAACTAAATTTGTCAAAATTTCCCATTATAGTATCTAAGTTTAAGATATAGTTCTTTAAATTAATTATAAGCTTAACAGATTGACTGTAAAAACATTTCCACAAGTAATACAATTAAACCTGCTTTTTTAGCTCTTTAAATCCATCCTGAACTTATTTTATTCCCGTATATAAATGTGTATATAACTTATCTGAGTGCAAAGGCTAGTATAAAATAATGCCCCCAAAAGCAACCAGCACAGCATCCAATATGTAGGTTTTCTTTTCTTTTCTTTTTTTAATATATTTTATTGATTTTTTACAGAGAGGATGGGAGAGAGATAGAGAGCTAGAAACATCGATGAGAGAGAAACATCAATCAGCTGCCTCCAGCACATCTCCCACTGGGGATGTGCCCGCAACCCAGGCACATGCCCCTGACCGGAATCGAACCTGGGACGCTCCAGTCCGCAGGCCGACGCTCTATCCACTGAGCCAAACCGGTTTGGCTGTAGGTTTTCAATAAATGTACATTTATTTTATTCCTCCTGAGTCTCATTAGTTTAGAGACAACAACAAACACATAATTCATTTCAAAATATTTTCCATCAGAATCCCAATTGTGTTCAGGGTAACAACACACCACACCAAAACAACTTACTACTCTTCCCAGCCAGTCTCATGAACAGCTAGGGTATAGCAGTATGACAGTGTTGGTTAATGATGTGTAAGCAGAAATCACTGAACTGAGCTTCCAGTAAGCTCTTTGAAAGAGAACAGGCGTAGCAGCTGGTATCTGCCTTTTTTCCCCATGGATCCTTCCCCTTCTACCTGCCTGGAAGGCAGATGCAATGCTGGCTGGAGAGCAGCCATCTTGATGCTCAGAGGTGAGATCACTAAAGGATGGCTGAATAGAAAGGCAGAAGCAGTCTGATGACTTTAACCGGCCCTGAACTGTCTACCACTGGACTCCTTATTATAAGAGAAAAATAACCCCTTTACTTGTTTAAGACATTATTAATGAATCAAGTTTTCTGTTAACTGCAGAGGAATGTAACATCTAAACTACATGGCTTACCCAGCATTTTCATATAGATTTTAAAACACTTCCCATTTCCATTACTTGAGATGGTCTCTTGAAGAAAAGTGATGCCCATTTGAAGGGCAAGTTCTCCACTAAAATATATTAATTTAAGAGAGAGAAATAAAATCATTAAGCACTTCAAACAGAAACGTAAGAGTGCCCTTAAGAAGCCAATAATCAGCAACATATGGTGTTACCTGTGGTAATCTTGGTGTTAAATTACCCTGATCAATATACCACACAGCTCATTTTAGTTGTAAATTCAAATTTTAGGGACAAAAGATTTTTCAGTGGGGGAAAAAAAAAATCACAGCATTGGAGGAACTCTTAATAATTATACAAGGTAGAAATTTTATTTTTTTATCTGCCAATTCTCAAGAATTGAGACTCACTTGTAGTTGTAAATGAAAGTAAGAAAATATTCCAGAAGGTACCCACTAAAAGCTCCACCACTGTCCAAAATCAAATTCTTCCAAGTATCTCACTAGATTAGAGAGGAAAACAACAAGCTGCAGGAACTATTTAATCAATCTGCTACCAGGAGGAATCGTCTCAAAATGCTGGTCCTAAATTGAAGCAAGGGTTGCACTGGACCAAAGGCTGAAGCTTGGCCATCTAGCATTCCAAGCAAAATTGTTTCCTCTAAGCATTCCTTTTATTCTGTACGAGAGGCCCGGTGCATGAAATTCGTGCATGGGTAGGGTCCCTAGGCCTGGCTGGTGATCAGGGCCGATCTGGGGGGTGACTGGCGGGGTGATCAGGGCCGCCCCGCTCACACCTGCCTTGGCTGGAGCTGCCCACTTGCCACCACTGCCAGTCAGGGCCTGCGGGCTGGGAGCAGCTCCTGTGTTGAGCGTCTGCCCCCTGGTGGTCAGTGCGCATCATAGCGACCGGTCGTTCCGCTGTTTGGTCAATTTGCATATTAGGGTTTTATATAAATAGATTCCATCCTGGCTCTGCCTGAACCAGAAACAGTAGGTTCTCCTGTACCAGCTTCTGTGACACTGTCCTGCACCCAGGCTAGTTTAAGGAGTCGTGGACCCTTTCTTTTCTGGGGACCCCTGCCCAGCACCTTCATACAGAGATGACTAAAAAAGAAAAAACAATATAGCATTCTAAGCAATCTGGCATTCCTTCCATGCTATGTGCTTTGATCCATCTTCACTGTCCCTTTGCCCTGTCATGCTCAACAGCTTTGCAGCTTCTATCCAAGCACCTGGCCAGAAGACTAAAATCTCTACTGCAGGCTAGTTTTAAGTCTTATGTAAGAATCTTGTACAGCACTACTCATGTAAATTTCTGTCTTTTCCCTCTAGGACAAGCACTTCCTAAAATATGCAATGTTTTTTTGGTGAGAAGAGAGACTGTCCTGTAACTTCTATTCATTTCCTGAGGCATGTGGAAATTAACCTTTATGTACTTAAAGTTTTACCAAAAAAAATAGAATAAAATTAATACCAAACTTTGGGAAAAAAATGCTGGTCCTATTTTAGGCCTCTCATTTCATCTAGTCAGCCCTCCAACCCTGAAGAAGGAACTAAAGGGCTGAGGGAAGAACAGATTCTGGCCCCAACAGAGGTCCTTTCAAACATGGCAGTCACTTTATGGAAAGAAAGGGAAGGTAAGAGACAGAAGCTATACTTTCCAGGAGACTGGGGCTCATCTTTGCAGCTTCCTCTTACCAGCTACCACTGCTTCCACCAAAAATAAGTTTCTTAAAACAAAACAAAACAAACAAAAACCCTAACCCTCCCCTCCACCATCAAAGTGTCTTTCACACAGAATTTTATTTTATTTTTTTTGGAGGGAGGGGTGTCAAATGATTTTTAATTGAAGTATTTTCCTTTATAGTTCTTAACTAATTGGGCATTCCACTGCACCACTGTTGATGTCATCTATGTCATGAGAGTGACAGCCATCAACATTGCATCCCACAGACTGTTTTTTATTTGAATTCATCAACTATAAATGAACTTCTTTACTCAGATTGAACACTGTCCTGATTTGCCTCTGCAATAAAGAAGGAACATACCATATGCTACTGATCACAGTCTCTATACTCTCTACCTGTAAGGGGGAAAAGGAGGTGAGAGAAGAATGGGGTGGAATGCAGAGAAGACAGTCAATAAAGAATAACAGTGCAAAGAACATCCTATACATGGTCAACCATAAACTTTCAATATTAACAAATGTCAACACAGCTTTTGAAGTCAGACATAAAGCCCCTACTCCCATTCAATCCAACAGCTTGGCCAATTATTATTTTAATTCCTTTATAAATGAGCCATATCACTTCTTAGAATTTAACACAACTTTTGAAATATATATCCACAAAGTTAGGCAGAGTTTAACAAGCATTTTGAAATGCATATTCACAAAACAGTTTTAAAAATTATAAAAGAACTTCTCTTCAAGTTGTTAATTTGTAAATAAAGGTCTCCTTTATGCAGTCTACTTATTAAAAGTAGACAACAATATCAGTGAGAACTTCAAAGAAGTATTTGTCACAAGTAAACCACCAAATAATCAGGAACAGTCTAAAATGCATTTCAAAACACAAATACCTAAATTTGGTAATCCAGTTCCTTTCCAAGCAGGGAGGCAAGGCTGTTTAAATAAACAGGAAGACAGCTAGATGAGGAAACAGAATATGTGTTTTAATTCTCCTGGCATCAACAATGAAGTCATTGTCTAATGATGATTATTCCATTTAAAGCTCTATGAGTCTCAGTTTCATTGCTGGAAAAATGGCAATAATGATACCAATATTGGTTAGAATGCTCTCAACCGGAATCAGAAAAATTTATTCTCTGGTAAGAAGTTGAACAGTAGAGCAGTTCCAGGGTTGGTAAATTTGGTAGCTGTTATTTTCCACCTTTATCCTCCACTATATTTAGCTGTTGACTTATTTTCAGGCTACCTCTCCTTACAGTCACAAAACTGCTATAGCAGCTCCAGATGGTGACATCCAATCATGACAACAGGCAGCAGAAAAATAGTGCTTGTTTCTTTCAAAAAGGGAGGAAACTTTCCCCAAATGGACCTCCCTCTCTTATCCCCAACAGACTGGGTCACATGCCTATTCCTAAACCAACCCCTGGCAGAATAAGAACTTACTGTAACAGGCTTACACTAATCAAGATTTAGTTCTGAGTCATGTGGGGTAGGGATGAACAAAATTGGGGTTCAGCCATCAAGAAAGAATGAAGCAGACAACTGGACAGAAAATCAAGTGTCAGGAACCCCTTACTTCAACAGTACTGTAGTAAGAATCAAGTGATAAAGCATGAAAAACCGTAAAGTAGAAAATGCTTTACAGATGTAAGAGATTATTATTCATTCAAGAATGTTATGTATTGAGGAAAAATAATTCTCCAAAGTCTCAATGATGAAATAGATTAATTGAAAATAAAGGAAACTCACAAAACACCAAACTATGATGACCACCATCCAAATCATAATAATAGAATGTGAGGTTCTGAACTACTATTGAATACTAGAGGCCCAGTGCATGAATTCATGCACAAGTGGGGTCCCTTGGCCTGGCCGGTAATTGGGGCCAATTGGGGCCGTCTCATCAAGTCCCAATCAGGACTGATTGGGGCTGGCCAGCCATGGGAGTTTGGCTATGGGAGCTTGGCTATGGGAGCGCACTGACCCCAGGGGGCAGCTCCTGCACACTGGCCCCCTGGTGGTCAGTGCACAT
Source organism: Myotis daubentonii (assembly GCF_963259705.1). Lineage (NCBI taxonomy): Eukaryota > Metazoa > Chordata > Mammalia > Chiroptera > Vespertilionidae > Myotis > Myotis daubentonii. The sequence continues at coordinate 129,966,346 of NC_081841.1, forward strand.
CATAGTTACCGGCCGGTCGCCTTGTCATCCAGTTGTAATGGTCACTTAGGCTTTTATATATATAGATATGAATTTTTCATATATATACAGATTGACAATATAAAGCAATAGCAGTAAGTTTTACTGCCCATATATACTTCCATTCTGTATTCAACTATATTTTCTGAACATGTACCAAGCACTATTCTAAGCACTAAGGATATCAAAGTGAATAAAGCAAAATCTCTGCCTTGTTGGGTATTTATTTAACTGTGTAATACTTCTGAAGACAAGCATTCTTGGTCATCAACATATGTTGAACTCAAATTAGCAGAACACATGTAATTACACTTTGGTTTTTACTCCTCCCACTTTACAATACCCCCAAAAAATAAAATCATGGATTTAGAAAAAAGAATTTAACAGGCATTCATCTGTTTTTCCCCCAATTCTAAATGAATGCCAAGAAACAGAATCGTGTTTCAGCTATCATTTCTAAAAATGATACTTGCAAAAAGGGCAAAGCTAAAAGAGGATAAATATCTATACAGTCATGCACTGCTTAACAATGGGGTTATGTTCTGAGAAACGTGTCTTAGGTGATTCTATCATAGTGCGAACATCTTAAAATGCACTTACACAAACCCAGATGGTACAGCCTACTACACACCTAGGCTATACGAATGGTATTCGGTGGTCGGCAATCTGTGGCTCGCGAGCCACATGCGGCTCTTTGGTCCCTTGAGTGTGGCTCTTCCATAAAATATCGACTTCTGCACATGGGCCACGAAGTTTCAATCGCACTGTACATGCGCCCGCATGTGGTATTTTGTGGAAGAGCCACACTCAGGGGGCGAAAAAGCCGCATGTGGCTCGCGAGCCGCAGTTTGCCAACTACTGGATAGCCTATTGCCCCTAGGCTGCAAACTTGTATAGTATGTTACTGTATTGAATACTGTAGGCAATTGCAACACAATTTTAATTATTGTGTATCTAAACACAGAAAAGACAGTGAAAGTACAGTGTAAAAGATTTTTAAATGACACCTATATAGGGCACTTATCATGAATGGAGCTTGCAGGAGGGAGTGAAAGGTGGCCTGGGAATCCACAGGAATAAGAAATCAAGATGGAGAGATAAAGGAACACAGGGGGTTGTCAGGGCAATGTGGTTTCGGCTATTGCATGTTGGAGCAGTGGTCAGATTAAGAACCTTTGTGGTATTTATTTAAAAAATAAAGATAGTATTTTAACATGGAGAGGGTATAGGACTGAGGACTCAATATTTTGACTTTGAACATTTGTGTTTGGTTCCACTGACCCTGTTTGGCACAACAGGCTTCTCTGGCATTGAACTGATAAATAAATAAAACACCATTACAACCTGAAAGTATTTCCAAAGTACAGGGACAGGTTGGCTCCACACTACCGCAGCAGGCATTTACTGAAGTGGCAGTGGCACTTAATACTTGTTAAGATAGCTCCTGTGGACCTGTGTCCTTGTACAGGATCTTAGGTCCTCAACAAGGAATTTGCAGCAGTGTATTCTGAGGACCATCAAGTTGTAGTATCCTCTGAATATTTAACTTGGGGGGACAGTCCCAGGGTGTGGGGGGAGGGTTAACCCACTGGAATGTAATCTGTGCACTCAGAATTGAGGTGCTGTGAGTGAGAGGGAATCTCTCAAGCCCCACAGGTACTGCTTCCATGAAAGAAAAAAGAAATTCCTCCTGAACCACATCTCCTCTCATTTCTCCCAGTCAGCTCCATTATAATCCTATGGGATTACTGTCACATGTACGGTCTGCTGTTGACAGAAACATCCTTATGTGGTGCATGACCATAGTCCAAAAACAATCAAATACATACGAAATACAGATAACCAGAGAACCCTAAGAACAAATCTACAATATATGTTTTTCATGATTGTTGTCCATTAACAGATTTGACATTATACTTTTTTTCTGGGAATCTCGTAAATAAATGTTACATTCACACCAATCCTTACCAAACAAATAACATTACTGGATGCAAAGAGGGCTTGGTTGCCTTACTTTTCATATCTGCAAAGATAGAATTATATAATACCTAGGAGTCACACAAATTAGAAATGAGAATGAAATGTGTGTACTTAAGCAAGTATCTATCACCTGGTTCTAGTTAAAATAACTTTTGCTAATAATTTCACACAATAAATACATAATACTTAAGTACATTTGAGGAAAAGAAAAGACTATTTCCTTTAAAAGAGTGTTCAGCTGGGCTTTTTAAAAATTCACTTTACTTAGTTCCTTTAAAGATACTCAAGTCATACCAAATTTTCTCTTTTTATTCAGAAAGATACATTATTTCCTACATCTGTGTTTCAGTAGAGGACAGTGCTGAAAGCATTACTTTGTGCTAACAAAGCCATTACCCATTCCCATTAGTGTGTGCGACACACAATGTGACAACCACAGGACAAATTCTTACTACTCTTCCCTTAAACTTTCAGTTTTAACTTTTTTCTTATTTCCCAAATCCCTGAAACTTTAGCCATAAAAATTATCAAGTGGAAGGAATTAAGATAGATGGCTATCAGGCCAAAGAAAGCAACAAGATTGGGGTCAAAACAGCAAAGATAATATAACTCTGAATCAGACTCAAAAAACATTCCCAGCTATCCACTCTTTGAGATGAGGGATATTACCTTTCTATCTAGGCATACCCATTTCCATGTATTCACCACCCCGAACAAGACTTTCTTACAGCAGGAACTCGTATTTGCCATTTTTAATGCTACCCTCTGGATTTGGGTATAAGTCAGAAAAAAAATCCACAAGAATTATACATACCTAAGATTCAATTCCAACTTTAATCAGCACTGATCAGAAAGGACTCCTTTGGGGAGTTTACAAAACAGAATAGACAAAGAACTAGAATTTCAAGGCTTGCTCTAAATCAAGTCCCCTAGGAACTTCCCTTAAAATCAATTCAGCTTTTAAAAATCAGGGTCGAGTTGCCTAATGCACCATATAATGAATGCATATATTTGACATCTCAGCACATTAAGGCAATCTCTTTGAGTGAATTTTCAAGGTAACTGACAAGTGTCTCTTCAAATTCTATTTTTTTTCCTTTAATCATCTTTATGGTGTTCTTTCTAAAATACTTTCCTGTATTCTTAAACATAAATCAATATTTTTTATGCCTAATATATAGATATCCCAGGCAACTGATTGGTGATGTTTCTCTCTCATCGATGTTTCTATCTCTCTAACCCTCTCCCTTCCTCTTTCTCTCTAAAAATCAATAAAAACATTTTATTTTTAAAAAGGAAACAACCTAAATGTTCCCTAAAAAGGGATTAGTAAAATTAATCATGGTACTGAAAGAGGTAGCTCACTTTATTTTGATATGAAAATATGTCCAAGAATATACTTAATAAGCAAGTTGTATAATATGCATATCTACATAACTTTATTTGTACACGAGAATAAATGTTACTATTTCTGAAAAAATGCAAGAGAAACTATTAACAGTGGTATCCTATAGTAAGTGGGAATAGTTGATGAGAAAAAGGGATTTTATTTTCTATCCTTTGAATTCCTAGCTAATAACCATGCATTTCTTTAAAAGTAAAAAATAAATAAATATATTTGTTTCCGTTTGCTGCTATAACAAATTATTACAAAAACACACAAATGTATTCTCTTTGAATTCTAGAAGTCGGAAGTCTAAAATGAGTCTTCATTAAGGGGCTAAAATCAAGGTGTCAGCATTCGGTTCCTACTGCAGGCCTCAGGGAAGAATTTATTCCTTGCCTCTTCCAGCTTCTGGAGCAGTGGTTCTCAACCTTGGCTGCACATTAGAATCACCTGGGAATCTTTTTAAAATCCTGATTTCTGGGCCTCATCCTCCGGAAATTCTGTTTCTTTGTTATGGGGTGAGGCCACAACATTAATAAGAAACAGGATTTCCGGAGGATGAGGCCCAGAAATCAGGATTTTAAAAAGATTCCCAGGTGACTCTAATGTGCAGCCAAGGTTGAGAACCACTGTTCTAGAGGCTACTGGCATTCCCTGACTTGTGGTCACATCATTCCAATCTCTGAATCCATATGCACATTGCATTATCCTAACTCTAATCTTCCTGCCTCCCTCTTTTAAAAACCTTTCTGATTGCCCTCGTCAGTTTGGCTCAGTGGATAGAGCATCAGCCTGCAGACTAAAGGGTCCCGGGTTTGATTCCAGTCAAGGACACATGCCCGGGTTGCAGGCTTGATCCCCAGTAGGAGGCATGTTGGAGGCAGCTGATTAATCATTTTCTCTCCTCACTGATGTTTCTATCTCTCTCTCCCTTCCTCTCTGAAATCATTCATATATATATATATATATATATATATATATATATATATATATATATATATAGCTTTCTGATTACTCTGGGCCTACCCCAATAATCCAAGATAATTTCCCCATCTCAAGCCCTTAACTTAATCACATCTGCAAGTCCCTTTTACCATGTAAGATAACATATTCATGGGATCTGGGGATTAGGGTGGGGGCATCTTTTTTGGGGGTAGGGGGTACCATTCAGCCAAAATGCTCTTGGAGGATGTCTCTAGAATCTGAGATGTGGGGAAGGGGTGAGGGGAAGCACTTTCATTATTATTTTAAATTCTTACATTGAATAGTTTTCATTAAAAACCATATACATATATAAAAGATATATATATATACCATATTTATATACCATTATATACCATATATATACCATATATATGTGTATATATATATATATATATATATACACACACACACACACACACACACATATATATATATATACACCATATTTCATCAGCCTTAAGACTCCATGGATCGTAAGATATTTATTTTATTTATGATTGAGAAAGAAAAAAAATACTAACTAAACTATGATATTCATTGTTATATCATGGTAAACTGCAAAAACGCCCTCAGAAATCCCACTCCTTTGCAATGTCACTTGACTGCTCCTCTTGTCAAGAGGCAGAATCTACTTCTCCACCCCTTGACTCTGGGTTTGGCCTTGTAACTTGTTTTCACTAATGGGACACTGACTCATACAGAAGCTGGAAAAAGTACCTGCCCAGTGGGGCTGGCCCTCTCTCTTGCTGCTGCCTTCTGCCATGTGAATAAGTCCAGGCAGGTCTACCCGCCGCTCCACCCAACTCACTGAATCTTACGCAAAAAATTATTGTTGCAACCCACTAATCCTGATATCAAAAAACATTAACCGTGAAAAAATGTGGATGTTCAAATCAATGAAATATGGCTTTTCAGTCTAATATCAGTATATAAGTAGTTATCTATAAAGGGTATGTCTATGAGAAGAGTATACAAAGTGAGCAGAGTTTTTATGCCACATTTTGGCTGCTAAAGATTACTTTTGCTTATTTTCTGGTTTTCAGTTACCGTACTTTTCACATAGTTGAAATCATTGAATAAGCAATCACTGGCAGAGATACTGCTTTCTGCCACAGATTATTAGAGCAAGATAAATTATCGTGTCCATTCAATGGAAAGAAACTAACAATCTCTAGAATTAAATGGTAAAAAAAATCTATTACTTTTTCATTAAGGTTAGTTACTGTGAATCATAAATTAAGAGTAAAAGCCCTGGCCTGTGTTGCTCAGTTGGTTGAGCGGCGTCCCATGCACCAAGAGGTCGCCGCCTCAATTCCCAGTCAGGGCACATGCCTGGGTTGCAGGCTTAATTCCTCCAGTAGGGGTATGCAGCAACACTGATGATTTTTCTTTCTTTATGCAGGAAGCACTGATCAATGTTTCTTTCTTTCCTTTCCTTTCCTTTTCCTTTCTTCCTTCCTTTCCTCCCTTCCTCCCTCTCTTCCTTTCTCTCTCTTTCTTTCTCTCCCTTTCCCTTCCTCTCTCTCTAAAATCAATAAAAACATATTTTTTTTAAAAAAAGGAGTGACAGCCGAAACCGGTTTGACTCAGTGGATAAAGCGTCGGCCTGCGGACTGAAAGGTCCCAGGTTCGATTCCGGTCAAGGGCATGTACCTGGGTTGCAGGCATACCCCCAGTAGGAGATGTGCAGGAGGCAGCTGATCGATGTTTCTCTCTCATCGATGTTTCTAACTCTCTATCTCTCTCCCTTCCTCTCTGTAAAAAAATCAATAAAATATATATATAAAAAAAAGGAGTGACAATGATGGCAAATATCTCTGAATTTTATTATATAAAGTATATAGCTTTATTACAAAACTGAAAATACAGTGTCATCGTGTGAGTTCTAGTATTATTACATTTGTAATTTTTTAAACAAAGTGATTCTAGATACAAAAGAGGTTCTAAATCTGGATCATTACAATGCTGCATTATAATCTTGTTGTGACCTTCCTGTTCATATCTCACTGATATAAACCTATTACTCTTCCCATTTTGCACATAAGGAAACAAAGGTCCAGGTAACTGAGAACTTATGTGTTAGGGGCTAGTAAGTGGTTCTGCTGAACCCTGGTCTGACTTCAATGTCCACGCTCTCAATCCAATGTGCTTTCCTTACGTGGACAATACCCAATTCTAAAATCCAGAATCCAGAAACCTATGTTTGCCCAACCCTGTATATTTTGTTTAAAGGTCAAATGACAGCTACATTGTGAAAGGTGAATTTCCTACTCTGTTACTTTAAAATCTAGTTTCTGGATTATCATAATAGCTATCATTTAAAGAGTGCTCATTTCCCAAATAACTAGTCATAATAATGCCTGATTTGGGTATATCATTGAAGGTAAGTAAGCAAGAGAAATAGCTGCTTTGCCCCTAAATAACTCTACATATACAAAGAATTACATAAATTCACAGATTATTAATTTAATGCACAGTATTGGATGCTTATAATATACCTGACACTAAGTTGGACTAAGATACAAGGTAGCCACCAAAAAACAGATCTCCTATACTTTTGAATATGAGATATAAACTAAATTCATATCTAAAAGTTTTATCATGTGCCAGGAGCTGTATACACAACTCCTTCTGTTCTTTAATCCTCACAAACATCATGGCACATTTTAAAAATGAATTTAACCTCTCTGAGAGAAGGCATGCAGCTAGTAAGTGGAGGAGCTGGAATGTAATCCAGGTAGTCTATCTGGCTTTCTTTACCACCCAACACTACCTTTTGCAGTCTCTGCCTTGTGCTTTTTTATTTAAAATGAGAAAAGAATTGTTTCAATTATGCTGGAATAAAAGAGAAAAACAAATTCATAAAGTAACAAAGGGGGGGGGAGTCATTTTGAAGCAATACAGTATGATAAAACTAGAGGCCCAGTGCACGAATTCGTGCACCAGTGGGGTCCCTCGGCCTGGCCTTTGGGATCGGGCTAAAACTGGCTCTCTGACATCCCCAAGGGGTCTGGATTGTGAGAGGGTGCAGGCCAGGCCAAGGGACCCCACTGGTACATGATTGGAGCTGGGGAGGGATGCGGGGGGTTGGCCAGTCAGGGAGGGACCATGGGAGGGCTCCAGGGTGTGTCCGGCCTGTCTCGCTCAGTCCTGATCGGCCGGACCCCAACAGCAAGCTGACCTACTGGTCGGAGCATCTGCCCCCTGGTGGTCAGTGCACATCATAGCGACTGGTCAACCAGTCGACTGTCTACCCTAGGGGTGGGCAAACTTTTTGACTCGAGGGCCACAATGGGTTCTTAAACTGGACCGGAGGGCTGGAACAAAAGCATGGATGGAGTGTTTGTGTGAACTAATATAAATTCAAAGTAAACATCATTACATAAAAGGGTACAGTCTTTTTTTTTTTAGTTTTATTCATTTCAAACGGGCCGGATCCGGCCTGTGGGCCATAGTTTGCCCACGGCTGGTCTACCCCCTGGTGGTCAGTGCACATCATAGCAAGCGATTGAGCAGCTTTAGCATATCATTAGCATATTACACTTTGATTGGTTGAACAGACAACCGGAAACTTAGCATATTAGGCTTTTATTATACAGGATGCTGGGAAAGCCTGCTTACAGTCCCTGAGGGGCAGAGGTGGGGAACCTTTGTTCTGCCACCAGCCATTTGGATATTTATAACATCATTGGTGGGCCATACAAAATTAACAACTTAAAAATCAGCCTGCTATATTTGGCCAAACATTTAATGAACTCATCCCTAATGCCTTGGCAGGATCAGACCAAATGATTTTGGGGGACTTATAATGGCTGGGGGCCAGATGTTACCCACCCCTGCTGTAAGGCATGTGGCGATTAGTCCCCAATGAGAACATTTAAAATGGCTCCTTCAGTTTTTTAAATATATATTTTTAAAATTTATTTCAGAGAGAGGAAGAGGGAGAGAGAGACAGAAACGTCAACCATGAGAAAGAATCGTAAATCGGCTGCTTTCTGCACACCCCCTACTGGGGATGGAACCCCCAACCCGAGCTTATCCCGTGACTGGGAATCCAACCGTGACACATCCTAGTTCATAGGTCAATGCTCAACCACTGAGCCACACAGCTAGGCAGCTCCTACATTTTTGGGATCCTCTCTTGGATGCATCAAATACCCACAGCATCCTCCTCAATTGTCCAATGTGGATTTATCTTTTAAGAATCCAACTATTCTAAACTTTATTAAATGTATTTCTCTATAAGGCTCTGAGTAATGAGCTCCACAAGTAAGCAAAATGTTTTCACTTACACCGAAAATTACTTTCTTCACATTCAAAATTTCTGTCAGGGTGCCCTTAAGTTTTAATTAGTTGTGGTGAAAATCCTCCTTTGTACAATCCACATCCACCATGATTCTCAATTATTTGTTATGGAACTTTCACTTTTCAGGGATGGATTCTTTTATACACATACATACATACACACACACACACACACACACACACACGTGTGTGTGTGTGTGAGTGTATATATATTTTTTTAATTGATTTTAGAGAGGGAGAGGGAGAGGGAGAGAGAGAGAGAAACATCAATGATGAGAGAGAATCATTGATTGGCTGCCTCCCGCACACCCCCTACTGGGGATCGAGCTCACAACCCTGGCATGTGCCCTTGACCAGAAGCAAACCTGGGACCCTTCAGTCCGCAGGCCAACGCTCTATCCACTGAGCCAAATCAGCTAGGGCAAGGATGGATTCTTAATAACAAGAACTAATATCTACTCAGTGTTCACTACATATCAGGTTCTTTACTAAATCCTTACATGAATCATCCCCTAATTCTCATAACCCATTGAGATAAATTCCATTCCACTGCCCAATTCTAAAATCCAGAATCCACTCATCTTTAGAAACTTGGTTAGCATCCATGTCTTTCTGACATCTTCCCCAAATAACATTCCTCCCTGCAACCTTCCCCAGCATTTTCTATGATCTTACTGCTAATCCTCCTCCTTTTTCATTCTACCTATTTTCCCTGGATTATTGCATCCATTCCTAAGGCTTTAATAATTCTCATTTGCCAGTCTAGGAGCCTTAATTAACTTGATTAAGAATATACAGTTAAGAAATGATAGAGCAGGGACTCAAATCTGACACCAATTCTCACTCCTTTTTAAATATTTATGTATTAAATTAATTGGGGTGACATTGGTCAGCATGAACCAGGTGTGGGTTTCTATGTTATAAGATCTGTATATTGCACCGTGTGCCCACCACCTAAACTCAAATCTTCTACCTTATATTAGGAGGTCCCAATCCTCACTCTTAACCCCTGCACAATGCTGCCTCCCCAAGGGTAACTTGCCTCAGTAACTCTGAAATCCTTCTCAAAGTGCTCCAATGCCAATGTTTCAGTCCAGGCACCACCATCATTTAGTTTAACCTTTAACTAGACCTCCCACTTCATGCTTCTCTATCCACACTGCCGAACAGAAGTTTACGCGATGGAAACTTTCTATTATCTGTACTAATATGGTAGCCACTATTCACATGTGGTATCTGAGCACTTGAAATGTAGCTGGAGCTACTAAAGGTTTTTAATTTTATTTCGTTTTAATTAAACTTAAGTGGCCACACCTGGGTAATGGCTAGCACATCAGATAATACAGCTCTACATAGTCCTCAAGTCTCTCCTATTCCCAAGCCCTGAAGTCATAAGGCTCAGCCACATTCCCTCAGTCCTGTAAGCTCACTATAAACTCCCCTTTCCTTAGGCTTTTGGGTGCATATCTGTTTCTTAAATAGAAGTTATGACTTAATCTGATCCTAACTACTAAAAGAGCTCTCTTCAAGAGTTTCTATGTGATAGAGGCAGGGTCATAATGAGATGCTTGCTCCTCTCAACATGTTCAGAGAACAACCTTTCAGTGAAGAACATGAAGCAGAAATTTCTGAGGGAACAAAATGAAGGAGGCAACTCTAATATAAAAGTTTTACTAAATGGAAACTTTGCCAATAAATATTATAAATTGCCATGCATTATTTTCAAAAGAAAGAAATGTTTATAACACAAAGGATGAATTCCAGCCCATGTTGGTATTTTGCTTGGCTTGGAAAGTTTTTTAAAATATTTTTGCATTAAGTCTAAAAATTCAGTGGTTTCACATGAAAATCTGGATTTCTAGTTGTTCTTAAAAAATCCAGCGAAGAGTTGAGAAGCAGCTGTTCTCTTCCATTAGGCAAACACTCTCTAGTTTGCTACAATCCCCATTACTCCCTCTTGTACTACTGACACTGATACCCCACCCAGTTGTAAATTATTATTCTCAAAGCATGCCGCTTCCCTCTGGTGCCTATGGCCATGTGAGTCTGTGACCCCAGCAGCTTTACAAATAATTTTCATAGGAAGACTAAGTGATAAAATCATGGTTTTAATGTAGGTCCTACAATTCCTTCTCTCATACTCTTTCTACCACAGGACAATACTTGACAATAGCCCATGAACAATTGTACGATTCTACTAATTTGGGGCAATTTAGTCACATTATAATGTAAAGAAGACATCCTTCAATATCTTACCCAAAATGTCACTGAGAAAATATGGCCAGATTTGATGATTTGGTTGTTTTACGTACAACATAAAAGCCATGAGTGTCCCTAAAGATGTGCTTCCCAACCTTTTTACAGCACTCTGAGTAACTAGTCAGGGGTTCTCCCAGCCAAAAGCACACAGCCCTGGGGCTCCAGCTGCTCTCAGCCCTACCAGGCAACCCTAAGGACTGAAAGCATCACTAGCTCATCACACCTCTAATTTAAACCCCCACAGGGGAACTTATGCTCCAGATATTCTGGAACAAAAATAGTAGAAGACATAATGCAAGTTTAGAAAACATGGTGGTTGTGTATTTACAAATTCTTCTAGCAGTGCAATATCTGGCATCTAAACAGGAAAAGCAAATGAATGACTTCAGGTGATTCTAAAAGGCTGTCAAGAATTGACAAACTTTCTGATATTTCTATTTGCCAGATTAATTGATTAACTTTAGAGTGGTCCATGGCCAAAGCCCTTACATACATTAATCATAAAGTCTCAGGTCTATATTCATAAACTTAAGAAACCACAGATGCCAGATATCAGGATTTAGATTACAGCATTCAGGCCAATCTGGGAATGTATTCCAAGCAAAAGCAGTCCTGCAATACCAGTAGAGTGGCAGAGTTGGGTGTAGGGGGAAGAGTTATAATAAGTTTGATAAGACTAATGACCAGATGTGAAGCTGAAAGCCAAAGAGCCATCTTCAACCATAAGGATGAAAGCCACATGCTGGAGATGGCAGAATAGAAAGAGATAAAAACCACCTATCTCCAGATGTTTTGTTAGGTGAGAGAAAGAAGCCTGTACTTGATTAAACCTAACTGAAAAATGCCCCCACTCAGCCTACAAGGCCTTCCTCATTCACAGACCCTGTTGTCCATCAATAAATGTACAGTCTTCCTGAGTAGTGTACTCAGTCATATCTACAAATTTGTAATACCAATACTTACAGCAGGTAAAAAAGAAAAAAAGGGCATCACAAGGGTGTAAAAAGGGATGTCTATACTCTTTCTACTTAATTAGTATTGTCAGTTGTTGATTGGTTAACTGAAAAGCTAGCTTTTCCTCTGAAAAACTAGGTTAGCCTGTTGTGATTTCCAAGAAGGCTATATACTGGTCCTTCTATATCTTCTTAGGGTGAGAGATGGGTAAAACAGTGAGAATGAATGGAAGGACTACGGAGACAGATAAACCAGGGTGCACATAAATCTGATCCCTCATCTTTTAAATCAGAGTAAAACACTAGCTTCATAAAATCTTCTTGATGATTAAATAAGAAAAGGCATATAAAGGGCTTAACACAGTGCATTCAGTAAATGTTAGCTATTATTATTTACTGCTAATATCCTTGAATTTTTTTCAGCCTCATCTCTGAAATAGGATACATACTGTGTCCATGTGTGCTTAAGAATCTATTTTTATGTCATTTTTAAAATTTGTCTGTTAAATATTATATTAAATATTATATTTTTTTAAACAGGAAAAAATCTCATTTCACCATGTGTTTTGATTTGGAGTTTAGAAAATATGGTTACCATATGGACTCTACTTATTAATTCAGAAATTTGTCACATCACAATGGCTTTTGCTCAGCAAGCTTTCATTGTGAAATACCTACCCATTCCTCACTTTATATTTACTAAAGAAAAATAGAGGTCAGCATGTCAAATCAGCAAATGAGGAAAAAATGATTATCTGAACCATGTCAAGTGCTATATGAACAGATTTCAAAGAGAACAGGGCAATGAAAGTCATGATAAAAGCAAGAGTCAGTGCTCATTATTCTGCTGCTACTAGAGCAATAACCAACATGCCAAGCTACAAGGGCATCGGCTCATCTCATGCCCACACCACCCAGTGGCCACATGCTGAATTGTTAACCTTCACCTATTTCCTGAGACATACCTTCTCTCCCCCCAGGCTTAATAGTGATTGCCATATTCCTGTAACATGACCACACTTTTGGCCACAATCTGAGTGGACAGCTGACCCTGGCTACATCTGGGACTGGGAGCCTGATGTTAATCTCTCCCTGCCTATCTAGATTGTAACAGGTAAAATTCAGAAGCAGCTGGCAGCCATGTTCTGCCATGTGGACTAAATAAGACACACAGGAAGCCAGTGTGAGCAAGAGAGAAGAATGAAACAAAGAAAACCATGAGGAGAGGGAAATTCCTAGTTCTTCATATGCTCCAATTTTTAGTTCTATTCCTAAGGCCCAAATGCACGTCTGTCCTTGTATTCTGCAAGATACTTGAGCTTCCTCCCAGGAAACGCCAGAGCTGGTTTCTGTTCACAGTACCAAGAAAACCTAAGAGACTCCACCATTACACATTATTAGAAAGTGACTTGTTTGCAGTGACCCTCTCCCTCACTGTGAACTAACACATAACACAAAATCCTACTGCTCCAGTTTTGCCTATTATGTTCCAAGTCCTGAGCTAGAGGCCTTGAGAAACAGGAATGAGGAGACCACAACATAAGACAAATAAAAAATTTCTATGCATGTGAGGAAGTGTTTTGATAAATACATGAAAAGTGCGCTGAGGGAGGAAGAAGCAGCCACATGCTAATCCCCAGAGCAGTTCTACAAGTAAAAGTTTACAGTTGCAACAGCAGAAGTGCCCACAGAGATCCATATCAGGGCACTGTCAGAGCATGTGCAAATCCTATCAGTTTTCCTTTCACAAAATCTTGAAACCCACAAGTGGGAGGGAGCTTAACTCTTCTCAGGATAGGCTCCTGATTTTTACATAGGCATGTACTATCACCTTAAAAACAAGTGTAATTATTTTTTAAATGTAACTCTAAGTATCTAACTACTTTACCTGAGATTTTGCATTCAAATATTCAAAACTTCAGCTGTGATATATGAATTAATTATTCCCTATGGGAAATAAACTACCAAGTAGCTAACTTTTTTCTTAATCTTAAAAACCTTGTTTCACCCTGGCTGGCATGGTTCAGTGGTTAGAGCATCACCCTGGGCACTGAAGGGTTACAGGTTCAATTCCCAATCAAGGGCACATACCTGAGTTGCAGGTTTGATCCCTGGCTACGGTGGGGACTCATGTAGAAGGCAACCAAACGATGTGTCTCTCTCACCCTGATGTTTTCTTTCTCTCCCCTTTCTCTTTCTCTATCTCCTATTTCTCCCCTCCTTTCCACTCTCTCTGAAAATCAATGGAAAAAATTTCCTCAGGCGAGGATTTTAAAAAAATACGTATTTCTTTTATATTATTGTTATTTAATTCTCAAATTGTGGCACTCTCCTAGCTAAAGTGCATTTCAAATAACTGTTTCAAAATTTTGATCCATTTTCTCAACAAATCCATCCAATATTTGCCACCAGCTTTAACCTCACTTTTCCACATATAGTAGTATAAGAAAGGACTTTCATGTGAAATCCAGAGTTTTAAACCTTGGCCATTCATTCAAACTTCTAAAAACATTGTGTATGGACAAAATCTGTTCCAGACCGGACTTTGGCCCATTAGTTGCTAGTTTACAAAGCCCAGGCTTCCAGTTGAGCAGGGCTTAATTAGAATTTCATCCCTACCTCAACATATTCCCTATGGAAGACACAGTCCTGCCCTCCAGCAAACTAGTGAGGACAATGGACACACACTGCAAGACAAGGTGGCAAATGGAGAGAGAGATAAAAGCCTACAAAGGAGAACAAAGCACCCACCTGCTATACACCTCTCCTGACTACTGGCTCTCACAGGGTAAGTTTCAGAAGTGGCAGTAAAAACATGGCAGAGTAACACCACCCGTATATATCCAGAGAATTAAGGGGGCTCAGAACTATACAAAAGCAAATGACCAAAAAATTCAACAGCCCCCCCTTTGTGTACCTAAGGTAGATTCTTAAAACAGTCCAGCCTTATGGAACCACAGCAACAGAAAAAAAAAACAAAAAAAACAAAAACATGCCTACTGAGAGGCTTGGTGATGTCATAAACAAAAAATAAAACTTCTACTGGACATATAGGCTCCAAGAACAATGCCAGGTAATGCAGGAATATCATCTCATGTAAACCTCCCAACAACCCTAGGAAGAAACATTATTCCCAACTTACAGGTGCAGAAACTGAGACTCTGAAATTCTAAAGTGTGGGAAAGAGCCAATCATCTGGAGTCAAGTGATTCCTCTCCCATTAACTCACTGACCTGGCCAGAGACATTCAGGCTATTATTGTAGACACAAAACGGCAAGCAGTCAAGAACAACTCATTAGCTATAATAATTAAAAGTATGGAACTAGTATTTAAAAAAGCAAAGATCCTCAAAAGATAACAGAATCCCTGTTGATTATGAGAATTTAATGTTTTGATTAAGGTAATTTTAAAAATAAATACAAAGCATAAGGACCATTCAATAAATGATTTTAAAGTAATTCAACAGTAAATTTTTTAAAAAATCATTAGAATCTTCAATTTACACCATCCAGTAAAATACAGTCCAAATAAATCAACAGGTTTTTTTCACCAAATTACATAAGTAAGATGAAAGAAATATAAACATTCAATGAATCTCTGGGTAAAGAATTACTTTTTAAAAAATGATGGAAATTTTTCAATTTAAAAAGGGTAGATAGTTAAATTAAAAAGTAAATATTTTAAAAATTTTCTAGGAGAGAACCAAGATGGCGGCATAGGTTAACGCCGGAGTTTGCTGCTTTGAACAACTACTTCAAAAGTGAAACTAAAACACGGAACGGACATCACCCAGAACCACAGGAACGCTGGCTGAGTGGAAGTCCTACAACTAGGAGGAAAGAGAAACGCATACGGACACTCAGAGGAGGCGCAGTGCTGAAGTCAAATTCTGAGGTGCGGAGTGCGCGGAGCGGGCTGGCGGCGGAGGGCGCGGTTGTTGTTTTCAATCGGGAGGGAGTCGCAGACTCTGAGCTCCAGATACAGGCGAGTCTTTAGGTACCCAGGCTCAAACGGGAGAAGCGGACTGTCTGGCTTCGGTCAGAGCAAGTGCAGCTTTCTCTCCGAGCCTTGCAGCGGGTGCTGGGACTCAGAGAGGCAGAGCCCCTGGGGACAGAACTGAGAGCCGCCATAACTGCTCTCTCCGGCCCACCCTGTTGATCCTGTGCGACCCGCCCCGCCCAAGCCCTGCACAGAGGCATTTACCGGATAGCCTCAGGCAAAGGCTAGATTAGCACCTCCCTAGAGGACAGAAGTTCTCTCACTGCTGACACAGCTGATTCTCATAGCCACTTGGCCTGGAGGTCAAACCCTCCCTGGAATTAGCTACAACAATCAAGATTTATCTATAAGACTGCGAACAAAGACCACTAGGGGGTGCACCAAAGAAGCATAACAAAATGCGGAGACAAAGAAACAGGACAAAATTGTCAATGGAAGAAATAGAGTTCAGAACCACACTTTTAAGGTCTCTCAAGAACTGTTTAGAAGCTGCCGATAGACTTAATGAGATCTACACAAAAACTAATAAGACCCTCGATCTTATATTGGGGAACCAACTAGAAATTAAGCACACACGGTCTGAAATAACGAATATTAAACAGACGCCCGACAGCAGACCAGAGGAGCGCAAGAATCAAGTCAATGATTTGAATTGCGAGGAAGCAAAAAACATCCAACGGGAAAAGCAAAATGAAAAAAGAATCCAAAAATGCGAGGATAGTGTAAGGAGCCTCTGGGACAGCTTCAAGCGTACCAACATCAGAATTATAGGGGTGCCAGAAGATGAGAGAGACCAAGATATTGAAAACCTATTTGAAGAAATAATGACAGAAAACTTCCCCCACCTGGTGAAAGAAATGGACTTACAGGTCCAAGAAGCGCGGAGAACCCCAAACAAAAGGAATCCAAAGAGGACCACACCAAGACACATCATAATTAAAATGCCAAGAGCAAAAGATAAAGAGAGAATCTTAAAAACAGCAAGAGAAAGTAACTCAGTTACCTACAAGGGAATACCCATACGACTGTCAGCTGATTTCTCAACAGAAACTTTGCAGGCCAGAAGGGAGTGGCAAGAAATATTCAAAGTGATGAATACCAAGAAACTACAACCAAGATTACTTTATCCAGCAAAGCTATCATTCAGAATTGAAGGTCAGATAAAGAGCTTCACAGATAAGGAAAAGCTAAAGGAGTTCATCACCACCAAACCAGGATTATATGAAATGCTGAAAGGTATCCTTTAAGAAGAGGAAGAGGAAGAAAAAGGTAAAGATACAAATTATGAACAACAAATATGCATCTATCAACAAGTGAATCTAAGAATCAAGTGAATAAATAATCTGATGAACAGAATGAACTGTTGATTATAATAGAATCAGGGACATAGAAAGGGAATGGACTGACTATTCTTGGGGGGGAAAGGGGTGTGGGAGATGTGGGAAGAGACTGGACAAAAATCGTGCACCTATGGATGAGGACAGTGGGTGGGGAGTGAGGGCGGAGGGTGGGGCGGGAACTGGGAGGAGGGGAGTTATGGGGGGGAAAAAAAAGGAACAAATGTAATAATCTGAACAATAAAGATTTAATTTAAAAAAAAAGTAAATATTATATATATATATATATATATATACATATATATATATATATATATATATATAAAAGGCAAACAATGAAGTATAAGACTTTACCTGGATTTTAACAGATGTAGTGTTAACATCCTTACTATATGTATGGAATGTATATACAAGAAATTGTTCAAAGAGCCAAGAGAATTCCATGGATAAAATGGGCAAAGGACAGGAAAAAACAATTCACAAAAGGAAAAATATCAAGTAAATAGAAAAATATTCACTAGTTAATCAAAACATACATATTAAACATCAATGAAGTGCCACTATCAAGTAAATTCTAAAGAAGAATTTTTAAATAATAATAACCATGGCTGGTCAGATGTGGCAAAACTCATATTCTCATATGTCACTGTAAATATTATATTGCCACAAACCTTTTTAAAAGC
Organism: Myotis daubentonii; assembly: GCF_963259705.1. Classification (NCBI taxonomy): domain Eukaryota; kingdom Metazoa; phylum Chordata; class Mammalia; order Chiroptera; family Vespertilionidae; genus Myotis; species Myotis daubentonii. The sequence continues at coordinate 129,984,252 of NC_081841.1, forward strand.
AATACAGCAATATTCTTACAATTTTTCCTGAAGAAATAATCTAAAAATCAGGGGGGAAAACATCTATATGCACAACAATGTTCATTATAACATTTACAAAACTGGAAATAACGTAAATAGCCAAAAATAAGCGACAGATAAATTACTGTGTACCTACCACATTATCAGCACCTTGAGAGAGGGCTGCTTTGTTCTTGATGGAAAATCCAGGGCCAAGTTCATAATAGCACAAACATTAGATAAATAAGTAAATATTGAGGAAAAGGAAAATACACCACTTCTCAAAATGATGGTTAAAGATTAGATAGTTGGTGGCTCAATTTTAAGTGCGGGCAAGAATATAAAAGTGCAATTAGTCATTGTGCTAAGAGGTTAATAAGCAATTATTCTTTATTATGGTTACATTATCTTTATTTAAAATGTAAACATGCCTGAGGATTACTGTTATGATTACTGAAGATATAAGCTGATCCTCAGAAATTGGAAAACTAGAAATATTTAATAACTAGCCTGGCCGCTGCGGCTAAGTGGTTGAGCATTATTGACCCATGAATCAAGAGGTTACTTAGTAGATTCCAGGTCAGGGCACAATGCCCAGGTTTCAGGCTTAATCCCCAGAAGGGGGCGTGTAGGAGGCAGCCTTTCGATGTTTCTCTCACTGATATTTTTATCTCTCTATCCCTCTCCCTTCCTCTCTTTCTAAAAAGGAATACAAATATATTTTTAAAACCTTTAATAACTAATGGAAAATTATTAAAATCCCTAAACAGCTCCATATTATAGGTAAATCTGCCCAACCTAAAAATATACTTTTACAGAGAGGTTAACAACTGACATTTATAACTTAGAGGAGACATCATTTCTGAGTCCTAACTCAGTAATAAATGAACACAGGAAGCCAAAACACATGCACTCCCCGTTTTTTTCTGAACTCTCTCTGACTCTGGGCTGAAAGAATTTATCTTACTTTCTTCTGACTTGGAGCCTTCTGGTGAGACAAGGTCAATTTTATGATGATCCCAGTGGGAATACAGAAAGGCAAGGGGTAGGTCAGGCTGGATGGGGTGAGGGTCCCTAAGTTGAACTGCAGTTCCATCTTTTAGAACACTAAAATTACAAACAGAGAGAAAGAGGGTACAAAACTTCGACAGTTCTCTAAGGCAGCAATTTCAACCTGTTTCATCTCATGGCACACATAAACTAATTACTAAAATTGTGGCTCACCAAAAATACATTCTATTTTTTGCCGATCTGACAAAAAAAATACCTATAATTTTGATTCATTCACATCAGATTGCTATTATTGTGCTGGCTGATAGCAACTTTTTTTACTTGACAATCTAAGGAAAAAGAGGTCAGTGCCCCTGACTAAGTAGTAGGTATTGCATGTTTTAAAAACTCTTGAAGCACACTAGTTGAAAATCGCTGCTCTAACATACTGTATTTAAAACTATTGTTCTCAACCCATCACATGTCATCAAATCCACTGAATGAATTACAGCCAGAATTTCTAAAAGGCTACAATAGAACAGAAAATATCAGCAATGCAGCTCCTATTAAAAAGATGGCATTTTAGTGGTTCAGTTGGTTAGAGTGTCATCAGGTACACTAGAAGCTTTCAGGTTCGATTCTCGGTCAGGGAACATACCTAGGTTGTGGGTTTGATCCCGGCTTGGGGTGCATATGGCAGGCAACAGATCCCTCTCACCAATTAAAAACATATCCTTGGGTGAGGATTTTTTTTAAAAAGATACCATTTTATATAACTTTTGTTTCAGTTATATATGTGTGTATATGTCAAAGTGTGTGTCTTGGGTAGCAATGCTAAATACATTTCTCACTATGATTTGTGATCAAAAAAGTTTCAAAAGCATTACTCAAGACAATCCAGGCCATACTTGGGGGCCTGCAAACAACCCAGAGCTAAACTACTCAGTATTTGAAACGAAAGGATTCATCAAGAAGTAGAAATGTAGAAATGAATCCAGTTCAACCAGGTATCAGGTACCAATACAAAACAAACACCTCTTCAATATTTCATCCAGGAATAAACAACTGCTGCCATCCCAAGGCTCAGGAATACATCTTAAAATTGCCTCACAAAGTGCACACCACTTCTGCCCTCTGTGCACTTTTCTCCACTTGAGGTTTTAGGATGATGTGATGCAGAGACATTACACTTACCTAGTCATTATGTGAGCAAATCATAGTGACAGAGTCATAGCTAAGAAATGCTATGCCCTCCTTTGTTAGATGAAGAAAATGAGACTTAGAGTGATGAGATGCCCTAGGAAATGTCCAAGGTCAATGTAGTATACAGCTAAATCAGACTCCCAGTCTCAGTTCTTTTCCAAGAATCCTTAAATTAAAGGCACACGGCACACTGCAGCACTCCCTGCCAGGAGACAAGTAGATGACTTTTTTATTTCCTTTTTGGTCCTATTTGCTAGTTTATTACACCACTGAGTTAATTTTTACTAATGACTAAATGAAATGTTTGAATGAGGATGCCCCCTGCCCATAAAAATAAAAGTTAGTCAGAGTGCTTATTAAAGTTGCACAAGGAAAGTTACTTTTTTTTGCATTAGGGAATTCCTAGCTAATTGTGGCATTCTCCTTTGGAATCCCATTCCAAACAGATGATTAATCAGCCGGTGTTGAATTTCATTCAGTGGACATATATTGCCTATCTCCTTTGTTCTTAGCACTGGGGATCAGATCAATTTATAGGAGGGGGGAAAAAATCTCACTCCCTTTTACCTGCAGGTTCTGCCTGCCTCCAAGGCTTGCAGAGTAGAACCATGTTGCATTAATTGGTACTGAATATGGTCAGAATATAAGGAGGTAGTTCCCCAGAGTCTCCTCCCCTATAACCCACCACCACCTCCTCAGGGCCTTTTATCCAAGTAAGAATTCCAAATTATTGCAACCAGAGGTTTTGTGAATTCTGGCTATTATAGTTATTCATCTGGAGACAATAATGTTCCAGATTCTTCAAAGTATGACACACAGCTGGATTCTGAATTCAAGCAGACTGGCTCCTGAGTATACTTTTTTTTTTTTAAATAAATCTTTATTGTTCAGCCGAAGCCGGTTTGGCTCAGTGGATAGAGCGTCGGCCTGCGGACTGAAGGGTCCCGGGTTCGATTCCGGTCAAGGGCATGTACCTGGGTTGCGGGCACATCCCCAGTGGGGGATGTGCAGGAGGCGGCTGATTGATGTTTCTCTCTCATCGATGTTTCTGACTCTCTGTCTCTCTCCCTTCCTCTCTGTGGAAAATCAATAAAATATATTTAAAAAAATATCTTTATTGTTCAGATTATTACAGTTGTTCCATCTTTTTTCCCCCCATAACTCCCCTCCACCCAGTTCCCACCCCACCCTCTGCCCTTACCCAGCCCCACTGTCCTCATCCATAGCTGTACGAATTTTGTCCAGTCTCTTCCCCCACACCCCACACCCCTCCCCCCGCCCCCGAGAATTGTCAGTCTACTACCTTTCTATGCCCCTGATTCTATTATATTCACCAGTTTACTCTGTTCATCAGATTATTTATTCACTTGATTTTTAGATTCACTTGTTGATAGATATGTAATTGTTGTTCATAATTTTTATCTTTACCTTCTTCTTCCTCTTCTTAAAGAATACATTTCAGCATTTAATATAATACTGGTTTGGTGGTGATGAACTCCTTTAGCTTTTTCTTATCTGTGAAGCTCTTTATTTAACCTTCAATTCTGAATGACAGCTTTGCTGGATAAAGTAATCTTGGTTGTAGGTTCTTGCTATTCATCACTTTGAATATTTCTTGCCACTCCCTTCTAGCCTGCATAGTTTCTGTTGAAATATCAGCTGACAATCGTATGGGTACTCCCTTATAGGTAACTGACTTTTTTTCTCTTGCTGCTTTTAAGATTCTCTCTTTGTCTTTTGCCCTTGGCATTTTAATTATGATGTGTCTTGGTGTGGTCCTCTTTGGATTCCTTTTGTTTGGGGTTCTCTGCGCTTCCTGGACTTGTAAGTCTATTTCTTTCACCAGGTAGGGGAAGTTTTCTGTCATTATTTCTTCAAATAGGTTTTCAATATCTTGCTCTCTCTCTTCTTCTGGCACCCCTATAATTCGGATGTTGGGACGCTTAAAGTTATCCCAGAGGCTCCTTACACTATCTTGATATTTTTGGATTCTTTTTGCTCTTTGCTTTTCCGGTTGGGTGTTTTTTGCTTCTTCATATTTCAAATCTTTGACTCGATTCTTGGGATCCTCTTGTCTGCTGCTGGATCTCTGTATAATATTCTTTATTTCAGTCAGTGTATGCTTAATTTCTAGTTAGTCCTTTTTCATAACCTCGAGGGTCTCACTAGATTTCTTGAGGGTTTCACTAAATTTATCGGTGGTTTCTAGAAAATTCTTGAAAAACCTTATGTGTGGTTTTGAACTCTATATCCAGTAGTTTGCTTTTCTCCATTTCTGTCATTTGTGACCTGTTTCTTTGTCTCCACATTTTTTAATGCTTCCCTGTGTTGATAGAGTGGCTTTCTGTGCTAAGTGTCCTATAGGGCCCAGTGGCTCAGCCTCCCCAATTACCTGAGGTAGACACTCTTGGTGCACCCCTTTGTGGGCTGTATGCACAGTCTTGTTGTAGTTATGCCTTGATTGTTGTTGGTATCACTGGGAGGAATTGACCTCCAGGCCAACTGTCTGTAAGAATCAGCTGTGTCTACAGTGGGTGAACTTCTGTGCTGAAGACACCCTTCTGGGGCAAGACTTGCTTCAGTGGGGCTTTAGTGCTCACTGAGTCTGCCCCCTGAGTGTGTCCCTTATGGATCTGAGGAGTTGTAATCTGGATGGTCCCACTCTGACCATTAGGTACACGGGCCCTTGGATCTCTAAGGAGGTGCTAATTTAGCCTCTGCCTGAGGCTACCCAGCAGGAGCTACAGAGAGGTCAGCAGATTCCTCTTCCTTATTTGGGGTTTGGAGGTGCTCAGATGAGGGCCAGCTGTGAAGCAATGCAAGCTGCTGTGGGGCCTTGAGCCTTCTTTTGGATGTTCTGGGTCTCTCTGACCCAGCTGCAGTTTGCTAGGTAATTTTCAGATTGCAACAGGCCAGCCCATTCATATGCAAAAGCCTCTGCTCACAGCCTGGATGGGGCGAGGTCTCAGGGAATCAACAAGGTGGAGCAAACAGTTATGGCTGGTCCTCAGTCTACCCTAAGAGGCCCCGCATCTCAGTGTCCTGGTAATCACTGCAAACACCTCTGAGAAAGATGTCCTCGAGTTCCGCCCACTGCCAGACAGTCCAGTTTCTCCCCGTATGAGTCTGGGTCCCCAGAGACTCACCTGTACTGGAGTCAGGGCCATTGGGAGCTTGAGACTCCCTCCCGATTGAAAAAGACACCAGCGTCCTCCGTTGTCAGCCTTTTTCGCTCACTCACGCTCGCACCTCCATACCTGTGCACTTTATTTCCGCACCTCCTGAGTCTCAGTGTGCTTTTCTCTTTCCTTCTAGTTGTAGAATTTCCACTCAGCCAGCCTTCCTGTGGTTCTGGGTGATGTCTGTTTTGTCTTTAGTTGTAGTTTTGAAGTGGTTGTGCGAGGCAGCAATTTCAGGTGTTTACCTATGCCGCCATCTTGGTTTCTACCATGTACCGTCTCCTGAGCATACTCTTAACCAGTCCATTCTAGTGCCTCTAATGAAAGGGAGCTTTCTCTTCCTCCTCTACTAGAATGCCCTTTCCTCCACTCTAGCTTTTTCACATGAACTATTCATCCTTCAAGACCCATGTGGAGCAGAGCTCCTCTCTCTAACCACCACAGACAGTGGACAACCCCAGAGGACAATGTTTGTACTTGTTTTCATTTAGCACATCTCCTTATATTGAGATTAAAAAAAAAAAAACCCTTTTACCTATTGCATGGGTATAGACTCCTGATAAAGGAAAAATTTCCTGTAATTGTCTAATACTATCTAGAGTTATTAAAAACTCTCTGTATGAATGCTAAGACTGTTGAATTGTATTAAGATATGCCTATAAAGAATTTACAAAGATAAAGGTCTGGGGGGGCTGGATCCTACGAGAAGAAGTCTCTCCTTCCTTCAACACTTGGAGAAGAAGCTGCCACTGGACAAGGGAGCCTGTGGTAAGCTGCAGACAAGACATCAGTCTTAACCAAATTTGAACCAAGATGTCAAGGAGAAAGCTCCTACGCAAGAAATGTTAAAATGGCGCTCACTCAGAAAAGACAGTCCAGAAAGAAGCTGGAAAATGAGGAACCCAAAATACCAATGTTGGGCTTGTCCTTCACAAGTAGAACCCAGTTACAGCCAAAGCAAAGATACTCAGAAAAGGCCAATGGAATAAGCTATGTTCTATGATAGCAACAGAACAAGCCAGTGAAGCAAGCTGTTCTATAATAGCAACAGAAATCTATCCCTTAAGTCAGATTGTTTTATATATCTTATATTTCTTCCCTTGGTATCCAATAAAGTTCCAGGCATTCTTTAACTGTGCTAAGGTGGATTCAGGGTACAGTTTTATCCACTCTTGAGCCTGCAGATTAGGGCATTATCAGTCCACTATGGATCCATTTTACCTTTCTTTAGAACCCTCTGCTGGTGTGGTTCAGTTGGTTGAGCATCATCCTGGGAACTGAAAGGTCACCAGTTCAATTCCCAATCAGGGCACATGCCCAGGTTTCAGGTTTGGTCCCGTCAGGGTGTATACAGGAGGCAACCAATCAAAAATAAAGAAAAGTAAAATGTACAGAACAAGAATTATGAAATCCAAACACTCTTCCACATCTGAAAATTCTCTTTTCAATAATGAATCTTAGAGGTTGTGGTTTTATTATCTTCTAAAATTTCCTGAAAGAACCTTGTCATTTTTACCAATGTAGTATGCACATGTGCTTAAAACACAATAGGAACCCACATGTTTGTTGTTGTAATGAATGAATAATGCATGGACTTCCACAAATTTAAGACCACCCACTCCAAACTTTTCCCCACAAGTGTATATATCTGTCCACACATATATATGTGGTCATAAAGTTCACTCAATAAATGTCAATCAAATGTCTACAATAGTCCAGCCAGTGTTGCTCAGTGGTTGAGCATCAACCTATGAACCGAGAGGTCCTAGTTCCATTCCAGGTCAGGACACATGCCTGGGTTGTGGATTCCAACCCCAGTGTGGGGCATGCAGGAATCAGCCAATCAATGATTCTCTCTCATCACTAATGTTTCCATCTCTCACTCCCTCTCCCTTCCTCTCTAAACTCAATAAAAATATATATATTTTTAAAGTCTACAATAGTTAAGATGCTATACTTTCAGGGAAAATAAACATCTATCAATCACTGACAGTGAATGTTTATTGAGGGCTTACTGTGTGCCAAACAGGATACTAGACCCCAAAGATAACACAATGAATAAGACACACATATTACCCCAATAAATTCAAATTTTTAAAAAGTGTTTGCCAATGTGATAGGTGAAACATGGTATTTCCTTGTTAATTTAATTTACTCTTATTTAATTAGTATTAAGTTTATCAGCCATTTTTATTTCCTTTCTATGAATTATCCTATGTATTTTTTTAAAATTTTATTGATTTTTTTACAGAGAGGAAGGGAGAAGGACAGAGTTAGAAACATCGATGAGAGAGAAACATCGATCAGCTGCCTCCTGAACACCCTCTATTCATAGGGATGTGCGTGCAACCAAGGTACATGCCGCTGACTGGAAAGGAACCCGGGACCCCACAGTCCACAGGCCGACACTCTATCCACTGAGCCAAACCAGTTAGGGCTGAATTATCCTATATTTTATTAATGTATGCCACAAAAGAAACTAGTCTTTATTATATATGTTGCAAATGTTTTCTCTCACTTTGTCATTTGCCTTTGGACTTTAGCTGGAGGTTTTTCTCATAAAAAAAATTAAATTTTTAAATAGACAAGTTTAAAGTAAAATTTTCAAGAGGTGAAATTTATTTTTTTAAAAATTTATGGTTTCCGGGGATATTTCCAAACTTAGAAATATCTCCATAATTCATTGTCAAAGTTCTCCATGTTTTTTTCTAGCATTTTAATGCAATTTTTACCTTTAGGCAATTGTACCATCTGGAATACAGATTAAGAATTAAGGATCGCCGAAACCGGTTTGGCTCAGTGCATAGAGCATCGGCCTGTAGACTGAAAGGTCCCAGGTTCGATTCCGGTTAAGGGCATGTACCTGGGTTGCGGGCACATCCCCAGTGGGAGATGTGCAGGAGGCAGCTGATCAATGTTTCTCTCTCATCGACGTTTCTAACTCTCTATCTCTCTCCC